>NC_086015.1:97262500-97887500 GCF_028858775.2 Pan troglodytes
TTTACTTTGACTCATAAGGGATGTGAAAAGTTTTCGTGATGTTTGCAGGAACTGCCGACTCAGTTGATGCTTATTTGTTTATTTGTGGTATTGTCTTCTCTGACTTCCAGAGTGGGCTCTGTAGCCTGCTGTCTATCCTTATGACTGCCCACTGCTTCCCCTAATTTATAACAGTTATCTCATGTTACTGTAATTACCTCTCCAGTGCCTTTTTTCTTGCTAGGCTCTAAGGTTTATGAGGCCTAAGAATTGTGGATATTTGTTTGCTACTATGTAATGGGTGCTTAATATTTATGGAATAAATGATGTAAACTAGTAGAAAACAGAGATTTATTCCCCAAAAGTAAACACTTTCGTTCATGGCAATGTTTAAAGCACTGTAGATCTTGAAATGCATTGTATACATAAAGAACAATTGAGTTAGCTTTAATATTAGCATTACTTTAGTCCAATTCATTGTATCTCTAGTAACTTGAATTATCTAAAATATTTATTTTATCATTGTATTTTATTTTATTTTTTGAGACAGCATCTCACTCTGTTGCCCAGGCTGGAGTACAAGTGGTACGATCTTGTCTCACTACAACCTCTACCTCCCAGGTTCAATCGATTCTCGCAGCTCAGCCTCCCAGGTAGCTGGGACTACAGGCGTGCGCTGCCATGCCTGCTAATTTTTGTATTTTTTTTTTTTTTTTTTGTAGTGACGGGATTTCACCGTGTCGTCCAGGCTAGTCTCGAATGCCTGAGCTCAAGTGATCGGCCCTCCTCAGCCTCCCAAAGTGCTGAGATTACAGGAATGAACCACCAGGCCTGACCTGGCTTGTTTTATTTTATTTTATTATTTTATTTTATTTTTGAGATGCAGTCTTGCTCTGTTGCCCAGACTGGGGTGCAGGGGCGTGATCTCGGCTCATTGCAACCTCTGCCTCCTGCGTTCAAGCGATTCTCCAGCCTCAGCCTCCTGAGTAGCTGGGATTACAGGTGTGTGCCACCATGCCCAGCTAATTTTTGTATTTTTAGTAGAGGTGGGGTTTTGCCATGTTTCTCAGGCTGGTCTCGAACTCCTGAGCTCAAAGTGATCTGCCCACCTCAGCCTCCCAAAGTGCTGGGATTACAGGCGTGAGCCACCACACTTGGCCTGTTTTATTTTTGAGACAGGATCTTACTGTGTTGCCCAGGCTTCAGTGCAGTGACACAATCATGGCTCACTACAGCCTTGACCTGCCAGGCTCAAGCAGTCCTCCTGTCTCAGCCTCCGGAGTGGCTGGGACTACAGGGATGTGCCTCCGTGCTTTGCTAAGCTACTCATTTTAAATGCTACGTTATCCATCTTCTCTGGATAGTCATTTACTATATTTTGTTTTGGAAGTTATTTTGTACTTAAATCTTGTTCTTTGATATTTGATAGTTCTATGAATTAATTCATAATTATGAATTCTTAAAACAAAATAATAAAATTATATTCTTAGTATCTTGCAGCTTCCTTAGGAAGTAAATTCATATTTTTCATAGTTGATAAAGCAGGTACATTTCCAGATGGATAGAGGTTCCTAGACCTTGCCCACTACCTCTTCTCCATAAATCTATAATCTGCTGTGGGTCTTTGTGGCATTCCCACTGGCTTCGCCACCAGCCAATTGAGAATGGGGCCCTGGAGTGCTGCTTATTGTGATTTACCTTATTCTTGCACTGAGTCAAGTATAGACACAGCTTCTGTTTATTTCCCATGCTAGGTATGGGATGGTTGAAACATCTAGAAAAGATAAAGGCTTCTAGATAACAGAGGAAATTAACATGGAATTCGTTTTACTCATAGTAGAAGTCAGAATCCTCACAGTGGCCTATGGTCTAACATGAACTGGTCTCTGATGTGTCTCTGACTTCCTGTCTTCCTATTCTGCTCCTTTCTCACTTGGTTTCATCACAGTGGCTTCCTTGCTGATTCTTGGACCTTCCTGCATTTCTGTACCTAAGTGTCTTTGCAGCAGCTGTTCTCTCTTGCCCCGAATATATGCATGACTCACTCTCTCCTTCAAGTCTTTCCTCAGATTTTACCTTCTGAATAAGGTCTGCCTTGACCACCCAATATAAAACTGCCCCCACCTCCCACCCCCAACCTTGATCCCTTGTACCCTGCTCTACTCTGTTTTTTTCCCCGTAGTACCTAATCACCTTATAATGTACTATAAAATTTACATAATAATTTATCATATTATTAGTGTCTGTCTTTTGTCTCTAAAATGTAAGCTTAATAAGGAAGAGTTTCTTTATCTGTTTTTGTTTGTTTTATTATGATAGTGGTTGCTGTAATAAACAAGTGTGTCTCAAATACCTAGAACACTGGTGTCTGGTGTATAGAAGATGGTCAGTGGTTATTTATTTAAGAAATTATCAATTTGGCTTTTGCCAGACTGAGTTTGTTCTTTCCCAGCTTGTGACCCATAGCTAGACTGCCTCATTCTCTCACCTCTGTCTTCTGTCTTTGTTATATGGCCCCTTCAAGTACACCCGATTTTTTTTTTTGTAAATCTCTTGGATTTACAAGTCTAAATCCAAGAGAGCAAAGCCTAGAGAAATGAAAGGACACCCTTTACGGCCATTTAAATTCTGTTTTCAGCCCTCCATGAGATGATTACTAAAGAGGAATAACTCCATAGGAGATTGGCCATACCCTATGGTCTAAATATGGCAGCTGTGTTAAGCTGTGGCTTTCTTTTTCTATGTATTCCCAAGGCAGTTTTCATTTCCAAATCCATGGTGGTAATGGACTGTCTCACCTGTTATATTGTGCAGAGTTCAACCTAGAAAATAAATGACTATATAGTGGTAAACAGAATCACCAAGTTAACAGGACTAGGACCAGTATAATAGGTTTGTTCCTTTATACCTGTCCCACATTTAAATCCCTACGAGTTAGGTGAATTAGGTTCTGGTTCTGAGTCTGTAACTGATTCATTGTGTGACCTTTGACCAGATTACTTAATTTATCTGGACTTATGTTTCTTCAGTTTTTAAGTTGACTAGGTTTTTTTTTTTTTTCCCCCTGTGGAGTTTAGCTGTATCATGAGAAATATTTTAAACTTTACAATTATAGTAACCTTCTCTCAAAATGTTAGCACTTCCATGTTATTATATATAAATTTATATTTGGTAAGATGCTACATATTTAAAAACAGTTATGTACTTTCATAAGATAAACAGATTCGTGATATTTGTTAGCTTTCAATAAACTAGAAAATTGAGTCTTTAGCCATGATAGAGAACTCAGAGTTAGATTGTCTCCCCACCTCCCTTTCCATCTTCCTTCTTTCCCTTATTCTCTGTCCTTTGGATTATCTATTGTACAGTTTTACTTTATTTGCTTAGAGAACAAAAGGATGATCCTTTAAAGGTATTTTTCATGAATTTGCTTTTGAATCTATATTTTATTCATCATTGTACTCCCTAGCATCCAACAGATTTTCTTGTGCTTAATAGGTGCTCCTTAAATGTTGATTTAATTAATGAATTTGCATTTATTTTTCCTCAATACTAAATTAACAAAGAAAGTGATTTTTAAATTTCTATTATTTTAAGAAAGGTGACTCTTTTGATGGTGGGACTTGATAATGCTGGTAAAACCGCAACAGCAAAGGGAATCCAAGGAGGTAAGCTGAAAACATTTATGTGCTTTCTGAACTCTATTAAATTATTCTGAATTATTTATTTTGTTAAGTTGCTTTATTCCTTATTAATTTGGTACAGATACTGTGCACTGCATTACTTTATATTCTTAGTATATTTGTGACTCTTGTGGCGAATAGGCTCTGTCTTAATGGGACCAGACTATTATGTTTCAGATTTGAATACATGCAGAGATGCAGAGGCTCCTTGATGCCTTTGATCTGCTAAGAGGGAATAGTATCTGTATTCTAGACAATAGGAAGGAAAATTTAAAAAGATGAGCTGCCCCTGCTTTTAAGAATACCCATCTTCTACTTATATTTTCCTGGCCAGAAGTTAGTCACATGCCTATGCTTAGATGAAAGAGAGGTATAGTTAGCCAGCATAGTTCTCTTTGAATCTCTTGATGCTTTTTTTCAATATAAGTAATTTTTATAATTAAATCTATATCATTAAACGGCTTTATATCATACATACTGCATCTCATTGAATATTGAATATATATCATACATATTACATCTCATTGAGTGTATCTCATTGAATGCTGGCTAGTCTTCTTTTTTTTTTTTTTTAATTTTTAATTTATTAGGTCTTTTTTTGGTAGAGATGGGGTCTCCCTATGTTGCCCAACCTGGTCTGGAATGCCTAGCCTCAAGCTATTCTTCTGCCTTGGCCTCCAAGAGTGCTGGGATTACAGGCATGAGCCACCACGCCCAGCCCGGCCAGGTAATCTTAATTTAATGCTTTGTGCTACAATATAGCAGTATCTATGCTAGTGACTTTGTTGGGCACCTAGAATGTATCACCAGTCAGGCATCTAAAGTGAGTCCCCAACCCTGGGGCCGTGGACCAATATCTGTCTGTGGGCTGGTTCCTAAGAACCAGCCCACAAAGCAGGAGGTAAGCAGCAGGCCAGTGAATGAAGCTTCATCTGTATTTACATCCTCTCCCCATTACTCACATTACTGCCTGAACGTTGCCCCCTGTCAGATCAGTGGTGGCATTAGATTCTTAGGACCATGAACCCTATGTGAACTGCACATGCAAGAGATCTAGGTTATGTGCTCCTTATGAGAATGTAATGCCTAATGATCTGTCACTGCCTCCCATCACCCCCCCAGATGGGACCATCTAGTTGTAGGAAAACAAGCTTGGGGTCCCACTGATTGTACATTATGGTGAGTTGTATAATTATTTCATTATGTATTACAATGTAATAATAATAGAAATAAAGTGCACAATAAATGTAATGTGCTTGAATCATCCTGAAACCACCTCCATCCTCCAGTCCATGGAAAAATTGTCTTCTGCAAAACTGGTCCCTGGTGCTGCTGATCTAAAGGGTAAGAATTGGGAGAAATGCATAACATGTATTTGTTTCTGGAAACTGATGATTGCAGTAAGATATCATGCTTACTAAATAGTGGAAGGGCATTTATTAATTAACAGGTTGCAAAACTCACTGTTGGAAAAAAACATTTTCTCACCTCAAATGCTACTCTGTAATGTTAAGTAAATTATCTATTATTGTCTATGATTTTTTCTAAAGCCTATGTCTATGCTATCTTCTACGTTATATCTTCACAGGGCACTCACTATCATTATTTAAACCAGTGGTCAGCAAACTTTTTCTGTAAAGAGCTGAATAGTAAATATTTTAGACCTTGCAGTCATCCAGTCTCCTTCTGAACTACAAAATTTTTACACTGTAGTGTGAAAGCAGCCATAGACCATCTGCATACATGCTGGGCACGGTGGCTCACACCTGTAATAATCCCAGCACTTTGGGAGGCCGAGGTGGGCGGATCACCTGAGGACAGGAGTTTGAGACCAGGCTGGCCAACATGGCGAAACCCCATCTCTACTAAAAATACCAAAATTAGCTAGGTGTGGTGGCACACACCTGTAATCCTAGCTACTCAGGAGGCTGGGGCAGGAAAATTGCTTGAACCCCGGAGATGGAGGTTGAGTGAGCCGGGATTGCGCCACTGCACTCCAGTCTGGGCAACAGTGAGACTCCGTCTCAAAAAAAAAGAAGACAATCCGTATACAAATGAGCATGGCCAAGCTCCACTGAAAGTTTATTTCCGGCACTGAAATTTGAATTTAATATAATTTTCATGTGTTAGGAAATATTTTTCTTTTAATTTTTTTTAGTCATTTAAAATGTAAAACACATTCTTAGCTTGTGGGCCATACAAAAACAAGTGGCAAACCAGATTTGACCTGGAGGCCATGACACCTTCTTCTAACCTTCTTTTATCCATTCCTCTAAAGCCTGACATTCATGGGAGCAGGCACCTTAGAATGTGCTAATCAGATTACCTAATTTGTTATGTATACTGGGTGTACTTAGAACATCCTCTTTCCTTTCTTTCTCTTATGTATTCCACCTCCATATATATTCATAAGTTCCTTTTTCTGAGTCTAGAAAATGCTTAATGTCAAAGCTGCCTTCAACTTCGAGCCCCACTCCCCATTCTCTTTTTGTCCTTCATCCCATATTTACTCTTCAGTTTCTTACTTTAAAATTTTTTTAGGACTATAGTTTCTTAGAACTACTTGAAACTTCCCAGATGTAAGCCTTCTCTTTCCTTTATATTTTTGTGTTGTTCTCACTTACCTAACTAGAGAGAGTATCTACTGATGTTTAAAGATGTATTTTTGTCATATAGTCTCCTCTTTTATAAAGTCCTTTTTAATTCCCAGCTGCCCCAATTACTACCTTACTTAGTAGAATTGATCATGTCCACTTTTTTGGCCTGCTCTTCCTGATACCTACTTGGTCACTACTTAATTACATTTTGTTTGTGTATCTTTTTTCTTCAGGCTGTAAATTCTCTAAAGGCATTTTGCTTATTTTGGTGTCGCAATTGTTTAGGCCATGCGCCTAGGTCTTCTTAAAACATCTCTCTCATGGCTCCTACTTTTCTACTTATTTCTGATTCTTTTCTGACTTCTCAGCCTTCTTTTTTTTTTTTTATTTCCGTGTGAAATTGAGAAAAAGTTATCTGCTAGTTTCTTTTCAGATGTGTCTACCTCTCCTCTGACTGTGTTGCCATTGGCTAAATCCAAACCCTCAGTTTCTTTTATCTATGATGTCACAGTAGCTTTTTTCTAATTCATATTCTATTTATTTATTTATTTATTTATTTATTTATTTATTTATTTTTAATTTTTTATAGAGGTGAGTCTCACTATGTTGCCCAGGATGGTCTTGAACTCCTGGCCTCAAGTGATCCTCCTGCCTTGGCCTCCGGAAGTGTTGGGATAGTAGGCATGAGCCACTGAGCCTGGTCATATTTTTTTGGTTTTTTAGAGACAGGGTATCACTTTGTCATCTAGGCTGGAGTTCAGTGGCGTGATCATAGCTCACTGTAATCTCAAACTCCTGGGCTCAAGCTATCCTCCTGCCTCAGCCTCGAGAGTAGCTAGACTAGAGGTGTGCTCCACAATGCCTAGCTAATTTTTTTATTCACAATAGCGTTTTTTCCCTTTTTTATTTTTAATTTTGTGAGTACATAGTAGGTGTATATATTACGAGGTACATGAGATTTTTGTGTAGGCATGCAATGCATAATAATTTCGTCATGAAAAATTGGGTATCTATTCCCTGAACATCTATTTTTTGCGTTACTCTTTCAGTTGTTTTTAAATGTTCGATTAAATTATTATTGACTATAGTCCGCCTGTTGTGCTTTCAAATACTAGGTTTTATTCATTCTTTCTAATTTTTTTTCACAATAGCTTCTTAATATAAAAGTAACACCCCTTCCTGGAACTTTACTTCTTTAAATCAAACTTCTCTTCTTCATGGTTGTCAGTTATTGCATTAGTTGGACACAGGTTCAATTGTTCTCACAGAGACCTAAGATAACAGTGGTTCAACAAGATAGATGTTTCTTTCTTTCTCATAACAGCCTAAGCAAAAGTAGTCTAGGACAGGTTTGTCAGCTCCATCGTGTTAGTCCTCAATTCTTTGTTCTGTTTGCTTTGCCATCCCCAGTGTTCTCCCTCACCTACGTGGTTGAAGGTAGTTCACTACAAAATGTGCATTTCAGCTAGAAGGAAGAGGTAAAGGGTAAGGGGAGGCCATCCTCCTTTTCTTTAGGAGCTGAACGAAAAGCTGCTGCATCATTTTAGTTCACATCATGACTAGAAGCAGTGGTGTTCTGGACCTGCTTTTCATATTGGCTCATATCAACTAGCGAGAGCCGATTATGCATATCTCTTCCCAACTCTATGTTTAGGTACCTCACATTGTTAGTTTGAAATTGGCCATGGTCAAAGTATTTATACTGTGGAAATTGGCAGATACCATACATGTATCAGGGTTCTTCTCCTCCAAATATTTAACAACACATCACTGGCTAGCCTCCCCTCATGGTCACCCCTTGCTGCCATAGTAGTTGGGGATTATAGTCTGTTGTAAGCAGTCATGAGCCTAGGTAAAAAAAAATCTAGGATTCTCTTGACTATCAGATAGTGTTTCCTAATAGGGAACTATTGTTATTTTTGGTGCGAAAATTCTTTGTGTGGACTGGTCCCTAGCATTGTTGGGTATTAACATGTCTTCATTATATTGTAGTTATTTGTGATTTGTGAAGAGGAAAAAAAAAAATTATAGTTACCCATATATATATGTTTCATATGTAGTTATTTGTGTGTGTGTGTGTGTGTGTATATGTATATATATATATTTCCCCAATAGACTAAGAGCTCTATGGGATCAGAAGATGGATTTTATTAATCTTTGTATTTCTAGAACCATGCATAGTACTTAGCTTATAAGAAATGCTCAAAAATTTATGGATTGTATATTTGCATTTTATCTTGGACTTTCTAGAGATGATGTCTTACCACATATACTTTACTGAAATTCTCAATTGGAGACCATGTATCTTTGTATTCCTGGTTCTTGTATGATTTATCATCTATAATGGGCCCTAAATACATGTACAAGGATAGATGGATAAATACATGGAAGGAAAAAAGAAAGGGTGGATGTATGGGACAGCAGCTTCAGTTATCTCAGTGGTTTGGTGGTGTAGTATTGAGCCCTATATGCTTTGTGCTGAATGCTAAGGATACAAAGACATAGTCCCATGTGTTGGGAAGGTATAGGCTATTGTGAAGATCAGTAGAGGACAGAATATTATGATAGAGGTAAAGGTGATAGTAGAAGTAGGAGGAATCATCAGAAAAGGATTTATGGGGAAAGTTGTACCTGAACATTTAGTCTTAAGTTGTGAAACACAAATGCTGAATAGGAACCAGAGGAAAGAATAGAAGGTGTTCCATATATCAAAAGAAACAGGCTTTGGAAGTCCTGAAGACCTCTGTTTGAGGCCTGTCTCTGCCTACTATATAACCTTGAAAAAAATTCCTTAATCTGAATTGGTTTACTGGGCATATTGCCATCATTTTATCTGTACTTAAATTGCTCCCTGTGCCTAAAATATAGTTCTCCCTTCTCTGTTACAATTATATAGCTTTTATGTGTTCACTCACAATGAAGTCTTCATTTCAAGATTTTATTTCTTCTCTGAAAGCCTTTCTAGACCATAACTTGCCCCTCCCTTTTTCACCTTCCTTCCCTTGAATTCCTACACGCTATAGTCTCTAGCTTATTTTTTTTTAAAGAACATACAAATTCTGTGTTATTCCTATTAATATTCCACTTCCCTATATTACATTGTACTTTGAGGACAGCAATCATATCTTACTCATCTTTGCACCCTTGATGCCTAACAAAGTCCTGGTACCAAGGAGGTGTTTGATACATGTTAGTTCCCTTATTCCTACTTCAGCATAGTTGATTTGTTTTCACTGATGATTGCCTGGGGTTCCTCTCTATTCATACTGAAAGACAGCTGCCTATTTTATCCACACAAACTAGTTCTGGTTAGGCTTAGATCACATTTTTAAATGCCTAGTATAATCCTATTTCTGGAAAATCATTCTGCTTATATGTCTAACTTTACCTTTTTCTTTTTCTAGGTAATGAAAGTATTAGCAAAAGTATGACTTGTAGTGGCTCTTAACTTTCTCAGGTGCTGTGTAAACTTCACTAAGGTGCTTACCAAGAGATTGGTGTGTTGCAAGTCTGTTTCTCAGTCACACCTAAGTTTAGTGAATGCCTTTCAAATTAATCTTTGTAATAGCAAATGTTTTGCTAAATGTGGAAATAAGACCCTCTAAACACCGGTGTTGTTCAGTAGAACTTTCTGCAATGATGGAAATGTTCTATATTGGCTCTGTCCAGTAGGGTGGACCACTAGCCACATGTGGCTTTTTTTTTTTTTTTTTTTTTTTAAACTCTAGATGTTACCCAGACTAGTCTCAAATTCCTGGCCTCAGGTGATCCTTCCGCCTCAGCCTACCAAAGTGCTGAGATTTCAGGCCTGAGCCACTGTACCCAGCCACCACATGTGGCTTTTGAACACTTGAAATGTAACTGATGCAACTGAGAACTGAATTTTAAATTTTATTTTAGTTTATTTAAATTTAAAAAGCCTCGTGTGGCTTGTGGCTATTGTTTTGACCATGCAGCTCTGAACAATGTTTTCTGTGGGATAATATTTATAGTGGATTCCAGTGATGAAGAAAAAATAGAACAGAAAAATATAAAGTTTGAACTCTTCTCTGTAGCCATGAGTCAGCATGCCATTAATCTTTCATGAGTTCTCTTTTCTATTCCTTTATTTTCATGCCTCTCTGAAAAGAGGCTATTACTGTCACTTCCAGTCAGTCTAGAGACTTTTGCAAGATTAATTTTAATAAAGCACTATTTCAGTCACCTTAATTATATCATTGGTCTGCCAGATATTTTCAGTAACTCCTTGTTCTCTATCTTCAGAACCCTCTTCTATTTGCATTCCTAATCTTAAGGATTTGCTGTAGGCACAATGTTCAATTTGTTCATATTCCTTTACTTTGCCATTTCCCTTCCTCTTCTGCCTGTTTAAATCCTATACAGCTTTAAGGCCTAAATTCTATCTCTCCAATGATGTCTTTTAAGATCCTCAGGTATCTTTTAAATCTCTTATTGTCATTATCACTCCTTGGCAGTTCATATACCTCCTGTATCTTCTTTATGTTTTCGTATATAGAAATCCAAAAAAATTCAATTATGTATTTATTGGAACATCCAAAATATGTTCCTATAGAAAGAACGAAATCTACTTTTTGTTGCAAGCTGCGCTTAAACGTCTCTTTATTGCAAATATAACTTTAATTCAGCTAATTAAAAAAGAGTGGCCTTATTCTTTATAGCTTCTCTCATTCTTTGATTCTTCTAAACTCTTCTATTCTCTAAGTGTTCATGGTTTTCTTTATAACTCCACAGATGTTTTAATAGTCCCTGGGGATGGCTATGGTATTGAAAGGTTGACATTTTTATTGTTTGTAACTTGGACAGTAAATAGCCTTAAAGGCAAGAGTTTATTCATTTATTAATTCAACAGATACTTATTAAGTACCTATCATATGCTAGGTGTGGGTGTTATGTCAGGGGAAAGAAAGATTCCTATCTGCATGGAGTAAAATTTCTAGTTTGATATTCTGGCCTGTCCCCAAACCAGTATGCTTCAAAATAATGTTTATTGTGTCAGTGAATGCTAAATATTTCACTTGGGTGCTAAAATTTTAGTTGAAAAATTAATGTTGTCAATTAAAGTCTAAAGATTTTCTTTTTTTGTGTATCATTTGTAACAGAATACCCTGAAGATGTAGCTCCTACTGTTGGATTTTCAAAAATTAACCTTAGACAAGGAAAGTTTGAAGTCACCATCTTTGACTTGGGAGGTGGAATAAGAATTCGGGGAATCTGGAAGAATTACTATGCTGAATCCTATGGGGTAATATTTGTTGTGGATTCCAGTGATGAAGAGAGAATGGAAGAGACAAAAGAGGCTATGTCAGAAATGCTAAGACATCCTAGGATATCGGGAAAGCCTATATTGGTGTAAGTAATGTTAGCATCATTGTAAATGTAGGGACGATGGCATTGGCCACTAAAGAAATTTACCTGTTACAGACTAGTGAATAAGCTAAAATAGTCACGCTTTAGTATACTAAAATGTATGTAATTAACTGGGAGTTGTTAATTTACTGAGGCCTTGTTATAGTGCTGTCTATAGGGGAAAAGAGCTAAGGCTATAGAATTCTTAAAAGTGGATCTCTTCGATATTCAAATATAAACTCATTGTTTTATGTGATAGTTTACTTTTTATAGAATTTTGCATTTTGAAATACTCCATTAACAAGGTTCTAAAATATCTTTTAATTTTTTTCTCTTTTAGTAACTTGTATTTTGCTTTTGTCCTTTTTTCCTTAAAGAGTTATTATTTCAGAGTTATGTAAACAGTTTATTTTTCTAATAACCACATTGATTTCTCAGTTTTCACATCTACATTTCCATATTGGACATGTGATTGTTATCAAATTAGACATACACTTATATGATTTCGTCCATGTGGGTGAACATTTTTTAAAAACGAAGTGACAAAGGACTTTTGCACTACCAGCCCTCCTAGCATTTATGCATAGTAAACAGTAGATGGTGCTATAACCGTGAGGCATAGCAAACTAAAAGTAGTTTAAATTGCTCTTTAACTTGTAGTAAACTAAATGTTTGCCCTTGCCGTCTTGTCCCTTTTCCCTTGTTCTTGTGGTTCATTATTAAGCATTAAAAAAAAAAAAAATCAACCTGTCATGTGGTTAGATGAAAAATTGTAGAGTTTCTCAGTGGTCTTCAGTAGTAAATGAACATTTTTAAATGAGTTGGTTTGGAAGCTCTGATTGCAAAAGTTAAAACTATATTATATAATTTATTGCTAAAGTTGATACTTTTAAATTTTTATATATTTAATTAGAGAAGTTATTTGATTTGTATAAGCAATTCTCATGTTTTATGGAATCTAAAGGAGAACTTTTAACAGGGATATGTATGAAGAGAGAACTTTGCAGAACCCCATAGGCTAAATTGGTGTTTACAGATGTTTAAGCAGGGAATCAGTGATTTCTAGACTAAAGTAAAAAATATTAATGATGGTTATTTGTAAAACAATATTATGTGCTTTTTTAAAACTAGTCATTTAATTTTTTTCATTTACTCTTTTCTGGATTTATTCATTAATACATGCATTAATTCAACAAATATTTATTTGAGCATCTACTATTGCCAAGCATAGAATCTTTTCTATAATCACAACATTGCCAAGGGTTGGGGAAGTGTTTGGGAATAAAAATAACAAAAATCCAAGTTAGACCTCAGGAGCTTACATTCTAGGGGGTGAGATAACAGACTAAATATAATTAATAAGTTACATTATATATTAGATCATCAGTGTATTGAAAACAAACAAGTAAAAGAATATCAGAAAGCCTATGGTGGTAGTGATGACAAGGGTCTGTTGCTCTTATAATTAGAATGATCCTAATAGGCCTTATTGAGAAACTGACATTTGAAATGAGGGAGTCAGTCATGCAGATATCTGTGGAAACGGCTCAAAGTCGGGGTATACAGTTGTTAAGTGACTACAGTGATTACTGAGTAATCAAATAACAGCAAAATATTTGCTTTCAATTCTGTCACCTCTCTCAGCTAGTGAATTTCCTGAATAGAAAAGAAAATACACAATTACTGTGATTGCTTCACCATTATAAACTCATAGTTAGTGAGAATTCACAAAGATATAAGAATTAATTATGGACAGTGTAATATGTTTATGAAATATAGAATCGTTTGCCATTTGACCAGATTTTCTCATGGGATTTTTACAATCAGAATTTTATTACTAAAGGTAAACTGCTTTTTGGAAGGAATGTGATTCAAAAATATACAAAATGTACACAAAAGTACACATTCTTAGTAAATTTCAAAGATAGAGGGAAAGGTTTTTTGTATATATTTTTTTGATATTTAATAGTTGTGCATATGTGGAAAAGAATGTTTAAAAACATGATTGACTTACCATCCAGGGCCAGCCACTGTTAGCATTTTGATGAATTTCCTATGCATATATATTTATGAGACAAGTAATGTATACAGTATTCATATAATAAATACAATTTTGAGCCGGGCACGGTGGCTCACGCCTGTAATCCCAGCACTTTGGGAGGCCGAGGAGGGCAGATCACGAGGTCAGGAGGATCGAGACCATCCTGGCTAACATGGTGAAACTCTGTCTCTACTAAAAATACAAAAAATTAGCCGGGCATGCGCGCCTGTAGTCCCAGCTACTCGGGAGGCTGAGGCAGGAGAATTGCTTGAAACCTGGGAGGTGGAGGTTGCAGTGAGCCAAGATCACGCCACTGCACTCCAGCCTGGGCGACAGAGCAAGACTCTGTTTCAAAAATAAATAAATAAAATTTTGTATCCTACTCTTTTTTTTGATATGTTTATAAACACCTCTTGAATGTCTGACCAAGCCCCATATTTGAAAGTTCTCCTGTTTACGTTTTTCTCTCTGACTTGCAATTAATTTCTCTTATTGATGTGACTGTCTTACTATCGTTTGAATCTCTTCACTACTCCATTTCCCTTTAGTGTTACCTCCCTTCAATTCCTCTTCTCTAATCACCTGTGTTGCTGATAGGAACAGTCCCTTAACCAGTCTCTAACTGCCAGTCTTGCCTGCCCCCCAAGCTCTCCTCTACACTGCCAGCAGTTCTTTTCTTTATTTGATATTTTTCAGATTACAAAACTGGTACATGCTTGTTATGACCAGTGAAACAATACAAGAATATGTAAAGAATATGAGACTTTTAAAAATACAATTTTGATAATTTCACTACTTCTTAGCTTAAAGTCCTTCAAGTTCCTTTCATAGTTCCATGCAGATAAGAAATTCTTTCTTTAAACTAACATAACCTCTGCAACTAGAAATAATGCCTGGCATATAATAGGTCTGGCACTGACAGATCTGCTGTATAATAAGTAGGAAAGATGTTCAGCAGAACTGTGCTAAGCTCAGTGCTAGGGGATGGGGGCTGTAGAAGGGTAGCAGGAGGGGATACCTGTATTAGACAGGTGGCAGTTCTCTTTGTTGCACACAGCCTCCTCCTTAGTGCCCACAGACATCTGGACCACTCATATGCCAAATATTTACAGCATCTAATTTCTTCTGCCCGCGCCTTATCTGAGCCTAAACTAGTTGAGGTAACGCACAGTGCCTTAGAAGTCATTTTAATGCTTGGATAACTTTCTCCTCCTACCCCCAATAACAAGCAAGCAGAAAACAAGACCTCTGAAAAGCTTCATTTAATAGAAGGAAATAAACCTAAAGATTAAGAAACTTTTCTATAATCACAAAATTACAAATTGACAGAGCCTGAATTCATTGTTATTTGTGGGAAGTAGAGTGGATGACCACAGTAGCAGGTTGTGACAATCTTTAGTTCTTCTCTACTTGCTCCTACACACAAGCCTGACAGCATGTGTGATGGCAAATAAGGCCTTGGCCAGTGTCTCAGTCTGTTTTCATGGTGCTGATAAAGGCATACCTAAGACTGGGAAGAAAAAGAGGTTTAATTGGACTTACAGTTCCACATGGCTGAGAAGGCCTCAGAATCATGGTGGGAGGCAAAAGGCACTTCTTACACGGTGGTGGCAAGAGAAAATGAGGAAGATGCAGAAGCAGAAACCCCTGATAAAACCATCAGATCTCGTGTGACTTATTCACTACCATGACAACAATATGGGGGAAACTGCCCCCATGATTGAAATCATCTCCCACCAGGTCCCTCCCACAACACAGAATTATGAGAGTACAATTCAAGATGAAATTTGGGTGGGGACACAGAGGTAAACCATATCAGCCAGATTTTACTTGATGTCACAGACTGGAGGTTTTTCTTGAAAAGTCAGAATCAGAATATCACTAGGCTTCTTTGTTTTATTAGCTCAGAAGTTCTTTTTGGCAGTTGTATAGCATTTATTAATCAGCATAATATTTTAATTCTTCTGAAATAAGTGGTGAAAAGTTGAAAAATCGTTAGTTTAGGGAGAAGACAGAGTCTGAAACCTGGATTCTAAGAGCTACTGTGAATTTGTTGATAACCCTGATAAGTCACTTTACTTCTTTGGGCTTAGTTAAATGCCTCTTCTATAATAAAAGTAACTGTAAAATATTCTAATTCTGTGTATTCAGCTGTGTAGAGTGGCATGAACCAGAACCAATTTCAATAGAAAATTAAAAATGATTTGCATTCCTTTTAAAGAGAGTAAAAATAAATGCCATGCAAACATTATGCTTTGCAATCATGTTAATCTACAAAGTCCTTTTTCTCTCACATCAACTATTTGGAAATTAACTTTAGCCTGTACTGTAAGGTATGAATTACGTTATCTACTGTTGCCTGCTCCCCACCCCCCTTAACTATTTAGAGCTTAATTAATCTAGCTGGCCCTTCAGAAATTTTTTTAAAAATACAAACAAAAAACCTTCAAACTAGGTAGTCTTGACAAAGAAGGCCTTTCCAAGAGAAAAAGTAAACAGGTTTTGCAACTTTATAAATAGTGCCAGCAGTAATACCAAATTTTAAGCTCAACATCCAGTATAGACATTTTCCATTAATAGTACAAGGCATGATTTGTTGATTACCTGAGGAATAAACTGAGCTGCGAGGTATTTTAAACAGCTTAATCTGTTGAAATTTTCAGCAGTCCAGGGTTACACTGATGTCATAAGAAGGCATATGCTCTTTCTACACCCCCTCTCACTAGTACCTGGGGAGTCTTAAAAGTTGGCCTCAGAGAGATAATAAATTACCCCTTCTTTTTATAGTTGAATCTCCTAATGCTTTTAACCAAAGTTATCCTGGAGAGGCACAGGCTAAAATTTTCTTTTAGGATAACAATTCTATTTGTATTAGCATTCTCAAACTACTGGAAGGTGCCACTTTTCTCATTACACACTGCCTGCTTTTCTGTGGAGTTACATGAACTACCTTAACTTTTGGCCAGTCTTCACAAATTGAATGATTACAGCAAAAGTGATATATGTATAGAGTTTCACTTGGGGAAGACAACATGATATCTCTGATTTGATCTTACTGGATGTTATGAGCATTCCAATAAAAAGTTTCTTGGCTACTCTGGGCACACTGCGTATGGGGTAGCCATACTCCTCAAGGAGCAGTAAAAATTAGATAGATAGATAGATAGATAGATAGATAGATAGATAGATATTCTTGACCCTGGTCTTTGCACCATGAGTGGTCTCCCAAGACCTTCTGAAATCATACACAGAATCCCAAGTGTATGTACATTTTTCTTGTGAGCAGATCCTAAAGAAGTTTATGACTAAAAAGATTAAAAACCCTGTCAGTAATTTTCCATATTAGGAGAAACAATAGCCAGACATTAATTATTACTTTTTCAACATGAGATTTTTTTTGTTTGTTTCCAACCTTTATATGCTTATTTGACTCACCTTCCTTCTAGGCAGTATTACAGCAAAATGTTAGTTTGCAAGTTTCTTTTAGTCATATTCCTTATTGTAAGTGCCCAGGAGAAGTTAAATAGGTTATGGTTATCCTAATACAGTTATCAGAAATTGAATCAAACATACTTTTAGTATGTTAAACATTTAAATAATAGAAGAATCTGAGTCCTGTTTTAGAATGCTGGAGACCTATAGATATGGAATTATGGTCTGCCTATGTCACATAATCAGTTGATCCTTAGATAGAGTGGTGAGTCCCCTAATTTCCTCTGAAGCCCCTACTTATTGAATTTATAAGGTCTATTGGCTTAAGATTTCTCTCCTTTCAGTGGAGCCTTACCACACTGTCATCTTCATTAATGTCATTTACTTATACTGTTGACTCATCTCCAGATGTCCTTACTGAATGTTTCCTTTTGTCTCTTAATGACATTCAGCTTCATAGCAGCTGTAATTTACAGTAAAGATTCTCAGCCAATTGATTTTGTAGGTAATTTAAGCACTGGGAGCCTGCAGAGGTCCCCATCCCTGCCTTCCCTATCACTTCAATCTAGTTAAAAACAAAATAACAGAAAAAAACTCTTTGGCAGTGTTACTAGGTAGCAAGATATTGTCCATGGACCACCTGCATCAGCATCAGCCTAGACCTTCAAAATTTTTGAGGGTGAGACCAGATATACTTTGGGCTTTTTTTCCATACGTGCTCTCCAGATCATTCTGATTTATAGCAAAAATTGAGAACTACTGGTGTAGGAGAAAGTGTTAAGTCAGAAAGGCCCTAAGTAGGTTATTTAATCTTTCTAAGCTTTTATGTCTGCACTTGTAAATAGGGATTATAATATGTCATGTTATGTGAATTCCAAATAATGCATTTAAAGCCTCTCAAGCATCTAGTACAGTGTTTCACTAGTGTTCTGTAAATGCAATGGTGGATATGAATATCATTATTATTGATAATATACTGTGTCCAAGTGTAGAAGAATTAGGGGAACCTAATGTTTCAAAGTATTTCATCTTACGAATTCAAGCTCTATGAAGCTTGTAATTACAGAAAATGGCACAGTTTAGTAGTTACGAATATGAGCTTTAGTGCTCATAGTAATTTTTATTTTTATTATTGCATACTTTCAGTATTGCAATATTTTGCCTTCGCCTCTTTTAATAATTTTTTTCCCTTTAAGGTTATTATCTTAAGAAAAAATAATGACGTTTAGTGCCTATTAAGTGTGTATATAAAATACACAAAATGCTACAACTAATTAAGTTATCATGTTATCTGTTTTGTTTAGGTTAAGGTGATACTAATTGGTTTGAAAAGAGAACAATGAAAACGGTTTCTGATACATTGCTTTGTGATGATTTTTTTGTGTGCTTAAGTCTTGCTTTAAAAGCAGTATGTTCTAATATAAAATGCTGAAAGAAAATAACTATTTTACAAATTCATCTGGATATAATTGTACTAATGAATATTAAATAGTACTTAATATTATCAGTTTTCATGATAAACAATTTAGTAACAATTACAAACAGGTATCACTAAGGCTGTAGAAAAAATTTTAGAAGGAACAACAGAGACGTCTATCACTAGTCAGCTGTGGAGTTTATCATCTTTTAAGTTTATCTTTTTTTAATAATGTTTCTTAAATATTTGAAGCGGAGATACGTGAAACATCTTTTTCTCTAGCGATGCTTGATAATTGACACAATAGAAAGCTCTTCAATTTTGTGATATTTTATACATTAAAAATTATTTTGTATTGTTTATGAAATACATATTTTACATATACAAATTCAGTCATTTCAAATACCTCAACCTCTCTTGACATATTTTCCTTCATCATACGTACCTGGAAAAGCCACTGTCTTGGTTAGACCCAGTCATCTACACATTCTGTGCTAGCACACAAATGCTAAACATTGATAGATTAGTAATACGTGACTGTGATGGCTGATCTTACATTAAAGTTATCATAACTGCCTGGTTATCTTCTTATCTTTCTTAGAATGTTTGTTGTTCTCTCAAAATGACAGTTTCCCTCCTTGTCCTCTCTTTCTGTTCTCCCTTAACCCCACTGTGCTTTCAGTTTTTGCTTGAGTTCTTTAAAGAAATAGAAACCATCGCACAAGAATATTCTCATTTTTTCCACTACCACATTTACTCAACTGTCTGCTTTTATTCCTAAACCCTGCCTTTTCTTCTGTAGTATGGAAGAAGGGTTTCTCTTCCTACCCAAGTCCAGCTTCCGCATTTGTGCTTCATATTCCACTTCTTTCTGCTCTTACATAATAGTATCCCTTCCCTTTCTTATGTGAGGAGTTTCTCTCTCTGGATCTTTCCTGTCAGCAGAATGTGCTTTCATGTTTCTTGCCTGGAAGTATAGTGGAATCCTTTCACTCTACATATCTCTCTAGCTATTGATTACTTTTTATAGTACCTTATTCAAACTTCTGGAAAGAATTGCCTGTAGTGGCTGCTGTATTTCTTCATGTCACATTCTTTCCTCTGCAGACTCCATTTGTGCTTCTATTTCTATAATTCCTTGAAACTGCTCTTCTTGAAGTCAATAATTGTCTTTGTGCTGCCAAATCCATTGTTATTTTACTGCTCTTATTTTACCTAAAGTTGACTGTTTCTTCACATTTTTCTTTCTTTAAACTCTCCTTTTGCATTGGCTTTCCTTGTACCTCATTGACAGTTTCAGTTAGTTTCTTTTATTAACTCCTCTTCTTCTTCGAGTCTAAATTTTGAAATACTCCAGGCCCTTATCTGCACTTCCAGTTTTTTACATCCACATACTTTTCATACCACCTTACATACCATTTATTTACTAAAATGACCCAAATCTGTACTTCCAGTCCTGACATATCTCAAGCACTCCTACTGATATAGCTAATATCCTGAAACCTCCACTTGGACCTTTTAATAGTCATTTCAGATTCTCTGGACCAAAACAGCATCTTTGATTTCCTTCTCATGGCCAATTCTGAAACCTTCGTCTCTGACTTTTCCCATCTCAGGAAATGGCATCATCATCTAATCTGTATCCTGTAATTCTACCTTTTAAATCTATCAGAAGTTAATCTAACTTTTTCCACCACCACTATATAGTATGTAGTAAGAGAATGGTTAAGAGCTGGTTCTGGAGTCAGACTGCCTGGGTTCATATCCCAATTCACTATGTGCAGTTTCTGTGACCTGGAACAGGTTAGTTAATTTTGTTGCACCTCAGTGTTCATATTGGTAAAATTGTAAAAATAGTGTCTACTTCATACTTTATCTACTCTGAAATAATTGGAACAATGAGTAGGACATTGCGAATACTTTATTCCTCTTTGATATTACTGTTGTTGCTGCCACCATCACCACCTCCTCTTCCATCCTAGTCCAAGCCTCCATCATTTCTTCCTACTGCATTAACTTTGTAATTGTTTTCTATACCTATGTGCTTGTCTTCTACTCACCTCTCCCAAATCCATTCTAACCCATTCTTCATATGGTAGATAGAATGATCTTTTTCAAGTGTAAATTATATATTACTATTAGGTCTAGAAAAATCTGAGATCCTTGTGTTGATTACACTTGTGTGAACTTCAGACTTCTTTCCATGGCTTACAAAACCTTACATCTAGCCCTTGCTGACCTTTCTTAACCTCATCTCATATCTCACTGCTCTTTTCTGACTATGCCCCAGCTGGATTGTTATTTTTCTTTGCACAGAGTTAGTCAGACCCTCCTCAAGGTCTTTGTACTATTTGTTTCCTGTGCCTGGAATTATACCCTCCCTTGTACTCATTCAGATCTTCACGTAAATTTCACCTTTCAGAAAGGTCTTCACTGACTACCCAATCTAAAGAAGCACCCCTTGACAGTCTCTGTCTCATTTCATTGCCCTTTTAAGTCTCTGCCCAGAACTTAACATTATCTAATATTTGTATTTATCTGCTTTCTCCATTAGAATGTGAGTTGCAAAACTCTATTCCCGTGTTGTGTGAATTTAGACTGTATCTCTAGCTTATAGTATAGTATAGCATTATCTTAAAGTCATGGCAAAATATTCAAGAATACAGTTGCCTTTAATTTGACTTTATCTGCCAGTCTGTAATACATTGCCCTGTATGGACCCGAGTTCAAGAAAGCAATACCTTAACTCATCTTCTTATTCCTTAAGCTAGATTCAGCTCCCAGTTACAAATTAGATTCTTCAAGTACATAGTTGAGTTTTCCCTGATCTGTTGACATTGAGTTAAGTTACCTTCTGAGGATAAAAGATTTGATAAAGGGCTGGGCATGGTGGCTCACACCTGTAATTCCAGCACTTTGGGAGGCCCAGGGGGGCGGATCACTGGAGGTCAGGAATTTGAGACCAGCCTCGCCAACATAGCAAAACCACCCCCTCTACTAAAAATACAAAAATTAACCGAGTGTGGTGGTGCACACCTGTAATCCCAGCTACTCAGGAGGCTAAGGCACAAGAATTGCTTGAAACCGGGAGGTGGAGATTGCAGTGAGCCAGGATCATGCCACTGCACTCCAGCCTGGGTGACGGAGTGAAACTCTGTCTCAAAAGAGAAAAGATTTGATAAAGGTTCTAGTTTGGTTTAGCTTTATTGTAGCATGATTCTTAACTATTAAAATATTCTCCAGTCAGCCAAATGGATTGCCTAGGTAGTCATTACTACTTAACAGATGAGAGAAATGTATAATATAGAGCTTGATACCTGACCAGAAGACCAAGATTATTCATCTCATTTTCAATAGTTAATTTGTGAGTTGATGGTAACTGTATTTTTTTGTACTTTAATTAAATAAAAGTGTGTTTTATGTAACTGGCTACAGAAGTTTCTGAAATTTTAGTGGGTTAGGGTTAAAGGGGAAAATTACAACTTAACAGTGATGAAAGGTATGTGAGTGGATCCATGAGATGGAGAAAAACAATACAAGACACTGAAATATAAGCTATCTTTTACCGTAAAGCTGGAAAAAGTTTTAAAAATAGCTTCTTTATTTTGAGCTACAGCATGGACAGCACCAACAACACAGTACTCTGCAAGGATTTCTTTTTTTGTATTTTACAGCTAGTCCAAATTTCTCTTTAGTATTGTTAACATACTCTTTTGTACTATTCACTGTCATTTCAATATTGTTGATGCTCTCTCCTTGTTCCTCTACTAAAAGAGATATCTGAATGAAAAGATCCCTTAAATCCTTTATTTGGTTCTTCAAATTAACAAGTTCCTTGTGTCTCTGTTCAATCTCTGAAAGTTGTGCTTTAGTGATATTGATTTCTGTAAGTAAGCTTTCATTAAAAACTTCCCATTTTCCTTGATGAAGCATATCATTTACATCTTCTTCAGACATCTCTTTTCCAGCAACTTCAAGCTGACGTAAAATAAATGTCTTGCACTTCTCTTGCTTTGCTGCTATTGTGTCATTGTATATAAACATGATTTGCTGAAAATGGCGGAACATTGCAGCATGCTGAGATTTAAGTATCCTTGTGACCACTGAAGATGGACCATTTTCAACCTCTGACTTTTTAACTTCTTTAACTAAATCATTCAAACTTCTGTTGATGTATTCTGCCTGAATTTTTATCTCCTTTGTAATGGTAGACTCTCTCTTAAGTAGACTAAACCTTCTCATTGAAGCCACCAGACTTTTCTGTTGCTGCCCAAATTTTTGAACATTATCTGCCAAATTGTGAATACTTTCCTGTAGTTTTTGGATTTCATGTAGGTGTCTCTCAGCTACAGGCTCTCTTTCATAAATAACAGCTTGCTGTAGAAACACCCCTTGTTCCTCTGTTTCTGTAGTTGATACATGACTGTCTCTAGAGAGTTCAATTTCCTTTGTTCTCTGCTTTAGTTCTTGAAGTCGGTCTTTCATCTTCCCTTTCCTCCTAAGAAGCAAAAATTTTTGTGTTGAACAAGTAGAAATTTGGTATTTTTCCCCAGTAGCAGTTGACTTCACATAACTGTCTATATCCCAGCAAAAATTCTCCTAGTTTTCTCAAATGAGGTTAAAAAGTTAGAAAAAGCCAATGAGTTTCCTCATAAAAACCATTTAAATAGGGAAAGTAATATAAAAGAATTTGTAAGTTACTTTGCATGTGAGTGCCATTTAGTTGTGTGCAATAGCTGAGAAAGCAGTGATGCAGACACAGTTGGTCAAAAATATTTGTCACATGATAGTTTCTTTTTTTTTAATAAAGAATGCTTTTGACTATACCTTCAACCTATAGGATTAGTCTTCAGATGCCAAAAATGCCCTTGTTACTAAAGATACTGTTTCCGGTTAATTTGGCCAATGTAATATTAAAAAATACTCATTTTGCTAAATATGCATCATTCAGTTAAAACCATTGTAGTGACAGTACAGATTTTATATGAGAACGTTAAGCTATATGGATAATATTGAATTTATTTTAAATTTTCCGAAGCCTCTGAATTAACATATTACTTGGCATAATGTTTTTTCTAGCTGTTGCATATATATGAAAACATTTGTTTGATTATGCTGATTTCTCATTCTTAGCATTCTTTTGCAAAGATATCCAGACTGTCTTAGAACAAAATTTATATCAATTTGTGTTAGGTGATACTTTTATAAACATGAGAATATATTTATATAAAATCTTATTTTAGGAGTAATAATAATATTGACACTTATCACATGCTGTGTTGGTAGTTATCTGTAAGAATCAAATTGATGTACATAATTTATATTTAATGATATAGATATATATGAAATGACATACATACATATAAAATGAAGGGAATAAAAAGCAGTAAAATGCTATTATCACAGAGCAACTTGATTTTAGAAATGTCTTTCATGACATTTTTGAAGATAAGAAGAGGCTGTTAGGGAGTACAGATAGCTCATTGGACCACATATAATATTAATATCAACCAGAAAAAAAGGTCTCTGAATGTGATGCTGTTATGCTGTAGGACTCAGTGTTTGATATGTTTATGGAAATATTTCTATTAATCTGGATGTTGTCATAGGAGGCATACTTAACAAATGTGTAGATGGTGTAAAATTTGGAGGAATCTTTAGTATGTTGAAGTACAGGGTAGGGATTCAAAGATTAAAATAGTGTGGAACTTTATACTAAAAATAACAAAAATATATTTAACAGGAATAGATTTAAAATATTTCATCTAGCTATAAGAAAAATATTTTCGTATCTACAGAGTAGAAGACCCTTGGGTTCACAATAGTGTCTATGAAAGTATTGGAGATTTTAATTAATTAAGCTTTCTTTTTTTTTTTTTTTTTTGGAGATGGAGTCTTGCTCTGATGCCCAGGCTGGCATGCAGTGGTGCAGCCTCGGCTCACTGCAACTTCTGCCTCCTGGGTTTAAGTGATTCTCCTGCCTCAGCCTCCTGAGTAGCTGGGATTACAGGTGCCTGCCACCATGCCCGGCTAATTTTTGTATTTTTGGTAGAGACAGGGTTTCACCATATTGGCCAGGCTGGTCTCAAACTCCTGACCTTGTGATCCGCCCACCTTGGCCTCCCAAAGTGCTGGGATTACAGGTGTGAGCCACCGCTCCCAGCCTAATTAAGCTTTCTGTCAGAACCATCAGAATAGTCACTATGCTTTTATAAATAATAGTCTGATGTATGGATAAACTAAACTCTGCCAACTCTATGCTATTCAGAGCAAATTGCAAGGGTAAGGGGAACTCAATGAACTTCTGAGCATATTTTGAGATGGAAATTCTTAAGTTAGGAATTACCAAACTAGCATGGAAAGGATGAGATTGGAAAACCATACCAAATGGAGACTCATTGAAATAAATGGTAATATTTGTCCTGTAAAAGAGAAGATGTAGGGTGTGTACAGCTATCTTCTAAACAAAGGTCTGTGTATGCAAGTGAGATTAGACTTACTTGGCATAACTCCAAAGGGCAGTGGGTGGAAATTACATGGAAAGAGGTTTGATTCAATATAAAGAAGACTTTTCAAACAAATATTGCTTTCCCAAGATGAAATGAGCTGCTTCATGAGGTGCTGAGTTTGCCATCACTGGACATTTTCAAGATGTTCTGGAATGATGACTCCAGGCAGGCATGTTACAGAAATGATGCCTGTTTTGGGTAAAAGATTAAACCAATGTCCTGGTAATATTCCTTTGGTTTTAAAGGACTGGTATTTTGTGAAATAGTCATTGAAGTCTTATATGTATATAAGTTTTAAATGCTGTAATATATATTTAACATTTTCTGTCCTTGAGGAATTTATAATTTAGGGTGAGAAGGACAATATACAATTTAAAAGATAAATGGGATAATTTTAGGTTTTGATACAATAATCAGGCAGGGTCTCTAAGCAGATATTTGAGATGTGAGACTAAATGTTGAGAAGCCAGGCAGATGAAGAGCCAAGGGAGTGTATTGTAGGTATAGGAGTTGGGTTGCCAAGGCAGTGAATGAGACTGATATGTTTTAGGAACAGAGTTATTGCATAAGAACAAAGTGAATGTAGATAGAAAGGAATGAGAGGAGTAACATGGGAAGAATGAAGTAGAAAGGTAGGCATGGACCACATCATAAAGGACTTGTGGGTCAAAGGAAGGAGTTTAGATTTTATTCTAGGTGCAGTAGAAGACGGTTAAAAGATAAATAGGATATTGACATGATTTGTATATTTTTTTTTCATTTTGATATGTAATTTAAAAAAATTTTAAACTGATACAGGGTGTCCCTATGTTGTCCAGGCCGGTCTTGAACTCCTGGGCTCAAGCCATCTGTTCGCCTTGTCCTCCCAGAGTGCTAAGATTACAGGCATAAGCCACCATGCCTGGCCCTGATTTATATTTTTAAAAGATGTTGTTGCTTTCTATATGGAGAATAGTTTCCTGGGGAGGGGGTGGGAGTAGTTCACAGAAGAGACTTTAATGATAGAGATGGAGTAAATGGGAACCATCAGGATATATTTTTGAAACTAGAAGCAATAGGACTTGATGATTTTAACCCATCAGCACTTAACACAATCATTTCTTGAGACACTTTGAAGAAAAGTATTTCTCCTGTTTTTTTTCTCTTACCTTTTTGGCTCTTCCTTTATCACTATTTTCTTTTTCCTGGCTACTCCTTATCTCCCCCACCTGTAAATATTGGAAGATTTTAGACTCAGTCTCATTGTTATCCATCATCATTTTTTAGTCTCATGGCATTAAATGCTGTTTGTAAGCTGATGACCCAAATTTGTATCTCCAGTTTAGGTTGCTCTTAAAAAACTGCCTACCTGACAGCTGTATTTGAATGCCTCTGTTCAAAATGAGCTCATAATCTTCCTGTGAACCCGTAAACTGCCCCATCTCTCTTCTGGCAACTCTATTTTTCCAGTTGCTCAGACCAGAGACTCGGAAGTCTTTTTTGTTTGTTTTTTGAGACCGAGTCTCACTCTGTCCCCTAGGCCAGAGTGCAGTGGTGTGGTCTCGGCTCACTGCAACCTCCGCCTTCTGGGTTCAAGCAATTCTCCTGCCTCAGCCTCCCGAGTGGCTGGGACTACAGGCATGTGCCACCACGCCCAGCTAATTTTTGTATTTTTATTAACGACAGGGTTTCACCATGTTGGCCAGGCTGGTCGCAAACTCCTGATCTCAGGCGATCCGCCCTCTTCGGCCTCCCAAAGTGCTGGGATTACAGCTGTGAGCCACCGCACCTGGCTGGAAGTCATTCTTGACTTTTTTTTTCTACATTTCATATGCAAGCACAGCAAATCTTGTCAACATCTCTTTCAAAATGTATTTGGATCTAGCCACCTCTTACCATCTCCCTGGTTCAAGTCCCTGTTATTTTTGTTAATTTTTTATTTTTGAGACAGAGTCTCCCTCTGTTGCCTAGGCTGGAGTGCAGTGGCACAATCTTGGCTCACTGCACCCTCCATCTCCCAGGTTCAATCGATTCTTCTGCCTCAGCCTCCCGAGTAGCTGGGACTACAGGCACATGCCACCATGCCTGGCTAATTTTTGTATTTTTAGTAGAGATAGGGTTTCACCATATTGGTCAGGTTGGTCTTGAACTCTTGACCTCATGATCCGCCCATCTTGGCTTCCCAAAGTGCTGGGATTACAGGCATGAGCCACCGCAACTGGCCAAGTCCCTGTTATTTTTCATCTTGATTGTTAACAATAGTCTCCTAAGTGTTCTCCTTGTTTCCTTTTTGCACCAACTACCCCCCATCCTGCCCCCACCACAAAACCTCTGGTCTTTTCTTAACACAGAATTCAGAGTTAAAATGTAGGTCAGACCATGTCATTCCTGTGCCTAAAATCCTCCTTTGGCATTATCTCTTAGAGGAAAAACTAGAGCCTACAAAGCTCCACAATGACTTCACCCCTTCTGTTACCCCTCCGACCTCACCTCCTACAACTCTCCCTTTCTCTGCTTCAGTCTCACTGTCCTTGCTGTTCTCACACAAATCTGGCACCATCTGGCTTTAGGGCCTTGGCGCTTGCCTTCTCTTCTATTTGAAGTGTTCTTACCCATGTAGTATGTGACGTATTTCCCCAACCCAGTCCTTACTGAAATGTCACTCCTGAGTTAGGATGTTCTTTGTCACCCTATTTTGAACTATACCTTCTTTCAACTCTCTGACCCTTCCCAGCTTTATTTTTCTTAGCATTTTTCACTATTTAACATACCATGTATTTTA
The DNA here is from genome assembly GCF_028858775.2 of Pan troglodytes. Classification (NCBI taxonomy): domain Eukaryota; kingdom Metazoa; phylum Chordata; class Mammalia; order Primates; family Hominidae; genus Pan; species Pan troglodytes. The sequence continues at coordinate 97,290,287 of NC_086015.1, forward strand.
CTTATTTATATTAACTTAATTGTCTACTTTCTCCTCCCAGTATTAACTCCATGAGATCAAGGGATTTTATTCATTCTGGTACCTCATAGAGTTAATATTTAGAGGAGAAAGTAGAGGGTCTTTATTCTTTCCCAACACCTTGATGAGTCTTATATTTACTTGAGTTCTTATGTTGAGATCTTGATATCTTAGATTTACTTGAGCTCTTAATATGTGCCAGGCACTAAGTGTGTTTTATGTTCTTATAAGAACAAGTATCGTCATGATCTCTATTCTATAGATAATGAAATTACGATCTCAGCTTTAGTAATTGAACCATGTTGTCAGCTAGTGGTAGAGTTGAGATTCAGATTCTGGCAGTATAGTTTGAAGGACTCAACTCTTTATACGATAGTATAGCATACTAGAGCATAGTAACTTCACTATGACATAGCATAGCTTTACTATGCTATGAAGGTTTTTCAGTGGTGTTAGATCATGTAGGGTGAGTTCTGAAAAGAGGCAATTAGGTCAGTTAAGTGGTTGGGAAAAGAACCAGATCACAAGGGATAAGACCTTGAAATCTGTTTTTGTCAGGAAAAGGTGTTTTATAGATATTAAAAGTTTGTTCGGAAACATTTGCTATATTACTTTATTGCCACATGACTATATTGCTGAGCATTTTAAGTACCGGTGGGAAACATTTAAGAGCAAGTTTTTGTTGCTGAAATGCACTTAGAGCATTCTACTATTTATTTCACCTATTTTAAATATTTAATTCAAATAGCCGGTAATCTTTTGTTTTTGCCACTGATTTGCTATAGTAAAGGTAAAAAAGTTCAGTCAGTACAATTTATGTAAATAGGGGACTTCTAAGCTGGAAGGAGATTCCATACGCCTCTTCCTCTGCATATTTTTATTGTCTATATTCTACTTTACTGGCAAGGAACAGTTTCTCTACCTTCAGAGTAGAGCTAACCAAAGCTAGTGTTTCTATAAGATCCAAGGAAAAAAATGAGCTATGAATGATACTAAACCTGGAACAATTATGAAAGGAAGATTAGTCAGGAGGAATATTAGACGATACTATAGAAAGAATTGCCAGTTTTAGGTGTTAAAAAGTTGTTTTTGTCTTTCGTGTTTAATATTATAATATATATATATATATATATATATATATATATATATATATAATTTTTTTTTTGAGACAGGGTCTCGCTCTGTTACCCAGGCTGGAGTGCAGTGTCATGATCTCAGCTCACTGCAATCTCCACCTCCTGGGTTCGAAGCGATTCTCCTGCGTCAGCCTCCCGAGTTCCTGAGACTACAGGTGCCCATCACCATGCCCAGCTAATTTTTGTATTTCTGGTAGAGACAAGGTTTCACCATGTTGGCCAGGCTCATCTTGAACTCCTGACCTCAAGTGATCTGCCCGCCTCAGCCTCCCAAAGTGCTGGGATTACAGGTACAAACCACCATGCCTGGCCAAATATTGTATAAAATATTTGATGCTTATCCAGGTATAGATACTTAAAGACATATAAAACTATTGGGAAGTAATGTGGAAACTTTTTACCATGTGGCAACTTTGTGAAAGCAGAATTATCACCCATGTTTTATTATATACATCTGATAAGAACTAGTCTTCTTTTCAGTATAGAGAAAATTTGATGTTAAAGTAGGTTGGCTTAGTAATTTATCTTGTATAGCTTCCTAGTGTTCATTTTTTGGTTTAGTGGTATTTATGACTTCCTAATCTATAAGCTCTTTCTAGTATTACTATATTGATGCTGAAAATAAATTATTCCCCAAAGTGTTGAAGATACCATGTCGCATTTAATATAGCCATAAACTTTTTAAATAAGCTTTTTAAAAATGTTATTTTTTCCCTCAAATTAATAATGCATGTACACAGGTTAACAAGTCAAGTCATGTCAAGGCTTCTAAAGATATATATCTGACCCTTACCTGCCGTACCACATCCCCTTTCCAATTCTCCATTCCTTAAAGACAGTCATAAAGGCAGTCATTTTCAGCTCCTTAGCTATATGTTGCATCTAAACTCCTGTTTCTAGGTAATTTGCATGTGTAGGTATTTTTGCTTCTTCAGTTTTACTTTATTTTATTTTTTTTGAGACAGAGTTTCGCTGTTGTCACCCAGGCTGGAGTGCAACGGTGTGATCTCAGTTCACTGCAACCTCCTCCTCCCCGGTTCAAGTGATTTCTCCTTGCCTCAGCCTCCTGAGTAGCTGGAATTACAGGCGCCTGCCACCACGCCCAGCTAATTTTTGTATTTTTAATAGAGATGGGGTTTTACCATGTTGGCCAGGCTGGTCTTGAACTCCTAACCTCAAGTGATCCACCCGCCTCAGCCTCCCAAAGTGCTGGGATTACAGGTGTGAGCCACCGCACCCGGCTGCTTTTTTGGTTTTAGTTATTTTATTGAATTTCTTCTATGGAAGATGTGGATTTAATCTTCTCTCATACCCCCATTCTTCCCTCACCTTCCCCCTTTTAATACAGTTATATCACAAATTTTGGTTAATCAATATTTTGTGTTTACATTATTGTGACTACCCAAATATTATTTACATGTGAGTCATCTAAGGTACTGTAGCTATATTTCCTTTCTCAAATAATTTTTTAAATTATTTCTAAGTTTTTTCAATGGATAGAGATAGAAAATGAATATATTTAAGAAAACTTCTTATTGACATATTTATATATACAGAAAGTCCCCCAGAACATAAATGTATATTATGGTGATTTTTCACAAAGTAAATACATCCATGTAACTACCACATAGATCAAGAAACATATAACATTTAATTTTAAGAAAATATTAATTACCAAAGTTTTTCACCTGCTTAATTTTGTACATACATCACTAATTCATTCTAAAACTGAAGTGAATTGAACATATCCTCTTGACATATTTAAATATAGAATATATATATTTTTATTTCATTTTATTCATCTTTTGAGGCTCCTTTCCTGGAAACTCTAATGTAACCTGATTGTGTTAGAATTTTCTTCCTCTTTTATATTCTCTCTTTTTGATTTCCAATTCCTCACCTTTCTTGGTTTATCTCCTTGATTTGGGAGTGTACCATAGCTCCTTTTCAAAACATAAATGCAATGATAATTTTCATTACTGAAAATATTTTTATTCTGTACTATACTTGAATACTATATTTTCTGTGGATATAATTTTCAGTTGGAAATTATATTCCCTCAAAATTTTGAAAGTTTTGTTACTACATCTTCTAGTTTTGTTACCTCTGAATATTCTGCCCTGTGTTTTCTGATATTTTGTAGATCTGTTTTTATATTTCCTTTCATGAAATTCTTGACCTTTTTTTCATATTCCTGGTGTTCTGAAATTTCACAATAATGTGATCTGGGGTAGGTCTTGATGCATTTATTTGGTAAACATTTAGTTGGTCTTTTCAACCTAGAAACTCATGTATTTACGGGCTTGCTTTTTTTAAAAATAATTTCTTTAAGAACTTTATCTTCTCCATTTTCTTTGTATTATTTTCATGGCCTTTCAGACATTAAGAAAATTAAAGAAACAGTCCAGTCCAAGAAAAGCAACGTCCAAATAAGGGGAATTTTAAAGTGACTTGCCTAAGGCCACACAACTAAAAGGTGGCAGATCCTACGTTTAGACATACTTACTTGATTGCAAATCTGTTCTTTTTCCCCTATTGTCTATTGAGTAGAAATTGGTTATCCTAGTGAAATATACACAAATAATGTTTATCTATATCAAATACTGTATTATGTTACTAATATACATACTATATCTATTTAAAAGAAAAAATTTAGCAGGAGATAATATAGCATATAGGATCTAAAATAATGTTGTTGTTTGAAGCTTTATTAGGATCTTTAATATAATCAGACCAAATTGATCACTTTACACTATAAAAGAAGAAAAATAATTTGGATCTCACAGACTGATGTTTACAGAAAGTCTAAGAAATATTGAATTTTATATTTGGTACTATAAGGAGATTGGGATTCTTATATTTTCTTCTGCTTCAAGTCATAGTCATCTAACCAAATTTGTTTCCTTCTCTTGTACTAGCTTGTCACTATGAATTGTTTTTTAAAAATTAATTAATTAATCAATTAATAGAGAAAGGATCTCGCTCTTTTGTCCAGACCCTTCTACCTTGACTATGAATTCTTAAAAATACAGCATATATAGCTGAAGTGCTAGTTGCCACACTATTATTTTTTAAACTGACTTGCACCCGTGTAAATATAGGGAAAAAGAAAGAGTAACAATGTTAGAAGCTCAGAGGCGAGAGAAAGAGAAAGTGGCATCAAACAAAACAGATTTTGATTTTCTATCCATAAAAATTAAGTCCTATATTTATACAATGGTTCAGTAGCTTTTAACAATCTTTAATTTTCACATTCCTCAAGAACTACAACATCTTGAACTTTCTCTTTGGTTGCATGGTTTGGAACAAATCCTGAAACAACTCCCTCTAATGTTTTTATGACTGGAAAGATCTTTGTCCTTTTTTGGGCGTGTTGTTTTGTTTTATTTTTGAGATAGGATCTCACTCTATCACCCAGGCTAGAGTATAGTGGCTCAATTGCGGCTCACTGCAGCCTCTACCTCCCAGGCTCAAGCGATCCTTCTCCCTCAGCCTCCCGAGTAGCTGAGACTACAGTTGCATGCCACTGTGCTTGGCTGATTTTTTAAAATTTTTTGTAAAGATGAGGTCTTGCTATGTTGCTCAGGCTGATCTCTAACTCCTGGGCTCAAGCAATCTTCCCACCTCAGCCTCCCAAAGTGCTGGGATTATAGGCATGAGCCAGTGCACCCAGCCTCTTTTTTAAAAAATTAGAAATAAAGTAATCAAAAGCCTTTTTCTAAAGCATCATAGTTTAAAAATTTTTAAGAAATAGACTATTTCAAATTGTTATTGGAGCACAGTGTACACAGGCCTCTGGGAAGGTGAATTTTCCTGTGAAGTGCCTTTGAGAAGGTGCATTTTACTGCCACTGATTTTGGAAAGCAAGATATTTGAGTCTGACCTCTATAAAGGTTGTTTTTTTCCTGGATTTTTATCCATGTAATATCATTCCCTGAACATGCACCACACTTTTATATTTGAATAAAAGGTACTTTAAGGAGCCCTTTAAAATATATTAATATGTCCTTTTTATTAATCTTAATGAATTTACAAGCAAAAAACAAAATATCCTTTTTTTAATATCTGTATACATTATTGATATTAAAGGCAAAACATGGAAATAGAATCAGGTTTCCTTTCAGTGTTATACATCATGGCAATGCATATTATGTAAATGATGTTTAAAGTGAGCTATAAAGGTTATACTGTGTTTGTCTTGGTTTATGGATCCTATGCCTGTATTTCTTTTGAACATTTAGAGAATATTTATGTGAAAGATCCTTTACATTATTAGGTTATTTCTAGTTTCTTAGGAGTAAATTCCTATGTTTGCTGTGGCCACTGACTGGTGACCACTCTGTTAAATGTGGGCAAGTGTATTTAGTGAAATTCGTCAGTAGCCTAGCTTCATTGGGGAGTTATACAAGAATGCTCTGAGTGTCCTGATAAATTATGGATACATTGAGGCTATTTTTTTGATTGTCACTACCAACGCCCCATGGAGTTTGCCCATTGTAGCCCAGGTAGTATTATGTAGGCCTAATTTTTCTCTAGTGATTTTTATAGCCTAAGTGGATATCTCACTTCCTGCTATAATCCTGGGCAAGTCAACAGAGTTATTCCTGTCTTTGTATACAGATTATGTTGTATTATTCCTAGTTAACTGTTTCATCTAGGAAACTCAGTTTTAGTTCCCTATAATGCAACAAACTCTAAACCTCAGCTTTAAGGTAAAGTATTTGCCCAGTGTAATTAGCTTTAATTACTACTCTTCACTTTGGCTTTAAGTATGTTTCCTCATCATTTCTGGCACCTGAAAACTTCTCTTTTTTTTTTTTTTTTTTGAGACGGAGTCTCTCTCTGTCGCCCAGGCTGGAGTGCAGTGGCACCATCTCGGCTCACTGCAAGCTCCGCCTTCCGGGTTCACGCCATTCTCCTGCCTCAGCCTCCAGAGTAGCTGGGACTACAGGCGCCCGCCACCACACCCGACTAACTTTTTATATTTTTAGTAGAGATGGGGTTTCACCGTGTGAGCCAGGAGAAAACTTCGCTTTTTTACTCTAAAATTTAGTGATGTTGTTTTAAAATTTGTCTTTTTTAAACTTATGATTACATCAAATTCTGTATGTTTAGAGAAAGAGGGAGTAACTTCTGTATCTGTGCATTTTGACTGAAAGTCATAGTTGCTTATCTTTATAGAATTAACATAATTGAGAATGTTTCCCTTAATCCTTGTTCATCTGTGTAGAAATTGACTTGATAGGTACTCAAATATGTTTATATGCTGTATATAAATTATATTTTCTAGTAGTTGCATACTCATAACTATATGTATAACTATCCAATTTATTGATCTTATATCTTCATGAATTAGAATGTTAGGCAAAATGAGACAAATAAGCATGTTAGAATTTAAAACATGCAAGGACAGGATTCATATAAGCATAAAATATGAAGCTCATAGTTGTGAAATCATTTAATTGCTTAGACTAGGTGAAATTGATGAAATTACTATTTTATGCAGTCTGTTCTGTACCTTAAATTTATTATGTTGGAAGAGTTATATACAAATATGAATCATCTTTTATTATGTTTAACTTGCAGCATTGCTATACAGTTTTGAATTTTACTAGCAAGAACTGTATCTGTGAGCTTAAACATGATATTTAAAAAAGAAAGAACACTAACTCGTATGTATGATAATCAACTTGGACAACTTGTTCTGGGAAATAGAAAAGTAAACTGGTGCGACTCAAATAAAAGGTTCTCTGCCCTATTACAGACACTGAAAATCCCTAGAAACAGAAACATGAGTAAAAATTACCTTGTACTTTTAGAAATATGCCCTGGGATAGATACTTAGTGTATTTATAGATTTTTTTAAAGTAGGCCATTTCTTTTCATAGTTACTGTAATGATTAAATAAAACATTTCAAGAAATATGACCAGTTTTTACCCAAGAGAAAACAGAATATTCTGTTGCTTTTGTATATGAAGTCAACTTGCCACATTTTTCTAGTGCAAGTGAAAGCAGAGGATCTTATTGTAATATATTAACCTCTTTGGCTACTAAAGTGAGGGCCAAATAGTAGTTTCTAAAAACTAAAAAAAAAATTGCAAATTGCATATATTGTCTAATTTTGAAGTATCTGACTTTTTTTTGCAATGTAAACTTTCAATGCTTTTTTCTACATTTTATTTAGTCTAAATAACTTATTGAATTAACTTGCTTAACAACATTAAGATCATTTTTGTTTAAATATGATGTATAATTTTTGAACTTTGATTCAAGTAAGCTGTACATACATAAAATGATTTTTATATTACATTTAAAACTGCATAGCTGTGAAGATAATGTGTTCCAGGTATTACGTGGCCAGTTCTCAAGTCCACCTTTAAAATACGTATAAAAGTCATTATTATTTTGATTTGAAATGGAATATTTATTAAATTCTAACATAGTAACAATTATAACTTTGCAAGTATCTAACCTATCTACATATGTTGTATTTAAATGATGCTGATTTAAATTTTTCAAACTATCAATTAAATGCTAACACTTATGTTAAATGGTATAACAAGTATTTTTAATGTACTAGTTGAAATATTATAAAGGTTAGTGAGTACTTCGATATTTTCTGGTAGCCCTTTCACAAGATTATTTTCTCATTTTTTCAATTTTAGAAGATTCTAGTAAACAACAATGAAGCAAGTAAGACCATTATAGCAAATTATTTCAGATTTTTAAGGTTATATGTATGTGTCAAATTTGGGTATAAGCTGCTTTTCAGAGTGAAATATAAAAATGTTCTCTAAAGTAAGCACATTCATAGTCTGTCTATAAAAGAAATAATTTTAGATCTGTTTTTACATCTGACTTTCTAGTATTTTTAAAATGAGAGCTTACTTTTTAAAAGACTTAAAAATTTTTTCTTTCCTCTAAAGTTGATTTTTATTATCGTAGTCTATTTTCAAGAGCTTTATACCCAGATCCCAGTCAGCATGTCAGTAATATATGTGAACAAATCAGCTACTGGTACCCCGGTCCAAATCTGAGCAAAACAAGTAACCCTCATTATTTGTTGAGTGATTTTTAAATGTAACAGTATAACCAGATGTCAGTCTATGGATACCTCATATTAAAAAGTACAGAAAAGAGTCAATATTTACCTTTCTGTTTTCTTCCTTTTGTTGGTTTTCCACCTGCGGTGTTGGAGTCCTGCCTTTGAGAGAATATCTGAATATCATCTCATGTAATGTTTTGAACAAATTATCTAAATCTCTGTCTTATAGGGCACAGACTAATTTCTGTATAGTTTTCATGTTGTTAATTTGAAAGCCAAATAATGAAGTCAAATAAGAGATAAAGTTGTATGTTTGCTGTTAATAGCAAGTGAAAATAGATTGCTTACTTCACACCTGGAGAATCTGGTTCTGCCTGTTAGACGCCTATTCTTTAGATTAAAGGAAGATCATTTTCATTGGAGCTAGTCGGTAACAGGAAGTCCTCGTTAAACTGCCTACGTAGAGTATTTGGCACTGGATCTGCAAATTTAGTCCTACATTGTATATGTAATATATTATTCCAAGAAAATGGGTTTGTATTTAAACAAAGGTTACTTTCTTTTCTATAGATATCAAAACTTACTAAAAATATAGAATTAAATAGGAATGAAAAGAAGCTTGGTGTAAAAGCTTTTTTTGTTCCATTTACTTTAAAATGGTTGAAATCTGTCCTATTTTAGGAAATCCCAAAAGAGCTTAGCTCACAAAATCATAGAATTTCAGAAGGAGAACATCCAGGAAAGAGCTCATGTCTGTAAACCATTCATCCCACGTTACTTTTAATTTTTTTTACTTTTTATTATGCCTGCTGTTTTTATTTTAAAATAAATTTTATATAGAACTAAAGTTATCCAGCAATATATGTTAAATCATTTATTTTGTCAATATAACAACTCAAAATTAATTTGTACCAGAGGGAAATGTTTATAGGAAGAATTAAAAATGAAAATTTCTCTTGTACTACCAAATTTCAGACCCATTTTTTCTACCTGACTTGTTACTATTTGAGGGCAAGAAGAAGGAAATTGCTATATCTATCAAAATCATATATATATATATATATATTTTTTTTTTTTTTTTTTTTTTTTTTTTTTTGAGAAGGAGACTTGCTCTTGTAGCCCAGGCTGGAGTGCAGTGGCATGATCTTGGCTCACTGCAACCTCCGCCTCCCGGGTTCAAGCAATTCTGCTGCCTGAGCCCCATAAGTAGCTGGGATTACAGTTGCCTGCCACCACGCCCAGCTAATTTTTTTGTAGAAATGGGGTTTCACCATGTTTGCCAGGCTGGTCTCGAACTCCTGACCTCAGGTGATCCACCTGCCTCAGCCTCCCAAAGTTCTGGGATTACAGATGTGAACCACCATGCCTGGCCAATCACATTTATATTTATTCTTTGTTTTAATAGTTCTACTTCCTGGAATCTGTACTCAAAATAAGAAATGACTCCTTTACACACCTACTTTTTATAGCACTCTTTGTAAAAACAAAACACTGGAAACACAAAAGTCCTTCAGCGTAGAACTGGCTGAATAAATGATGGAACATTCAAAGGGGAGCATTTTGCAATTATAGAAAATAGTGAAGATTTTATTATACTGCTTCAGGGTACTTCAAAATTTACTGTTCAGTTAAAACAAGCATGCTGCAGAAGAATATATATAATATGCTAAGTTTTGGGAAGAAAGGAAGGGTAGATATAAATATTGTATATATACACAAATACATAAACCAGTCAATAGCATTGAATATTCACAGTGCCCAAATTATGGTCCTTGAAATATCATTTTCTCCATACGCTTGTTTATATTTTCAAAAAGAAATAATGGGAGGATGAACTAAACACGAATGAAAATGGTTACCTATAAGGGAAGGGAAGGAAAAGGCAGAGAGATGGCAAATAGTTCCTTTCTGATTGTACCTTGTTAGAACCATATAAATTTTTTTTATTTTTATTTTTTGAGACAGGGTCTCACTCTGTCACCCAGCCTGGAGTGCAGTGGCGCGATCTCGGCTCACTGCAACCTCTGCCTCCTGGGTTCAAGCGATTCTCATGCCTCAGCCTCCCGAGTAGCTGGTATTACAGGTGCACGCCACCACACCTGGCTCATTTTTTTTTTATTTTTTTTTTTATTTTTAGTAAAGACAGGGTTTCACCATGTTGGCCAAGCTGGTCTTGAACCCCTGACAAGTGATCCACCCACATCGGCCTCCCAGAGTGCTGAGATTACAGGTGTGAGCCACCACGTCCAGCCGATATAAATATTTTAGAAATTAAATCTTAAAACAAATACACAAACGATCTCTAAAATGCAAAAGCACCTAGAAAGAAATGAACCTAGGTATATATCTAGGTGATGGCAAAATCACACAGAGAAGTACTATTTTAAGTAATTTTAAAACAGTATTATTGACTCTGCATCTCTAGTGGGATATAGCGTAGAGACAAAGATACGTAACCACAAAGATATGTTAACCTGCACTTAGTAGTCTTAATATTTAGTAATAATATTGATATTATTATGTTAAAATTCCTATATATAGTTGGATAAAACAAATAATGTCATTAGAAACTGTAGTTTTCAGCATAAGTAAAAAGAGATACAAATAAGATCTAAGGCTGGGCACAGTGGCTCATGCCTGTAATCCAGTACTTTAGGAGGCTGAGGCAGGAGGATTGAGCCTAGGAGTTTGAGACCAGCCTGGGGAACATAGTGAAACCCCATCTCTGCTAAAATAATTTTTTTAAAAAAGAACGTTCGAACACTAGCTGGGCATAGTGGTATGCGCCTGTAGTCCCAGCTACTTGAGAGGCTGAGGTGGGAGGATGGCTCAAGCCTGGGAGGTAGAGGCTGTAGTGAGCTGTCATCACACCTCTGCACTTAAGCCTCGGCAACAGAGTGAGACCCTGTCTCAAAGAAATAAACAAAAACAAGATTTAAGAAGCTAAGTAAAACTTGGTAGTTGATTTGAAATGAAAAAATCAACACGAATACATGGTTAGATTTTTTTTTCTAGAATAAAACTATTTCCTAGCTTTGTGCACTGAAAGGGCCTAGAAGCAGTAGTAAGTCAATAGCAAATGTTTATCTATAACTCCTAGGTTTTAGTCTTTAAAATGCCATTTTCCACTGAAAAGATCAAGGCTTCTTGGGGAAATGGATGATTGCAAGTCTGGAACCTTGTTTCATAGTAGAACATAAAGAAGCTATCAAAGACTTGGAGTTGTACCAAAAGGGTCCAAGAACCAACCTGAAGGGGACTCCTGCTGCCTCAAAATGGGTACCTTTGAGCCTTAAAAAGAGCAATAACTGCAACAAATTGAAGCACATCAAATACATTTTTAAATCCATAAGTTCATAATGATGCCTCTCAAAATAAGAAAAAGTACCAAAAAGCCTGAATAGCCAAAGCAGTCCTAAGCAAAAAGAACAAAGCTGGAGGCATCATATTATCTGACCTTAAATTATACTACAAGGTTATTGTAACCAAAGTAGCATGGTACTGGTATAGAAATAGATGAATAGATCAGTGGAAAAGAATAGAGAACCCAGATGATGGGTACAGCGATGCTGGGAAAATTCAATTGCCATATGCAGAAGAATGAAACTGGAACCCTGTCTCTCACCATATACAAAAATTAACTCAGGGTGCATTAAAGACTTAATGTAAGACCTGAAAAATACTAGAAGAAAACTGATGAAACTCTTCTGGACATTGGTCTAGGCAAATAATTCATGACTAAGACCTCAAAAGCAAAAGCAACAAAACCAGAAATAGACAAATGGGACTTAATTATTAAGTAAAAACTTCTGCACAGCAAAAGAAGTAATCAATGGAGCAAACAGCCTGCAGAATGAGGGAAAATATTTGCAACCTCTTTATCCTATAGGAGACTAATAACCAAAACTTACAAGGAAATCAACAACAACAAAAACAACCCCATTAAAAATGTGCAAAAGACATGAATAGTCATTTTTCAAAAGAAGACATACAGATGGCCAACAAGCATATGAAAAAAATGCTCAATATGCCTAATCAGAGAAATGCAGATTAAAACCACAATGAAATACCATCTCACACCAGTCAGAATTTTTAGCTGTTACTGAAAAGTTAAAACATAGCAGATGTCTGCGAGACTGTGTAGAAAAAGGAATGCTTATACACTCTTGGAATGTAAATTAGTACAATCACTATGGAAAACAGTATGGAGATTTCTTTTTTTTTTTTCTTTTGAGACGGAGTCTCGCTGTGTTGCCCAGACTGAAGTGTAGTGGCGCAATCTCGGCTCACTGCAAGCTCTGCCTCCCGGGTTCATGCCCTTCTTCTGCCTCAGCCTCCCGAGTAGCTGGGACTACAGGCGCCTGCCACCACGCCCGGCTAGTTTTTTGTATTTTTAGTAGAGATGGGGTTCCACCGTGTTAGCCAGGATGGTCTCGATCTCCTGACCTTGTGATCTGCCCGCCTCGGCCTCCCAAAGTGCTGGGATTACAGGCGTAAGCCACCGTGCCCGGCCAGTATGGAGATTTCTTAAAGACCTAAAAAAAGAACTACCATTCAGTCTAGCAACCTCACTACTGGGTACCTATCCAAAGGAAAAGAAATCATGATACAAGAAAAGATATCTGAACTCAAGATGTTTATCACAGCATTATTCACAGTAGCAAAGGTAGGGAGTCAACCTAAATGTCCTTCAATGGATGATGAAAGAAATGTTTGTGTGTGTGTTTTGTATATACATACATAAAATGGAATGCTATTCAACTATTTAAAAAAGCATGTTTTTTCCAGCAACGTGGATGGAGCTGGAGGTCATTTTTTAAAGTGAAATAATTCAGAAACCGTCAAATCTAGCATGTTCTCACAAGTGGAAGTTAAATAATGTGTACACATTGACATGGAGTGTGGATTAATAGACATTGGAGACTTGGACAGGTGGGAGGGTGGAAGGGGAGTTAGAGATGAGAAATTAATATCTACAATGCACATTATTAAGCTTATGGTTACACTGAAAGCCCACACCTCACCACTATGCAATATATCACCACTGTGCAATACATTTACATCACAAAACTGCACTCGTAATCCTTAAATTTATAGGATTTTTTTTTTAAATCAACCTGATCACCTTCAGAGGTTGCTACGCCATTAATTCATTATTTTGAAAATCAGGAAATAAAGGCAAAGGATCAAACATTTATCTTGACTTTGTGAATTTTAAGAGGCACCAAGTAGTTGGTGAAAGCTTATTTTTAGCAAGAATCCTGCTAGTAAATGCAGAAGGAATATGGAACTAGAAAGTTACTGTTTCATAAACTTTGGTAAAATAATAGAATTAAGTAAAGGTCATCAATGGCTGCTAAAATCAGTAAGTGAAAGATTAATGAGGAACTTTATTTTGGATGGATCAGGCTAAATGTAAACCCATTCGTTAATTTTATACCACCAAAATAGGACATTATATAAAAGTGATATTATATGCCTCCCTAAATACAAGCACCACCTACGAAGTATGCTTGCCAAAAAGATTTCATCTGAAACTCATCCAGCTTCTTACCACCAGATATGGGAAATATAGGATAGGTATGTTGAATAAGTTTATAAGGAGGATATTAGCCAAATCCCAAACATGGGAATTCTAAAGAAAAATTACAAATGTCATGGGAGGAAAAGAGTCATGGGGGTGGTAGTGGGGAGGGCAGGTATAATATAGATTCAAAAAGAGTTAAGTGATAAGTAACGTATATTGGACCTGAATTTAAACATAACACTTGTAAAATGATATTGGAGAATATTGAGTAAATTGAGTAATATTGAAGACTTACTGTTAATTTTGTTAGGTGTGATAGTGGTATCATGGTAATGATTTTTTAATATCTGTGTGAAGTAATGTGATTCAGGCAGCAAAATAGAAGGTATGTAGATTTTAATGGTAACTTGGGAAATACAAAAAAAAAGGTATATAGATAAGCAAGAATGACACAGTTTTGATAATTTTTAAAGATAGGTGGGAAGGGTTCGTTAGATTTCTTAGTCTATGTACTTAATTTTTTTTTTAACCTAAAGAGTCTGTCAAACTTTGAGCAAGGCAGTATTTTATTAAACTTTTAAATCTATGTTATATAATTAAATAGTGGTATATTGTGGTAAATCCTGTTTTTCTGTAGAATATATTGGTTTTTCATTTTGTTGGTGTCCAGTTTGTCTCTAATTGAGTACAATTTTTTTTTTTTAAAATTCCCAGTGCTTTGCCAAGTATATTAGAAGTGGCCTTGGGTCTTCAGTAAATTGCACATTTATGTGGACACATTCACACATTAGAATTGTAGATGAGCTCAAATATTAAAAATTCAGAATGAATATTTGGGCATTTAAAACATTACAGTTTGTATTTTAAGAAGATAAGAATATAATTTATGGATGTGACCTGTGGAAATTAGTCCTCTTCTTTTTCTGTTTTGTAGCTTTTTCTGTTTTGTTGGCATATTGATCTCTTGTTTATGTTTTCTTGACACTTTATTTGATTTTCCTTTTATAGGCCAGTACTTAAAAACTATTTTAGCAATAATAAAGGAAAAATGACAAAATTGATGCTACAACATTTTAAGATACTAGTGTGTTCTGTAATCAGTACATTTAAAACTTGGGAATCAAAGAATGTGGTCAGGCCAGGCATGGTGGATGATATCTGTAATCCCAGCACTTTGAGAGGCTGAGACTGACAGATCACTTGAGGTCAGGAGTTCAAGACCAGCCTGGCCAACATGGCGAAACCCAGTCTCTACTGAAAATACAAAAAATTAGCCTCGCGTGGTGGCACACACCTGTAGTCCCAGCTACTCTGGAGGCTGAGGCAGGAGAATCACTTGAACCTGGGAGGCGGAGGTTGCAGTGAGCTGAGATTGCACCACTGTACTCCAGCCTGGGAAACAGAGCAAGACTCAGTCTCAAAAAAAAAAAAAAAAAAGAATGTGGTCAAAATATCTTTAAGTTTCTATCCAATTATATATATGCTGTATAAAAGTACTTTAATTATCTTTCAGGTTGGCAAATAAACAAGATAAAGAAGGAGCTTTAGGAGAAGCTGATGTCATTGAATGTCTATCTCTGGAAAAATTGGTCAATGAGCACAAGTGCCTGTGTCAGATAGTAAGGTTTTTTTTTTTTTTTAATTTTAATTTTTTGTCCTTTCAAATAGGTTCAGTATAACTTGGTTTTTATAAAAGTGATAGCAATTAAAAGGCAATGTTTTCAAAGAATTTTTTGTAACCTATGAAATCACATTTCCATTTTTCTGTTGATATAACTTAATACCATAATATTTGTTGTCTATTTCATTGTTATTTCCATGAACTATCTTTCCATGATTTCAAGGAGCTTCACATTTGCGTTTTAAGATATTGCTGATAGCATCTGTTTGCTATGCCAACACATCATGGCATGAAATTTGTAAAATGGGAAAGAAAAGTGTAAATACAAAATTTAAACATATGAGAGATTCATAATGAATTTTGAAAAATTATTTTGCTGGGCATGGTAGCTCATACCTGTAATCCCAGCAGTTTGGGAGGTTGAAGGGGGCAGATTGCTTGAGCCCAGGAGTTTGAGACCAACCTGGGCAACATAGTGAGACCCTAGCTCTACAAAAAATACAAAAACTAGCTAGGTGTGGTAGTGTGTGCCTGTAGTCCCAGCTGCTTGAGGGGGCTGAGGTGGGAAGACCACTGGACCCTGGGAGGCTGAGGCTGCAGTGAGTTCTAATTCAGCCACTGCACTCCAGCCTGGCCAACAGAATGAGACACTGCCTCTAAAAAACAAAAAAAGAAAAGATAAATCATATCAGGAGAGATCTCATACAGTCTTAAGGAAGATGAACAGTGGATTTAATAATTTATTTTGGTTTCAAAAAACATTAGGCTGTCAATCTTATGGATGTTTACTGCTGTAGATTGTAGTATAAGGAATTAAAACTTCCTGGCATTTTTAATCAATAGAGATGTCTTTTTATGGCAGTTAAATTTTTTCTTCTGATATTATAAGTGGCACTGTCACCCTCTTCTTTATAATATCTCACATAGTGTACAGATGTTATCTGTAAAATATTTTAAGTTCTATATACTGATGTTAATCATTGCAGTGCTATGTTTTGGAAGTTAAATAAGCAGATGCTTCATATTATTAACTTAAATGGCTTAATTTTGATTTGCCATTAATTATACTTAATGGTTTATGAATAGATTTGTGTGGAGACCTTTTAATCTTTTAGTCAAATAAATTTCTGTTTTAGGAACCATGTTCAGCAATCTCGGGGTATGGAAAGAAAATTGACAAGTCCATTAAAAAAGGCCTTTATTGGCTGCTACATGTTATTGCAAGAGACTTTGATGCCTTAAATGAACGCATCCAAAAAGAGACAACAGAGCAGCGTGCTCTTGAGGAACAAGAGAAACAAGAAAGAGCTGAACGAGTGCGAAAATTACGAGAAGAAAGGTAAGTAGATTAATTTTGCACCACAATGCATTTGAAGGATCAAAAACATAACAATTTTATGAATCAGTTGTTAGTTTTATCTGTTCAGTTTCTTCTTTCTGTGTGAAGGAAGACACTAGGTAAATTTTGTATTTCTGTGGATCTTTTTCTATACAAGTTTGGGTGGTAGATTCCTAATTTTTCTGGTGGTTGTATAATAGTTAAATTTACTCCTTATGTAGCCATTGTCTTCCAGAGTTTTAAATTTTTGTCTCTGATTGCTTGTGGGTACCTTAGTGCAGTGGTTCTCAATGCACAGGGTAGTATTTTTAACATTTGGCAGTGTCTGGAGACATTTTTAGTTTTCACCACTAGGGGGAGGAGTGGAGTACTACTTGGAATCTATTGGGTAGAGGCCAGGGATGCAGCTAAACATCCTATGACACACAGGACTGTCTCCCACAACAAAGAATTATCAGGCTTAATATGTCAATAACGTGAGACTGAGGAACCTTTTTAGTTTCAGCAAGGATAGAAGGTGAGCTGCTAGAGAATCATTCAACTCAAGCAAAATCTGATCCATAGTTGCCTTCCATCTGGCCTTTTATGTAGTTTAACATAGTTGTAGCCCAGTGAGCAAGAACCCACTACCCTTGGTGGCCCATTATGAGGTACTTCCTTATACCGTGAAGGAAATCCTCTGATAACTGGTATTTTTCATTTAATTCATCGATAGGACTTAAAGAAATATTTATAGAAATGACTCTCTATCCCCAAGTGCTCAATAATATGAGCATGCCTTTCATCTAGGGATCTCTTTATATAAAAGACAGATTAGAGTGAATGATTTTGGCAGCTGTTGATACAAGGTTTTAGTTCCTGTGAGAATATTTGTTTTTTTCTTAGTATGTATTTTTATCATATAAAGCTCAGTACAACCAATCATGCATGTTAAGTATACCTTTTATATATAATATTTATAAAAATTAAATATATGGCCATAATTATGTGAAAACTCCTTTTCCTCCACTAAGAAAATAAAAACAGAAGCAACAAAAAAATTGAGTTGGATAAAAGAAATCTAATGTTAGTAACTTTTTAAATGTTTTTGTCTTTTCCATAATGATATTCTAGATCATGTTATGGCAGGCTTTTCCAATACTCCTTACCCTTTCTTTCTTTCTCTTTATCCATGCCAGTTGTGGTCTGAGACCTCTCCTCTTGAGGAGACCTCTTCTGTTGAGCCAATACTCCATAATTAAAAGCAAATTGACATTCGGAGACGGGTGATTAAAAACAAGCTTTTTACTTCACTAAATCCAATCTAATTGGTTCAGATAGTCATTTCTAGTGTTTTTGAAAAATAGTAAAACATGCCAAGTAAAAATAATATATTAATACTGTATTCCTGAAGTTGCTTACTAATAAATAAAATTAATAACAATGACTATCCTATGAGAAAGTTAATTCACAGAGTGTTCTCACATATATTACTTTATCTGACCCTTGGTACAGCTCTATGAAGTGGTTATTTTTATTCACATTTGTGGGAAAGCTAAGGCTCAAAAGATCCAGGTCCAAAGTCACAGAAGTAGTAAATTGCAAATCTCCAAATCTTGGCTTCCTAGGTTCATAATAAAAGGATATGTATTTCCATCTAGAACACAGCTAGTAAATATTATGGTAATGAACATTTACATTGCTATACCATACTTACAGTCCAGTTAAAGATCCACAATACTTGTGTTTCTTTCTTTTTTTTTTTTTTGGTCTTTGGCTGCTCTTTTTTTTTTTTTTTTTTTTTTGAGGTGGAATTTTGCTCTTGTTGCCCAGGCTGGAGTGCAATGGCGCAGTCTCGGCGCACTGCAACCTCCGTCTCCCAGGTTCAAGCGATTCTCCTGCCTCAGCCTCCCGAGTAATGGGGATAACAGGCATGCACCACCACACCCGGCTAATTTTGTATTTTCAGTAGAGACAGGGTTTCACCATGTTGATTAGGCTGGTCTCAAACTCCTGACCTCGTGATGCACCTGCCTCGGCCTCCCAAAATGCTGGGATTACAGGCGTGAGCCACCGCACCCGGCCGGCTGCTCATCTTAATAACATTACTCATCATGTATGGAACAACATTACTATAAATCACAGAGATAGTAAATGTTCAGTGGTAACTAATATGGAAATACTTATTTAATCTGAATGATACATATGGTAACTTATTTTTATAGCCACTGAACACTATTATGGAAGTTATTATCTAGTTCAAATATGATATACAACTTGATAAAATATTTTATATTACTACTCTGTCATATACTTCTATAGAATCAATCTGTAGATATTCTAGTCTTTTATTCTTTTATACTAAACAAGAAACATGTTTATGCAGAAATAAAAGCATAGGTTGAGTTGAAGGAATGTTTTCCTAGTTTTGTAAGAGAAGACTTAGCCCTTAAGAAAAGAATTAATAAGAATAATTACTATTTGGCTGGGCGCGGTGGCTCACACCTGTAATCCCAGCACTTTGGGAGGCAGAGGCAGGCAGATCACAGGGTCAGGAGATTGAGACCATCCTGGCTAATAGGGTGAAACCCCGTCTCTACTAAAAATACAAAAAATTAGCCAGGCCTGGTGGCGGGCGCCTGTAGTCCCAGCTACTCGGGAGGCTGAGGCAGGAGAATGGCGTGAACCCGGGAGGTGGAGCTTGCAGTGAGCCGAGATGGTGCCACTGCACTCCAGCCTGGGTGAGAGTGCAAGACTCCGACTCAAAAAAAAAAAAAAAAAAAAAAAAGAATAATTACTATTTGTTAACACCAGTAAAGAGGACAGCATTGATTTTGGAGGGTAATTAATAAGTTGATCAGTAATACCCTTGGCACATGGAAGAATAATTGCACTGTTGATATTAAGAAGTCAGTCATAGGAAATGTCATTTTTATCAGCATTTTTTTAATTGAAATGATTAGTCTTTACATGGGAGGAAGCAGCCTCTTACCTGCATAAGGATTTTTGAAATGCTCTCAGTAATTCAAAACCATGTCCAGATGTTTAAATTACTACATGTAATAGCCTTATACCTATTGCAGTTTTCTTTAACATGGTTCAGCACTTTCTCAAAGGAAATTTCAATTATTTTTCCTCAAACGATAGAAAACAAAATGAACAGGAGCAGGCTGAACTCGATGGAACCAGTGGTCTGGCTGAGTTGGACCCAGAACCAACGAATCCTTTCCAGCCAATAGCATCTGTAATCATTGAGGTATGAATGAAGGCAAATGTAATTTTTGTATCTTAAGTTATAAGTTGGAACTTGGAAAAGAAGGTGGAAAGTTGGGAAAGGAGGCAGGGAAACAGATGTATTTCTTCTGAGAGATTATTTCTATAAGAAATTAAACATGAGAGACTGATTAAAGGTTTACTGCTTTTTCTTACTCTTAAATTACCTTTGAATCTAGTGTAAAAGGGGGAATATGACTTCAGAATTAAATGACAATAAATAAATTTGACTGTAGCAATTATTATAGTTGCTGTGTTGACAAATCTATTTTGTCATTTATTTCATATAGTAATAACATATTTACTCTTATTTACATTTTCTGTGTTTCTGTATTGCTGTTACTGTCCATCTGCAATATTTACTTAGAATGCATTAGGGTACATAAACAATTTTCTATTTTTCCAGGATACTTAAGGATGTTTGAAACTGCAATAAATTCTCCTATATCTGAATATCATTTATTTCCATTTTAAATCAGAAATTTTACCAACATTAATTTGTAGATTTTAATTATGAAGACGTTAAGGGGTTGTGTGTGTGCGCGTCTGTGTTTTTGTTTTCATTTTCTGCTCGTGTCCAGAGTTTGCATTGGCTCTGCTTTTATGGCTGGCAGCAGCGATGCCTCTTCTGAGGCATTGCTTCCTAAACCTTAGGCTGACTTCCTGGTCCTGCCTGTATATTCCCCATTCCCCTTCCCCTCTCACTGCCTCCTTCCACACAGGTGTTCATCTGGAAAGGTGGATGATTTTTTAAACTTCCTTGGGGCTGCTACTGAGGAGGGAGGCAGCTCCACAGGTAAGAAGATGATTGGATAGTTTTGGTGTTGCTTTATTTTGCAAAATAGTTAGTAATATGAGACATTTGTTTTTAAGTTGCTGGATACCAGGAGGTTTAATTGTATTCAATCTTTCAGTAACCTCATTGCATTCACCCTAAATGTGTGCTTTTCTAATTATAGTAAGGCCATCTTAATAGCATGAGCTATTGTTTTGTCTCCATTCTATCAGATATTATATTTGTCAAGTTTTGTTTTATGTTCTTTTAAAAATATTGAGAGAGAAGAGGTTAAGTTGTACTTTTTACTTTGAAACAACAATTATTCTCTGTGTATAATAAGGCTTGCTTTATAAATAATGGCTAATTATTTTATAGTACCATGGGTATAAATTATGTAGAAGGCTCTAGTGCTTCTCCCAGCACCGTATTTCCCACAATGTATAGAAGTGAATAATAGTGGTGTACGACATAGTATATATCACATATAGAAAGTTCCCAAATTAATAAGTGGCATGGGGAAAGTACACTTAACGCTTTGAAACTATAATTTCAAGAAGATGGCCAGTAAAGAAATAAAAGCAAATTAGCTATAGTTGTTTTTTTTTAACCATACAGATTTTCTCTTTTTTTCCCCACAAAACTTTTTTAGCATGTTTCTTGGTACAGAAGCACCTAACATTTTTTTTTTATTATTACTGCAGATAATTAAAATGGTGAGATATTGGAAGGTATTGGTTCCAGAAGAGACAGACAGATCAATGGAACGAATATTAATAAACCTATTTATGTATGAGCATTTTAGTACAAGATAAAGATAACATTTCAAATCTGAGAGAAAAAAATAATAGAACAATTGAATAACCATTTAGAAAAAGGAAAATTATTGAATATTGTATACCCAGTTAAATTCCAAAAGTATCAAAAACTTAAATACGTTTTAAAAAGTGAAAGTCTTCAAGTTACTAGTAGATAATATAGATAAGTCTTTATATGTGCTTGGAGGAGGAAAAAGTTTCAAAGCAGGACAAGCAAGCCACAAATCATAAAGGAAAAAGGTGGATAGATCTTATACTACCCAATTTTTAAAGAGCTATTCTACAAAGTTAAAAAGCAAAAATGAAAAGAAGTAAACTCTAGTGAAAAATAGAACACATAGTCTTATGTGACTCTGTGACTAGTCCTAGTGACACGTATGCACAAAAGAACTCTTACAAATTACTATGAAAATAATGAGAATCTAATAGAAAAGTGGGCATTGGGTTACCAAAGGCAGTTTCCTAAAAAAAAATTAAAAATGTCAATAAGTGGCCAGGCACCGTGGCTCACGCCTGTAATCCCAGCACTTTGGGAGGCCGAGGTGGTTGGAGTTCAAGACCAGCCTGGCCAAGACGGTGAAACCCTGTCTCTGCTAAAAATACAAAAAATTAGCCAGGCGTGGCACGAACCTATAATCCCAGCTACTCCAGAGGCCGAGGCAGAGAATTGCTTAAACCTGGAGGGGTGGAGGTTGCAGTGAGCCGAGATCGTGCCACTGCACTCCAGCCTGGGCGACAGAGCGAGACTCCATCTCAAAAAAAATAAAATAAAATAAGTCAATAATAGTTCATTTTTGCTGGCAATAAAAATTTTAACTTAAACTCAAATGAAAATAACACTAAGTTAAATAAAAATATGTATTAATACGGCAGAGATGTAAAAGGTCAATCATGATATGTGGTATTGAATATGATGTAGAAAAAAATCACTCTCCCAACCCTTTACCTGAGGTTCATTGATTCATTTTTTCTGAAGGGAATTTTGTGACTATATGTGACATTTTTAAATTTGCCTACCCACTGACTCAACAGTTCTACTGTTAGCAATTTAATCTAAAAAAATTAAAAAAAAAGCTATTAGGATGATTCTGTTTTTTAAAATAGTGAAAAATTGGAAATAAATACTTTGTTCATTGATACAGAATTGGTATGCTATAGACATTCAAAATAATAATTGATGAAAATAATTGTATCTAACATTTATGTAGCATTTACTATGTGTAAGGCACTGTTCTGAGCACTTTATATATTCATTGGCATGGAAAGAAATGTATATTCTTCAATAAAAACTTCAATTCTTTTTTGTTTAAACAACAAATACATAAGTATATATAGATACATATATTTATGTATGTTTCTGGGTGATGTATGTCTGTACATGATATATGTATGTATGTGTGGGGGTTGGCAGAGAAAATCATCTCTTAGTGATTATATACTGAACAGATTATATACGGAATAATACAGATGAATAGTAGTCATCTCTAGATTGTGGAATTACTGGTAATATTTGTTTGCTTTTGTTATACTTTCTGTTTTACTGAATGTTTGACATTTAGCATCTTTTAATGATGTATTCATGAAATCATTTTTAAAATAGAAGTCTCACAGTGTCCTTGAAGTTACAGAATCCTGTTAAGGTATTTGATTTCTTCTCCCTTAAAACTATCTTAGATAAAACCATCATAGTAAAGATAATGTATTTTATTTTTTGTTAGAATGAAGGAAAACTTGAAAGAGAGAAAAAAAAGCAAAAAATGGAGAAAGACAGTGATGGCTGCCACCTGAAACATAAAATGGAGCATGAGCAAATAGAGACACAAGGCCAGGTTAATCACAATGGCCAAAAAAATAATGAATTTAGACTAGTAGAAAATTATAAGGAGGCATTAACACAGCAGTTAAACAATGAAGATGAGACAGACCGGCCATCATTGGAATCAGGTAATAAATCTAGTTATTTAAAGTAATTATCTTATGTATATATACATAAAACTTATACTTCATCTCATTTTTTATGTTTGTTTTTACAAATGAGTACTTCAATATTTTTCTGTCTTCAAATGCCATATTTACCATGATTTTCTCAAGGTCTTTTATTATTCAGTCAGTTTGTTCCTAACCTGTTTTTCCATGACTTAAAATGTGGTCCTTTGTAACTTATAAGGATTTCAGCAGAAAATTCCATTTTTATTTTCATAAATTTGGGATACAGCATAGCTCTCAAGAATCTTTGGAATAGCCCTCCCCCTCCTCCTCTCCCCCTCCCTCTCCTCCCCCCTCCCCCTCCCCTTTCTTTCTTTCTTTCTACAGTCTCCCTCTCTTGCCGAGCCTGGACTGTACTGCCATGATCTCGGCTCGCTGCAACCTCCCTGCCTCGGGCTCCCGTGATTCTCCTGCCTTAGCCTGCCGAGTGCCTGGGATTCCAGGCACGCGCTGCCACTCCTGACTGGTTTTTGCATTTTTGGTGGAGACGGGGTTTCGCCATGTTGACCGATCTGGTCTCCAGCTCCTGGCCTCGGGTGATCCACCCACCTCGGCCTCCCAAGGTGCTGGGATTGCAGACGGAGTCTCGCTCACTCAATGCTCAATGTTGCCCAGGCTGGAGTGCAGTGGCGTGATCTCGGCTCGCTACAACCTCCACCTCCCAGCCGCCTGCCTTGGCCTCCCAAAGTGCTAAGATTACAGCCTCTGCCTGCCCGCCACCCCGTCTAGGAAGTGAGCAGCGTCTCTGCCTGGCCGCCCATCATCTGGGATGTGAGGAGCCCCTCTGCCTGGCTGCCCCATCTGGGAAGTGTGGAGCGCCTCTGCCTGGCTGCCACCCTGTCTAGGAAGTGAGGAGCGTCTCTGCCTGGCCGCCCATCATCTGGGATGTGAGGAGCGCCCCTGGCCGGCCGCCCCGTCTGGGAAGTGAGGAGCGCCTCTGCCCGGCCGCCCCGTCTGGGAGGTGAGGAGCGCCTCTGCCCGGCCGCCACCCCATCTGGGATGTGAGGAGCGTCTCTGCCCAGCCGCCACCCCATCTAGGAAGTGGGGAGCGCCTCTGCCCGGCTGCCCTGAATGGGAAGTGAGGAGCACCTCTGCCCGGCCGCCCCATCTGGGAAGTGGGGAGCACCTCTGCCTGGCTGCCCCTTCTGGGAAGTGAGGAGCGCTTCTGCCTGGCCGCTCCATCTGGGAGGTGAGGAGCGCCTCTGCCTGGCTGTGACCGCATCTGGGAGGTGAGGAGCATCTCTGCCCGGCCACCACCCCGTCTGGGAAGTGGGGAGCTCCTCTGCCCGGCTGCCCCATCGGGTAGGTGAGGAGTGCCTCTGCCCGGCTGCCCATCGTCTGGGAGGTGAGGAGCGCCTCTGCCCAGCCGCCCATCGTCTGGGAGGTGAGGAGCGCCTCTGCCCGGCCGCCCCATCTGGGAGGTGGGGAGCGCCTCTGCCCGGCCGCCCCGAATGGGAAGTGAGGAGCGCCTCTGCCCGGCCGCCCCGAATGGGAAGTGAGCGCCTCTGCCCGGCCGCCCCGAATGGGAAGTGAGGAGCGCCTCTGCCCGGCTGCGCCGTCTGGGAAGTGGGGAGCGCCTCTGCCCGGCCGCCCCGTCTGGGAAGTGAGGAGCGCCTCTGCCCGGCCGCCCCGTCTGGGAAGTGAGGAGCGTCTCTGCCTGCCCACCCATCGTCGGGGAAGGTGAGGAGCGCCTCTGCCCGCCGCCACATCTGGGAGGTGTACCCAACAGCTCCGAAGAGACAGCGACCATCGAGAACGGGCCATGATGACGATGGCAGTTTTGTCGAAAAGAAAAGGGGGAAATGTGGGGAAAAGAAAGAGAGATCAGATGGTTACTGTGTCTGTATAGAAAGAAGTAGACATAGAAGACTCCATTTTGTTCTGTACTAAGAAAAATTCTTCTGCCTTGGGATGCTGTTAATCTATAACCTTACCCGCAACCCTGTGCTCTCTGAAACATGTGCTGTGTCAACTCAGGGTTAAATGGATTAAGGGCGGTGCAAGATGTGCTTTGTTAAACAGATGCTTGAAGGCAGTGTGCTCATTAAGAGTCGTCACCACTCCCTAGTCTGAAGTACCCAGGGACACAAACACTGCGGAAGGCTGCAGGGACCTCTGCCTAGGAAAACCAGAGACCTTTGTTCACATGTTTATCTGCTGACCTTCTCTCCACTATTATCCTATGACCGTGCCACATCCCCCTCTCCGAGAAACACCCAAGAATGATCAATAAATACTAAAAAAAAAAAAAAAAAAAAAAAAAGTTAAAATGCCAGAGCCCCCAACTGATCTGTAGATTTAAGGCAATTCCAAACAAATCCCAGCATGAGTCTTTGTAGATATAGGCAAGTTCATTATAAAATATATGTAAAAGGAAAGGAACTGGAATACCCAAAACAATTTTGAAGAAAGATCAAGGTTAAAGATTCATACTACCCAATTTAAGACATACTATAAAATAGTGGCCGGGCACAGTGGCTCATACCTGTAATCCTGACACTTTGGGAGGCTGAGGCGGGAGGATCACAAGGTCAGGAGATCGAGACCACAGTAGAGACCCTGTCTCTACTAAAAATCCAAAAAATTAGCCAGGCGTGGTGGCGGGCGCCTGTGGTCCCAGCTACTCGGGAGGCTGAGGCAGGAAAATGGCGTGAACCTGGGAGGCAGAGCTTGCAGTGAGCCGAGATGGTGCCACTGCACTCCAGCCTGGGCAACAGAGCAAGACTCCATCACAAAAAAAAAAAAAAAAGAAGAAAAAAAGACATACTATAAAATAAAACCACAGTGATCATAACAGTATAGTATTGACTAGAGGATAGACACAGAGATCAATCAATACAACACAATAGAGATTCTAGAAATAGATCCCCAAAATATGGTAATTTTAATGAGTTTCATTGAGGTATAATTGACTTACAACAAACTGCACATATTTATAGTATAAAGATTGATACATTTTGATATATGTATACATATGTAAAACCATCAGCCCAATCAAAATAGTGAACATAAACATTATCCCCAAAAGTTTCTTCATGTCCTCTAGTAATCCCTTCTTTCCTCCCCTCTCTACTTCTCCACCTCATCTCCTGGCAATCACTGATCTGCTTTATATCATTTATATTCATTTATATTCCTTGAATATAAAATATTCCTTTATATTAATTTATATACTATTCCTTGAATATAATATATTCCTTTATATTAATGGAATCATATAGAATGTACTTTTTTGTCTTGCTTTCTGAACTCAACGTCATTCCTTTGAGAATCATCCATGTTGTAGCATGTATCAATAGTCCATTCTTTTTTATTGCTCTGAGGTATTCCATCATATCCATGTACCGTACTTTGCTTATCTAGTCACTTGTTGGTGGGCATTCAGGTGTATACTGTTTTGGCTATTACAAATAAACCTGATATGAACATTCATGTACAAAAAAAAAAAAGAATCCTTGGAATAAATTTAACATCTTAAGGTTTTTTGTTTGTTTTTTAAGGCTTATAAATGCTACATCAGCATCATTTCCTTTAGTGACTGGCTATTGCTGTAGGTTGCAAACATTATTGGTACAACATTTTTAAAATGTCTTGTCAAATAGCCATTTTTCTCTTATTTTAATATCATAAAAAATCTTCAACTTATAATTGCTTTTCTTTTTCTAACTGGCTATGTTATATAACAGAACGTTCATGATTTTTGGTATCGTAGGGATATAGCCTGCATTTGGAATCACACAACTTGGGATAGAATCTTGACTCTCTTATCTACTAGATATACGTTAAGTTATGTAACATTCTTTAGTCTTAGTTTCTTCATCTCTAAAATGCAAATAAATATTGTCTTTATTCACAAGATTTTTAGGGTTACTTAGAAAATAACTCTACTCCTAGTAGTGTCAGCCACATGAGAGATGCCCTATAATTGTTGCTTCCTTGACATTTTTAGTTATGAATATGGCTTTGTTATTTATAAGAAATTTTTATAGTATCACAGGGCTTATGAAAATAGGATTTCAATTCCTGAGATACAGATTAGCTAACATGGATATTTTGCTGGATGAAAATATTAATTTGAAAGTTATACTTTTTGTCAGTTGGGAAGTTAGGGCAGTCATATATTACCCATGTAACTGTCAGCAGAGTTAAAAAGGAAGTAGACCTATTACAGTGGTCGCTAAGTTTTTAAATAGTTCTCTACTGCTTGTTAAAGAACAAAATGATTTTGGCAAATGATTTGAAAATATAGCACAGGGAGATCTCAGGTAGTAAATCATGTAACTATAATAATAACTAACATTATATTTTATACTTTAAAAGATGCCTTTGTATGCACTATATTATTCAACATAATATTTTGTTATTTAACATAGCAATCCCAGGGTATAGTATTCCATTATATAAATGAAGAAACCAGGGACTTGAAGAGGTTGAGTAACTTAAGATCATATATCTGTCTGTGTAAGCTGAGACCCCAGTCCAGATCATCTGATCCACATCCTGTGCTTTAACGTGACCCTGAACTAATGCCTACCCTAAAGTACCATTTGGTGGTTGTATTCTTCCACATCTTGTGGATCTATTCTTCCAGTTGTTAGGCTTACCACTTTAATTGTACAAAGACCTATTTGTTTTTATATGAAGTGAAATGTTTCAAACAACACTAATTTATTTAGAATAATAATTTGTTTCTAAGTGTGATTGTATTTTTTATTGCTTTTTAGGCTTCACAGATATTGTATATATTTTATGTTACAGATAATTCCCATTTAGAAAGTACATTGCATAGACACACACACACACACACACACACACACACACGGCAATTTTGAAATATTGCAGTTACATTGGCTGGGCAGGGTGGCTCACATCTGTAATCCCAGCACTTTGGGAAGCCAAGGAGTGCAGATCACTTGGTCAGGAATTCGAAACCGGTCTGTGCAACATGGCAAAAGCCCATCTCTACAAAAAAATACAAAAATTAGCAGCATGTGGTGGCACATGCCTGCAATCCCAGCTACTCTGGAGCCTGAGACACAAGAATCACTTGAACCTGGGAGGTGGAGATTGCAGTGAGCCAAGATCGCACCACTGCACTCCAGCCTGGGCAGAGAGTGAGGAAAAAAATTGCAGTAACATTGATGTTCTAAATTTAGTTAACTACTATGTCATCCTAATTTACCTTACTAAAATTTATACATTAACATAGATTTCCTTAAAGTGTTTATATGTGTTTAAGTTAAAATATGTAAATAATTTTTAAAAGAAAGAACACATTCAATTCTGCTAGTTCTAATGCGATTTTGGTTACGTGTTTGTATTGTATTGGGCCTACCTTCTTTAGGAGTTATTTTATTTGTTTATTTACTTATTTATTTGATTTTTTTTTTTTTGAGATAGATTCTCACTCTTTCACCAAAGCTGGATGGCAGTGTCACAATCACGCTCACTGCAGCCTTGAACTCCAGGGCTCAAGTGATCCTTCTGCCTCAGCCTCCTGAATAGTTGGGACTACAGGCACATGAAAACAAAGCCATGCTGGGTTTTTTTTTTTTTCCCCCCCCATAGAGATGAGGTCTCCTTATGTTGCCCAGACCATTCTCTTAACTCCTGGGCTCATGCATTCCTCCTACTTCAGCCTCCCAGAGTGCTGAGATTACAGGTGTGAGCTGCCATGCATAGCCTTATAGGGGTTGTTTTAAATAAGTAACATGTTTAGATTTGTTTAGGGACTTTTATGTCACATTTCAAAGGATTATATTTGGACTATTTATACCTGGAATCATTCTACATATCCCACTGAGAAAAATCAAATATACTGAGTGACACAATAATGAATAGCTTCTTTTCCCAGATTATTATGAAGTTCATGGAAACTCTTGCAATTAGACAATTATATTTGTGTCATATGACATTTTTTTGTATTCTGAAAAACCTCTCAGAAATTAAAATATAGAATTTTGGCTCTTTTTATCATATTCATTGGTCATTCATTCATTCAATAAGCCATCACTTAAAAAATATATTCTTAGTAAATGCAAGTACACATTTGGTTATTGTAACAATTTCCAAAGTTAAATAGTCAAGATGTTTTTTGTTAATAATATCAATATTCTTGTTGTATTCTTTGTTTTCTATTATAAAAGTGCACTTTTTCATAAAGACATGAAGTTTCATGTTTATATTCTTGTAGCTGATGGTAAAAAGAAAACTAAGAAACTAAGAATGAAAAGGAACCACCGGGTAGAACCACTTAATATAGATGACTGTGCTCCTGAGAGTCCAACGCCACCCCCACCCCCTCCTCCTGGTGAGTAAATTGATACTGATACTGAATTTAGAAATATTGCTTTAAACAACAGAGAAAAAAAAAAAAGAAAAAAGGAATCTTGTCATTTTTATTCTGTATATTCATTATCTTGTATACTTGTGAAGAAGAATCTTTTACTCTGATTTGGACAAAATTTGCTAACACAAATGTCCATTGCTTTTTTGAATAAAAAAATGTTTTATAAAGAAAAAAATAAGTAAAAACTATTAAGAAAATTTTACCCAGTATTTCCTAGAATATGTTCAAGTTCTATTTGAAATATCAGTACCCACATGTTAATTTAAGTTTCACGATGGATGGCTAACATGAGTTTTTAAAACATTGAACCGGCTCGGCATGGTGGCTGACACCTGTAATCCCAGCACTTTGTGAGGCCGAGGCGGGCAGATAACCAGGTCAAGAGTTCGAGATCAACCTGGCCAACATGGTGAAACCCTGTCTCTACTAAAGATACAAAAAAAAAAAAAAAAAAAAATTAGCTGGGCGTAGTAGCACATGCCTGTAATCCCAGCTACTCAGGAGGCTGGGGCAGGAGAATCGCTTGAACCTGGGATGGAGAAGTTGCAGTGAGCCAAGATCACTCCATTGCACTCCAGCCTGGGTGACAGGGTGAGACTCCATCTCGGGAAAAAAAAAAAAAAAAAAAAAATTGGACCTTTCATCCTGAAACTTAATGTTTGAAACCAAGATGTATTAATTTTTTCTAATACATTTTCAATATACATACCCATGTCCTAAGTTGTTACGAGGATTAAATGGAGTAATGGATATAAAACACTGGGACTTAACTTGCACAATAATTTTGAGTAACTTTTCAGCACTAAGCTTAGCACCTCACCTACTATAGGTGGTCAGTAAATATGTAATGACTAGATAAATATGTGTATAGTGCCCTTATAGCCCTGCTACAAGGCTTTAGAAATTATTTGGTAACATTTTAAGAATCTCTTATAGACTCATTTCCAGTATTCCATTTATTAAGAAAATATTTAGTTTCTGCCTAGAGTTAGAATGATAGCATGAGTTTGTTTTTGATAGTGGTGAAGGTGCTTATAGTTTTTATTAAAAGCTACTGAAAAGTTAAAGCAGATGTTAGCAGCCTCATAATTACATTTTAAAATATAGAAGCCATTTAAAATGGGTTTCTGGCTTTCCATACTGTCATTCAATATATTTGAATTGCCATTGAATGTTACATATGCTTCCTTTCCAGGGAGGGATCCTCTCAACAGACCTAAAGAAACCTTGTTTAACAGTGTTTTTTAAATGTTTTTCTTTTTCTTTAGTTGGCTGGGGAACCCCTAAAGTCACTAGACTTCCAAAACTTGAGCCTCTTGGTGAAACACATCATAATGGTAATGCAAAAGGATTGGTTTTCAGATATCATCTGTACATGTCACATTCACTTTTCTTTAGCCTTATAACTTCAACAAACTTATGTTTTAGTTTTAGAAGCTTGTCAAATCCACAGCTATCCTTTTTCATTATACGTCTTTTTTTCATTTTATTTAATTTTTTATTCTTAAGTATGCTTTACATCTATATCATTTAATTTGGTGTTTACCTTAGAATACAGAGGTAAAAAGAATCATAGCTTGTGTTTATTATCCATGATATATTTATACAAGGAGTTATAAAAAGGAAAGGTTTTAAAATAATTTAACTATGAGACATTAGAATTTATAACTTAAGTGTTAAAAGCTGTAGTTTCCTGTATATGCTCAATATACTCAATGATAATGGCACATAATTTTTTCTCTCTACTCCTAATAAGACAACCAGCTGCTGAATATTAAAGTGAAGTAAAGATCAACACAGTTTATAAAATCAGAGATCGAATCAGTAAACCTAATAAAGTTCGACTAAGTAGAAAGTTACTAACATTTTTATTGAATTAAGAGAACAGTTTTCTTTGAATATAACATACGCTATAGTCTAGATAGTTTATGGCATTAGAATTCTAGGATGCAAAAACTAGAGGAAGGATATTTAGGAGAAGTAGAGAACTGCCTTATAAAACAGGGAGAAGTTCTGATTACAGACCATCAGTCTAGGTCCCTTCAGTAAAATATTTCTAGAATGCAAAAGAATTATAGATAAATGTAGTTCAATAAACTTGTTTGTTAAGAACATCCAATTCCTTTTTGGACAGCTCTGTGTTTACCTAGTCTAGAACTTGGTTTCACTTACTAGGAAAAAACTCAGAAGTTTAATCTTTAGAAAAGCATTACCATATAATTTGAAATTATATCAAACCAGTTTAAATATTTTTATTTAAAAGGTACTTAAATATAAATGTGCTATTTGCTTTTTTCCCCCAGAATTCTATTTAGGTCAGTATTGAAATATTTCTTGATAATCGTTAGTGAAAATTCATGAATTTTTTTTTTTTTTAAAGACAGAAAAGTTTGTCCTTAGACTCCATCAGAATTACTGAAGTGGTATTTTCAGTGAAATCTCATCTCTCTGTTTAGTTTACTGACTTGACATCATGATGTTTATATTGACTACAGTAGATTTATTTCTTTATTACACAACTCTTAGTGAACTTGCGTACGTTAGAATACATTGTCAATATAAATATTCACTATGTTGTTAGAAAACTAATGTTACTGTGTATATTTATATGTACACACATACATATGAAGAAAAAATACCAATTTTTCATATGACATATTTTTTCTGTTGAACTCATTTAACATACAAGTATTTTGTTTGTTAAAACATTGGTAATAACAAGATGAATAAGATGTACATTCTGCCTTTGTGAGGATTCTACTATATAGAGAGGACAATTCTTCAGCTTACTGTAGAATATATGACAATGAGTTCTATGGTGTACAGTTGGAGTACTGTGCACAGTAGGAGTACTGTGTACCTGGGCAGTTAGGGAAAGTGGCATTAGAACGAGGTCTTCAAAGAATGAGAAGAGTCAGTAAGCAGAAGAAACAGACTATTTCAAGATAGAGAGGTAGGAAAGAATATTGTTTAGTTGGAGAATAACATGAAGTTGCCAGTGACAGGAGATTAGGTTTATGTGCATTGAGTGGGTAAGAAAGAGAAAATATAAAATTACAGAGAGTGTTGAAAGTGGAGTTATGGCTTAGGGCCAGATTGCGAAGGCTTCATATGTGTGGTAAGATGTCTTAACTTGCTATAACTTTTAAAGAAATGCTTTTATTTTTAAAAGGGAAAATGCTATTATATTTGGTGCTTAGAAAAACATTTTTTGTTGCAATGTAAAGTACAAACTTGATAGTGGCTATATTTGGGGTAAGAATCCAAATTTGGGGGCTATTGCAGTAGTCAAAGTAAGAAGTAAGGAATGGAAATTGGATTGGAGAGTATAACATAAGGAAGGAATATTTTAACCATTATAATATGTAACATGTGATTAATGCATGTGTGGATTGAAGGCAAAAGGAATAGAGTATAATTTGGCTCAACAGGATGGAATGTTGGTGCCATCTCTTAAGATTTAAAATGCACGAGAGAGAAGGAAATCTTTTAGAGAGACATGTCAAGATTCTGTAAGTTTATCTCTTTGGAAATGTCTAAAATGTCTAAAGTCTAAAAAATAACGAACTGTGTCAAAAATCTTGATGTACCATAACTGTTTTGTGCATTTGGTTTTCTTTCTTTTCTTAGATTTCTATGGGAAGCCACTGCCTCCCCTGGCTGTGCCACAGCGACCTAACAGTGATGCTCATGATGTGATCTCATAAACAAGACGTATGGAGGAGTTCTCTTAATATCAGCAAGGTGAACTGGGACATTCTTCTTTCTCAGAAGAAGAAACATCTTGTAAATTGATGACTGGGGCAAGATAACCATAATAATTTTAGTGAGAAGATTAATACTCAAGGACCTGACTTGATAATTACTTATTTGTGTTTTTCATGGTTAAAAAAATAAAAGAAGCACAATGACCAGTACATGAAATCAGCATTTGGACCAAATTAGCAAGATTTACTGTTGCCTCTGGTTTATACATCCCCACTCATGAGCATACTTCTGAAGGAAAACTTTACAAAAAGAGCCAATGGACTCAGCACTTTCTTTACTATTTGTTCAGTAGCCTCTATTTCTAGATATTAAATATTTTTTGTAAGATATATGCACATAGAAGGGGGGCTTCTAGGAATTTATAACCAAAATTTTAAAACTATTTTTATATTTTTTTAAATCTTTAAAAATTTTAATTACTATGATATTGATTATACACCTTTTTTATAGATGATTTGTTTAAATTATATCTGGAAAATAGAGTTGATTTACTTTCAGACATGAACTATACAAACAGGATATATTTATATGGCTTGAGGTATGTTTTGTAATAGCATTGTTCTTTAAGTGTACATCGTAATTTGACCTAATTTAAAAATAATATATTTTCGAAGTAGTAGATTCTCAGATCTTTATTCTAACAATTACATGATTTGAAAACAGTACTCAATGAGACTGGAAATACCTTTTGTACCTAAATGTTTTTTAAATTAATCAAAATACATTCTGTGAGATACTATTAAAAGTCTCAGTAAAGTCCTATTTTAAAGGTTAGACACTTTCAGAGATCAAGGTGCTCCCTATACTCCCTTGTTCCATCAGAAGCTGCAGTGACTCTTTTAGGTGATTCTAATTCTTTCATGCCTTGAAATTAAACTATGAAATTAAAGGCAGAAAAACTGGAAAACCTACTGCAGGTCCAGAGACTTCTGTTTTACAACTGGGAAACAGCTTGTGTACTAAAGTAATGAGAATAAAAATGTTGGCCCAAAATTACTTTTATAAATAAATAATTCCAAAATAATTTCTTAATTTAAAATGATAGCACTTCTCTTGCACTTAAGAATGGCATCCATAAGATTCTGTATTTGGCATTTAGACTAACTTCTAGATGTATATTTTTAATAATAGATTCATAATGTTACATTTAATTGAAAACAAACCTTTATATCCAATGAAAATAGTATAAACAGAATGATTTTTATACCACCTTGTTAAGATTGGTGCTTTTGGTAACTTGTACTGACACAACAGACATGTACTAGTATCTGATAACATTAAGTACATTTTATGTCGTTTAATATAATTATTTACTTTAAAAATTGTACTTCAGAACATCAGACTTTATTCACATTTTTTAACTCACTGAACTTTAATAATCAGGTCACCTGTACTCTAGTCAGCACTGTATATATTCTTGGAGTTTGTACATGGGACTTAGCAACCACACTGAGTGAGGTAAAAGCATTTGATTTCAGATCTAAAATTCGTAACAACCTAAATTTGAGAGGTGGCTGAAATGTGATGAAAAGCAATACGAAAAGACAGTGTAAACTTTGAAAAGGATTTTAGAGGGAAAATTGCATAGCTTTTTGTAACATTTACTTAGTTTTAAAACTAAACTCATACTTTTGCTATCTTTTTAATATTTATCTCGTTTGGGAGTATACGTGTTTTTAAAATTTGTGTTTTCTATCTGTGTTTACTGTAGTGTAGCTACTGGCTTCATTTAATAAAAATAAATGATTTTGAAATTAAATATAATATAGAATTCACATTTTATATAGCTCTCTCAAAAAATTAATTTTTATTCCTTAAGCATTTTAAAAACATTTTAAAAAATGTTTTGTAAATCCAGGTGTATTTTAACAATTAAATGCCTATTTTGTTATATGTTATACTTTTATTCTTAATTCTGAATTTTGACATTTTCACACAATAAAAATAATTTATATCAATATTCTGTTTCTCTTTTCAATTGGTAGATTTTAATGATTTCCTTTGGGTAATAAAATAGGTAAAGATTTTAAAATATGATTATTGAAAAACAGTTTAAATCAGTAGATTAAAATAATGCATTTTTTTGATACTTTACACACAAAACTTTTTTCTCTCTGCAAGTTTTTATGTATGTGGGAAAGAATTTGTGATTTTAAATGCAGCTACAAATAGCATTTCACCATATGATGTTAGAGGATTTGATGTCTGTCTTGCGTTAAAGCTGTTGGTCAACAGATATGTTTTTATTTATTTAAAAGATGCTCTTGTGTGCCTTTATGTGTAAAATGCAGATTATGTAGTATACATGATATTGTATGTAACTGACTTCAAATATAAAACTATGCATAGAAACAACACTAGAAAGAAATGTAGTTTGGCTTACTTTTGTAGTGAGGGAGGCAAATTTATAATATTGTATAAATTATTTAAGTACCATGTTTTCTGCAAGTTTAAAATTAAGTGCTTTTATAAATGCCAGATTAAGACTACAATTCCCTTAATATGTAAAACCTGTGAACATCGTGCAGCAGTTCACCTGCAGAATACAACTAAAGAAATCAAATGCTTCTAGGTAGCAAAAGCTATTCACAAGCTAAATTGTTTATACATATAAAGCTGTAGCTTATAAACTTTATCATCCTTGGCTTTACTTAGTAAATTTTTTTGCTAAGTGGAATATGCTTTGCAACTGAGATTCTGCTAATAATGGTTATTAATTTATCAGGAAATATATTCCAACTGATCCAAAGAACAAATTCAAATATTTTAAAATTTTCAATTAAGCATGGCATAGGTTATCAAAATAGCAATAATCCTTTATCTTTACAGAAACAGAATGATACCTGTTTTTTTGAGGGGGAAAAAAAAGAAAGCCAGAAATGAACTTCCTTTAATGAAAGAGATCAGCTTATAATTAAATGGAAAATAGGAAAAAAGTTCATTTGCTTGTTGAGGGCTTAACTTGTAAGTTCCTTCTGTGTGCGGATGAGGAAATCATTTACAACCTAGGTAAGTGGATCAGTGGTTTCCAAGTTTTTATTATAATATCTTCTATCAGAAAACATTTTTAATATACATTGATGTTTATGTTATTGTATTAGTTTGCTAGGGTGGCCATAACAAAGTATCACAGACAAGTTGCTTAAACAACAGAAATTTATTTTCTCAGTTCTGGGGCCTGGTAGTCTGAGAGCAAGTTGGTGGGTTTGCTTTCTCCTGAGGCCCCTCCTTGCCTGATAGATAGACACTGTCTTGTGTCCCCACATGGCCTTTTTTCTCCACCCACCCGCACTGTCTCTGTGTGTTCGATTTTCCTCTTTTTATGACTTCTTATAACTTAACTTTTTAAAGGCCCATCTCCAAATATAGTCACATTCTGAGGTACTGGGGGTTAAGGCATCAACGTGAATTTTGGGGGGACAAATTTCAGCCCATAACAGTTAACATACTTGTTCTACTGCACTATGTACATTTTAAATACACTTCCCTAAAAAAAGAAATTTTAAAAGACTACATAAAGCTTAATAAAAATCAAAGTCATTATATTTACTTCCTAGACACAGTGGATTGTCTGCTGGAGTTTGTACAGACCACATTGGAGCCCTGAAATTTAGTAAAATGAGAATCTCACCTGACGTTTAAGCCTAAGATTGCCTATAACTATGCTGTGTTCTGTAGCATTGATCACAGGTTTCCTGTTGTGTTTTCCTGTTGTTTTTCTGCCATATATTTTAAGGAGCTCAGGGCTCTCTTGATGTCATATTGTTTTACTACAAAGCGTCTCCTTACCTTTTTGACAACATAAACCTCTATATGAACATGAAGGGTTTTGACACATTTTATATAAATATGAAAATTCATAAAACATAGTTTAGGAGTTATTCCATAAATTACTCTGAAATACTTCTTAAGATCAACTGACCTTACAATAAAATTGCTTAGATATGTAAAAATTTGTTTCCTGCCTAGAGGTACGTCCTTATTAAGCTGCTTGGTTCTTTAACACTAACATTAAAAAAAGCACAAAAAACAAACTAATGTGATTTATGTTATTTGTGTCAGCTCAATGTCTTATGTCTGCAGTGGTTTAATTCAAGTTTGCTGCTAACAGTTTTTATTCCTAAAACTCAATATAGAATTGTTTGTTCTTTGGTAGCTATTTGGGGTGTGGATGGGGAGTAAAATCCATTAACATTCTCATGATACACATATATTGATTCTAGATAGATTAAGAGGTTAAACATAAAAGATCAAACTATGAAAAGGTAAGGGGAGAAACAGAAGTGGCTTCACTCGGGGAAAAAATGTATAAGCCTGAAAGCAGTGGAATCAATAAACTCAATTTACAATGCACAAAAAAAAATTTAAAATACCTTCACACTTAAAGTCAAATGGTTATAAGAAAAATTGAGAAAGTGTTTTAACATCTGACATGGTTATCTCAAATATAAATAAAATGATACTAAGACACCTATAGATAAGTGGACATGAGTGGTAATCTAAAAAAGAAATAACTAATAAGATTTGAAAACCTACCCAAACTAAGGGCATAATTAATTAGGCATTATAAGGAGATTATTAGAGATTCAGACAAAATTCATAAGCAAAGTTGTTTATTTAAAATCAGAAAATATAAAGATGCTGAGTCCCAAAAATGTGATAAAATTAATATGACCTCTTTCCAAGTATAACACATTGCCTTTCTCTAACAGAAATAAACTATGATTCTTACTACAGTCTTAAAATTCTTTTTTTAATGAATGAGTGTAACTTTTTATTAAGATAGAATTATTTTTATTAAAGAAATATATGAAAATGGTTAAGTAAAATCACATGGCTCCAAAAGTCTTACAATGAAAACAGTCCTGCGACTTGTTCTTTCTAGAGGAAAGCACTTTTCATTCTCTTAGTTTTTCCTTCTGGTAGTTACCTCCATGGGTTTTAAAAAATTACTATTTTTTTAGTTTTTCAAGTGAATGCATATATTAATACATGTAATCTTTAAAAGCCTCTTCAGTTTGTAATGCATCCTAACAGTCCCCTGCCCCATCCCTCCTAATTCTCTGGAGCAATGACTTCTAACTCTTCTAGCAATGTTCCATTCTTTTCTTCACATAACTACTTAGTCATTTCTTGATTATGTTATACATTATATAGTGATTTCTTGATATGACAGATGAGGATTTAGCTCTTACACCATCACTATCTTCACTTTTCCCCCCATATTGTCCCAAAGTAGTTA
The DNA here is from genome assembly GCF_028858775.2 of Pan troglodytes. Taxonomy (NCBI): domain Eukaryota; kingdom Metazoa; phylum Chordata; class Mammalia; order Primates; family Hominidae; genus Pan; species Pan troglodytes. The sequence continues at coordinate 97,329,164 of NC_086015.1, forward strand.
CCAGATTTAGGGGCTAAGCAGTCAGTCAGCACATCATTATGACTATGTACATATTGCCCATTGTTGAGAAAAACAGCGTATGATGCTCTTACTTCCTATCCTGTACTTCTTCCTGCCCTAGAATTAATGATTGCCTAACCAACCCTTCCGCCTTGTTTTTTTTTTTTTTTTTACTTTTGCTTTATCTTCAATGCACTTCTTTCCAAATGCCCCAAATCTGGCAATAACCTATTATTTTTAAGAGAAGGGATCTCACTATGGTGGCCAGGCTGCTCTGAACTCTTGGGCTCAAGCCATCCTTTTGCTTAGCCTCCTGAGTAGCTGGGACTACAAGCATGGGCCATCCCACCCAGCTAATCTATTAGTATTTTTACTGTTTCTTTTTAAAGCTAGCTCCATAGCTGGAATATTGCCTGTGTTGGATACTATTTGCTGGATCCACGTCATTCTCTGGTTTGTGTACGCCTTCATTTTGCTGGAGTATTTTCTCCGATAGCTTCCCAAGAAAGGGTACATGTAACCCCTGAGTCTTTGCTTGTCTAAAAATGTATTATTTTACCTTCACCCTTGATTATTTGCCTGAATATAGATTTATCAGTTGAAAATAACTTTATAGAATTCTGAAGGCATGGTTCCGTTGTTTTCAGATTCTTTTTTGAGACAGGGTCTCTTCTGTCACCCAGGCAGGAGTGCAGTGGCCAAATCACGACTCACTGCAGCCTTGAACTCATGGGCTCAATTGATCCCTCCATCTCAGCCCCGCGAGTAGACGAGACTACAGGTGTGTGCCACAATGCCCAGCCAATTTTTGTATCTTCTGTAGAGACAGGGCTCCACCATGTTGCCCAAGCTGGTCTCCGGTGATCCACCCACCTCAGCCCCCCAAAGTGCTGGGACCACAGGCGTGAGCCACCACTCCTGGCCAGTTTTTAATTCTCTCTCTACTTCTTTCATTTCTCAAAGGCATCTCAAACTCAGTGGGCCCAAAACCAAAGTCAAACTCCATCAGAATATCCTGCTACTTCCAACTTTAAAATATATCTTAAATCACAATTTCTTACCACATGCAATCCTTTGGTTCAAACTACCATCATCCCTCACTTGAACCTAGAATTGGTTTTCCTGCTTCTGTACTTTTTTAAATTATAAAATATTTCAAATAAACCATGTGTGGCTTTATACTTTTTACTAAAAGAATGAAGATCTGCCAAGTGCAGTGGCTGATGCCTGTAATCCCAGCACCCCTGAAGGCCGAGGCAGGAGGATCACCTGAGGTCAGGAGTTCGAGACTAGCCTGACCAACATGGAATGTCCCCACCAAAAATACAAAATTAGCCTGGCGTGGTGGCACGCGCCTGTAGTCCCAGCCACCCAGGAGCCTGAGGCAGGAGAATTGCTTGAACCTGGGAAGGCGGAAGTTGCCGTGAGCCAAGGTTGTTCCATTGCACTCCGCCTGGGCAACAAGAGTGAAATTATGTCTTAAAAAGAAAAAAAAAAATATGAAGAGTTTACATACTTAAACATGGAATTGCTTTGTTTGGCATTCACCGTTCCCGTACATTCCAGCAGCTTCTTTCAGCAAACACCTGGAACTTGCTATTGAGTAGGTGGAGTACGTTCTGCCCACACACAGGACAGGGAGCTGACAACCAAGGAGTGGGGGTTAAATACTCTAGCTTTCTCCCCTCCGTTTCCCTGTATCTCAGCAGTATGGAGCTCGTTACCATTGAGAACCTCCTCACTGATTTTGAACTGGTTTTTACCTTCTCAGTTCCATTTCTCCATACTTCGATTGATGACTTCTGGTATGACCTAGCAAATAAACTGCTTTCACTTAAATTTCAGTCTTAGAATCTGCTTTGGGTTCCCCAATCTAAGACAGAAATATATTCATTTTCCCATCACTGGACTTCCAGGTTGTTTTCAGTTTTTCACTGTTACAAAAAAGGCTGCAACATTTGTCTACAAACCTCTGGATATACATGTACGAAGCTTTTGGTATTTCCCACTAGTGAAACTGCTCAGCTGAAGGGTATGTGCGTCTTCATCTTTAATAAATACTACCAACATTAGAAAAGCCTGACAATGTCAAGGAGTGGCAAGAGTGCCACATGTGATGGGTGTGGAATGGCAGCTCACTGTAGCAGGTGCTGGGGACTCAGTCGGGGTCTTGGAGAGACAGTTATAGCAAGAATGTTTCATAAATGGTATCTGATATAGCCAAGATTAGTGAGGAATAAAAACAACGTTGCTTAGAAATAATTATCCATAGATCTGAAGTCAACAAAAGTCTCTTTTCTAATGTAAAAATGCATACTTTTCTCAGAGGGAGGGGGAACAACTTAAACCAGAAAACACCTTCATATTAATCATTCTCATATACTTCAAATTTGTACTTGATGTGTTTCCCCTCCTGGACATCAGAGAGAACACCTGGGTATTCAGGCAGAAGTTTATATTTCTCCAAGTCAATTTCTGAAAAAAACGTGTCACTTTCAAAGTCCTGCATGATCCTTGTCACAAATAGTTTAAGATGGCCTAGGTGATTCATGGCTTCCTTATAAACAGAACTGCCACCAACTATCCAAATCATGTCTACTTTATTTGCTAATTCTGGTCGTTCAGTAAGTTTTAAGGCATCATCCAAACTTCTGGCAAAAAAATGAGCTCCTTGTGGAGGTTCCTTGAGTTCTCTGCTGAGAACTAAATTAATTCTATCATTTAAAGGTCGATTCTTCTCAGGAATGGAGAACCAGGTCTTCCTACCCATAATCACCAGATTCTGTTTACCCTCTACTGAAGAAGTTGTGGTCATTCTCTGGAAATACCTGAATTCATTCCTGAGCGGCGGCCTGGGCAGGTCCCCGTTCTTGCCGATGCCCATGTTTTGGGACACAGCGACGATGCAGTTTAGCAAAAGAAACATGACAGCAGCGGTTAACACCTCCGAGCTTGCTGGCTACGCCAGGAAGCCAGGCCAAGAATGCCGCGAAATTCCCTTCTTCAAATTTTTTTTACGTGCCTACATTGCAAATACAATACCACTGTATTAATTAATTGCAACATTCTGGAATGAACATAGAAAAATAAATTATATAAAATATATTTATAAAATATAAATTTATAAAATATATTTATAAAATATAAATTTATAAAATATATTTATAAAATATAAATTTATAAAATATATTTATAAAATATAAATTTATAAAATATATTTATAAAATATAAATTTATAAAATATATTTATAAAATATAAATTTATAAAATATATTTATAAAATATAAATTTATAAAATATATTTATAAAATATAAATCTATAAAATTATAAAAAATACAGAGGCTGAAAGGTTAGACCGACTTTTCCACAAACATTAAACAGACGGCATCCAAGAGATGGCATCATTTCATTCCTGATTATCATATTGTCTTTTGTACCAAATCTAAATTCTAATAAGATGCATTTTTTAGGTGACTTGGAAACTTGTTTAAATAAATAAATATATTAAGCTTCAAATCAGATTAGACGGAAAGACATGTTTTTACATGAATATAAGACTTGTACCTATAGCATGTACGTATATTGATATGAGCATCAAGGAACAACTCAAAATGATGATTATTAACTATCAGGGACCATCTCAAACCGGTTTATTCTAATTGCTGATTGCTGCTACAAATGATAGTTACTGAAGCATGACACCAAAAGAGCAAATAAACTTCTATTCGTGTCAAAATAGGTGTAATAAACATCTTCCTTGGAGAACCATTAAACATTGCTCCCTTGTAAAGGTGAATTGGGGAGGCTAGAGTGGAGGGTCCTATTGGTCTTCACGCATTTGGTATCAACGCGACAAAAATCACAATGATCACAATAGTGAAAATAATAGCAGCTAACATTTGGGCATTTACTGTTTCCTAATCACTGTTGTAACCGCTTTACATGCCTACTTCAGTTTAACACTCTCCATTAAAAGGAGAGATTATCCCCATGGGCCAGGTCTGGGGAAAAGCATGACTTAATTTCTTTTTCATTATATTCCACCCTTTTATCCTTGGGTACTGACTGTCTAGGTTAACAGGGGTCACTAGATTTGGTAGATTAAGTCAGTAACTAGCTTCGCTTTGAGAATATTTTAAATCAGTCATCATACAACATAACCCCAAAACTCATTCTTTTATTGAGCCCCATGCATATACACACTGTTCAGCACAATATGCGACTATCTTTTTATTTATTTTTGAGACAAAGCCTCGCTCTGTCGCCCACGCTGCAGTGCAGTGGCGCGATCACGGGTCACTGCAACTTCAAACTTCTGCCCAAGCGATCCTCCCACCTCAGCATCCGCAGAAGCAGGGGCCACACAGGCGCGCAGATGTGTGACTTTCTAAGGTCCGGCCGCCCAAAGCTACGCCGACCAATCCAAGTAGCGAAAGTCGCTTTGGCCCTGGCCCGTTACCTCCGCGTCCAGGGAAGTATCAGCCTTTACCAGCTACCGGAAGTAACTGCGCACGAAATCTCCCGCGGGAGCTAAGCCTCTTCGACGAGAATTCTATAGCGCGAGCAAACCAGTATCTCGCGAGAAATTGAAGAGGAAACGTGAGAATGAAAGTGGATGCCCGCGAATCCCGGAAGTCAGGCTGTTTTTTTCAGTTCCCTGGAGGCTTTTTGATACTGATTCGCGTACACCTGTTGTTTGAAAGCTCTCAGCGGGACAATGCTGACCCAGGTGAGACCTGGGGCCCGGCTGGGTACCTCTATCTGAATGAGACGCTTCTGGACGCGGCCGAGGTGGCGAGGGAGGGTGCTGGGATGGGGGAACATCACCTTTGTTCGTCCCCTCGCGAGATCAGCGTTTCTTTGGCTTTACTGTCAAGCCCTGAAATAATGCTGAGTGCAGTAATGCTGAGTCCCTTCCGTCCAGCTCGCAGACTTCTAGTACCCACTCCCTCCAGCTCTTGGAGGGCTGAGATTTGTTTTCTGTGTCATAGCGGTATCCCGGGAGCTTAGAACAGTGTCTGTTACATAGTAGGCATTGAATACACGTTTCTTGGATGAATAAATGAAACAATTGCAAGGAAGTTCACGATGAAATTGAAGTGACTTTTCTCCCTAAATTAACTTTTCACTTTAAAATAACGAAGAGTTGCAAAGATAGTACAGAGTTCTCAAATACCTTTCACCAATTTTTCTTGATGTCAGCATCCCCGGTGACTTTTTAGTTTTGTTTAGATACAAGTTCTTGCTCTGTCACCCAATCTGGAATGCAGCTGCTCCATCATAGCTCACTGTAACCTTGAACTCCTGGGTTCAAGCGATCCTCCAGCCTCAGCCTCCCTAGTAGCTAGGACTACAGGAGCAGGCCACCACGCCTGGCTAATTTTTTTTTTTTTTTTTTTTTTTTTTTTTTTTTTTACTTTTTGTAGAGACACGTCCTTGATATGTTTTCCAGTCTGGTCTTGAACTGGGAAATGATCCTCTCGCCTCGTCCCTGCAAAGCATGAGCCAGCTGGAGTACAGTGGCGCGATCTCAGCTCACTGCAACCTCCACCTCCTGAGTTCAAGCGATTCTCCCACCTCAGCCCCCTGAGTAGGTGGGGTTACAGGCGCCCACCACTACTCCCGGCTAATTTTTGTATTTTTAGTAGAGACGGGTTTCCCGTGTTGGCCAACCTGGTCTTGAACTCCAGACCTCATGTGATCCTCCCGCCTCTGCCTCCCACAGTGCTGGGATTACAGGTGTGAGCCACCTGCCTAGCCCCTACAGTGACTTTTTAAAATTAATTTTGTTCCTTTTGACAGTTTCTTCAGCCCCAGTAGATTCTGTTTTAACCTTTGCTTCACATTTGGAAAATAATTATTTGGAAAAACCTTGCTTTTTCATAATTAGATAATGTACAGTTTTGGTACATGTAAGGTATTGCTTCCATTTCAAGAACTAGTAATTATCCAAAAAAAAGTGTTCTTGTCTTAAAAAAAGACCTTACTAATGTTGACGTTCAGTAAATTTGTAATATCACTGTGTGTCAGCAACTTTTTCTTATCGTCATAGCTGAAAGCAAAATCAGAGGGGAAGCTTGCAAAACAGATTTGCAAAGTTGTGTTGGATCATTTTGAAAAACAGTATTCCAAAGAACTCGGAGATGCCTGGAATACAGTAAGGTTAGTATAATTCATCTCGATGCTTTATGATGGAACAAAGTACAATATGTAGTCCTCCTTTTTGTGGGAGGGATGCTGTGAGGTTAAAAGGCAAAGGAATCTAAATCTGGTTGCCTTTTCCTACTGAAGCTATAGAAAGGAACAACTAAGAAGAAATAGAATGAATCATAGCATGTTGGAAAGGGGAAATAAAACTTTGTCGGGATGGTAAGCACAAATTGTTACGCCTTTGCTTTGAGCAATTACTTTTATCCTTGAAATAGGAATGCCCACTAGTTTGACAAAATTAATTATACTGTAAAAGAAAAAAACATAAAATTTGGAATATGTGACTGATTTCTGAAATTTAGAAGATAATACAACAAATCTTTAAAGCCAGCACTGCTTTATCTCAGCCAAAGGTACACTTTATTTGGTAATCATATTTCTTTCCTATGTCGATGGCTGGGTATATTTTGAACATGTGCATATACACACAAAATTATTTAAATATACTATAAAAATAAGGAATGTTTAATGCATGGAAGTGGGAGAAATGTGATTTGTCTGTTTGGTAAGATGATGTTAATGTATGGATTACTGTATGGGTTCTTGACATTGAGTGCCTGATACACTATATAACCCTCTCTGGAATACAGAGCAAGACAGTCTGCATGTCCAGTTTACATGCCGTCTAGTTAGTGTTAATGGGAGAAGTGAGGAGATGGGTGTGGTTACAACTATATAAACTAATTTGTAAATACTGTGATCCAAGTATCTAACAAAGCCTGAGGGTGCCAGCAAAGGCCTGAAGGGAAGCTGGGTCTTGGTGGCTTAGAGGAGTTACTTTGACAAAAAGAACTAGGCCTCCTAGGTTGAGGGAAGAAGGTGCACTGTTCATGAAGTTAGGGCAAAAGCCCACTACATGTTGCATGAGGAAAAAAAGTTGCATGGCTACAGATATTATCTGGAACTTGGTCCAGACTAATTTTTCAGATGGTTGGCTTGTCCATTTTTTTCTTGGATCAACTCTTAAGCATTTCTCCTTTACAAAGGGCAGTTCTAAGCATTTTCTAAAACAAATTAAGTTTTGGCTAATAAAGATCACAAAGTCTGAGGTGATTCTGAGATAATTTTAGGACAATTAAGCTGTTGTAGAAATTGGTAAATGCTGTAATATGCAAACCGTTTATATTCGTGGGTTTTATTTCAAAAGTAGATTTTCAAATGGGTATTTTCTGTCACAGAGATGAAAAACTGAATAATAAAGTATGTAATAAATTTATGAGGTTTTCAGTATACAAAGGTACTCAAATATAGTATCCAAATAACCAAACACTTATTGCATGTTTACTATATGCCAGACAATACTGACTTACATGATCCTCAGAACAAACCCGTTAAGAGTTTAAGTAATTTGCCCAAGTTCACTCAGCTAATAAGTGGCAGAGCTGAAGCTTGTGCCTGGGTTGTCTGACTCAATAACTCCCACAGCTCATCCTTGTTCTGTACTGTCTCATATCTGGGATGTGATTTAAAAAAAAAAAAAAGATTTCAAGAGGCTTTTTTTTTTCTGTAGACTTTGTAGCAGTCTGGCTACTCATATCCTATAATGACTTATTTTTCTACTTAGTGTACTCAGAAAGTCATATACTATTATTTGACCCTGAGCAAAATGAGCAATGAACCTCAAATCCATTTAACTAGCTGTGCCTTCTGCTTCATTTACCCTATTGTGGGGTTTTTGTGGTAATTTAAGTTTTGCATAAACACACACTAAATTTGCCATAGGCAAAATAAAGGTTTCTCAGCTTAGGAAGTAGTCTGAGCATGGAAGATGGTATGGGGAAATAAGAACAGAATGAAATATTTTGTGTTTTAACTGCTTGTTTGCAAGACATAATGTACTTGTAGAGTCTACTTCCAGGGAAAGTCAAGTGCTCTTTTTTTGGCCTATTTAGAAAGTAATTTATTCAATATTTTTAGTTTCCTGTAGTAGTGAGGAAGATTTAGTATTTAGTTTTGCTCTTTTTTAGTAACCTTTCTTGTCTAGTCATCCTCTGAGCAGCCCTTTAAAATTGGAGTTTACCCTGGTTCAATTTTTGCTCTATTTGTTGCCTCCATGTTCTCCTCAGGTAAGCCCATTCATGGCATGACTTTTATCAGTATGCTGTCATCTCAAGCTGTGAGGTTCTTCCTAAGATTTAGTCCCATACTTCTGTTTTTTAGCAACTTCAGTTACTTGGCAAACTCAAAAGTGTATTATTATTTTTCCCTTTCAAACTTATGTTTCCTTTGCTACCTGCATATTTTATCTCAATTAAGTGTATCACCATCAGTCTGGTTTCCTCCTTTCTTCTCTATACCTTCACTACCTTTGTAGTAAAAAATGAACCTTATATAAAAATAGGTCTGGCAACTGCCCTCAGCTCCTGGGAGGCGATCTCTAAGCCCTTGGAATATCCTTCCTGATAAGTGTGTCTTTGTTTACCTGGGTGTTGAGGTCACACCTGATAATCTAACGATGTGATTTATGTTGAGGCCTGGGGACCACAGGTGTCAACTCAACATCCAGAAGGGCTTGTGACCAAAAGCTGTATGGACAGTCAATCATATGTACGTGACCAAGCCCCAATAAAAAGTGGATACCAAGGCTTTGGTGAGTGTCCCTGGTTGGCAATACTCTTGTGCATACTGTCATACATTACTGCCAGCAAAAGTTGACCTCGTTGATGATTCCGTTGGAGAGGACAACTGGAAGCTTCATGCTTTGAATTGTTGTGAATTCTGCACTATGAGTCTCTTCCTGTGATTGTTTTTAATCTGTATGCTTTCATTATAATAAACTGTGACTATAACTGTGATTATAACAGCTTTCAGTGAGTTCGGTTGTGTCCCAGTGAATAATCAAACCTGAGAGTCATCCTTGGAATCCCTGAACTTGTAATTGGTGTCAGAAGTGAGAGTTGTCTTTGAGACTCAACTACCCTGCCCCCTTTTAATTTGGATCTTTTTAAAAAAATTCTCTACTGCTGCCATTCACTTAGACCTTCCCAATCTCTTATCTGGCATATTGCAACAGCCATGTTTAGTACTTACCTGTTTGCTTATTTTAGCAACCACTTTTATGGCACTATGTACCAGTCAATGTTGTAATCACTTTATGAATAATAACAATCCTATGTACAACCTTCTGAAATAGTTATTTCCATTTATAGATAGGAAAGCTGAGGCACACAGAGGTTAAGTAACTTGCCCAAGTATACACATCTCACACTTTAACTTGCCCAAGTATACACATCTAACACTTTGAAGAGCCTTGAGAGTTTGTTTTACCCACTCTGTCATGCTGTTTCTCAGTGCTACCAAATTCCATTGTGTCACACCTTGAGTACAAACCTTTGCTCCCCAGAAGTCTGCAGTATTATGTTTGGACTAAAAATCTTATCTTTCTGGGCAGGCTCCTTCATGCCTTTGGGACTGGCTATGCTGTTCTTCTGCTAGGAATGCCTTTTTCCCTTCTCCTTCTGTGCAGTAGTGTGGGTTCAAATCCCACCTCTGCATCTTGTAGCATATGACCTAGGTGAGTTAATATCTCTGTGCTCCATTGTCCTCGTCTGTAAAATGGGGAAAAAATAGTATCTATTTCATATAATCATTTGGGAAGATAAAATGAATTTGTGTATATACAATGTGAATGGAATGTTGTTTGACGTATAGTAAGGACTTCATATGCATTAGCATTATTTTTGTTGCTATGATTAACCACTTCATCAAGCCTTCTGTATGTCCCTTGGCAAAATTAGTTTTGCCCTTCGTGTATCCATTGCATTTTGTTGATAGAGCTATTGTGATTCTTTCAAGGTTTTATCGTCATAATTTACTAACTTGCTTATCTTTTTCTTGACAAGGGAGGGTTTTGAAGAACCAATACCTTGAGACTTGGGCAAGTCTTCTGCTTATTCCCAGTTTTGTCAGTGTTTGTGTACTAGGCATTGTGCTAAGCACTGAGAATACAAAAGTGGACTGTATATATCCTGCCCTCAAATACATGTATGATTAATTGGATAATTAATGGATACTTAATAAATGTATGATTAATATAAGCATTAATTAGAAATATTTATTAACTGTGGAAATTTTACATGTACTTTATAGAAAGCAAAACAAACAGAACATATAAGTCTGAACTGTCTGCAACATCTTTTTTTTTTTTGGACACTCTCCTCACTGACCGAGAGTTCACATACAGAGAGGAAAAAAAAATACACACACACACACACATACACACACACAACCTGATAATATTACCATAATCTGTGAAGGATGTAGACTGAGGTGGTTAAGAAAGAGAGAAATGAACCAGTATCTAGATTTCTATATTGTCCTATATGTTGGCTTTACACACATTTTCAGCCTTAATCTGTGCAAATCTCTGTGAAGAGGTAACTTTTAGACACTTTAAAGTCAGAGGTTAGAACAATTGATAGGTATCTTGTAGTTGTGGCAAATTCAGTCCTGTGACTTAAAAGTCCACGCCTTTTCCTATACCATCTGTGCTGCTGTGAAGGGTCCGGAGTTGCATCCTTCCAAATGTATGCTCAGATCCCGTAGTATGAAGGAGTCTTATGTTCAGGATTTTTAGCCTTTTGATGTTCCACCAGAAACGCAAAGGATTTCCTATCTGAGGTACAGTGAATAACAAATCTGGACATAAATTGCCCTTCTGTGAGATACAAGGAAGAGCCATTGCCAAAATAGAATAGGAAGCCATCAGCTCTTCGTTAGCATCTCTGAGGAGTAAAAATAAAATGACTCAAAAACATACTTTGGTGCATTTCCATAAATTGATTTGTTTTTCATTTCTAACTTTTAAAAGAGTTGAATGAGCACCCTCTAGTGGATAATAATAGCACTAAATCAAGGAATTTCTCTTTTTTAGCTATGGAAATGTAAATAGGTTCTGTAATCTACAGGGTTATATTAATTGTGTTTAACAATTTCTAGATTAAATGATGTTTTTCATCTTCGTCACTAGGACGGAAGGTAGGGTGGAGAGTAGAGTAGTAGCAAAAAAGAATAAAGTCACAGAAAAGTTGAATGAAAATTATACTATCAAATAATAAACATTATCCAAATGATACATTATACAGTTTTGCAAAATTTTAACTTAACTAGCTTTTAATTTTTTAATGCTTTAATTTTGTTAAAATAGTAAGTAGTTCAGAGAGCCTTGAATCAGAACTCCAATTTTATTCATTTACTCCGGGATTTAGGCCCCAGGCACTTAGCCAAGGAGAAAAATAAGTCAAGGCTCCCATATAAATGAGTTAGGGAAATGGGTAAGCAGGCAGGGTGACACACAGTGTGATATATTAGTTTAGCTTCATTAACTGTTTCTCAAAATTCAGTTATTCTTGTGTACCATCTGTCTAGTTTTACTTAATTTTTTTTTTTGGTCAGTTTTAATATTTTTCTTTTGTTTCTTAGGAATTTTTCTTTTGTTTCTTAGGAATTTATTTTTCTTTTGTTTCTTAGGAATTTAAGCTTATTTTATATCATTATCAGTAAATAGATGTGCCTAGCCTATAGTTGACAGACGGTGTATTTTTAGAGAATGAATGAATGTTGACAAGAAGATAATATACGATGGCTCACACCTGTAATTCCAGCACTTTGGGAGGCCAAGGCAGGAGATTTGCTTGAGGGCGGGAAGATTGCTTGAGGACAAGAGTTCAAGACCAGCATGGGCAATATAGCAAGACCTCATCTCTAGAAAAAATAAGCAATTAGCTGGGTGTGGTGGTGTGTGCCTGTAGGCGCAACTACTTGGGAGACTGAGGTAGGAGGATCGCTTGAGTCCAGGAGGTCGAGGCTTCAGTGAGCCATGATCGCACAGCTGTACGCCAGCCTGGGTGACAGAGTGAGACCTTGTCTCTAAAAAAAAGAAGACAAAACAGACTTAGCATGTTGGAGGCAGGAGCAACAATGAGTGAGAAATAGACTTTTCAAGGGGGTACGTAGGCTCAGGCAAGTGACCGCAGTCAGTTTTCACATCCTCAACTTTCATGTATTCTCTTTCAGAAAATTACTCTGCCCCTCTGTACATAAGGGGGCACATATTCTCCTTTCCCAACCTGCCTTTCTCCAATTTCCCTTCACCCTTTTCACAAAAAAAAAGGCACACTTGCACCATTCTGGCTTCTATGCTATGTTCCTCCAGGTATTCAAAACCTCCATATGCCAGAAACTATTGGAGTGTCAGTGTGAGAAAGCAAATGACTAACAGATTCTCTGACAAGTCAGGTGGTTTCCAAGTTTTGCTTTCAACAAAAGTAAAGGAGCCTTGATTGAGATGTCAGCTATCAATTCATTTAAGACATTTTTGATGATAGGTTGCTAAGTGATTTGGGGATATAACTCCAAAAGAATTCAAAGTAAGAAACATTGCTATAACAAAATATATTTAATTCTCATCCACTTATTTAACTGAAGGTTTTTCTCAGCTTTTATAAAAAACACAAAATAGGCATAAAAATGATGTTGAATCCTGACTGATTTTATTATAGTAAGAAGTAATATTCATTTATGGATATATGGAAACAAAAGCTCATTTCATTAAGTATCCATTTCTTACCAATTTTTACTTTTATAAGTTGTTTTGATCGGTTTTGTACTAATAATATTATTGATCCCTGAATCCAGAAGTTACCATTTTAACACTTAGAGATTTAAGACCACAGGAAAAACAAATTTAGTACATACACATGTGTATATGTGGGGGCTAGAGAAGCATGATAGGGTGATAAAAAGATTTCAAGCATGAAAATATATTAAGATAAAGTTATATGAAGTAGAATGTAAATAAAAGAGGAAAACGAGCAGCATAAAATTTCCACCTGTTAAAGATGAGTCAGTCTATGAATTTTTAAATGGATGATGATGGGTATCAAAATCATTATGATATTTAGTTTCCACTGGGCACATACTAAAGGCAGTATAATTTGTATTTTAAAATGTCAATTTTTACAGTATGCTGGAAATTGCATCCTTTAAACATATGGTGAGATTTTAATGTCAACTTAAAATGTGTTTTTTTTCAAAATGATATCAGTGATGCACTAGCAAATTTGCAGGTCACTGACCTTGTATGTCTCCAGTTCTGCTGGCTACTGAGGTACTTGCACTTCTTCTCACCTGGAAGACCAGTAAATGGAGCCGCTTCAGACTAACTGTGAATCTTGGGAAAAGGCCTGGAGTGTGGCACCTGGCCGCTGTTTTCTAGAGTCATCTAACATACATTCCCTCTGCTGCCTGCTAAGCTACTTGCCCATCCATAAAAGCTTTGGATTCGGAAGCCACTTTCCCTCCAGCCCCAGGTTAGCAACCCACCCAGTGCAGGCACAGGAGGGTTGTATGTATGTGTGTTGTGGGGAGGAGAATGGAGGTCAGTGGCAGGTGTATGCAAGGGGAACTGTAAAAATCATATTAATACACAGCTTTGCTTTCTCAGGGCTAGGAAGCACCAGCCTGAGCAGCCTTAGCAGTCCCTTCAAGAGTTGGTCTGTTGCAGCTGCTTCTATAGGCAGGATGTGACAAGCTGATTTCAATGTTAGACAGAAGAGGGTTTCAGGGAGGTCACGGCCACCTGCACTAAGTGAGGGTTGGGGTAAAATTCTCTTTCTTGCCCCCCTTTGTAGCTCTGTGCTGTAGTACCAGGGTCTCACACTTTGGGAATCACTTCTGTTAGACTTTAAAGTCAGTCTGATTTTGAATCAGATACTTCTGTGTACTAGCAATGTGACCTCAGGTAAGTTGCCAAAATCTCTAAAAGCCTCAGTTAACCTCTAAAATAGGAGTAAGAGCTGCCTCTCTCAAGGTTGTTGTGATGGTTCTATGATATAAACATGCAAAATGAACATTGTACACATCCAATCAGTAACATTTATTAATAATGATATCAGAGTATGGTGGAGGATGTGAACCAGGTGGTAAGTGGAAAGACTTCGTTGGAGAGATAAAACTCCCTAAGTTGAGAACAGATAGGTGAGAGAGGAAAGGTTATTCAGGGAGGTTGGGGGCCGGGCATGTGGAGATCAGTAAATTTTAAAGAAACTTGTTACAAGAAATCTATATAGTTCAGTAGGGTTGGGTGTAGATCATGAAAGATCAAAAATTTCGTTTGTTCTATTTAGGCCTTATTTTGTCTAGTCACTAAAGAATGAGATAGAATAATTTCTGAAGAGTTCTGCCTCAGTCTGCAATAAGTTCTTGTCTTTTTTTTTTATTATTATACTTTAAGTTCTGAGGTACATGTGCAGAATGTGCAGTTTACTTACATAGGTATACCCATGCCATGGTGGTTTGCTGCACCCATCAACCCATCACCTACATTAGGTATTTCTCCTAATGCTATCCGTCCCCCAGCCCCTCACCACCCGACAGGCCCTGATGTGTGATGTTCCCCTCCCTGTGTCCATGTGTTCTCATTGTTCACCTCCCACTGATGAGTGAGAACATGCAGTGTTTGATTTTCTGTTCCTGTGATAGTTTGCTGAGAATGATGGTTTCCAGCTTCATCCATGTCCCTGTGAAGGACGTGAACTCATCCTTTTATATGGCTGCATAGTATTTCATGGGGTATATGTGACACATTTTCTTTATCCAGTCTATCATTGATGGACATTTGGGTTTGTAACAAGTCTTTGCTATTGTGAATAGTGCTGCAATAAACATATGTGTGCATGTGTCCTTATAGTAGAAGGATTTATAATCCTTTGGGTATATACCCAGTAATGGGATTGCTGGGTCAAATGGTATTTCTAGTTCTAGATCCTTGACGAATCGCCACACTGCCTTCCACAATGGTTGAACTAATTTACACTCCCACCAACAGTGTAAAAGTGTTCCTGTTTCTCCACATCCTCTCCAGCATCTGTTGTTTCCTGACTTTTTAATGATCATGATTCTAACTGGTGTGAGATGGTATCTCATTGTGGTTTTGATTTGTATTTCTCTAATGACCAGTGATGATGAGCATTTTTTCATGTTTGTTGGCTGCATAAATGTCTTCTTTTGAGAAGTGTCTGTTCATATCCTTTGCTCACTTTTTGATGAGGTTGTTTTTTTCTCGTAAATTTGCTTAAATTCTTTGTAGATTCTGGATATTAGCCCTTTGTCAGTTGGATAGATTGCAAAAATTTTCTCCCATTCTGTAGGTTGCCTGTTCACTCTGATGGTAGTTTCTTTTACTGTGCAGAAGCTCTTTCGTTTAATTAGATCCCATTTGTCAATTTTGGCTTTTGTTGCCATTGCTTTTGGTGTTTTAGACATGAAGTCTTTGCCCATGCCTATGTCCTGAATGGTATTGCCTAGGTTTTCTTCTAGGATTTTTATGGTTTTAGGTCTTATGTTTAAGTCTTTAATCCATCTTCAGTTAATTTTCATATAAGGTGTAAGGAAGGGGTCCAGTTTCAGTTTTCTGCATATGGCTAGCCAGTTTTCCCAGCACCATTTATTAAATAGGGAATCCTTTCCCCATTTCTTGTTTTTGTCAGGTTTTCCAAAGATCAGATAGTTGTAGATGTGTGGTATTATTTCTGAGGGCTCTGTTCTGTTCCATTGGTTGTATATATCTGTTTTGGTACCAGTTCCATGCCGTTTTGGTTACTGTAGCCTTGTAGTATAGTTTGAAGTCAGGTAGCATGATGCCTCCAGCTTTGTTCTTTTTCCTTAGGATTGTCTTGGCTATGTGGGTTCTTTTTTGATTCCATATGAAGTTTAAAGTATTTTGTTTTTCCAATTCTGTGAAGAAAGTCAATGGTAGCTGGATGGGGATAGCATTGAATCTATAAGTTACTCTGGGCAGTATGGCCATTTTCACTGTATTGATTCTTCTTATCCATGAGCATGGAAGTATTTTCCATTTGTTTGTGTCCTCTCTTATTTCCTCGAGCAGTGGTTTGTAGTTCTCCTTGAAGAGGTCCTTCACATCCCTTGTAAGTTGTATTCCCAGGTATTTTATTCTCTTAGTGGCAATTGTGGATGGGAGTTCACTCATGATTTGGCTGTCTGTCCTTCACATCCCTTGTAAGTTGTATTCCCAGGTATTTTATTCTCTTAGTAGCAATTGTGGATGGGAGTTCACTCATGATTTGGCTGTCTGTTTGTCTGTTATTGGTATATAGGAATGCTTGTGATTTTTGCACATTGATTTTGTTCCTTGAGATTTTGCTGAAGTTGCTTATTAGCTTAAGGAGATTTTGGGCTGAGACGATGGGGTTTTCTAAATATACAATCATGTCATCTGCAAACAGAGACAATTTGACTTCCTCTCTTCCTATTTGAATACCCTTTATTTCCTTCTCGTGCCTGATTGCCCTGGCTAGAAATTCCAATACTGTGTTGAATAGGAGTGGTGAGAGAGGGCATTCTTGTCTTGTGCTGGTTTTCAGAAGGAATGCTTCCAGTTTTTGCCCATTCAGTATGCTATTGGCTGTGAGTTTGTCATAAATAGCTCTTATTATTTTGAGATATGATCCATCGATACCTAGTTTATTGAGAGTTTTTAGCATAAAGGGGTGTTGAACTTTGTCAAAGGTCTTTTCTGCATCTATTGAGATAATCATGTGGTTTTTGTCATTGAGTCTGTTTATGTGATGGATTACTTTTATTTTTTTCAAGGATTAATTTAATTTTTAAAACAAATACAAGTTATTGATTCAGTCTTCTCAATTTGACAATCTACCTGTGGTATAACTGTCAGGTAAAAACATACATCTTTACAACTTGGTGGTCTCAAGTTAAAAGCAAACAAACAAACAAAAAAAAGCCACACCATTTCACAGACAGGAAAGAAACAACATGAAAACAGCTCAAGAAATACACTAATGAGCAAAAATATATGGGGAAAGAGGAACATGTAGTTTTGACTTAACTGAACAAACCAAGAAGAAACTGGTCTACGTGTGTAAATGTGCATCCTGGAAAGTCAGGTGTCAGGATTTTCAGGTAGGAATCTATATGACTTGAATCTTCCCTATTTCCTGAATAAAAGTGACATCTTTCTGTATTTATACTTCATGGCTCAGACACCTACCTCATTTGGCTCTATTCCTTACTCACTCTAGCCTTTACTTAAATGAGTCTGAAAAACTTGGCGATATAGCATGAGAAGAAAAATAATCACACATGATATTTTCATTTCTGTAGCTACTTTAGACCAGGGTTTGTTACTAGAAAATTCCTGAAGAAAATTTCAACGTAAGTCTGTGGCTTTGCTGAATCAAGCCCCCCCCCCCCAATAATATTTAGAAAACACCCACTGTTTGGGCTAATAGCATTATTGGTGGTACCTATTATATAGAGGGATACCTGAACAAAGTCTGTCTCAAAACCAGTGTTAAATCACTCTCAGGGTTGAGAAGAAAAAAATGGGGGTCTAAAATCACAAGAAGTAAAGACATATCTAGGACCCTTGTCCTTCTGGATCCATATTCCTTCAGGGTCTTCATCATTATAAATGTTCTCTGCCATTTGCCACACTTGCATGATATTGTCTTCTGATACAGAACAAATCACCCAAGGTTCATTGGGATTCCAGGAGAAATCAGATATCTTGGCAGTGTGACCACCATGAATAAACAACAACTCTGGTGACCCGTCTTCTGCATCTTCTGGGGATTGTTCCTCTCCAATTTTACTTAAATCCTAGACATTCAGTCTGCGATCAGTACCACTGGAAGCCAAAATAGTCTCACTGTGAGGTGACTACTGAACCTGGAATATTTCATCCATGTGACTCAGAGGAATGCAACATAAGTTTCAGATTTCTCAGATCCCACAAGGCAACAGTCTTGTCAGCTGATCCTGTGGCAAGAATGAACTCACTATAAGGATTGAAAGAGAGGCAGTTCACTTCAGCAGTGTGAGCGTCAACTGAGTGGCTTGGTTTGGAAGTATTGTTTGAACAAGTATCCCAAATCATAAGTTTCTGATGATCAGCAACTGACCCAAACAGAGACTTATGGAACAGATGCCAGGAAACATCTTCTACTACTACTGTATGCCCTGTAAAGATGGTCTTTGCATCCACCACATTTCCCTCCTTTGGAACAGCACTGATGTCCCACAGGTAGATGGTGTGATCATCTGAAGCACTAAGTAAGTGCCCACTGAGATTTGGCCAAGAAAGCCCATAGCCTTTTTTCTGATGTCCATGGAGACGCAAGTCTGAGTTGCAGTCTCCAGAAAGATCTGGTTTAGGATGTTTTGTATAGTCCAAGACAAGAACATCACTGGAAGGAGTCTTTGTTGTGATAATACAAGGATTCTGGGGCATATAACGGGCCCTGTTTACTTCTCCTTCATGGTTGATCTTGATTTCTATTTCAATTTTTCCACTAACTGAACCAAAACCTCCAAATTCTCCTTTCTCACTGTCATAGTGTGATGCATCAAAATGAGCATCATCATTAGGGAGTTGCACACTGGCTATAACAAGATGTTTTTGTTCATCCAATGTGTGTGTGTACCCAGGACAAGTCGATGAATGCTGAAATCTTTCCCTTCTGGTCTGCTTACACCTGGAAGCCACTGGGCAGTTAGGCTGGGCCACTCCAGAGCCTGCGTCATCACCAAATCATAAAGAAAAGGGGTGTTCTTTTTCCATATTTTGTACTCCTTATGGATCACTCATTTTTCCAGTGCGTCATCAAAGGCTGCTTCCTTGTCAGCCATGGAGGCCAGGCGAGCCAGGGGAATACTGGAGTCGGGTGTTGCAGGAGGGGCAGGGAGGCTGCAGGCCGGATTGATTTGCATATGTTGAACCAGTCTTGCATCCCAGGTATGAAGCTGACATCGTGGTGGATAAGCTTATTGATGTGCTACTGGATTTGGTTTGCCAGTATTTTTTTGAGGATTTTTGCATTGATGTTCATCAGGGATATTGGCCTGAAATTTAATTTTTTTTGTTGTGTCTCTGCCAGGTTTTTGTGTCAAGATTATGCTAGCTTCATAAAATGAGTTAGGGAGGATTCCCTCTTTTTCTATTGTTTGGAATAGTTTCAGAAGGAATGGTACTAGCTCCTCTTTGTACGTTTGGTAGAATTCGGCTGTGAATTCATCTGGTCCTGGACTTTTTTTGGTTGGTAGGCTATTAATTACTGCCTCAATTTCAGAACTTGTTATTGGTCTATTCAGGGATTCGACTTCTTCCTGGTTTAGACTTGGGAGGTTGTATGTGTCCAGGAATTTATTCATTTCTTCTAGATTTTCTATTTCATTTGCATAGAGGTGTTTATAGTATTCTCTGATGGTAGTTTGTATTTCTGTGGGATCAGTGGTGATATCCCCTATATTATTTTTTATTGCGTCTATTTGATTCTTCTCTCTTTTCTTCTTTATTAGTCTGGCTAGCAGTCTATCTATTTTGTTGATCTTTTCAAAAAACCAGCTCCTGGATTCATTGATTTTTTTGAAGGGATTTTCATGTCTCTATCACCTTCAGTTCTGCTCTGATCTTAGTTATTTCTTGTCTTCTGCTAGCTTTTGAATTTGTTTGCTGTTGCTTCTCTAGTTCTTTTAATTTTGATGTTAGGTTGTCAATTTTAGATCTTTCCTGCTTTCTCTTGTGAGCATTTAGTGCTGTAAATCTCCCTTTACACACTGCTTTAAATGGGTCCCAGAGATTCTGGTATGTTGTGTCTTTGTTCTCATTGGTTTCAAAGAACATCTTTATTTCTGCCTGCATTTCATTATTTACCCAGTAGTCATTCAGGAGCAGGTTGTTCAGTTTCTGTGTAGTTGTGCAGTTTTGAGTGAGTTTCTTAATCCTGAGTTCTAATTTGATTTCACTGTGTTCTGAGAGACTGTTTGTTATGATTTCCATTCTTTTACATTTGCTGAGGAGTTTACTTCCAATTATATGGTCAGTTTTAGAATAAGTGTGATGAGATGCTGAGAATAATGTATATTCTGTTGATTTTGGGTGGAGAGTTCTGTAGATGTCTATTAGGTCTGCTTGGTCCAGAGCTGAGTTCAAGTCCTGAATATCCTTGTTAATTTTCTGTCTCATTGATCTGTCTAATATTGACAGCGGGGTGTTAAAGTCTCCCACTATTATTGTGTGGGAGTCTAAGTCTCTTTGTAGGTCTCTAAGAACTTGCTTCATGAATCTGGATGCTCCTGTGTTGGGTGCATATATATTTAGGATAGTTAGCTCTTCTTGTTGCATTGATCCCTTTACCATTATGTAGTGCCCTTGTCTATTTTGATCTTTGTTGGTTTAAAGTCTGTTTTATCAGAGATTAGGATTGGAACTCCTGCTTATTTTTGCTTTCCATTTGCTTGGCAAATATTCCTCCATCCCTTTATTTTGAACCTATGTGTGTCTCTGCACGTGAGATGGGTCTCCTGAATACAGCACACTGCTGGGTCTTGACTCTTTATCCAATTTGCCAGTCTGTGTCTTTTAATTGGTGCATTTAGCCTGTTTAAAGGTAATATTGTTATGTGTGAATTTGATCCTGTCACTATGATGCTAGCTGTTTATTTTGTCCGTTAGTTGATGCAGTTTCTTCATAGTGTCGATGGTCTTTACAATTTGGTATGTTTTTGCAGTGGCTGGTACTGGTTGTTCCTCTCCATGTTTAGTGCTTCCTTCAGGAGCTCTTGTAAGGCAGGCCTGGTAGTAACAAAATCTCTCAGCATTTACTTGCCTGTAAAGGATTTTATTTCTCCTTCACTTATGAAGCTTAGTTTGGCTGGATATGAAACTCTGGGTTGAGAATTCTTTTCTTTAAGAATGTTGAATATTGGCCCCCACTCTCTTCTGGCTTGTACAATTTCTGCCGAGAGATCCACTGTTAGTCTGATGCGCTTCCCTTTGTGGGTGACCCAACTTTTCTCTCTGGCTGCCCTTAACATTTTTTCCTTCATTTCAACCTTGGTGAATCTGACAATTATGTGCCTTGGGTTTGCTCTTCTCGAGGAGTATCTTTGTGGTGGTCTCTGTATTTCCTCAATTTGAATTTTGGCCTGCCTTGCTAGGTTGGGGAAGTTCTCCTGGATGATAGCTTGAAGACTGTTTTCCAACTTGTTTCATTCTCCCCGTCACTTTCAGGTACACCAATCAAATGTAGATTTGGTCTTTTCACATAGTCCCATATTTCTTGGAGGCTTCGTTCATTCCTTTTTACTCTTTTTTCTCTAAACTTGTCTTCTCACTTTATTTCATTAAATTGATCTTCAATCTCTCATATCTTTTCTTGTGCTTGATTGATTCAGCTATTGATACTTGTGTATGCTTCATGAAGTTCTCGTGCTGTGTTTTTCAGCTCCATCAGGTCATTTATGTTCTTCTCTAAACTGGTTATTCTAGTTAGCAATTTGTCTAAACTTTTTTCAAGGTTCTTAGCTTCCTTGCATTGGGTTAGAATATGCTCCTTTAGCTTGGAAGAGTTTGTTATAATCCACCTTCTGAAGCCTACTTCTGTCAATTTGTCAAACTCATTCTCCATCCAGTTTTGTTCCCTTGCCGGCGAGGAGTTGTGATCCTTTGGAGGAGAAGAGGCATTCTGGTTTTTGGAATTTTCAGCCTTTTTGCACTGGTTTCTCCCCATCTTTGTGGATTTATCCCCTTTGGTCTTTGATGTTGGTGACCTTTGGCTGGTGGGGTCTTTGAGTGGATGTGCTATTCCTTTCTGTTTGTTAGTTGTCCTTCTAACAGTTGGGCCCCTCTGCTGCAGGTCTGCTGGAGTTTGCTGGAGGTCCACTCCAGACCTTGTTTGCCTGGGTATCACCAGCGGAGGCTGCAGAACAGCAAAGATTGTTGCCTGTTCTGTCCTCTGGAAGTTTTGTCCCAGAGGGGCACTTGCCAGATGTCAGCCAGAGCTCTCCTGTATGAGGTGTCTGTCAGCCCCTACTGGGAGGTGTGTCCCAGTCAGGATACACGGGGGTCAGATACCCACTTGAGGAGGCAGTCTGACCCTTAGCAGAGCTCAGACACTGTGCTGGGAGGTCCGCTGCTCTCTTCAGAGCCATCAGGCAGGGATGTTTAAGTCGGCTGAAGCTGTGCCCACAGCCGCCCCTTTCCCCAGGTGCTCTGTCCCAGGGAGAGGGGGTTTTATCTATAAGTCCCTTACTGAAGCTGCTGCCTTTTTTTCAGAGATGCCCTGCCCAGAGAGGAAAAATCTGACAGTCTGGCCACAGCAGCCTTGGTGAGCTGCAGTGGGCTCCGCCCAGTTCAAACTTCCTGATGGCTTTGTTTACACTGTGAGGGTAAAACCGCCTACTCAAGCCTCAGTAATGGCGGATGCCCCTCCCTCCACCAAGCTCCTGCATCCCAGGTTGATCTGAGACTGCTGCTGTGCTGGCAGTGAGAATTTCAAGCCAGTGGATCTTAGTTTGCTGGGCTCCATGGGGGTGGGACCTGCTGAGCAAGACCACTTGGCTTCCTGGCTTCAGCACCCCTTTCCAGGGGAGTGAACGGTTCTGTCTCGCTGGTGCTCCAGGCGCCACTGGGGTATGGAAAAGAAAACTCCTGCAGCTAGTTCGGTGTCTGCCTAAAGAGCCACCCAATTTTGTGCTTGAAACCCAGGGCCCTGGTGGGGTAGGCACCGAAGGGAATCTCCTGGCCTGCAGGTTGCATAGACCATGGGGAAAGCGTGGTATCTGGGCTGGAGTGCATGGTTCCTTAGGCTCAGTCCCTCATGGCTTCCCTTGGGTAGGGGAGAAAATTCCCCGACCCCTTGCGCTTCCCTGATGAGGCGATGCCCCACCCTGCTTCAGCTCGCCCTCTGTGGGCTGCACCCACTGTCCAACCAGTCCCAATGAGATGAACCGGGTCCCTCAGTTGGAAATGCAGAAATCACCCACCTTCTGCGTTGATCTTGCTGGGAGCTGCAGACCGGAGCTGTTCCTATTGGGCCATCTTGCCAAAAATCCTCAGTACATGTCTTTAAATCTGATTGGGGCTCTCTCCCCCTAAAGTTTTTTAATGGCTTCTCATCACTTAGAAGTTAAAATTCAAAAACCTTATCATATTATACTTGGTAATCTTCTGCCATGATCCACATCAGACTACTAATTTTTAAAATGCACTGTTCTTTCTCATTCCTGTGTGCTTGTACATGTGGTATTGGCTTTGTCCTGAAACTTCCTTTCTCATTTCTTCCTACAGATAATTTCTTCTCATCCTTCAAGATTTAACATATTGGATAATATACAAAAGCTAATGTTGTTCCTGAATTAGTAATCCTCTTAAACAATAAGCTTAAAAGGAAACATGCAGGATTTAACCTTTCTAAGAGATAGGAAAGAAAATGTGAATAAATGGAGAAACATATTGTGATCAGGATTGGAAAAATTGACTGCAATAAAGATGTGAAATCTCTCCAAGTTTAAAGCATTTAATATAATCCTAGGCAAGGTTACTATATCTCTACCTGTCTACATACACAAATATTGTATAAATTATGTTTAACTGAACTTTTATTCCAAAGTTCATCTGAAAGAATAAACATTCAAGATAGCTTTGAAAATTCTGAAGAAAAATAGAAGAACGAATAGAGATTTGTCCTGTCTGATGTTAACTAATTGAAAGTGTTCTACTCCTTTTTAGCTGATGGGTAGGCACATGATGCAAGCCAAGCCGCTCCTTCTCTATAACTGTGTTTCTGATCATTTTTTTATTACACATGACTCAACACTGGATAGATTTTTCAGCCTGTTTGGAGGTAAGATTAAGATGAACTGCCGTAAGACTTATAATAGTGGCATTTGCAGATTTCCCTTTGGGATCAGTTTTAAAGCAGTCTCCCCCAAAGTGTGGTCCTGGGGATCAACAGCGTCAGCATCACCTGAAAACTTGCTAGAGCTACGAATTTCAGGCTCTCTTTCAGACCTACTGAATCAGAAACTCTGGCTAGGTCCCTGCAGTCTGTCTTACAGACCCTTGATGCACATTAAGTTTCCGAACCTCTTTCTTAAGGAAAGAGGTTGTCATCCTCCAAAATAGCTGAAACAGATATGCCAGGCTCCTGTGATTCACCATCCATAGTAAGAGGCAGTGAAAGGAGAAAGCAGTTTCACGTATTAGCCCTAAATTGAAATTCACATGGCACGCTTCCAGTCGCAGGTGTTACACTTCAATCCACCCATTCCTCACATAGGCAACTCCAGGGTGTGTAGCAGCTGGAATTTATTTAATTGACCATAGTTAATGAGGCTCCCAAATAACTCAGCTAGAAAGGTCAGCTAGTAAATAAATTAAATATTTCCTGCTGGATCAACTGTCAGTTGATATGAGTTTGTGATTGTCAAGAGATGGAACTCTTGGACCGAATGCAAATTTAACAGGGTAAAGCTGCTGGGGGAAAGCCTGCACCATCAATCCATAAGTGGTTTTTAAATCATCCTTGGTTTTTTATCATCTGAGCCACTCATCGCCTCATTAACTCCATTACTGTAGAGTTCACTGTAGTTAGTTTTCCATACCTTTTATCTTCATCAGAAGAAAACACTCATTCCCTCTAACACCCTTTTATGATAATACTTTTCCCTCTAATATTAATAGTCTCTAAGAAATTGAATATTGTCTCTAAGAAAAACACTTCCTTGTGCAAAGAGTGATGGGTTCATTTTGACAGACTTAGAGGTATTTAAAGGCAGGCTGCCTTTTTTTTTTTTCCAAGATGTACTGCAGGGAGGGACTAAGCTGAGTGTAAGCTGAGGCATACCTCTCTGGTGCAGAATTTAAGCCTCAAAAACCTCAGTAATCATAATGTTAACAGTAGAGGGTCTTGACTGCAAGTTGTCCAGGTTCTTGGAGTTTTGAACAAAGAATCTGATAAAACACACAGCAAAGCAAGGAAAGAATGCCACAACAGAAGAGATTTATTGAAACTGAAAGTACACTCCACAGTGTGAGAATGGCCACAAGGGCCCCAGATACAGAATATTCTTGGGTCCGAATACCCATTAGAGGTTTTCCATTGGCCACTTGGTGCTTACCTCATGTAAATGATGTGGTGGCCCACAATCAGTCTGATTGGTTGGGGAAAGCAACCAAACGGAGGCTGAAGTGAAGTTACAAAGGTTACACTCCTGTGCAAATATCTGATTGGTTGTGGACAGCAACCAGAGACTAAAGTGAAGTTACAAAGTTCCACTTCTATGCAAGCGTGTGATTGGTTGCCAAAAGCAACAAATTAGAGGTACTTTCAATTTCCCATTTGCCATGCAGAAAATGTGGGGGTTTGCAAAGGGAGTAGCGCCTGGTTCTTTTGTTACTTAGGCATGATGGAAAGTTAGGGTTTTCCTTTCAATTTAGTTCTCGGAAGTCAGCATGAAATGGCCTTAGGTTCCCTGTCTTCAGACTCTATTCTCTTGCCTCAATAATATAATATTTCAGTGATCACAATTAGTTTTTGAAAAGCCACAATGAACGAAATACCAGTTTTTAAAATAAAGACAGGATCATAACAATGCTGGATTCAGTGGAAAGTTAGGGTTTTCCTTTCAATTTAGTTCTCGGAAGTCAGCATGAAATGGCCTTAGGTTCCCTGTCTTCAGACTCTATTCTCTTGCCTCAATAATATAATATTTCAGTGATCACAGTTAGTTTTTGAAAAGCCACAATGAACGAAATACCAGTTTTTAAAATAAAGACAGGATCATAACAATGCTGGATTCAGTCCTGTCAGAGCTTCATGAGGCAAAAGGAAGAGTCAGGAATACTGATCCTGTCTCTTAAAATCACAGGTAAGTGAAGTGTAAAACTAGGACCACATTCACCTGATTCGTAATATAAAATTGTATTGGTATGTATCATATTAATATTCTCTTATTTTCTCTTTTTCTATTTCTAGGGAGATACTAACATCTCCATCATGCTGGCAATATGCTGTCCTGCTTAACCGATTCAATTATCCTTTTGAACTGGAAAAGGATTTACATTTGAAGGGCTATCACACACTCTTTCAGGGATCTTTACCCAACTATCCTAAATCAATGAAGTGTTACCTTAGCAGAACTCCGGGCCGAATCCCTTCAGAAAGACACCAAATTGGAAACCTGAAAAAATATTATCTCCTAAATGCTGCTTCTCTTCTCCCAGTGTTGGCTCTGGAATTAAGGGATGGGGAGAAGGTTCTGGATCTCTGT
The DNA here is from genome assembly GCF_028858775.2 of Pan troglodytes. Taxonomy (NCBI): domain Eukaryota; kingdom Metazoa; phylum Chordata; class Mammalia; order Primates; family Hominidae; genus Pan; species Pan troglodytes. Next base: position 97,355,469 of record NC_086015.1, read on the forward strand.
GCTGCTCCTGGAGGCAAATCAATAGCTCTGCTGCAGTGTGCTTGTCCAGGTAGTGTGCTTTCCTTTCAGTATTTGACAACTTTTTAATATCTGTATGTTATAGAGAATTTTGAAAGTATATATGGGGAGAAACGTAAGACTGAGTTTGCAAACTCAGGAAGCCTGAAAACTGAGATGCTATGGAGAAGAATGGAAATTTTTGCTGAGGAAGTCAGTATAAATAACATTTTTTTCAGCAATTTAATTCTAGCAGGTGATTGGGAACAAAACTTCAACATTTTGCAAATACAAATCTGTCAGATAATATGAATGCTGATAAGCCTGATAGGTATTTTTTATTGTTTACCTTTATACTTGAGAGTCTTATGTAGATATCCCTGTCATACTTTTCTGCAACAAAAACATATACATTTAAAATAATTTTTGATGTCAATAGACTATAAGGTTCCAAGGCAATTCTTTCCAGTAGAAATATAATGTGAAGTATATATATACCCTTAAATATTTAAGTAGTTCCATTTTAAAAAGTAGAAGCAGGTGAAATTAATTTGAATAATACATTGAACCAATACATTCAAAATATTGTTTCAATATGTAATCAAAATAGAAATAACGAGATATTTTACATTCTCTTTTTTTTTTTACAGGTCTTTAAAATTGGTTACGTTACAGTTACATCACATTTCAGTTGAGACTAGCCACATTTCAGGTGTTCATAGCCACATGTGAGAAGAGGGTATAGTATTGGACAATCCAAAAAGTCTTTTCAAGTGACTTTTTCATTAATATTATTATTAGAACCAAAGTGGTACACAGGTTTACAAATATTTGTTAAAAGTAACAAGTCAACATTTACAATTTTTACAATATTTACAAAATTTACAATTTTTTTCTTAATAATTTTTCTTTTAAAGCTAATTCTTTTTTTAAACAACTAATACAGGCTTCCCCGAATAAATATTACTTACTACTAGAAGAGGCAGAGTTCAGCATCAATTCTGTCTGTTTTTTGTGTGATGGTTCTGTTTTTATAGATGCCAGTGCTGTTCACACAGATAAGAAGATGGAAATGTTGGCTGGGCGCGGTGGCTCGTGCCTGTAATCCCAGCACTTTGGGAAGCCAAGGCAGGTGGATCGCTTGAGCTCAGGAGTTCTAGACCAGTCTGGGCAACATGGGAAAACCCTGTCTGTACAAAAAGATTCAACAAATTACCTAGGTATGGTGGTGCATGTCTGTAGTCCCAGCTACTCGGGAAGCTAAGGTAGGAGGATTGCTTGAGCCTGGGAGGCAGAGATTACAGTGAGCTGAGATTGCACCACTCCACTTCAGCCTGGGAAACAGAGTGAGATCCTGTCCCAGAGAAAATTGTGTTACAGTTGTTTTACTGTTTCTTCACACTCCTGATTTGTAGCCTCAGATCACATACAGATCTTTCATCAAGCATTATTTTAAAGATCTATTAGGTAAGCACTCTTTAAGTCCATTTTTAATTTTGTTGAAAGCAAATGACGTGACACCATCTCAATTACAAAAGGCAGTGTTGCCTTTTTTTTTTTTTTTTTGAGATGGAGTCTCGCTGTGTCTCCCAGGCTGCAGTGCAGTGGCGTGATATCAGCTCACTCCAACCTCTGCCTCCCAGGTTCGAGTGATTCTCCCGCCTCAGCCTCCCGAGTAGCTGGGATTACAGGTGCCCACCACCATACCTGGCTAATTTTTATATTTTTAATAGAGATGGGGTTTCACCATGTTGGCCAGGCTGGTCTCAAACTCTTGACCTCAAGTGATCTGCCCACCTGGGCCTCCCTAAGTGCTGTGAGCCACTGTGCCTGGCTGACTTATTCATTTCCTCAGCCAAAACACTGATGTGTTGAACTGCCCTTGTTTGATGTTCTGGAGGTTTCTATACCCTGGCACATTCTACCATAATAAGATTCTAGATGTGTGGGAAGCTTGCTTGTCATTTGTAAAGTTGGTGAAGGACCATGTGAAAGGAGATGCCCCACTGGAAGTGTTCTCCTCCTTTAGGAAGTTGATGATCTGAAAATGGATTCTTTTGAAACTGTCCAAGCCTTCCTGTCCCTTAGAACATTGGTGTGTATCCCCAAGGCATGTATGTTCCAGTTTGAAGACTGCTTTTATACTTTTATATGAGAGCATTCCCTGTTGAAATAGATTTAAAATTCTTTTATGAGAAACGTGAATCCAGTTGTACTAGGCATTGGTACAAATATATCAGTTAACTGTATATTTAGGAGGAAATATGCCCAGTGTTTTAGAGTTCTGGTTAAAACTCAGCTATTGACGCTTGCTGTATTTTAAAATAAGAAATCACAGCAAAAATGTTATTTTACAAGTTTACCTCGTTATTTTTATAATTTGAGCTGAAGTTTTGTGGAATTGTATGTTATAAGGAGCACTTATTTTTACTTCTACTCTATGTCCTTTGACATTGTTTTTATAAGTTAAAAGGCTTATACTAATTAATTCAGGATATAGAATTTTAGTATTATAAAGGATGAAAGGGAAATGTCAAATTTGGTTACCATTTTGAAGAGAGGGCATTTTAATCCTAAATTATCCTCATTAGTAGGCTATAAATATTTTACACATTTATAGTAGCAAAGTTGATTTGATTAGGAACCCAAAGGCAAACTGATATATTCTAGCAGTTTGAAGTTGAGAAGAATCTTCCTGTTCTTATATCAAGGGCAATGAACTACAGGCAGTGTTCCAAGTAAAGTAGCTTTTCATCTAAGTAGGACTAATGATAATGATTTACTAAGAAGTACAGATGTCTTCATGCTGATGCTTAAAGCCCAAGTTAGGTTAGCTACAGTGCTTGAATTTGGAATGTAGAAGCAATACTAATCAAAGCTTTTATAAGCAAAATGTAAAATGATGGCTGCACTAAATGTGCATTTGTACACCAAATTTCTTTAGATCAGTAATGACCTTTATTCTGGGCCAAGAGGCTCATGGCTTTGAATGATTACAAAGCTTATGTTTTAGGATGATTTTAAAAAAAGAGTCTACTTTCTGTTGGTTCAGCTGCTCTCACCTGTTACCACATTGATGGACTCACCATGGTTGTTGTCAACATAGCCTTTTTAATGTCCTGGTCTTGGCAGAAAAAGAGCAAACAATATGGATTCTAAATGGGAAAACATTAGCATATTAACTAAGGATGACCCAGCTTGGTAGATTGTCTTAGTCAACTTTCTGGCCGAAGGCTATGTCCCTCTAGGCATGAAAATCTCTTTGATGTCAGTGATAACTTTTTTGGTTTTTTGAGACAAGGTGTTGCTCTGTTGCTCAGGCTGGAGTGCAGTGGTGTGATCTTGGCTCACTGCAGCCTTGACTTCCTGGGTTCAAGTCATCCTCCCTCCTCGGTCTCCCAGGTAGCTGGAACTGGGCACATGCCACCAAACCTGGCTAATTTTTGTATTTTTTGTAGAGATGGGGTTTCACTATGTTGCCCAGGCTGGCCTCGAACTCCTGGGCTCAAGCAGTCTGCCTGCCTTGACCTCCCAAAATGCTGGGATTACAGATGTGAGCCACTGAGCCCAATAGTGATAACTTTTTGATATCTGGTTAGTAGAGAAGACTGAAAAGACTCCTTTCTTGGTTTAATTGCTTTTGCTCTCCTTCCTGCTTCTTCATCTCTAGTCCTTTTTTGCACATTCTACAGGTGTGTCTTTTTCCTTTCTCTTCCCCTGCTCCTTTTCATCCTTCAGATTATACTTCAGGATTTAATTTTCCTGGAATGCCTTCTCTGAACTCCCTGCATTAGGTTCATCTTCTTTGTGGGAATGAAAATAATAACCATTTTGTAACACTTTGTATGTGCTAAGGACTGTGTTAATCACATTGCTTAAACCTCTGCTTTTCAAACTTTTTTTAGTAGTCTCTGCTTCCAACATCTTGTTTTTTATTTATTTTTTCTTTCTCTCACTTTCTCCCAACAACTTTTGTTATATCCTCATATATAAATCTTTCTAAAGTCCTAGGGCTCTGAGGAACTGTGACTATCACTGATGACCATTATTTAACTCTCCAGCTCTGTGAGTTGGGTATTATTATTCCCATTTTAAAGAGTTATCTGAGACAAGGAGAAGTACCAAATTGCCTAAGGTAACTGGCAGAGCTGGGATCTGAACTCAAGTTTTCATTGTTGTAGTTGTGCTATTGACTATTCTAGGGTCTCTCAGTAATACACAAATGCTGACTTCTGTAGCATCCTCCGTTAGTGTCCTGGAGCATAGGGACAGATCCTTTTTTTTTTTTTTTTTAGACATAGAGTCTCTCTCTGTCACCTAGGCTGGGGTGCAGTGGTGTGATCTTGGGTCACTGCAGTCTCTGCCTCCTTGGTTCAAGCAATTCTCATGCCTCAACCTCCCGAGTAGCTGGGATTATAGGCACATGCCACCATACCTAATTTTTGTATCTTTAGTAGAAATGGGGTTTCACCATGTTGGCCAGGCTGGTCTCGAGCTCCTGACCTCAGGCGATCCACCGGCCTCGGCCTCCCAAAGTGCTGGGATTACAGGCATGAGCCCCCACACCTGGCCCAGATTATTATTTATCTTTGTGTCTGCAGCAAATAGCACTGGCCTAGTCCATAACAAGTCCTTAATAAACCAGAATCTGAAAGTGGTTGTACTCTCAAGTGAATTTTAATCTAATGTCAACAACATTTTAACAAATTAATTATTGCCATTTTGTTCTTTTGTGAATTTGTAACATTGCTTCCAGGTAAGTTTAAAGAAACTTACCATTATCCTTTGCAGCACTTTTTTTTACAGGTAATCAGGCATGAGTGGGGCAGGAGAGGGCTAACCCCCACCTACCAGGAATGTCAGGCAATCATCAGGCGATGACTTGGCTGTTATCACACTGCCTCTCTAAAAATGATAATTGGCAGCCAGTGCCAGGGAGAGGCAATTTCCTGATGCTCCACAGTTGTCACACTAAAGTGATAATTCATCACAGGCACCAGGGAGAGGCAATTTCCCAAACAGATAAAAACATTTGAAATTGGTAATCAGCTTCTAATAAAATCTCAGGAATTAGGCAAGTGAGCTCAAGCATGTGCATAAAGAGACAAAATGGCAGAGTGTGACCTTCTGGGGGCATTCCACTGAAAAGGGAAGAAAGCCTCAGGTGAGCATGCATACAAGTTTCTAAACACACTGTGCGTGCTCACCTTCCAAGTGTAAGGAGGGCACTGCGCATGTGGGGAGCTCACCCTTAAGGAAGAATGAAGGAAGAGGGGTGCAAGACACCGGAAGTGGGTCAGTGTATAAAGTCATAGGATTAAGGTTAAACGGGGCACTTGACCTCCAGAGTACTCGCTTGGGTCTCTTCCAAGTGAACTGTCCTTTCTTTCTTGCTCTAAAGCTTTTGAATAAACTTCCACTCTTGGTCTTAAACTTGGCTTGGTCTCTTTTTCTGCCTTATGCCCCTCAGTCTAATTCTTTCTTCTGAGGAGGCAAGAATTGAAGTTGCTGTAGACCCATATGGATTTACCTCCCACTAACACTTTTAGTACATAGGACAGTATCATTATTCCAATTATAATATTGAGAGGAACATAGAAAATGATCATAAATTATAGCTTATGGCTCCAAAGAATAATTGGAAAAACTGGAAAGAAGGCAAGATTATTGTTTTTAAGTTAGGTCTACTAAAATAAATGAATGAATGAAACTACCAATTTCAGTTTCTTTCCTTGGACCAAAGATTGCCATGTACAAATGCTAAATCCTCAGGAATTTGTTAAATATGCCCCTTTTCCTGTTAAGATGAAAAAAAAATTAAGATTTGGTTGTTTTTGACAATTTAAGCACAAAATTGTCTCAATGTAGTAAGTGTTAGTATATATATGAAACTTGCATTGTGACACTTTATATTTCATATTTTTAAAAAGTTTAACCAACCTAAGACCATTTCAAATAAAGTCTACGTGTAAGCAATAATTCTGCTGGAAGCTATTTTAAAATGCTGACTTGAGAATCTTGACTCAGACTATATATAATTTAATGAAAAGCTGCCCTGATCTTCAGTCGTAATAATTTAAATATTCATTATTATAATGCCATGCTTCAATCAAGTCATCTACATTTAATATGCACATACTAAATGCAAGGTATTGGATGGTATGTGTATAGAGGTAAGGGATATAGAAATGATGAAGACTTCTGTTTCCTGCGGTGTGACAGACTGGGTACCCTAACCAACCCCCCTTAAGAAAATAACTAAAAATGTAGGATATAATATTAAACAAAAATTTTTAAATGCATCAATTATCTTTAAATACTTAGTGGCAAAACCTAAGAGATAGTGGGAACCTTGAAGGTAAATTACGTACTGAAGCTGGCTTTTGACCTAAGAACATTTTCTTAACATGAAAAACTTACATGTTTTTTATTGCTTCATGAGAGTGAAGGAATAAAAAACAAAGCCAGAGCCTACCCAAGTAGAGCATCTAATAGAAGATTCACTTACATCAAGCTGGGATTCAAAGTGCTATACCCACCATATAAGGTAAACCAGGAAGAAATTGTCCTCTCCAAATAACTGCAAGGAAAACTGCCTGTCTTCAACTTTGATGCCGTGTTCCTCTCAATATTATAATTGGAATAATGATACTGTCCTGTGTACTAAAAGTGTTAGTGGGAGGTAAATCCATATGGGTCTGCAGCAACTTCAATTCTTGCCTCCTCAGAAAGTATGCTTCAAAATCATTACAGTGAAGTTGCAGAACACTGAAAATAAAGAGAAGACCTTAATAGCAACCAGAAAGAATGGAGAGCTTACTTTCAAAGGAACGATGGACAGAGGGTTGACTCTTGAGAACGAGCGTTCAAAGGAATATAAAAGATGACTATCAATCCAGAAATATATTCAGTCAATAATGCTCCTGAAGAGCAAAAGCAAAATAGAGAAAGAGGGAGAGAGATTAAGAGTTTTTCACCAACAATTCTGAAGGATATGCTTCAGGAAAAAAGAAAGCCATCCAAGATGGAAGATAGGAGTTAGAAAAAAATGAATAGCAAAGGTGGGATATTATGTGGGGAATGCCTAACCACCATTGGCTATATAAGACCATGATAATGTTTTGTGGTGTCCAAAAATGTAAGTCAAAAGAAAACCCAGATATACAATAACAGTAGCATCTAAAGCAAGAGTGTTACGAGATTCTTGTATCTTTTAGGAAAGTTGGTGAAAATTGACTTAGCTTAGATTTTTCTTAACACGTGCACGTTAAAAGTCTTTTGGGTTACCACTAGAAAAGTCAAAATAGAATGTAAAACATTTAAACTAGAAAAAGAGGAAAGTTGAATGAAAGGTGAGTAAGACCTCTTTTCTCTGAGGCCCTTAGTATTTGATAGGCAGTGGTGAACAATGGCAGGGGTGACTTTGGGGGTTATCTTGTGGACCCAGCTTATGCATCACTACAGATATGTTTGGCTTCATCTTTACTCCCATCCCTCACCTCGTGGCTGGAGCCACTTGAATTGTTTCCAGAGACTGGAGAAACCCTAGCAAAGGCTCATGCCATTCATGCAGTTATCTTCTGCTAATGCTACCACTGCCACAAATTGAAGAGCCTCCCAATGAGTGCCAGGTGACAAGCAAAGATCACCTCACCTGTATGCTTGCAATACCTGGCCTTGGGTACTGTCTGTTTTTTTTTTTAGCAGTTGCCTGAAGGGGTCAGGTACACAACCCCAAAGTTGGTAGAAGTTACCAGCTCTTGTTATGGACTTTAACCAATGAGAGAAAGAGACAAAAAGCAGCCAGCAGATTGTTCTTCCTCCTTCCTCCACTAACCTCCAGTTCCTGAGAAGGCTCTGTAATTTCAAACTGTAGAGTTGCCCTGAGAGACTGACCAAAGCTCTAGGCAGCTTGATTACAAATCCTCCTGTATCTATCATGCTACTTCCATGATTTACTTCCTTTTTTCTCTCACTTTTGCTTCCTTAGAATTGCACCCTGTCCATACCATGAACTTCTGTCTTACATTGTTTTCTAGTGATTTCAAGCTAAGACGAGGGCTTTTAGACACCTATTTAAGTTCCATTAGTGAGTCCTCCAAAAGACACCCAAAATAAACATGAAAACTAGCTGTACAGATGTCCTTTAAGATGATTTTCTACTCCTCTTCTCAACAAAATTGATGCCATCTCCTGAGTGTCTTCCCTATAGAAATATGGAGCCCTGGGCCGGGCACGGTGGCTCATGCCTGTAATCCTAGCACGATGGGAGGCCGAGGTAGGTAGGTCACCTGAGGTCAGGAGTTCCAGACCAGCCTGGCCAACATGGCGAAACCCCGTCTCTACTAAAAATACAAAAATTTAAAAATACAAAAATTAGCCAGACGTGGTGACGCACACCTGTAATCCCACCTACTTGGGAGGCTGAGGCAGGAGAATCGCTTGAACCTGGGAGTCAGAGGTTGCAGTGAGCCGAGATCATGCCACTGAACTTCAGCCTGGGCAACAGAGCGAGACTGCATCTCAAAAAAAAAAAAAAGAAAAGAAAAGAAATATGGAGCCCTCGTAGTAGAGAAGGTAAGCCATACACAGAAACACCTCTCATGTGAGATAAATAAGAGAAGTACTGAGTATGTTTGGGAAATGGAATAGTCCATCAAGTTTGGTAGAGCACAGAGTATACTGGGGAAATAGTGGGAGATTAAAATGGAAACATTGTCCTGAGGTCTGGCTATTATGGACCTTGATTTAAGGACTCTGCATTTGAACTTTACTCAGTGGATGCTTGGAAGTCACTAAAAGTTTTTTTTTTTTTACTTTTTAACAGTGGAATGACAATCAGAAAAAAAAAATATGTAACTGGGCATGTCCCTGTGGAGACACTGAAAGCCTGTGGAGTTGTTAAAATACATATACACATACATATACATATATGTATGTGTATATGTATGTGTGTATGTATTTGAGCAAAGGCTTTACAATGTTTTTTCCCTTCTACGTTAAAATGTAATGTTCAGTTAGTTCTCTAGTATTGTTTCCTTGGTAACCTGACAGAGATTGTCACTATGTTTCTAGGCAAGATTGCTTATGATAAAGATGACCCTGATTGGTAAACTGCATGTGGGCTGGGAGAAAGAATAAATAACCCCTAGAGACCTGATAGAGGTGCCATGCTTTGGGTCTTCTGAGTGCAGTGATTCTTATAACTGGGCATGTCCCTGTGGAGACACTGAAAGCCTGTGGAGTTTTTAAAAGGAATAATGGTTCCTGTGGGACAGGAAGCTTTTAAGCCAGGACAGTTCCTGCGTCTGCCCCAATGTGAGTTTCATCTTCTTGCACCTGAATTCCACCTGTGTTTACTCTTAAGCGTTAGTTCTTTAGAGTGAGAGCCATGTCTGAGGTATTGGTTGTATAACATATCTTTAGGAATCTATAATTTTTTATAGGTTTTACCTCTAATAAAATTAAACTTGGTGGAGCAAATGCTGAGAGCTTCTGAGAGACTGTGTAGGCATGACTATTGTAAATGTTTTATGTAGTAGGTATGTGTATCTATATATACATACACATATACCTTATTTCTGTTTTTAAAGCATAAGAAAATTATAATGTTTACCTCTGAGCCCTATTTCTGCATAATTATGATGAGTTAATTTCTTTCTGAAATTTATTTGCTGAAAAGTAGAAATTTAACAGTTCCATTGCCTTCATTTGAAACTTTTTAATCCTTTTTATTTAGGTTATCTTCATTGTAATGAATATGATAGTCTGAGATTGAGGTGGCTGAGGCAGACGTTAGAATCTTTCATCCCACAGCCTTTGATAAATGTAATTAAAGTGTCTGAATTGGATGGCAGAAAAATGGGAGATGCCCAGCCTGAAATGTTTGACAAGGTACTTTTATTACATTGTGACAAACTGATGGACGCCCAGTAATACCACTATTATGTTGCTTTGTGGTTGTTATTTTCCATCTGTTCTCAGACATAGCCTGATACAGTTTCTCAGTACCCTGGAAAATTTTGATAAAGTGAACATGGAAGCAGTTTTCATTTGATGGTCAGCATGGTTCAAAGGAAGCAGTAACATTGGGATTGAGGATTATAGAATGTTTTATATTGGCAGGTAACTCAAAGATACTCAGGAAAAGATCGGATATTATTTGGGTCAGTACTGTATTGCTTTAATTCAGTAACATTTCATATCAGAGTATGACAGTTGAAGAAAAAGAGGTTATTTCAGTAAGCTGAAATTGAAATATTAGTTCTTAGAAATAAGTGCTGAGAATTCAGAAATATATTAATGTCTGATTACAATGAGTAACTTTTATAAAAATTTTTGCTGTGGTTGTCAAGGATATCAAATAGCATTAGTAGACCTAGTAAACTTTAATTCTCCCATCCTAAGCCCCCAAAAACAAACACTGAAAGTACATGGTAAGTTTTTCTGAAAAGTGTTAGTGAGGAAATGTCATAAGGAAAAACCTACTGTGGTGTATTTTCAGTTAAAGAAGAAATGTTTTTACTTATTTGCTATTTGTTTACCATGTTTTAGAGAACTTCTCTATCTACTTCGTGCCTGAGAATAGATTGTCAGTGCATATTTGCATCACTTGTCTTTTTTTTCTCTAGGTGTTAGTGGATGCTCCGTGTTCAAATGATCGAAGCTGGTTGTTTTCTTCTGACTCTCAGAAGGCATCCTGTAGGATAAGTCAAAGGAGGAATTTGCCTCTTCTACAGATAGAGCTGTTAAGGTAAGGACTGTTAATACAAAAGTGTATTTTGGTGTCTGATGTAATTTACACAGGCATAATAGAACATGTCAGGCCCCCAGTGGAGGGCTTGCTGTGTAGGTGTCAATGATTATTCCTCCAAAGGCTACGCTCAAAAAATTCCCAACTTCTTCCCCTTTATCGCTCATACTGTAATGCTCACCGCCCCTCCCTCCACCCCCAGTGATGTGTAGTATTGCTGTGCATTGTCTTTTAAAGGGCATAGGCAATTTTACTGTAGTTCAAAGTTGTTTGCTCACTGGGACCCAAGCCTGGGGGTTCATAGCCCTGTTTCTTTTACCAGAATCTGAGCAGCCCCTTAGGAATAGCTTTGAATCAGGATGCATGTTTTGTTATTGTTCTGGATGAATCAGCCCCTAGCAAGTTGTAGCTAGTTGTTAGCGCTTATCTCCCCTCTGAGAATTTTCCAGAAGGACCTGGCCACTGAACATTTGGTTTCATTAAGAACACAGCCATTTTGAAACATTATTGTTCGGGTTCCAACAGTGATTTTGACATATGCCCTACTCCCATGTAATTCTCTTGTTTAATGCTAAACCAAATTTTTTTGTTTGTTTGTTTGTTTGTTTTTGAGACAGAGTCTCACTCTGTCACCCAGGCTGGAGTGCAGTGGTGCAATCTCGGCTCACTGCAACGTCCACCTCCCAAGTTCAAGCTATTCTCCTGCCTCAGCCTCCTGAGTAGTTAGGATTACAGGTGTGCGCCACCAAGCCTAGCTAATTTTTTTTTTTTTGTATTTTTAGTAGAGATAGGATTTCACTGTGTTGGTCAGGCTGGTCTTGAACTCCTGACCTCGTAATCTGCCCGCCTTGGCCTCACAAAGTGCTGGGATTACAGGCGTGAGCCACCATGCCTGGCCACTAAAGCAAAATTATCTATAATATTTAAAATACAATTAAATGGTGCCTTAATCACTCATTACCTCTTGCACGTAGAAAGACAGTGAATGACAGTATGCATTTCCAACTTCTGACTGATACACAACAATAAACATATACCATTACCTAAATATTATAACCAATACTAATACATAGCCTTGTATCAGATTACGTCTCAGCTGATTATGGTGATTCTTGGTAGTACTTATCAGAAGGCTTTTCTGAACATTTCAACGGTTAGACTATTTGTTTGTATACTTCTGATGTCCACCTTTCATGTAACACTAAGATATTTTGAAAACTTTATACCACCGTTCCCTTTTAGCCTTTGGGTTATTAGCTTTGAGATGACCTAGACCCTTCTCTAAATCATTTTTCTCACCTAAGCTGTTTTGATTTGGCTTCTTTGTTTTTTGTGTGTTTGTTTGTTTGTTTGTTTTTTGAGATAGAGTCTTGCTCTGTCACCCAGACTGTAGTGCAGTGGTGTGATCCCGGCTCACTCCAACATCTACCTCCTGGGTTCAAGCGATTCTCATGCCTCAGCCTCCCAAGTGGCTGGGATTATAGGTGCCCACAACCACGCCTGGCTAATTTTTGTATTTTTAGTAGAGACGGGGGTTTCACCATGTTGACCAGGCTGGTCTCGAACTCCTGACCTCAAGTGATCTGCCCGCCTTGGCCTCCCAAACTGCTGGTATTACAGGCATGAGGCAGCATCCCTCAGCCTCAGTTTCTTAATTATTCCTGCTACACCAGCCTTGCCATTGTTATTCCTTACACCTGTAACAGATACTAAATCTTGTGATGGCTTATTAACATTGTAATCTACATTTTTTAAAACCATAAGTAAGCAAACAGGCTTTCTGAGAATATTGTTTTTCTTCTCTGTCTCCTGACAAATCTGCCTCTGACTTCCTTTTCTTTCTATTACCAGGTTTTCTGTGATATATTCTGTCTACTGTTTTTCCTCCCATTTTGTCTCAATTAATTATATTTTATCTTCTGTTTCCTTTATTCTTCCAAACCTATTCTTATTAAAGAACTATTAATTTTTAAAATTTTTAGAATTTTTAAAACATTTTTAATTATACAGGTAACACATGAAACCATTTTCATTGTAAAAAAATAAATCAAATAATACAAATGAAGCAAAAGGCCCTGTTGGCCACATGCCCAACCAAATATCAGCTTTCTTCTCAGAGTTAACTGTTGGATTAGTATCTGCATGTAGTGAAATACATTTTAAAATAATGATATGTATATTCTTCTGTTACATGGTCTTTTTTTTTTTTTAACCAAATATTTCTTAGTCTTTTCCATGTAGATCTACTTTGTTCTCTTTAACTTACGTGAAACATCCAAGAGGATCTATTGTATTCCTTTTTAATCCTTTAATCCTCTATTTCTGGATATTTACATTGTTTTGTTTGTTTGTTTGTTTACTTTTATAAACCATTCTTTAATTTGTCTCATCAGACAGGTCTGCTAGCATTTTTCTTGATTAAATAAATATTGAGAAGTAGAACTGAGGATCAAATACTTTAATAGCTGTGTTGATTTGTTCTCCAAAAAGGCTATACCAGTTTATACTCCCTGCTGCACTGGACTTTCTTTACTGCTTGCTCCCTCTTAAAATATTCTCTTCCCTTGACATTTGTGATCAGAGGCTTTCCTGGTTCTCCCTACTTCTCAGTTATGCCTTCTTCATATATTATTTAACTCGCTCCTCATCAGCTCATCCCACAAATTTTGGGTTTCTTTAGCCTACTGATATTGATCCTTTTCTCTATCTGATGGCTTCAACTGATATCTCCCAATACATGAGCTTAGACTATCTCTCAAATATGAATCTAAGCTTAGATCTTTCTCCTTAGCCTCAGACCTACATATTCAATTACCGATCCAAGATCTCCAGAAACTTAAAACTGAAATAATTAAGATAAAAATCATAATTTCTAATTCTCATAAGAGAGAGAATCTTCACCAAATCGACAAAACAAAAAATCAGACTAGAAATTCCACCAACCTGCCTCTTCCCCCTCTCTTCTCAATTTTAGTAAATGCCACGCCACCATATATTTGCCTAAGTCAGACACCCATCTCCAACTTTCCTTTTTCTCATATATTCAATCAATCACTAAGATGTCTCAGTTGTACCTATTACATGTGTCTCAAGTTCACCCAACTCTCTCCATCCTGAATAGCCTAACCTAAGCCACCAGTATTGTCACCTAAATGATTTTAACTGGCCTCTAACTGTCCTACATATCTCCAGTTGTGAGCCATACTGCTTGATTCTCCACAGTGAAGCCAGAGTGACACATCTGAAATGAAAATCTCGTGTCAATTATCCTTCTGGAAATCCTACAGTGGTTCCCCATTACCAGCAAAATTTCACACTCTTTTTTTTTGTTTGTTTGTTTTTTTAATTTGGGGATTTTCCAGTGAAAACCAGGATTTGCTAGACGAATTCTAAAAGAGCTGCAATACTTCATACTCTTAGTGTAATACTCAAGTCCTCTTTTGACCTGGCCCCTTCTTACTTCAGCAACCTCATTGTCTCAGGACTCCTACTCATTTTGTTGCAACCATGCAGTTTCTCAACAGTCCACACTGTGTCTCATTTCTGAGGCCAGTGCATTTCCTGTTCCTTTTCCTTGAGAGTTATTCTAATTTACACTTCCCTTTCTCCTGGCAAACTCTACTGATTCTTCAGGAATCAGCTCTGACGTCTCCTTACTGAAGCCTTGCCTGACTTCCTAGGAGTGGGGTGGATATTGTCCTCATGTCCTTACCTTCACTTAAAGATACATTTATTGTCAGTTCCTCTGCTACTCAATTATCTAGTACGTGCCTCTCTTTTTGACAAGACTGTAAGCCCCATGGGAGCAGGGATTGTTTTATTATTTTTATTCCTACCATATAATTTGGTGTCTGGCATGTAGAAAAGACTAAGTAATTGTTTAAAAACAGTATATTACACGGGTTGAGTATTTAGAATTTATAGCTGTAATTAAATTGATAGCACAGTTAATCTGACAAAAATAATGATGTAATCATTATGCTGCATGGTGATTAGGCATAAATGTAAAGCAATTCCCATAATTTATTTTTATTAGTATTGCTTTTACATAGCCAAAACATGGCTATAGAGTTTAGTTTTTTTTTAATCATTTAATAAGCTTTTCTTAATATCGTATAGCATTTCAATCATCATTGCAAAAATCATTCACATGCATAAACCCCAGATAGGCACCTTCTTATGTCCCAGCAACTAAGGCTGTTCTGTAGTGGCCACTCCTCTCTTCCATCATCGTACTTCCCTAAAGGAACGGTTTTAGTAGCACATCACTTCAGTAGCAAATTGGCAGGGCACAAAACTGACATCACATTGAATGTAGGTTTTCATGTAATCATATGAGATTGGGAAAGGCTGTCGCACCAGCCATCTCCCATTCTTTTCCTTCAGCAGCTGCTCTACATTCCCTGCCTCTGCTTCCTGGCCTGCCTGAGAGGTTTTGGAATGACTTGAAGCAGCCAAAATTCCGAGTCCCTTGGCTATATGATTATGATGACAAAGGGGAGAGAGCAAGATATCCAAGCTATAGGCAGAGAAAATGATCGGAGTCCTGACATCTACAAGTCTTGGGGTTAAAAAGATAAGGGAAAAAAAAAAATGATGATACCAGACACAATCTCTCTCTTATCTCCTGCCCTTGACTTCAAAAAAATGAAAAAAAAAAAAAAAAGACTATAGCAATTTTATCATCAGGAATAGCTCTGTTTTATCACTATCTCACTACCTAGAATTTCCGCTTGCCTGTCTTCCAGTCTTTCCTCAGCTAGCTAGTTATTGCATTACCTTTCGTTAACAAAAGGCAATCCTTTTATTTCACAATATGAGATAAAAGGTTTTAAAATGCAGGCATGCAAGAGAGTAAAAACATTAATGTGTATGAGTTTCATTCATATGAAGGATTGATTGCAGATCCTTATTTTCATTTACAAAGAGCAATTGGAATGCAGATAAACAAATACTGTCTGGCCCCATATTTTGAGCAGAAGATGGCACTCAGAAGTGAGAAAAGGAGTGGAAAAGATAGTGAAGAGGTAAATAAGGGAAACTTTCTGATTGTACTATTTTCCAAAGGCTAGACTTGTATGTACATTGTCTGTTGACAGATATGGTGCTCAAAGATACTTTATACACATGAGAACTTACACAGCCTTTAAAAGCAAGGACATTCTGTCATTTACTACAACATAGGTGGGACAGTAGGGCATTATGTTAAGTGAAATAAGCCAGAAACAGAAAGATAGATACCATATGATCTCACTTCCGTGTGGAATCTAAGAGTTGATCTCATAGAAATAGCATATAAAGGTGGTTACTGGAGGCTGAGGGTGAAGGGAAGGATGGGGAAAGGTAAGACATCGATCAAAGTCTAACTCTCGGTTAGACTGAAGGAATAAGTTATAATGATCTGTCGCGCTATGTGGTGACCACAGTTAATTATGTATATTTCAAAATTGCTAAAAGAATAGATTTGTAGTATTCTTATCACAAAAGAATGATAAGTTGGTGGGGTGATAGATATGCTAATTAACTAGATTGACTACAATGTATACATAGACCAAGATATCACATTATACTCCATAAATATTTACAATTATTATTTTTCAGTTTTTAAAAAGGTATTTATGCCCTTTATGACTGCGTGAAGGCATGCAGTCACTTTACGAGAAATATTTATGTTACATAAGCAGTCTACACAGTGTTCAGAATTTCAGCTTTTGGAAAGACAGTGTCCTATAACCATATACTCTACAACTCGATACTAATCTGGCACATTTTTATGAAAATTAATGTCTTATTTGATGAAAGTTTTTTATGTTAATTTTTTTTTATTTTTATTTAAAAAAATATTTTAGAGAGAGGGTCTTGCTCTGTCTCCCAGGCTAAAGTGCAGCAGTGGTGCGATCATAACTCACTGCAGCCTCAATCTCCTGGGCTCAAGTGATCCTCTCACCTAAGCCTCCTGAACAGCTGATACTACAGATGCATGCTACCACACTTGCCTAATTTTTAAATTCTTTTCTAGAGACAGTGTCTCACTGTATTCCCCAGGCTGGTCTCGAACTCCTGGCTCCAAGTGATCCTGACTCTTTGGCCTCCCAAGTGCTGAGACCATAAGCACGAGCCACTGTGCCCAGCACTGATGTTAAATTTTTTTTTTAAACTGTTAGTAGATATGTAATACTCCTTAGAATTTTTTAAAATTAATGTACATATAGCAGTATATATAATGATAAAAATAGTAATCTAACTAGTTTTCTGGTTTTTTTTAACATGAAAAACTTATTGGAAGGCACAATGATGACAGGAGAAAGATCTCAAAACAATATGAGTTCTTTGTATACTTAAAGACTCTTTGATTTATCCATATAGAGGTAGAAGAATTAGAATTTTCTATTGAATTTACAGAACACAAAGATAAAAGTTACATAAAATTTTCTCACACATCTGTCCCAAAGCTATTTTCAGGAGATGAGAATGAGGGGCAAGGATAAAAGGAATAATTGAACATAAAGCAGTTCTATGAATGGAATGCCACTTAAAAGTATGCCTTTATTATCATTTCTCAAAATAATTTTTGAGCCAGTCATTCCTGTTACATGCTATGTTGTTCATACTGTATAATCAAATTCTTTTGCCTCATTTGTATTTAAATGTATTACGAAAAATAAAGTGGGAAAATATACTGAAAATGAAATACATGTAGTCTTTAGAAAGTGACTATGATATTTGTATAAGAGAAGTTTACATGATTTTTAGGTGGGAAAGCACTAACTGAAGAATATGATTTATAACAAAAATAAAGGTAACTTATTGCAGTAATGTATCATGTCATTCGTTTCCTAGGAGAAAATCAATCACATTTAAAATACTGACCCCTTCTGGTTTTCTTTTCTCACTACTTGACAAGTAAAATCCAATTTGTGAGCTCATTGAAAAAGGAAGCTTAGATTATTCGGTAACGTTTTGAAAATTTGTATAAATCATCCAGATAACAATCCTTAAAAAGTGGTACTCTGACAGCAAGAATTGTGTTTTGAAAGAAACATTAAAAAAAACAAAACAAAACACTAACATCTATTCTCTGATGCACTGGAGCTAAGATAAGGAATACCTAGTGACTGTGCAGCATGGCCTTCATCATTCATCAACACAGTGACCAAAAAATTGATGTGTTTATATTGGAAAAATAATATTTGAATATATGGGGCTATCAGAATGGAAGATTTCCACCACTGCTTCAGCTATGTATATGTTTTCTTTTTAAAGTTTTAATAATTCAGTTCATGTTGCATACTGTCATCGTATGCTTAGTCATATGTTTGGAATCCAGAAAACAAAAGCAAACTACTATTAACTACTACAATTACTACTAATAATTATTTTCTTCCTCTTTCTGTTCTTTCTCCTCTGTATTCTTCATCTTGTTTCTTTTTTCGTTAAGTTTAGGTGGCAGTAGTCAGAGGTTATGAAATTTAAAATGTGCAATTTGTTTGCAGAAAGTACACACTTCTTTTTAACAAGAGTTTACTGATCAAAGTATTACACATTCAATGAAATGATAAAAGATTGAGGAGCCATCCAAAGCTATAATTTGTAACTATTATATTTTCTTTCATAAAAAGTGTGTCAAATATATATTGACAATATGAATACAATCTTGAAAATAAGATGTTATCAGCATTTATTAATTTATTTACATTATCTACTTTTAAAAATTTATTTATTTATTTATTTATTTTGAGAGAGAGTCTCACTCTGTTGCCCAGGCTGGAGTGCAGTGGCATGATCTCAGCTCACTGCAACCTCCGCCTCCTGGATTCAAGCAATTCTCATGCCTCAGCCTCTCGAGTAGCTGGGATTACAGGTGTCTGCCACCGTACCTGGCTACTTTTTGTATTTTTAGCAGAGATGGGGTTTTACCATGTTGGCCTGGCTGGTTTCAAACTCCCAACCTCAGGTAACCCACCTTCCTTGGCCTCCCAAAGTGCTGGGATTACAGGCATGAGCCACCATGCCTGGCCTAACATTACCTACTTTGTACTGGGAACTTAGCTAAGCATTGCAGATTTTAAAATATGGAAATGATTCTTGTTCTCAAGGTCCTCAGGCCAGTTATCGTAAAATGTGGTAAGACCTATAATAGAGAGAACAGTTAGGGTGCTGGGGGAATAGAGGGAAGGATGCCTAACTTTATTCTTGTTAACAATGGAGTACAAAATAAGCAACAGGTAAATATTTAAACTAAAGAGATTTGTTTAATACACAATATTATTATACAATAGTATAATAATATACAATAGAGTATAATATACTGGAGCTAAGATACATATATTTATTGATTTATTTATTACCCTTGGCTGCTATAGTATGTAGAGTAATTTATATATATATACTATGTAGAGTAATTTATTTATTTATTTATTACCCTTGGCTGCTATAGTATGTAGAGTAATAGGAATCATAATGATATACAATTGATATCTTTTTCCACTTAGTTTATCATGAAGATTTCAATTATTCAATAGTCTTTGAAAACATGCCATTCCTTCATTTATTCAGATAGTTAGGAATATCTAAAACTCTCCTTTCCTTACACGATCTGATTAATGCAAGAAATAGTACAAAAATGTATCCTAATGGAGATTAAAAGATCAACTTTTTAAAGTTCCAGGCAAGAGCCTGGTAACTCTTTGGGAAGGAGTTATAGCAGCTGGCCTGTGATCCATTTCTGTTTTGATTTCCAGGGGGATACTCCTAAGGAAAGAAAGAAGGCAGGTGACCCAATTAAATCTTCTCATAAACATGTAGATAATTGGCCTCCTTGGTAAATAGACTAATGAGTTTTGCTAAGAGGATAGTTCTTATTTATGGCATGCTTTAAGCAGAATGTTCCTGGTTAGGATTGCCTATGGTAAATACAAACTAGCATCTATATAGATTTATGGGGCATGGCTTCCTAGAGATACCACGTATCAACTTCATAAGGTATGTTGTGACATAACCTAAATGCTCCCCATTGTGTGAGGCGACCTGTGAACATGATTTAGAGAATTCATCTATTCTGAGTTAGAAAGCCCATACCCAATACTGGTAGCAAGACCTGGGGAGCTACATCAGCTGTCCCAGACCTTTCTCTGCTTCTCTTGTGCCACTTGATTGCCTGTATACTTAAAATTATTATTAAATAGTAAAGCTTGATAGTGGATAAGGTCTCTGGTCTGTGTGAATCTGATTTGACAATTTGATCTTTTATGTTAGCTCACTCCTGAACCCCAACCAGGCCTCTGTGATGAGGCTGAATTGAGGGGCATGATTTGGACCTGAGTCCCAGTTGCAAGCTTTTTATTCCAGTCCCACGTCTAAATCTTGGGATTCAATCAACTCTTCCAACCAGCTATTAGACAGAAAATAAAAGCCTTGCCCCTTACATGCTTGGCATGGAAACATGATTAAGAGGATGAGGGGATAGCTTATTCCATAATTTAGCACAACAGTTATATATACAGTGGAGAGCTACTGAAGTATTTCTAATAATGAAATCAAATAATTACATTTATTTTAGAAAGATTATTACACATAGAGGGTAGACACAAGAGAGCAAACATAGAGAGAAGAAAGCAATTGAGAATAAATAATTAGGAAGTTATGGAATTTTTCCAGATGAGCAATGATTATCAATGGATTAATGTTAGAAGAAAGCAGTCTTCAAAATAAGATACTTTAAGTGTTTCATTAACTCACCATAGTTTATTCAATTTGTAAAATACCATGGATGTTAACAAGAGTTTAACATCTTTTTTTCTTAATAATTTGAAAAGCTTTTAATGGATATTTTACAAAACAAAACTGAGCCAATAAGTATAATAAGTATATTTAAGTATTTGAAACATGGAGCACATAAATTCTTCTAGTTTAAAAAATTTGAACTGACTTTTCAAGATTTCTAAAGAGTGACCATTGCGTGCAGCAGAGGATGACCTGGCTATTTTGGGAAAAGGTGCGTCTTTGTCACGTGAACATTCTTAGTTATCTCTTGGTGTTCTGTATTCTTTTTGCCTCCCCCGAATCTTCTTTCTGAGGGAACAACGACTTTTATGATCCAAAGGATTGAACCTTGGGCTGAAAAACCACGATCCAGCCTATCCGTTAAGAGTCCCTGTGACTCTTTCTTCTTCTGTCAGCAAGATTTTCCTGGCATTTGGCCTCATTCTGCCACTCACTACAGGAATTTGAACTTACCATGCCATTGACCTAAATGGAGTCACTAAAATGCCTTTAGTAAATTTTGTAGGCGTTTATTTCTTTTTTAGTCTGGCTACTGCAGGAGTCAAATGACTTCTTTAGGAAAAGATGGTCATTTTTTTTCCTCCAAAGATTTATTTAGGACATTGGCGTTCAAACTCTGCTCTGTAAAGATGTAGGGTTTCTGTGGAATCGCTTGAGGAGCTGTCTTGAAGGAATAGATAGGGATGAACCGGAGACCCCCTTAGTCTGGCACACCAAATCTAACTAGAGGCAGGGTATCTTTTTTCTGGTTAAGCATGTAGAATTTCACTTGAAGAAAGTTTCTTCTTAACACACACACATACATACACACACACGGTTTGAATAAACCCTTTTAAATCATTAAAATCAACTATAAGCAATCTCCATTTATAAGCACATTTGCCATGGGACAAAATCAGGTCAATTCTGGTGGTTTTCTTGAAGGCTTTTCTTTTTTTTTTTTTCCATTTGTATGAGTTAAGAGGCAATGGTTGATAGGTCAAAGACCCTACCTTGAAGTTAGGCAGGCCTAATGTGGGTTTGTTGTCACTCTTTGCTCACCTAAGCAACACAAAATGAGATCCTTATGTTCAATTTTAGTGGAGCAGTTTTAATCCCTACTGTTCCATACTCATATTAATGAGGCAATGAACTGTTAAGAAGAGGTAGTAAATGTGAAGTCTCCAAGTGGAAACCAATAATAAATATGTTAAAATTTGTCATTTATAATCTATTTCAAAAATCTAATGTCATTACTCTGTTGTACTAGTACTTTATAAGAAATATTGAATATAAATATAAAGAAATATTCTTTATAAGAAATATTGCTTCTTCAAGGTAAAAACTTACTGTCAGTGGAAAGAAGATAATTATCAGCATTTGTTTTTGTTTCTAAGTCTGACAAAAGAATAGCCACTGGGTATGGTATCTCTGAAAACGGCAAGCTTGGTCATGTTTCTTTATCTTGAATTTACAGAAGTCTTTTGATAATAAACAGTGTGATATCTAGAAATTTGATTACTTAACTGTGAGCACAGTGAAGGCTACCCTCAGGCTTGTAAAATAATACTTTTAAAACTGATGACGGCATTAGGTAACTATCAACCTAGAAATGTCTGTGTTTTAGATTCTTATAGTACCCTGAAACTTAATTTTAAATCTGCACCTATTTGATAGATTGTACATGAGCTTCAACTTTTCACCTTAATGTTTTCTTTGGTCGTAGTGTATAATAGTGGTCGGGGTTTTTTTTGTATTTGCTTTCTTGCCCAGACTGCTGTTTGCCAGCAGAAATAGTAAACTGATAGAAACAGGGTGAAATGATGAGAAACAGGCAGTGGAAAAATGAAAGAAATGGGAACTGCTGAAAAGGAACAAAAACAGAAATACTGGAAAGGAATACTAGAAGTCAACAATGTAGTATTTAAAAAAATGAAATGGAAAGGAAAAGTAAATGAAGAAAAAATTCCCAAAATGCTTCAGGGAAGAAAAGAAATGGTTAAAGATATGGTTTTACCATTTGTTAAATTATATTGTAGCAATTAAAACATTTCTTTTTTTTTTTTCTTGAGACAGGTGCACTGGCACAATCTCAGCTCACTGCAACCGCCACCTCCCACGCTCAAGCAGTCCTCCCACCTCAGCCTCCCAAGTAGTTTGAACAATAGGTATACACCAGCTAATTGTATTTTTTGTAGAAATGAGGTTTTGCCATGTTGCTCAGGCTGGTCTCAAACTCCTGGGCTCAAGCGATCCGCCTGCCTTGGCCTCCCAAAGTTCTGGGATTACGGGCATGAATCACTGTGCCTGGCCTAATTAAAATATTTCTATTGCTGTATCAAATTAGGCATATATATGTTTTGTTGTTGTTGTTTTGTTTTTGTTGTTGTTGTTTGTTTTGAGGTGGAGTCTCACTCTGTCGTCCAGGAGTGCAGTGGTGTGATCATGCCGCCTTGACCTCCTGGGCCCAAGTGATCCTCCTGTCTTAGCTTTCTGAGTAGCTGGGACCACAGCATGTGCCACCAGACCTGGCTAATTTTTTATTTTTTGTAGAAACAGGGGTCTCTCTATGTTACCCAGGCTGGTCTCAAACTCCTGTACTCAAGTAATCCTCTTGCCTTGGCCTCTGAAAGTGCTGGGATTATAGGTGTGAGCCACCATGCCCGGCTAATTTTTTTTTTTACTAGATTAATTTTCTTTAAATCAGACAGTCTACTGTCTCCTGCCCCACTCTCCCAAACTCTGTTAGGTTTCCCTTTTGTTACTAGAAAGGCAGTGTAAGGGACAACTGACATTTTTAAATGTCTTAATGGTATTTTGGGGACACCATATCTCAATTTTAAAACAGTGGTCATGTTCCATAACGTCAAGTTTACTTTAAAAAGGTTACCTAACTGTTCTACTCAATCAGAAATGAGACCACAATTGCTAAGTAGCTGCCCTCATTAACAGGCTATTTTACTTTCTGTAGGAATTTATTATTTATGACCCAGTTGGCAGGAAGAAAAACCATTCTCATTTTTATAAATTACTTGTTAGCAAAAGCTTTTTTTTTTCCTTTTTTTTTTTTTTTCAGATAAAGCCTCTGGCCTCTATCATTTCCATTTGTTCTATAACATAAAAGTTAGAGGTTGCTTCAACTATTCTCTACTCAGAATTTTTTTTGATAAAATTTTTATTTTGATATAATTTTAAACTTAGAAAAAAATGTAAGAATAGTACAAGGAGCTCCTGTGTGCTCTTTATAGAGATTCATCAACTGTTTTACATTTCACCACATTTACTTTTTTTTATTATTATACTTTAAGTTCTGTGATACATGTGCAGAACTCTATCCAGAATTTTTGTTAGTTTCAATTAAATATATTTCTTTGTTTTACACTGAAAATTCTCTTCCTGACCTGCCTCTTAATAAAGGTAGCATTTATTTGTTTTTTGTTTGTTTGTTTTATTTTATTTTGAGACGGAGTCTTGCTCTGTTGCCAGGCTGGAGTGCAGTGGCACGATCTTGGCTCACTGCAACCTCCGCCTTTCAGGTTCAAGTGATTCTCCTGCCTCAGCCTCCCGAGTAGCTGGGACTACAGGCACACGCCACCATGCCCAGCTGTTTTTGTACTTTTAGTAGAGATGGGGGTTTCACCATTTGGGCCAGGATGGTCTTGATCTCTTGACCTTGTGATCCACCCACCTCAGCTTCCCAAAGTGCTGGGATTACAGGTGTGAGCCACCGCGCCTGGCCTTTTTATTTTATTTTTTTGAGACACAGTCTTGCTCTGTTGCCCAGGCTGGAGTGCAATGGCACAATCTCAGCTTACTGCTCACTAAGGTGGAGGCCTCCCGGGTTCCAGCAATTCTCCTGCCTCAGCCTCCCAAGTAGCTGAGATTATAGGCACCCACCACAACACCTGGCTAATTTTTTGTATTTAGTAGAGACGGGGTTTCACCATGTTGGTCAGGCTGGTCTCGAACTCCTGACCTCAGGTGATTCACCCAACTTGGCCTCCCAAAGTGCTGGGATTACTGGCGTGAGCCACTGCACCCAGCCCATTCATTTATTTAATATGTTTTAAAAATATAGTTTCCAGTTGTGCTGTATGTAAAAAATACAAAATGAATGCAGCACAAACCCTGTTTTCAAGCAGCTAAAAATTTATTCCTTGGGAAAAACAGAATAGGGAGAAATTCCATGGAGAATCAATGAAAGTTTCAAAGACTGAGCTCTGAAGTGGGTCTAGGTGAAGAGACCATTTTTATTCACTTTTTTTCTAAGTGACTACAAGCTCATTCACCTAGTTAAAAGGAAATTTTATGATTTTTGTGGCAATTTGTGTAAGCATTAGAACTTTCTAAGCATCTAGAAAGAAGAGGCAAATAATCAATTTTAATTCCTTGATTTGGTAGTTAATTACACAAGAGTGTCTATCTTGCTTTGAAGGGGCAGAAGTATTGCTAGCTATGTATCGGAGTTTGGTCAGAGTAAAATCTCCACAAATGATATAAGAGATTTATTATTGGAATTAGATATTTAATTAAGGGAGCTGTTTAAGTAGTCTGTTTTATTGCGTCACTACTTCTGGTGGTAGGCTTTAAGTGAGCAGGGCTGGCAGTTAGCACGTGAGGTTAGCGGGGAGTAAAAGACACACTAGAATCCACGAAGACAAAAGATGAAACACGTCTCTTCTCTGCACATCCGGTTTGATGATGTGAGCGATCTGCAGAAAAGCTGGTGGATTCCACCATGGACCTGCACAGGAACCTGGTCCAGAATTTGGAAGAGCTGAAGGAAGGTCCTGTGATTCCTGGAGGAGCTGTGGGCACAGTTGCTGCCCTTACCTACATGTTGAGCCACTGGATGTGTAACAATATATGTGTACACTAAGCTCAAGGAGTTTTTGACGATTACATAGCAAAGTTACCAAGATATATGACATTTTATTACCCCAGAAAGATTCTGAGTACGCCTTCAGAATTCATTGTTCCCTTCATCAAAAGCAGTTATTTTTCTGATTTCTTTTTACCATAGATTAGTTTTGCCTGTTCTCAAACTTAAAAAGGTAATGAAATAGCATGTACTCTTTTATCTGGAATTTTTCTCTCGGCATAGTATTTTTGAAGTTTATTCATAGTGTGTGTCTCAAAAGTTTGCTCCTTTTTATTGGGTCAGGTGTAAAAGTGGTATTTTTGCTTTTGGCTTAACTCCCATTGTCTGGACAAGAACATTTACTTAGAAGTGCATGAATAAGGCTTGAGGCGACTGTATTATTCCTGGAGGAGCTGCCTCCTTAGAGATAACTTTCAGTGATAGGAAGTTATCAGTGATAACTTTCAGTGATAGGAAGTTATCAGTGATAACTTTCAGTGATAGGAAGTTATCAGTGATAACTTTCAGTGATAGGAAGTTATCAGTGATAACTTTGGGTTACAAAATCTTTTCAACCCTGTGAGGCCCAAATTGCTGAATTCTCAGTAGGCTTGGATTTCAACACACAGAGAGCATTCCTGAGCAGAGCTGTGTTCTTCCATCTCAGCATCCAAATCCCTCAGATCTTTCCTGAGCTTTCTCTCATTAACATACACTAACATGTTACAATTTTCTTCTAGTTATCCTAGAGTTATGTAAATGTTGTTAGTATATAGTCTCTCTTCCAAGATATCATAAACAATGATTTTATTAAATGTTTTGGCATGGCACAGTAAGAATCACTGACTATATTAGAGTTCTCCAGAGAAAAAGAGTGGAGATATACATGTATATATATATACACACACACACACACACACACACACGCATATATATATATACACACACATATATATGTATGCACATATATACATATGTGTGTGTGTGTGTGTGTGTGTGTGTGTATATATATATCTGCTTTGACTCCTTCCTACTAGTTGCAATGCAGATTAAACAGCAAGAACTGGGATAACCACCCTGGATTGTGGGGTTGAAGATTGGGCCTGGATCCCTGATGATTCTGGAGTCTGGCCATCTACTAGTTACCTGGACAACCTTGGGAAGCCATCATAGTACAATCATAGATGATTACATAAACCTAGATGATACAGCCTACTACTACACACCTAGGCTATATGGTATAGCCTGTTGCTCCTAGGCTATAAACCTGTACAACAAGTTACTGTACTGAATACTGTAGGCAGTTGTAACACAGTGGTATTTGTGTATCTAAACATACCAAAATGGAAAAGGTACAGTAAAAATATGCTATAAAAGATAAAAAAAATTGTACACCTGTATTAAGGAGCTTGCCATGAAGGGAGCTTGCAGGACTGGAAGTTGCTCTGGGTGAGTCAGTGAGTGAGTGGTGAGTGAATGTGAAGGCCTAGGATATTCCTGTACACTACTGTAGCGTTTATAAACTCTGTACACTTAGGCTACACTAAATTTATAAAATAATATTTTTCTTTCTTCTATAATAAACCTTAGCTTACTGTAACTTTTTTACTTTATAAAGTTTTAAAGTTTTTAATAACTTTTTGACATTTCTAATACTAAGCTTAAAACAAACATTGTACAGCTGTACAAAAATATTTTCTTTCTTTATATCCTTATTCTATAAGTTTTTTTCTATTTTTAAATTTAATTTTTTGTTGTTGTTGTTGTTAAACTTTTTTGTTAAAAACTAAGATGCAAACACATACTTTAGCCTAGGCCTGCACAGGGTCAAGATCATCAATATCACTGTCTTCCACCTCCACGTCTTATCCCACTGGAAGGTCTTCAGGGGAAGTGGCATGTGTGGAACTGTCATCTATGATAACAATACCTTCTTCTGGTAACCTCCTGTAGGATCTGTCTGAAGCTGTTTTACAGTTACCTTTTTTTTTTTTTTTAAGAAGGAGGACCTGCTTAAATAATGATAAAAAGTATAGTAAATACTAGATGATAGGAATTTTTCAGCTGCATTATAATCTCATGGGACCACTGTCTGCCTGTCTTTCTATCGAGAGAGAGAGAGAGATTTAAGGAACTGGCTTACACAGCTATGAAGGCTAAGTCCCAAATTTGCTGGATGTGCTAGAGCCTGGAGACCCAGGGAAGAGTCAACATCGCAGGTCAAGTGCAAAGGCCATCTGCTGGAGAATTCCATCTTGTTCCAGGGAGGTCAGTCTTTTGTTCTATTCAGTTCTTCAACTGACTGAAGCCCACCCACATTATGGAGGGCCATCTGCTTTACTCAGTCTAACAATTCAAATGTTACTGTCATCTAAAAACACCCTCACAGACACACCCAGAATAATACTTGGCCAAATATCTGAATATCATGGTTCAGCCAAGTTGAACATAAATTATCTAGCCATCATACTGGCTTTCTAACCTGTAGTGTTTGTGACCTTGCCCTCTGTTACCTGTTTATTAAGGCAGTTCTTCACTTAGATTCTGCTACAACAACTCCACATGGTACCAAATTCAGTATTAGTTAAGACAGTTTTTCTTCTAATATAACAGAGAAAGAGACTCAAAA
Organism: Pan troglodytes; assembly: GCF_028858775.2. Lineage (NCBI taxonomy): Eukaryota > Metazoa > Chordata > Mammalia > Primates > Hominidae > Pan > Pan troglodytes. Next base: position 97,383,471 of record NC_086015.1, read on the forward strand.
TAATAGGGACTTAAATAAGAATCTGAGTAGGCTTCCCAGCGTTGTCTAGGTAATCAGTAGATGGCCAGACTCCAGAATCATCAGGGATCCAGGCCTAATCTTCAACCTCACAATCCAGGGTGGCTATCTCAGTTCTTGCTGTTTAATCTGCATTGCAACTAGTAGGAAGGAGTCAAAGCATAATTCAACATTACTTCCACTCACATCTCATGGGTCAGACGTAGTCATATGGTTATGGTTATTACAAGGCAGTTTAGGAAATTAGCCTTGGCTGTGCCCAATTAAAAATCCCATTACTACGGAAGGAAATGAGAACAGATACTGAAGAGTAACTAGAGGTGTCTGCTACAAGTTGGAAATTCCTTGACCAGGTAATGCTGGAAGATGTGAAGAGAATAACCAAACTCTTTTTTTTTTTTTGAGACGGAGTCTTGCTCTGTGGCCCGGGCTGGAGTGCAGTGGCACAATCTCGGCTCACTGCAAGTTCTGCCTCCCGGGTTCATGCCATTCTCCTGCCTTAGCCTCCCAAGTAGCTGGGACTACAGGGACCCGCCACCATGCCCAGCTAATTTTTTGTATTTTTAGTAGAGACAGGGTTTCACTGTGTTAGCCAGGATGGTCTCAATCTCCTGACCTCATGATCCGCCCACCTCAGCCTCCCAAAGTGCTGGGATTACAGGTGTGAGCCACCGCACCCGGCCCAAGAATAACCAAACTCTTAAGCAAGAAAGCCAGTTTGAAAGATTTTACAATAATCAAGAAGTAGTTGACAAAGCCCTTACATAATGAATGGCAGGGGATAACTGCCATTAAAAGTATGAGCTATAGAACTATATTACCTGGATTTTAATCCTGGTTTGGACATTTCCCGAGAAATTTTGTACAAATAACTGTCTTGCCTTAGTTTTCTCATCTGCAAAGTAAGAATAATAGTTCATGCCTCAGAACTTAATTGAAAGATTGAATGAGGTAACATATAACACACTTAACGTCAGGTAAAAAAGGAAATGAAGGATAAAGTTCTAGGGCAGACTGATATTTAAGGGATTTGAAAAAGAGGAAAGGCAGATGGGGAGGCGGAGGCTAAAGGGGGACTTCAGAGAAATAGAAGATGAACAAAGAAAAAATAGCTTCCAGGAAGCCAGTCAGAAGAAAGTTTCATGAAGTTGAGGATTAATGGCAGAATCAGGTAAATGAAGGCTGAAAATAGACTTTTTAATACAGGCTGTTTGTCTACTTATTTTCTTGCTGAGTCAAGCTTCTGAGGAAAACAGTATTTTTATCTACCTTTTAGAGTTATACAAACAAAGTATTGTTAAATGAATTACCAAGTTATTTGGAAAACTACCAAGGTATTCCAAATTATTTGGAATTTTAATGAAGGACTAACTACTTTTGAGTTTCTACATTGAGTCTAATATGTTAAAATTGTACACAACTATCATTTAAATGCCAATCTGTGATGAAAAGTTTCAAATTATGTCTCAGTGTGAAGTATGTGCTTTCATTCACCTCATCATAATGCTGTACAGCAGCACTTTAATAGGTGGAGGTTGTATGCTCTATAAAAGGACTGGTAGGTAAGATTCTCAGGTCATTGCTTAAGACCTATTAATTCTACTTTCTTTATGTTAAAAGTGCCTGGAGGTATATAGTTATTTTTTACCTTCAATGGGTATTTGAGACAATTGGGATGTTAGAATGAATGCATGTGGTGTCCTGTGTCTCATTGCCTCAAATTCCAAACTTATTTTAGCAGTCATAGTATTTGCTTCAGGGCACATAGCTTGAGGTAAAAGCTTGAGGTCCTCTTTCCGGTACTAGATTTGAGTGGCAGTCTTCGTGCTGCTTTAATTAGCTGTGTCACTTCAGGCAAATCAGAGTCTTTGTGACCTTCGATTTGATAAATCTTGTCAGACTATTTACCTTGTACATCTCACCTCATAAGATTTTATTAAGACTCTGTCTGTGAAGTGCTCTTTAACTAGAGCACCAAGTAAACATAAGGTAGTATTAATTAAGCTGATCACATGTCCTACACTCAGTTAACATAGGAGTGAGCATCTTGTTTGATTTCTGGACCAAATCCACATTCTGTTCTCTTTTATTCAGGAAGATTCTTTCTATTTTGTTTACTTATTTTTTTAAATAATTTCTTGTATTTTAGATTCGGGGGTACATGTGCAGGTTTGTTACACGGATGTGTTGCGTGATGCTGAGGTTTGGGATACGATTGATCCCATCATCCGGGTAGTAAGCATAGCACCAAATAGTTTTTCCACCCTTACCCCCCTTCTGCCCTCTCCCTTCTAGTAGTTCCCAGTGTCTATTACTGCCATCTTTATGTCCGTGAGTACACAATGTTTAGCTCCCATTTATAATTGAGAACATGTGATACTTGGTTTTCTGTCCCTACATTAATTCACTTAGGATAATGGTTTCCAGCTGCATCCATGTTGCTGCAAAGGACATGGTTTCTTTTTTTTTTCTTGCTGCTCTATTCTAGTTTAAAGAAAGTGTAAGAATTTCCTCATGGAGGAATATGTACATGTGTCCAGTGTTCTCTGGAAGCATCTTACCTTTTCGGTTTTGGACTTAAACTGTCATTTGGGCAGTGAGATAAAAAGACTGTAGTTTTCATACATTTTTCACATTATTAATTATATAACTGTTTTTCTTTTCTACATAAGTTGCAGATAGCTTTATAAGGTAGTCTCATATAGGCTTTCTGAAATATTAATTGAGTATTAAATGGTTACAATGGACCAACTGCAGGATCGATGTTCCTATGCTTATTTTAAATTTTTTAAATTTCTACAGTCTTACTTGGTTTTAAAAAATGTATAATGCTAGAGTTTCTGAGAAGGAAAAACTTGCTAATATTGTGGCATCCTTTACTTATATTTGCTTCCAACGGAAGGGTACTATTGCCTTGATACTCTAATGGCGAAGGAAGGGACATGAATAAAGATGAGGAATAAATATATTAATCATAGTATATTGGGGCTGTAATCTTAATTTTTCAAGAGCACAGACATGTATGATTCTTTTACTTCTGTACCAGAAATTGTAGGCGAGACAGCGATTGTGACTTCAAACTTGTTTTAGCGATGACATAAAAAGAATTTGTTTATCTCCTGGTGATAAGTCATGAGGAATTAATGAAAGAGGGAAAATCACTCTCGTTTCGGTCAAAAGATGGCACTGTTGCTGTGCTGATTATTCTTTTCTGCTCAGCCCTTTTTAAATGCAGAAAACAGTTGAATACAGTGATCTAATTAACACTGACCCTCCCATCAGAATGCCAAATTTTCTAATCAAGCACCAAAAGAATAGATCCGAGAAAGAGAATTTATATTTTTAAAAAAGTGTTAGGATGTTTTAATAGCTATTTATAAAAATAACATTCTGTGTTTGAAACGCAGATATTTGCCAAGGGAAAAATAGGACATCCTGCATCGTGGTTTAAATTTTGGTTATGTTTTGAAACACCTTCCTTTGGAACTTTGATAACTGTCAGTGTTTTAAGACATTTTAGGTTTTGTTTTGTTTTATTTTAGTTTTTCAAGATCATTGAACTTATGCTATAATTAAGATAATACATGTTTTTCTTTAAGGTATTTAAGTCAAGTAATAATTTTTCTTTTATTTTCCTTTCTTACTATCCTTTAGTTGGAAGCCTGTGTAGATTAGTCTGGGAATGTTAAGGTGGTCTGTCTTGTGCTAGAGAAGCAACACATTCTCACCTTGTTTTAAGCCAGTTTCTTAAAAGGCTTTTGAGGCATGATTCTATTTCCCTCTAAGCAGACCTTTCAAGGATGGAGAACTTCATCCTTGAAGGCAAAACATTAAACTTTGGGAAAGACAAAATGAATGCCTTTAAAAAATACGTTTATTATTGATTTTACAGAATTTCTTTAAAATACAGACATGCAGATCAAAACATTTTTTGAGGAAGTGAGAGAAGGAATCCTTGGTGTATTGAAACCACAAAACAATCCAGTTTTCCTTAGAAAACTCTGGTGGAATCCTGCATATAGACTGCTTATCAGTAGATTTGCCTATCTGATGCTTTTAAAAGTTAACATTTAAATGATTTACTTGCAACAAGTAATTAAATTAAGCTTTTATTGGATAACTAACTATGTGGTTAACTAGTTTTATCATACTAACTAGTTTTATCATACATGCAGATATTTACAGAAGATATTGTATATAGTTTTACAGTATAATTCATTTGGATCTAAAATACAAGCAGAAAATCTTATTTAATGGCAGATGTGTTTCAGAATTCAGAATTTGTTTGGATTTGTTAAAGAGTTAATATAGTACATACTTAATACATGGTCTAACCTCCTTTCTACAGGAGGGTCTGGAACAATACTCCATAATCAAACATATAAACATTTTTTCAGCAAGACATATGAATAGTTATACCACATGAGATAAGTCTTGGCCGTAAATAGCCTTACATGAGTTTAAGTCAGATTTTTAAGCCAAGTGAATCTGCCACAACTTTTTTTTTTTTTTTTTTTTTTTTTTTGGGAGACAGAATCTCGCTCTATCATCTATGCTGGAGTGCAGTGGCATGATCTCGGCTCACTGCAACCTCCACCTCCTGGGTTCAAGTGATTCTCCTGTCTTAGCCTCCCGAGTGGCTGGGGTTATAGGCGCACGCCACCACACTCGGCTAATTTCTTATATTTTTGGTAGAGATGAGTTTTCACCATGTTGGCCAGGCTGGTCTTGAACTCCTGACCACAAGTGATCTGTCCCCTTTGGCCTCCCAAAGTGCTGGGATTACAGACGTGAGTCACCACGCCCGGCCTCACAACTTAATTTTTAAAAACCTGTAAGTTACAGAGCTTTTTGGATTTCACAACAGAGTATAAGAGATAGACCTGAAGTACCACTTGGTTGTATTCTGTGAACTGTCAAAAATCTATTGAGGATTTTCTGTTTGCAAATGAGGGAAATTTAACATTATATTCTATTTAATGGTTTCTTTTTTAAAACTGTGTATTGTTTTGTTTTTAGCAGCTTCATTAACTAGGTGGTTCAAACACAAAATGCATTTCAGCCTGTTCCATGATACACTGAAAGACAAGCAAAGATTTGGGGAAAGTTGTATACCTGATATCTGCCATATAGTAACAGGTTATCTGGTATACATTCCGTGGCAAGAAGGGCATCTTTCTTTCTCTTTTAGGAGTACTTGGGGTAAAATCATTTTCTACTATATATTTTTTCTTTTTTTCTTACCTTCATTATGCAGTAGGCCATTGTATTATATGCTATAAAATTAATCAAGATCAACTTTGTTTTCTACAGCAGTGTTGTGAGAGAGAATCTTACCTCATATTTCAAGTAGGGTTTAAACCTGATCAGCACTTTTATAGGAGGCTTCTGAAGGGAATGTGTGTGTTTTGGAGAAATGATAGAGGGATTATATTATGTCGCAATTCTGCTTCCTTTAGCAGTACTTCCTCCAATGAAGAGAAGTTGGTTAATGGGTACAAAAATACAGTTAGATAGAAGATATAAATTCTAGGATTTGATGGTACAGGAAGGAAATTGTAGTTAACAATAATTGATTGTATATTTCAAAGTAGCTAGAAGAGAAGAATTGTAATGCTCCCAAGATAAAGAAAAGATAATTGTTTGTGGTGATGGATTTCCTAATTACCCGATTTGATCATTCTACATTGTAAACATGTATCAAAATAAAACATATACCTTCAGATTATCTACAATTATGATATATCAATTTTTTAAAAAGTACTTCCCTAGCTTTGCATTATAATTGGGCATTTTATATTAAAGAATATGTAAAACCCAAGATAATGTTTACTAGTTTCCATTTTAGAGTATTAGGTTAGCATTGTACTTAATCTGATCAAATAATACTTTTGCTTCTACTGTTGTTAGTCATGACATTTTTCTGACTTCTACTTTTAAGTATGATTAGAAAGTTTACTGTTATCATTAGAATTCAATGATGAATAATACCAGTCTTAATACAGCTTGGTTCGTAATAATTTCATGCATTATAGTTAGTGGTTAGCACAAATACGACATTACTCAGGATCTTGTTAAACCATGATACAGGATCATTCAGGAGCCAAGGGGCCATAGCTCATTTGGAGAGGTTAATAGAGGATACTATACTATTATGCAAAAATGGATGTTGCTTGGCTGGCTGTTTAGTTTTCCTTCCTCTTATTTTAAAAAAAAATAATAAATAACTAAATGGCACAGACATTTACACAAGCATAGAGAACCCAACCTGTCTCTTTTTTTCTTCTTCGTTCTCTAATCCTGACTTGTCTTTTTATGTGGTCAGTACCACAGCTTTGCCAAAGTTTATTAGTATTATTCAAGTCTTTCTAATCTCTAAATGTTTTGCCACCTCCAGAATTTAAAATTTCTTAGTGAGCTTGTTAAGACCTATTAAGCAATATCTTTCTTTTGTTTTGAGTGAATCATTTTGCTCCCCCAAACAACCCTTCTCACATCCTGCCATCTAACTGTTGTAAAAATACAAATACAGTCCTCTGTTTGTGATTTGGATGAAACCTGTGATAATAATTTCTTGTTTCTTGTACACTACTTCAAAATGTGTATAAATTGTTATGGAAGCAGATGATTTATCCCAGACATTATTTTAATGGACAGGGCCCTGTATATTTAGGTACTTAGATTTTAGTAGTGTGCTAATTTTTGCTTAGTATATTGTAAAATACATCTTTTAATTTTGATTGGAAAACAAAGACCAGAAATACTGGTTTTTAAATCATTGAACTTGTCTGATTATAGAGTTGTTGTATGTTCTTGCCTTAACAGAAACTATAGTGTGTAATGATAAATTGTAATTATAGAGATAGTTTTATACTTTCTGCAAAAGCAGTGGGAGGCCACAACATGGTCTGGTTCAGTTCGTAAGAAAAATGGCATTTATGGCTCTGGGGGACGGGGACAGGGAGATGGTTTCAGGATTAAACTGTTCCACCTCAGATCATCAGGCATTAGTTAGATTCCGGAGCTCAGGTGGTAATGCCTGCTCACCCACCACTCAACTCCTGCTGTGCAGCTGGGTTCCTAATAGGTCACAGACTGGTACTGGTCTGTAGGCCCAGGGATTGGGGTCCCCTGATCTATAGCATAAGATAATTCTCAGAGTAGAAAAATCTTAACTATAAACCCTAGGAGTGAGTTTTTACAAATTGCCTGCCTTCCTTTATCTTTGAATACAAATTTCTGATAGTTTTAAAATACATAACTACTGAAAGCAAAAGGATAAAAATGATATTTAAACAACATGCAGCAGTAGCAAAACAGTAAGACCATTTGACAGGAATCCCTAACATTTGCCTTATGGTTTTGAGATTAACCCAATTTGTTTTAAAAAGGCTTTGTGTTACCACATACAATTTTCTCATTTAGAAATTAATGTGGGCAGTTAAGTTATACCTGCCTAATTTTAGAAAGATAAATTATGAATGTCGAAATGAAAGGTAAGCAGAAGAATCAGCCAACATTGGCAACATTAGAGAAATTAATTTAAATTTGCATTAAGCCAGGAACATATTGTTTGTAAATTATGAGGCTTCTATGTACTTTTGTACAGCTTTAATGAAAAAGAATCATACTTACTTGATTAAGCATTGGCTTTGCTAATTGTGGAACTAAGACCAAAATAGTCATTTTCATGGGAGGTTGGAAATATCTGAATTCAAATATTGCCTATATCCACAATAATCTAACATTTTTATTGTGTATTTCTCTATTTTTAATTGTTTAAAAATACATAACATAAAATTTGCTATCTTAACCATTTTTAAGTGTACAGTTCAATAGTGTTAAGTACATTCACATTGTTGTACTACCAATCTCCAGAACTCTTTTCATCTTTTAGAACTGAAAGTCGATATCCATTAAGCACTAACTCTTCATTCCCTTCACTTCTTAGCCCCTGGCAACCACCATTCTACTTTCTGTCTCTATGAATTTGACTATTCTAGATGCCTCATATAAGTGGGATCGTGATATTTCTTTTTTGTGACTGGCTTATTTCACTTAGCATAATGTTCTCAGGGTTAACCCATGTTATAGCATCTGTCAGAGTTTTCTTCCTTCTTGATGCTGAATAATATTTCATCATATCTATGTATCTGTCTACACATTTTGCTTGGCAGTTCATCCACTGATGGACACTTGGGTTGCTTCTATCTTTTGGCCATTGTGAATAATGCTACTATGAACATGGGTACAAATATCTCTTTAAGACCCTGCTTTCAATTGTTTGGGGAATATACCCAGAAGTGGAATTGCTGGAGCACATAATAACTTGATTTTTAAGTTTCTGAGGAGCCGTCATATTGTTTTCCATAGTGGCTATACAATTTTAATAATCTAACATTTTTAAAGAGTCCTATACCTATTGCTATAGTTAGTAGAAAATGATCCAAAATGAATGTAGTTACAGCTTTACTCAGCAAATTGGCCTTTACCTTAGTGTGTTGCTGTAAAAACAAAAAAAGAGAAAACAAAAAACGCCATCATTAGATGTGTATTAGTTGTTTCCTATTGCTGCTGTTAACAATTTGCCACAAATATAGTGGCTTAAAATAGCACAGATTTGTTACCTTTGCGCTTCTGGAGGTCAGAAGTCCAAAATGAGCCCTGTGGGACTAATATCAAGATGCTGGCAGAGATGTGTTCCTCCTGGAGGTGCTAAGGGAAAATCTGTTTGCTTACCTTCTCCAGCCTTCAGAAGCAGCTCACATACCTGAGCTCTTTGCCCTAGGCCAGCAATCCTGTCAGTTCAACCCAGGCTTCCATCATCACATCTTCACCAACTCTCTGCCTCCCTCTTTCAATGATAAAGGACCTTTGTGATTACATCAGGCCCACTCAGATAATCCAGGATAATCTCCCCATTGCAGGATCCTTAATTTAGTCACATCTGCACATAGCCTTTTCCCATGTAAAATGGCTTGCTTACAGGTTCTGGGGATTAGGATGTGGACATCTTTGAGGGGTTTTCATTCTTCCTACGGCAGGATATTTATTATCCCTTTAGCAGTTCACATCTCCAGCATCTAGATAGGAGCCTTTTTTGTTTCCATGGGGAATATTTAGAGGGCAGTGAATAGTGAGGAGAGGAAACATAGAAAAAGTTTTTTTAGAGACTAACAACAAACACTGAAGTGTGAGAAGACCGTCAGTGGTAGGAACCCCCAAAATATCTCTTTAATCAATAAATGAATACATGAGATGTATAGAAATCCTGGATACCATAAAATTTTAGTTATCTGGAACCTCAGGGAATACCTTTTCTAGAGAGGTTATCCCTTAACAGTCAAAATTTTTAAAAATACATATAACTGGCCAGGCATGGTGGCTCATGCCTATAGTCCCAGCACTTTGGGAGGCCAAGGCGGGCGGATCACCTGAGGTCAGGAGTTTGAGACCAGCCTGGCCAACATGGTGAAACCCCGTCTCTACTAAAAGTACAAAAATTAGCCAGGCGTGGTGGCAGGTGCCTGTAATCCCAGCTACTCAGGAGGCTGAGGCAGGAGAATTGCTTGAACTGGAGAGGTGGAGGTTGCAGTGAGCCAGGATCGCACCACTGCACTCCAGTCTTGGCAACAAGAGCAAGACTCATCCCCCACCCCCCCCCCCAAAAAAAAAAAAACCATTTAAGTGACCTCCATGGCAAAAGCTCTGATATTTATTCTTTTGTCAAATCTCCCCTTTAATTTGTATTACAGAAATAAATCAGATGGGTAAAAAATTAAACTACAAATGAGCTCCTAGTGAAAAGGATTGCTCCCCTGCAACTCTTCCTGTCTTCCTCCAGTCTTAGTCCTCAGAAGCAATTGCTTCTAATGATTTCGGTTCCTAATTCATTCTTCAGGTCACCCCCAAATCTCTAAATAATACGTTTATTCATTTTCTAAAATTATCAAAAAATTAGACATTAACTACTGCCCTATCACAAGGATTTATGTCACTTACACCACCCTTCCCTCATCACACTACCCTGCACCCTGCAATCTCACACTGTACTCAGTTTCTCTCTGTCGGCTCTGAAACTTAGTACCATACACTTAGACCTACATTTCTTATTCTATTAGTGGGGGAAAGTTCTCTTAAATACACATCACACCTTTTTTGTCTTTTTTTCTTCATTTATCTTTATTCTTTTAAAAAAATAATTAGAGGCAAATGTCTTTTGCCTTTTATTTTTATAAAATAAGAACACTTACACGCCCACCCTGCCTTCCATTTCTCTCTCCCTTCTACTTCCCAGTATCTTACAGCTGTACTTTCATGTTGTCAAGGTTGATCATATTCTTTCTGAGACCTTAAAATCTGTTCTGTAACAATAGTAAGATTGGTCTTTGGAGTAATTCTGAACATTGAAGACCCATAAGTGGTGTATATTGTTTAATTCTATAAATATTGTCCACTGCATAATGGAATAATATGTTAGAATTAAAATTCCTTGTCTCTTGGTTCGATCTCATGAGCAGAATACCACTGAAACATTTTTTCTAGAATCAGATAGATGAGACAAGTTGATCTCTCCCTTTCCCTCCCAATTATGTATACCAAATCTTCAAGTTTTTCTCAGTTTTCAGTCATTTCATCTCTTTTACTTCTCTCCCTTCTCCCTTCCTTCTGGAGAGCTCCCTCTTTTTCCAGACTGCAGTAGTTGCCTTCCAGGCCTCCCACGCAGCTCTCACTCTGAGGCTTCACTCCTTTCACTGCTCTTCTATGTTGCATGCACTCTTTTCTGAATTACATTTTTCCTCTTTCTTGCTTTATTTCCTCATTTTACTAGAATTAAAATTTCGGAGTCATGAGATATCTGCAAGTTTCTGGATTCTTGCTACATATTTATTTTATGAGTTGGCTGCAAATAGAATTCACTTTAAATTGCTTTTTCCTAGGATTTGAAATGTATTTCTCCACTGATACCAGTCTGATTCCTGGGCTCTTAATAGGTGACCTGTTTTTCTCTTTGGAGGCATTAAACACCTCTTTGTTCTTGAAGTTCAAAAATTTAACAATGATGGATCTAAGTGTGGGTGTTTTTTATTCATTATAAGGGTGAAGTTTTGACAGTTTTCATCAAGACCCTCTCCACCCCCTCCTCTTAACTCTGTCACCTCATCTCAGATTACCACCCCTGGCTCACCTTGCTCCAGCCACACTGACCTCCGCTTTCCTTGAACATGCCTCAAGGTCTTGTCACTGGCTATTCCTTTGGTATGGAATGCTCTTCTCTCAGATATCTGCTTGGCTCACTCCCTTACCTCCTCAGAACTTTGTTCAAATGTCACTTTCTGAAATGGCAACCTGTTCTAACTGTCCCATTTAAAATTATAATCCCTCTCATCCAAGCACTCCTAATCCTTTTATCCTGCTTTTATTTTCTTCATAGTTATCTATCACTAAATTGCATACTAAATAAAAAATATGTGCAAACCTGTACATATATGTATGTATGTATATGTGTATATGTATATATGTTTATCTTTGTATATGTGTATGTTTATGTATGTGTGTATATATTTATATTAGTTTGCTAGAGTTGCCATAACAAAATAACAAGACTGTGTGGCTTAAACAATAGAAGTTTATTTTCTATTTTCTTTCTTTTTTTTTTTTGAGATGGAGTCTCACTCTTTCACCCAGGCTGGAGTGAAGTGGTGCGATCTTGGCTCACTGTAACCTCTGCCTCCTGGGTTCAAGTGATTCTCCTACCTCATCGTCCCAAGTAGCTGGGATTACAAGCATCCACCACCGCACCTGGCTGGTTTCCCCATGTGGTCCATGCTGGTCTCGAACTCCTGACCTCAGGTGATCCATCTGCCTTGGTCTCCCAAAGTGCTAGGATTACAGGCGTGAGCCACCGCACCTGCCTAGAAGTTTATTTATTTTTTATTTTTTTATTATTTTTTTTTTATTATACTTTAAGTTTTAGGGTACATGTGCACATTGTGCAGGTTAGTTACATATGTATACATGTGCCATGCTGGTGCGCTGCACCCACTAACTCGTCATCTAGCATTAAGTATATCTCCCAATGCTATTCCTCCCGCCTCCCCCAACCCCACCACAGTCCCCAGAGTGTGATATTCCCCTTCCTGTGTCCATGTGATCTCATTGTTCAATTCCCACCTATGAGTGAGAATATGCAGTGTTTGGTTTTTTGTTCTTGCGATAGTTTACTGAGAATGATGATTTCCAATTTCATCCATGTCCCTACAAAGGACATGAACTCATCATTTTTTATGGCTGCATAGTATTCCATGGTGTATATGTGCCACATTTTCTTAATCCAGTCTATCATTGTTGGACATTTGGGTTGGTTCCAAGTCTTTGCTATTGTGAATAGTGCCGCAATAAACATATGTGTGCATGTGTCTTTATAGCAGCATGATTTATAGTCCTTTGGGTATATACCCAGTAATGGGATGGCTGGGTCAAATGGTATTTCTAGTTCTAGATCCCTGAGGAATCGCCACACTGACTTCCACAATGGTTGAACTAGTTTACAGTCCCACCAACAGTGTAAAAGTGTTCCTATTTCTCCACATCCTCTCCAGCACCTGTTGTTTCCTGACTTTTTAATGATTGCCATTCTAACTGGTGTGAGATGGTATCTCATAGTGGTTTTGATTTGCATTTCTCTGATGCCTAGTGATGATGAGCATTTTTTCATGTGTTTTTTGGCTGCATAAATGTCTTCTTTTGAGAAGTCTCTGTTCATGTCCTTCGCCCACTTTTTGATGGGGTTGTTTGTTTTTTTCTTGTAAATTTGTTTGAGTTCATTGTAGATTCTGGATATTAGCCCTTTGTCAGATGAGTAGGTTGCGAAAATTTTCTCCCATTTTGTAGGTTGCCTGTTCACTCTGATGGTAGTTTCTTTTGCTGTGCAGAAGCTCTTTAGTTTAATTAGATCCCATTTGTCAATTTTGTCTTTTGTTGCCATTGCTTTTGGTGTTTTGGACATGAAGTCCTTGCCCATGCCTATGTCCTGAATGGTAATGCCTAGGTTTTCTTCTAGAGTTTTTATGGTTTTAGGTCTAACGTTTAAATCTTTAATCCATCTTGAATTGATTTTTGTATAAGGTGTAAGGAAGGGATCCAGTTTCAGCTTTCTACATATGGCTAGCCAGTTTTCCCAGCACCATTTATTAAATAGGGAATCCTTTCCCCATTGCTTGTTTTTCTCAGGTTTGTCAAAGATCAGATAGTTGCAGGTATGCGGCGTTATTTCTGAGGGCTCTGTTCTGTTCCATTGATCTATATCTCTGTTTTGGTACCAGTACCATGCTGTTTTGGTTACTGTAGCCTTGTAGTATAGTTTGAAGTCAGGTAGTGTGATGCCTCCAGTTTTGTTCTTTTGGCTTAGGATTGACTTGGCGATGCGGGCTCTTTTTTGGTTCCATATGAACTTTAAAGTAGTTTTTTCCAATTCTGTGAAGAAAGTCATTGGTAGCTTGATGGGGATGGCATTGAATCTGTAAATTACCTTGAGCAGTATGGCGATTTTCACGATATTGATTCTTCCTAGCCATGAGCATGGAATGTTCTTCCATTTGTTTGTATCCTCTTTTATTTCCTTGAGCAGTGGTTTGTAGTTCTCCTTGAAGAGGTCCTTCACATCCCTTGTAAGTTGGATTCCTAGGTATTTTATTCTCTTTGAAGCAATTGTGAATGGGAGTTCACTCATGATTTGGCTCTCTGTTTGTCTGTTGTTGGTGTATAAGAATGCTTGTGATTTTTGTACATTGATTTTGTATCCTGAGACTTTGCTGAAGTTGCTTATCAGCTTAAGGAGATTTTGGGCTGAGACAATGGGGTTTTCTAGATATACAATCATGTCGTCTGCAAACAGGGACAATTTGACTTCCTCTTTTCCTAATTGGATACCCTTTATTTCCTTCTCCTGCCTAATTGCCCTGGCCAGAACTTCCAACACTATGTTGAATAGGAGTGGTGAGAGAGGGCATCCCTGTCTTGTGCCAGTTTTCAAAGGGAATGCTTCCAGTTTTTGCCCATTCAGTATGATATTGGCTGTGGGTTTGTCATAGATAGCTCTTATTATTTTGAAATACGTCCCATCAATACCTAATTTATTGAGAGTTTTTAGCATGAAGGATTGTTGAATTTTGTCAAAGGCTTTTTCTGCATCTATTGAGATAATCATGTGGTTTTTGTCTTTGGCTCTGTTTATATGCTGGATTACATTTATTGATTTGTGTATATTGAACCAGCCTTGCATCCCAGGGATGAAGCCCACTTGATCATGGTGGATAAGCTTTTTGATGTGCTGCTGGATTCGGTTTGCCAGTATTTTATTGAGGATTTTTGCATCAATGTTCATCAAGGATATTGGTCTAAAATTCTCTTTTTGGTTGTGTCTCTGCCTGGCTTTGGTATCAGAATGATGCTGGCCTCATAAAATGAGTTAGGGAGGATTCCCTCTTTTTCTATTGATTGGAATAGTTTCAGAAGGAATGGTACCAGTTCCTCCTTGTACCTCTGGTAGAATTCGGCTGTGAATCCATCTGGTCCTGGACTCTTTTTGGTTGGTAAACTATTGATTATTGCCACAATTTCAGCTCCTGTTATTGGTCTATTCAGAGATTCAACTTCTTCCTGGTTTAGTCTTGGGAGAGTGTATGTGTCGAGGAATTTATCCATTTCTTCTAGATTTTCTAGTTTATTTGCGTAGAGGTGTTTGTAGTATTCTCTGATGGTAGTTTGTATTTCTGTGGGATCGGTGGTGATATCCCCTTTATCATTTTTTACTGTGTCTATTTGATTCTTCTCTCTTTTTTTGTTTATTAGTCTTGCTAGCGGTCTCTCAATTTTGTTGATCCTTTCAAAAAACCAGCTCCTGGATTCATTGATTTTTTGAAGGGTTTTTTGTGTCTCTATTTCCTTCAGTTCTGCTCTGATTTTAGTTATTTCTTGCCTTCTGCTAGCTTTTGAATGTGTTTGCTCTTGCTTTTCTAGATCTTTTAATTGTGATGTTAGGGTGTCAATTTTGGATCTTTCCTGCTTTCTCTTGTGGGCATTTAGTGCTATAAATTGCCCTCTACACACTGCTTTGAATGCGTCCCAGAGATTCTGGTATGTTGTGTCTTTGTTCTCGTTGGTTTCAAAGAACATCTTTATTTCTGCCTTCATTTCGTTATGTACCCAGTAGTCATTCAGGAGCAGGTTGTTCAGTTTCCATGTAGTTGAGCGGCTTTGAGTGAGATTCTTAATCCTGAGTTCTAGTTTGATTGCACTGTGGTCTGAGAAATAGTTTGTTACAATTTCTGTTCTTTTACATTTGCTGAGGAGAGCTTTACTTCCAACTATGTGGTCAATTTTGGAATAGGTGTGGTGTGGTGCTGAAAAAAATGTATATTCTGTTGATTTGGGGTGGAGAGTTCTGTAGATGTCTATTAGGTCTGCTTGGTTCAGAGCTGAGTTCAATTCCTGGGTATCCTTGTTGACTTTCTGTCTCGTTGATCTGTCTAATGTTGACAGTGGGGTGTTAAAGTCTCCCATTATTAATGTGTGGGAGTCTAAGTCTCTTTGTAGGTCACTCAGGACTTGCTTTATGAATCTGGGTGCTCCTGTATTGGGTGCATATGTATTTAGGATAGTTAGCTCTTCTTGTTGAATTGATCCCTTTACCATTATGTAATGGCCTTCTTTGTCTCTTTTGATCTTTGTTGGTTTAAAGTCTGTTTTATCAGAGAATAGGATTGCAACCCCTGCCTTTTTTTGTTTTCCATTTGCTTGGTAGATCTTCCTCCATCCTTTTATTTTGAGCCTATGTGTGTCTCTGCACGTGAGATGGGTTTCCTGAATACAGCACACTGATGGGTCTTGACTCTTTATCCAATTTGCCAGTCTGTGTCTTTTAATTGGAGAATTTAGTCCATTTACATTTAAAGTTAATATTGTTATGTGTGAATTTGATCCTGTCATTATGATGTTAGCTGGTGATTTTGCTCGTTAGTTGATGCAGTTTCTTCCTAGTCTCGATGGTCTTTACATTTTGGCATGATTTTGCAGTGGCTGGTACTGGTTGTTCCTTTCCATGTTTAGCGCTTCCTTCAGGAGCTCTTTTAGGGCAGGCCTGCTGGTGACAAAATCTCTCAGCATTTGCTTGTCTGTAAAGTATTTTATTTCTCCTTCACTTATGAAGCTTAGTTTGGCTGGATATGAAATTCTGGGTTGAAAATTCTTTTCTTTAAGAATGTTGAATATTGGCCCCCACTCTCTTCTGGCTTGTAGGGTTTCTGCCGAGAGATCCGCTGTTAGTCTGATGGGCTTCCCTTTGAGGGTGACCCAACCTTTCTCTCTGGCTGCCCTTAACATTTTTTCCTTCATTTCAACTTTGGTGAATCTGACAATTATGTGTCTTGGAGTTGCTCTTCTTGAGGAGTATCTTTTTGGCATTCTCTGTATTTCCTGAATCTGAACGTTGGCCTGCCTTGCTAGATTGGGGAAGTTCTCCTGGATAATATCCTGCAGAGTGTTTTCCAACTTGGTTCCATTCTCCCCATCACTTTCAGGTACACCAATCAGACATAGATTTGGTCTTTTGACATAGTCCCATATTTCTTGGAGACTTTGCTCATTTCTTTTTATTCTTTTTTCTCTAAACTTCCCTTCTCGCTTCATTTCATTCATTTCATCTTCCATTGCTGATACCCTTTCTTCCAGTTGATCGCATCGGCTCCTGAGGCTTCTGCATTCTTCACGTAGTTCTTGAGCCTTGGTTTTCAGCTCCATCAGCTCCTTTAAGCACTTCTCTGTATTGGTTATTCTAGTTATACA
Source organism: Pan troglodytes (assembly GCF_028858775.2). Lineage (NCBI taxonomy): Eukaryota > Metazoa > Chordata > Mammalia > Primates > Hominidae > Pan > Pan troglodytes. The sequence goes on from NC_086015.1 coordinate 97,400,334, forward strand.
TTCTTCTAAATTTTTTTCAAAATTTTCAACTTCTTTGCCTTTGGTTTGAATGTCCTCCCATAGCTCAGAGTAATTTGATCGTCTGAAGCCTTCTTCTCTCAGCTCGTCAAAGTCATTCTCCATCCAGCTTTGTTCCGTTGCTGGTGAGGAATTGCGTTTCTTTGGAGGAGGAGAGGCGCTCTGCGTTTTAGAATTTTCAGTTTTTCTGCTCTGTTTTTTCCCCATCTTTGTGGTTTTATCTACTTTTGGTCTTTGATGATGGTGATGTACAGATGGGTTTTCGGTGTGGATGTCCTTTCTGTTTGTTAGTTTTCCTTCTAACAGACAGGACCCTCAGTTGCAGGTCTGTTGGAATACCCTGCCGTGTGAGGTGTCAGTGTGCCCCTGCTGGGGGGTGCCTCCCAGTTAGGCTGCTCGGGGGTCAGGGGTCAGGGACCCACTTGAGGAGGCAGTCTGCCGGTTCTCAGATCTCCAGCTGCGTGCTGGGAGAACCACTGCTCTCTTCAAAGCTGTCAGACAGGGACATTTAAGTCTGCAGAGGTTACTGCTGTCTTTTTGTTTGTCTGTGCCATGCCCCCAGAGGTGGAGCCTACAGAGGCAGGCAGGCCTCCTTGAGCTGTGGTGGGCTCCACCCAGTTGGAGCTTCCCGGCTGCTTTGTTTACCTAAGCAAGCCTGGGCAATGGCGGGCGCCCCTCCCCCAGCCTGGCTGCTGCCTTGCAGTTTGATCTGAGACTGCTGTGCTAGCAATCAGCGAGATTCCGTGGGCGTAGGACCCTCCGAGCCAGGTGTGGGATATAGTCTCGTGGTGCGCCGTTTTTTAAGCCGGTCTGAAAAGCGCAATATTCGGGTGGGAGTGACCCGATTTTCCAGTTGCTTCTGTCACCCCTTTCTTTGACTCGGAAAGGGAACTCCCTGACCCCTTGCGCTTCCCAGGTGAGGCAATGCCTCGCCCTGCTTCGGCTGGCGCAGGGTGCACGCACCCACTGGCCTGCGCCCACTGTCTGGCACTCCCTAGTGAGATGAACCCGGTACCTCAGATGGAAATGCAGAAATCACCCGCTCACGCTGGGAGCTGTAGACCGGAGCTGTTCCTATTCTAGAAGTTTATTTAATCACAGTTTTGGACGCCAGAAGTTTGAGATGAAGGCATCAGCAAGATTTGTTTTGTCTGAGGTCCTTCTTCATGGCTGGTAGATAGCTGTCTTCTCCCTGCGTCTTCTTTATATGGTCCTCCCCTGTAATTCTGTGACCAAATGTCCTCTTCTTGAAGGATCCCAGTCATATTCCATTAGGGCCCACTTTAATGAACTACTTTTAACTTAATTACTTCTTTATGGACCCTGTCTGTAAATACAGTCACCTTCTAAGGCACTATGGGTTAGGACTTCAACAAAGGAATTTTGCAGGGACACAGTTTAATTCAAAACATATTTAATTTGTTATATTCTATGTCCCCCAGCTAGAATGTAAGCTTCATGAGGTGAAAGATTTTTTTGTTGTTGTTCTGTCTATTGAGATATACTTACCACCTAGAACAATGCTCAGCATATAATAGAGGCTCAATAAATAATAATGAGTGTCTTATCTTTCTAGTACTCCTATTAATTGGATTTTGAACCTATGTAATTGATCCACCTTGTCTCATTTTCAGTCAGTCTGTTACTGTTTTACTTTTTGTGGAGAGATTTCTTCAACCTTAACTTCCAAATACTTCTACAGAATATTCTTTATTTTGGTAACCATGTATTTAGTTTCTAAGAACTCTCTTCTTGATCCTTTTTCATGGCATTCTGTTATGGATATTGTATCTTTGCTGATCTGTGTGCATTTAATAGATCATATTTCTCTTTTTTTCCCTGAATTTTCTGTTTCTTCCTGTGTCATTATTGTTTATTTTGTTCTTTTTCTTACATATTGCTTAAGCATTTCTGATCTTTAATTATCTAGCAATCCTTGGTTATACATTTTTATTTAATAATGAGACAATAAAAGTACTAGAGGTGTATTTTAAGGACAAGACCTTTTATCTGGTGATACAACTTTCTGAAGAGCTGACTGTTACTCTGGAGGCTCTCTTCATGGTAGAATGCAGAGATCTTTGATTTGGGGTCTAAAACCCATAGTGGCTGCCTTAGAAGTCTTCACAAATAGTTTATTCAATTTTCTTAGATAAAAACCTTCCAACTTTTTACCTGGTTGCCCAAATTGCAATATTGGAAGTATGGAATCAATGACTTCTTATGTATGCTTTCATATGTATGCTTTGTTTTTATTTTTACTCCCATTGATTTAAAGACAAACTCATTATTCTGTTCTCTACCCCTATTTTCCTACTTTTTGAATAGCAATCAACCAGTCTAACTTACTCTCTCTATCTTTTCCATGTTGATTGGTCTGATTATCATTTTCCAAGTCTTCAAGGATAAGTTAGAAAGACATAGGTGTAAGATCAGAGATTGGGCACAGTGGCTCACGCCTGTAATCCCAACACTTTGGGAGGCTAAAGCAGGCGATCACTTGAGATCAGGAGTTCAAGACCAGCCTGACCAACTTGGTGAAACCCCGTCTCTACTAAAAATACAAAAATTAGCTGGGCATGGTGGAGGCCGCCTGTAATCCCAGCTACTTGGGAGGCTGAGGCAGGAGAATTACTTGAACCTGGGAGGCAGTCATTGCAGTGAGCCGAGATGGCACCACTGCACTCCAGCCTGGGTGACAAAGTTAGACTCTGTCTCAAAAAAAAAAAAAGACTAGAAAACATCCAAAGTAATTGCAGTCTAAGTCAGAGTAAGGTTAGTTTTAAGTACGTAATCTTTGCTGTCAGACTCCCTGGTTTCTTTTTAATATACTTAACTAATCTTTTGCATTTTTCTGATGGCACACAGGTCTGCAATTAAGGCCTTACGTCCTGGAGGGATACTTGTATACTCTACATGCACGCTTTCCAAGGCAGAAAATCAAGATGTGATCAGTGAAATTTTAAACTCCCACGGTAACATCATGCCTATGGACGTTAAAGGAATAGCAAGGACTTGCTCCCACGACTTCACATTTGCTCCCACTGGCCAGGAATGTGGGCTCTTAGTGATTCCAGATAAGGGCAAAGCCTGGGGCCCAATGTATGTAGCCAAATTGAAGAAATCATGGAGCACAGGAAAATGGTGACATGAATTTGTAAACTGTGTTTCTGTGTTATATTTATATTTCTGAACTCAGTACATGTTAATATTTAAATAATTATGCAGTAACTTTCTCTGGGTCTGTTTGGAATCCTATTTAGTTAATACTTTAGCATCTTAGAATCTAGGCTTGAGAATTGTTCAGGTGTATTTTTTTCCTAGAAATATATCTGTAACGATGATTTAAGGTGGTGCAGATGGTGTTTGTTCTATATTATAAATCTGCTGTCTTTGCTTGGCATTTTATAGTTAAATTAATTAGAATATGTGGTTTTATGCATAACGTGTTTAGATCTGTATTCTTTCTATGATAGTGCTTTGAACCTTCAAAAATTCACATTTTCCAGCACTCCGACCATTTTCCCGCTTATCAAATGTACAAATTTGTTCAAGGTTTTTTTTTCCCCCCAACTTTTGTAACTGATTGTCTCAGAACTGATTGGTATTCTGAGACTAACTTTTTAAGCAGCACTATTTCTAGTTCTGGCAAAATAGTTTTTTTTATTTGCAACGTTGTTTTCTGTTAAAGACTATATTATGTTTACTGCAAAGGTCAGTGACTCTATTGACACCAGCTTTATTTCCCCCACGTTTTTTGCATTCACAAATACAAATTGAAAGGGTAAATTATATTGAAAGGCCTTTAGAACAGCAGATTCACATGCACATGTTTGACTTTTGACATTCAGCTTATAGAATTATGGAGTCTATCCAGCAGGCTATAAAGCAAGTACTTGAGACAAAACCGGAATGATTAATAACTGCAATCACTGAACTATATTTGGAGAGTTTTGTTACATAATTGCAGTCATAATGAGCACTACAGAATCTGATTATCTTACATTCACAATCTGGAGGGGCTTTTTATTTCATTTTGTTATAAAATGTTCTCTGAGAATATGATGCCACATATTAATGCACAAGAGGGAGATGCCTAATGAGAGTGGACTGTGTGATTACCAGAACCCAGTGCCATTTACTAAGTGGCTCTCCATGTTTACATAATTCCTGGGAATACTGTATACATTTCTTCTTATGTACTTAGGGTTTTAGCTTCAGTCAGCATCACACTTTTTCTCCAGAAATTACTTCACTTAGAGTACAAACATATTTTTCCAACTATTAAGAAAAATTATGCAGCACATCTCAAAAAATAGCATCTCTTTGGAAACTAGCCTTTTAAAAAAAAACAACTTTATCTGATTATAGAAATACAAAATTCTGCTAAAGCTGAATACTTTTGAATTGTTCATTATGTTCTGTGCCTTTAAACTAGAGACTATTTGCTTATTAATATTTTTTATTTTGCAAGCATATGTAACCCGGTTTATATCATCAGGAAGTCTTAGGAAGAATTTTTTTTTCTGTACCTTCGGTCTGTTAATCATTTGTTTTCCTTTATGTCCAATTGATATGTTTAAAGTAAAGCTAAAGTCCGGGCACGGTGGCTTATGCCTGTAATCCCAGCACTTTGTCAGGCCGAGGCAGGGGGGATCTCCTGAGGTCAGAAGTTCGAGACTAGCCTGCCCAACATGGTAAAACCCCGACTCTACTAAAAATGCAAAAAAATTAGACAGGCATGGTGGCTGGCACCAGCAATCCCAGCTACTTAGGAGGCTGAGGCAGAAGAATCACTTGAACCCAGGAGGCAGAGGTTGCAGTTAGCCAAGATCTCGCCATTGCACTCCAGCCTGGGCGACAAGAGTGAAACTCCGTAGCAAAAAAATAATAATAATAGTAATTAAATAAAAATAAAGTAACGCCAGAACTGTTGGACCAAATCAAGTATATGGGTAAATACAGAAGAATAATGATGGTGGAAAAGATGTTTTCTTTTTTAAGTTATCATTATTAGTTTGTTTTTTTTATCTTCAGACACTATAGGTTTTAAAAATAGGTTTCTTTTATGTAGGTTAATCACAGAGTAAATCTGCACACTGTACTTTGTTAAATGTCGTTATTTTCCCAGTATAATGCGATGAAGCTTAATGTGAATACTTGGTGTGCTATTGAATTTACTTTCCTATGATTACTGAAAAATGGATGCACGTGTGTTTGTGTGTGTATATATACATATATAATTTTGTTATTAAAAGCAATTGCCCCAAAAGCAAAAATTGACAAGCAGGACCTAATTAAACTGAAGAGCTTCTGCACAGCAAACTAAACTATCAACAGAGTAGCAGACAACTTACAGGATGGGAGAAATATTTGCAAATTATGCATCTGCCAAAGGTCTAATATCCAGAATCTATAAGGAACTTAAATCAGCAAGCAAAAAACAAATAACCCTATTAAAAACTGAGCAAAGGACATGAACAGACATTTCTCAAAAGAAGACATTCACATGGCCAACAAACATATGAAAAAGTGCTCTTCATCACTAATCATCAGAGAAATGCAAATCAAAACCACACTGAGATAATATTTTACACCAGTCAGAATGGCTATTATTAAAAAGTCAATAAAATAAAAAATAACAGATGCTGATGAGGCTGTGGAGAAAAGGAACTGCTTATAAACTGTTGGCGGAAATGTAAATTACTTCAGCCTCTATGGAAAGCAGTTTGGAGATTTCTCAAAGAACTTTATAACAGAATTGCCATTTGAGCTAGCAATCCCATTAGTGGGTATATACCCACAGGAAAATAAATTGTCCTACAAAAAAAGACATAAACGCTTGTGTGTTCATCACAGTAATATTTACAATAGTAAAGATATGGAATCAACCTAACTGCCCATCAGCAGTGGATTGAATAAAGGAAATGTGGTACATATACCTCGTGTAATATTACACAGTGATGAAAAAGAATGAAATAATGTCTTTTGCAACAACATGGATGCAGCTGGATGCTTTTATCCTAAGCAAATTCAGGAACAGAAAACTAAATACATATTCTCACTTACAAATGGGAGCTAAATATCGAGTACACATGGACATAAAGGAACAATAGACACTGGTGACTACTAGAGTGGGGAAGGAAGGAGGGGGATGTAGGCTGAAAAACTACCTATTGGGTACTGCACTCACTACCTGGGTGACGGGATCATCTGTACCCCAAACCTCAGCATCATCCAGTATACCCATGTAACACACCTATTCATGTATCCCCTGAATCTAAAAAGCTGAAATTATTTTTTAATGAGAAGATAAACCATAATTATAATGAAATAGGTAATATTGAGCATTGAATATTCTATAAATTGTTTATATATGTTATCTTTTTTTTTTTTTTTTTTTTTGAGATGGAGTCTTGCTCTGTCGCCCAGGCTGGATGGAGGAGTGCAGTGGCATGATCTCAGCTCACTGCAACCTCTGCCTCCCGGGTTCAAGCAGTTTTCTGCCTCAGCCTCCCAAGTAACTGAGATCACAGGCACCCACGACCATGCCTGGCTAATTTTTTTTGTATTTTTAGTAAAGATGGGGTTCCACCATCTTGGCCAGGTTGATCTTGAACTCCTGACCTTGTGATCCACCTGCCTCAGCCTCCCAAAGTGCTGGGATTACAGGTGTGAGCCACCACACCCACTGTGTATGTTGTCTTTATTGATGCTTAAAACAAACTCAGGAATAAGTATTATAACCCCCTTTTGTGAATGAGAAAACCAAAGCTCAGTTCTGTTTATAGTTTGCCAAGGCTACACTGGTAAGTAAAGGGTTCAGCCAATGTATAGACAGACTGTATAGATATATGAAGTGGGGGTGGGGGCCAAGGAGCTATTACTGCTGTTTGGAAATACTTGCCTCTTGTAGATCCAGCTTTAACATTTTTCTGACATCCTAGTAATAGCAGACCCTGCACAAAGTGGATATCAGAGTTAATACTGTGAAGAGAGAAAATAATGAGAATACTTTTACCAAAGATAATGAAATCTTGCATAATGTCTGCATTTTTCCATTGATTGGAGTGCATCCTTAGAATACTGAAAATAACAAAAACCCAGGACATTTTTGGAAATTGTATGCTCTCTAGCAACTTTGCGTGAATTTTTATACAAACACTTATGAGTTATATAAAATGTTCTAAAACTAGAAAAAACATGGTCTTGTAACATGTTATTTTCTTAGATCACTGGTTTCTCAGAACATGTCTTTCTGCATGGCCTCCTCATCCCCATCCCAGGGGAGAACGTGAATGTTCCGAGGGACTTCGGCCTCTGGGGCTTCCACACTCTGGGTGTCAGGGGTACAGCTCACAGGCTTTCAGTTTGGCCACAGCTGAATGATTGAGAATTACCAGATAAATCCTCCAAATCCATTTCTCCAGAAACCACTTCCTGGCCACACAGTGGGAGCCTTGTTTGACCTTTTTTAACCTTTCCTGGTCAGGTGCCAGGCCAGTCCTGCAAAGCCAGCAAAGTTTCATTTTCATTTAACCCTTTTTTTTTCACTTTGAATCAAATGGAATTTAGTTCCTCCCACTGTCCCCAACCCAGCTAGAGTGCAGTGGTGTCATCATGGCTCACTGCAGCCTCGACTTCCTGGGTTCAAGTTATCTTTTCGCCTCAGCCTCCTAAGTAGCCTGGACTACAGGCCCACAATACCATGCCTGGCTAATTTTTAAATAAATTATTATTTATTATTATTGTATTATTGTAGAGATGTGACCTCACCAGGCTGGTTTCAAACCCCTGGCCTCAAGTGATCCTCCCACTTCAGCCTCCCAAAGTATTGGGATTACAGGTGTGAGCCATTGTGCTCGGCCTCATATATTATTAGTTGTAAAAAAGGATGCATGTTTTCCCTCACCTTCTCTTCTCTTTGGCTAATTATAAATCATTTTACTTAATATTTCATAGTTAAAGGGTAGAGCCGCGATCAAAACTGGCTCCGAGCTCCAGGCCCTTTTCCCAACACTATGCTGTCTCACAGAGTGTAGGTTGTTTGAACCCTCAAGATTATTAACTGACTTTACCCCTATTTTCCATTGTTCAGTTTCCTCCTTTTGTGTCATACCCTATTCCCAGGGGATGAAAGGATTAATCAATACTTGGGAAAAAAACAACAACCTTGAACTGTTTCAGGCCATATTGTAAAGAAGTGTGTCTTGTGATTTTGATACCCAGAAATCTCCAGTGGAGGGTATTCTCTGCCTTCCTTTTCTTTGCAGATGCTGAGCTGAAGAATGGAAATTTGGAGCAGACTTGCAGTGTCAATTGTAAAGCAAAGAGTAATTGATATTACTTTCTGTGACACTGAGTTACTTTGAAAATAGCTTTATAAAAATTTAGGTTGCTTACCAACACATTAACTTCTCCCTGCCGTCCACACGCTGAACAGCCACTACTTTCAGAAATAGACTGAATAAATGTAATGCATTTAAATGGTTTGTACTGAATTTTTTGAAGCATCAGATATTATCTGTGGTTGGAAATCAAGGTGTCCTGCAGTTCTTTATCTTATTATGTATATTCCTATAACCTTATACTCAAGATTTCATATTACTTCCTTAGCAGTATTGTGAAAAATATTCTTTCATACAATGTGGGTAGGTAGAAAATAATAGCTACCTGCACACCTGGCTATGTGACCAAATAATCACAAATCTAATAGACCCTTATCCAAGAAGCCTTTATGCCTGGGAGATAAGCATCAGACAGATAATCTGCATAGATGAATGCAACTCATCTGGAATACAAAGAGAAAATTAGAACCAATAGCAATAATTTTATTAGATGCCAAAAAGTCCTTTGATGCAATTGAATGAGACTACTTGTATTATGTGTTAGGTAAATTTGGCTTTGGGGACAAATAAAGCAGATAGCACAATTTATTTTCAATCCATTTATATGGTTTAAATCAATGGTTTACAATCTCCCTTTCCCTGCCTTATTGCTGCACTGGGGAGGGAAGTAAGGATGATGCCCATTTCTGATGTTACTCTTCAGGCTGACATTGAAGCTAGAAAATCACACAGATCCCACGGGTATCTGAAGAATATTCAGATGGAGATTCACAAGTTAACTAATATATGCTGATAATCTACTACTTTTGCTGAAAGCTCTAATACCATCTGTCCTGAAAACATTAAGAGTAATGTCAGAATTTGGAGTGGCTTCAGGCAAAGTCAATGGGAGAGAACCAGAAATACTATCTTGACAGAATAGTTTCTATTAATGTTATTGTGTGATAATAAAAATAAAATAAAAATTTTAAAATAATAGATATGGGATTCTCATTAGGGAATGACTAAACAATAGAGTAAAGAAGACATTTTAAAATTGATCTGTAATTCAGTGCTAAGCTTTTTAAAAAATGGGTTATACTAAATCTAAGGAGGAAGAAAGTGTGGTAGAGCTTATGTCTCTTTAAAATTTAATTTGTTAACTCAAAGATTAACTCCATACCTTTCTGAAACTTTTCACAAATGAAAAGAGTAATTTCCTTAGTCGTGTGAGGACATATTGTCATGTTGAAACCCAGGGAAAGCATATGCTACCTTAGGAAGAGGATGTTTGCCCCACTGGAAGCTATTTAATGGTATATGTCATGACTCAATTAAGCTTGCTATGGCTTGTCAAAAGGAATTTTCCACTGCATATTGCTATGGAATAGCCTATTACACACAAACAACTATACAACCTAGCAGAACTAAAAATGTATAGTTCATTGAAAAATAAAACACAGAAGCATAGCATCCAGCTCCTTCTTAGTTCTTAAAAGCCAGTGGAAATAGAATTGCAGATATTAACATGAATGGACAAAGTTCAGAGAGATTGGCAATGGCGAAAGGAAAGGAGAGGGACAGAGCTTATATCAGCTTACAATTATTAAGTTACAGAGAGAAAGATTCTTCACATATTTATCCAAACAAAGTGTTAACAACGTTTTCAAAATGGTAAACCTTTCTTCATTAAGGTATTAACAGTAATTGCTAGGGTGAGGGGCAGGGGATAGAGAACTCGGGAGAACTTCTGTTGACTTGTGAATTAATGTTACTAGGGAAGGATTACTGTGGGCTCATAGCTTATGGCTGCCAACTCAAAAGGAAGGGAGGTTATGATGGTGACAACTAGCTCTGATGCCACTGGGAATTGTTTTGTGTGATATTTTTAGCCATTAATAGCCAACATAACTAGTTATACCACATTTTCACATGATATTCATTCCTCTTAAATTGATTATAAAAATTTCAGGGTAAGTCCTATATTATAGCAAATGTGTTTATAAACAGCAGACATACACAAATCAAACTACCTATGTTCTTTCTTCCTTAAAAGACTGCTTTGTGATAGTAAAGATAATCTCTGTAAATCTTCTATATGGAGCTGTACCTCTGCCCATTGATGCATTATTTTCAGCTACCTAGTCAACTTGGCCATATAAAATGAATTCAATAGATTCTTCTTCCATCCAACAGTATTGAGTTGGCAGAAGCAATTTGATATAATTTTAGAAGAGGTGATTTTTGAACCAGGAGAAGTTTAAGTGGTATCTGTGACAGAGCCTAGATTGAGTCAGGCAGGCATGTTTCAAGAGCAAGGGACACTGGTAAGGCATGAAGGGTTCAGGATGCATCACCAGGAAGCACATTACTACTCCAAACAAAGTGTAGGTGTTCGTCTATCTGATCACACCTTCTATTAATACATCCACTGAGGACTAGGGTGTCTAGTTCATGTCTTCCCCATCAGAACTTTTGCCACCATCCTGGCTGAATTCATCATGTCTGTGGAAAACCTATCCAATATCCTACCCTCCTGGCTCCTTGATTGCCTCTTCTCCAACAGCTTTTGTCTCCATGTTCTTCATTCAGTAACTCACACTCCTGAGCATTTCCTAGAACCTGGCATTGTCTAGAGTCACACTCTCCAATGGATCTTTCTGCATTGTTTTATCTGCTCTATTAGACACGGACAGTACCAGCCATATGTGTCTACTGATCACTTAAAATGTGGCTAGTGTGGCTGGGTGAAATGGTTCACACCTGTAATCCCAACACTTTGGGAGGCTGAGGTGGGCAGATCGTTTGAGCCCAGGAGTTCAGGATCAGCCTGGGCAACATGGCAAAACCCCATCTCTCAAAAAAAAATAATAATAATACGTGTGTGTGTGTGTGTGTATATAGTGAAAATTAGCTAGGCGTGGTGGCACGTGCCTCTAGTCCCAGCTACTTGGGAGGCTGAGCTGGGAGGATTGCCTGAACCTGAGAGGCAGAGGTTGCAGTGAGCCGAAAATGTGCCACTGCAGTCCAGCGTGACTGAGGAACAATTTTTTTGTTTACTTGTTTGAGACGGGGTCTCGCTCTGTTGCCCTGTCTGGAATGCGGTGGTGAGATCTCAGCTCACTGCGACCTCTGCCTCCCAGGTTCAAGAGGTTCTTCTGCCTCAGCCTCCCGAGAAGCTGAGATTACAGGTGCCTGCCACCATACCCGGCTAATTTTTGTATTTTTAGTAGAGACCGAGTTTCACCATGTTGGCCAGGCTGGTCTGGAACTCCTGACCTCAAGTGATCCATGCACCTTGGTATCCCCAAGTGCTGGGATTACAGGCATGAGCCACAGTGCCCAGCCCTGAAGAAGAATTTACATTTTAATTAATGTAAATGTAAATAGTCACATGTAGCTCTTGGCTACCATATTGAACAACACAGATCTAGAATTTCTCCACCTACTAATATTTAATCTCAGTACCTCTTGTTCTTCCAGCTTTATTATTCTCTCATTTTTATTAAACTGCAATCCAGTTTTCTTGATACCTGTAGTTTTTAAACCTTAATTCTGTTAAAGACTATCCTTTTCCCTTCTGGTTTCCTTTCTTTATTCATCCTGGACCCTAAGGTTAATGCCTTACAACTTACAACACAGAGCTCTCATCTCCGTCATTGTCTTACATTCCCATCGCACTTGATACTGAAACTTGCAATTCTGTATCAGTCCATAGACCATGCCTCTACTGATAGATCCTACATCGCTGAGCATTGTTTGAAAAAGAAGAAAATCATACAGTGGACAGTGCAGATTGACGTCACTACAAATTCACACAACTGTGCAGATTTATTTTACCACAAATTCATGCTCACCTAAGTTTTTTTGTTTGTTTTGTTTGTTTTTTGTTTGTTTGTTTGAGGCGGTGTCTCGCTCTTTCGCCCAGGCTGGAGTGCAGTGGCGCCATCTCGGCTCACTGCAAGCTCCGCCTCCCGGGTTCACGTCATTCTCCTGCCTCAGCCTCCCGAGTAGCTGGGACTACAGGCGACTGCCACCATGCCTGGCTAATTTGTTGTATTTTTAGTAGAGACGGGGTTTCACCGTGTTAGCCAGGATGGTCTCGATCTCCTGACCTCGTGATCCGCCTGCGTCGGCCTCCCAAAGTGCTGGATTACAGGCGTGAGCCACCGCACCCGGCCTCACCTAAGATTTTTACACTGCTCAAAAACTTTGACTATTCCTTGGCCGGCTTTCTTTTCCGTTTTCATTAGTGACTTTTCGAAACTTTGACTATTCTCTACGTCTCTCCCACATAAACCCTCTCCTATTTTCTTTAGATGATGCCCCTGCCTCCTTGTTGCTTGAGAAAATTGTGGCTATCAGAGTGAATGTCCTTGACTCTAACTTTCTTGACTCATACTCCTCTTCTCCTCAGTTTATTTAGAAACACCACCAGCCAGCCGGCATTCTAAGTTAGAAACTTGGAAGTGATGTTCCATTTTTCTCTTTCCTCTTCCTCACTCTCACCTCTAGATAATAACCAAGACCTGTCTTTTTTATTATTTTCTCTTAATACCATTGACATTGCCTTAGTTAAGATCACTGAGCTATTGAATTTTCTTCCAAACTCATCTTCTTACCTGCTGCCTCACACCTCACAATCTACACTGTCTATTGCTGCCAAAGTGCTCTTCATACAACAAAATTCTGTCATGTCATTATTGTGATTAAAATTTGTCAGTGACTCCCACTTTACACGATGAAGTCTGAGCCCTTAGCATATTATCTACTAGGCCATCTTGCTTTGAAAGCTGGATCTCTCTCTCCCTCTCTTTTTTTTTCCTCTCTCTCTCTCTTTTACACACACACAAGTTACATTCTCTTTTACTTTTTTCATAGAAATTTGAGTAATCCTATTGAGGAAACCTAATTATCACAATGGTTAAAGTGTCTCAACTCCAGCTCGTTGGGTAGGATACCCTTTAAGTAATTTGCTAATTGTGCTACGGCACCTGATGATATTTTTGCAGTGAACGAGATATTTGAAAATACAGTCTTTTTGTTTTCATACTTCTATCTGGTAACAATATATCTGTATTTTTGGCTGCAATACTTATTTTTTCCACAGTGAATTGAAGAAATAGTCAAACCACTTTCAAAATCTTGGGCATTGAACTGAGAGATGTAAATTAAATAGAGAATCCACTACATTACGGACATGCTGAAGCATACATACAGTGTGGGAAAATTTCAAAATGAAATAGGCTGAGTAATAAGGTTGGAATGTCAATGGATAAATCCATAATTGTCTTCTGGAGGAAGCTTCAAACCTACAAGGAATATCCAAGGACAGAACAGCAAATGAAAATATCTTAAAATAGAAAAAGAAGTTGTACTTCACATCAAGGACAGTCAAAAAATAGATTATTGAGGTAGCACAGAAACTATAGAAAAATCTTAATCTTCATAATCTTATCAGTTAGCCCAGAGTGTTTTTTTTTAATGTGAAAAATTAGTGTGATCTGGAACTACTTCTGCCTTTAACTGAATTTGTGACATTAAATAGGCCTAAAACTTTCTAAACTTTGGCTGCCTGATTTTTTAAGTAAAAATAGGTTATCTCTAAGAAAAGTGAATATACTTTGAGCCACTACTATATTCCAGGCACTTACATGACTGGTGTTTTATTTGATCGTGTCTCTTCTCTTTCTAAAAGTCTTCTGACCTGTAACTGCAGCTGAGGCAAAGGATTAATACTGTACACAAAAGTCAAGGGAGAAAGAAAAAAAATAGTGGAGAACCAAAATAGGTCTAAGAGGAGTGATAAATACAGGAGTAAATAAAGCATGAGGAGGCGATGGGAATTACAAAGGAGAAACAGGTGAAAGAGCCTCGTTAAAGAGTACAACCAGCTATGTTCACATTCTTGGCAATACGTTCATTTTGCTAAACTGGCATTTCTATTAAGCCAACATTCCAGAAAGCGCGGTTGTTTCTGTTTCTCTTTCACAGCAGACCAGTCTGTTTCCAAGCTTGATGTTTTTCACTCTTATGCATCTCAAACTTTGGTAATGTAAGTACCACGTATAATAAAAGAGCAAAAATATTCTCTAGGGCCCCAGTGCTTTATTAAAATATTTATTTTAAAATGAACAAACATCACAGTGTAAAAAATTCTGTATACATATAGTTTTATACAACTTTAAAATCCACGAAGCTCTAAAACGTTGTTAACAATTGGAAAATAAAATGAAAATAAATAGCATTAATTTAATACCTCAGATGATGCTGTTCTGTTAAAACTATATTGCCTCATGAAATCAAAGCATGATACTTACCATTAAGGTGTAGGATTTTAGTGTTCAGTGTGTCCTAGCTATTGTACATCACATGATTTTTCAATTCTTCCACCAATTTTCTCTGTTTGAATTACCAAAAAACTTTGATTTTTTGTAGTGCCTTATGATGCTGTTTTCTCTCCAACTTTCCTTAAATACAGAATTTATATGTTAAAAACAGCTTTGGTGTTTTCAAGTTATTTCGCAAATATTAAAATAGTACTGCTTGGGGTTAACTTGATAATAACAGAAACACCTTTTTTTTTTTTTTTTTTTTTTTTGAGACTGAGTCTTGCTCTGTCCCCCAAGCTGGAGCGCAGTGGCGCGATCTCGGCTCACTGCAAGTTCCGCCTCCCAGGTTCACGCCATTCTCCTGCCTCAGCCTCCCGAGTAGCTGGGACCATAGGTGCCCACCACCACCCCCGGCTAATTTTTTGTATTTTTAGTAGAGACGGGGTTTCATCGTGTTAACCAGGATGGTCTCGATCTCCTGACCTCGTGATCCGCCAGTCTCGGCCTCCCAAAGTGCTGGGATTACAGGCATGAGCCACCGCGCCCGGCCCATAAACACCTTCTTAAGCACTAGAATCTCATAGTGACCATCCAGATGATACAGAGTATACTTACATTATATCTTTAAAAATTCAGAATAGCTTCAATATGAAATATAAAATTACCCACATTCTCCCTGGGAGCTCAGTTAGCAGAGAGTCATCTGAGAATCCCCAAGTCCCTGAGCTTCAGTTTGAGAAACGGTGCTGTGGTCTTTATTGATCCTGCTAGGTTGGAAAACATGGAATCTCCTCTGATAAGTATATCTTAGAAGATTTGCCAGGAGAAAGAGAAGCACAGGGAAGTCATAATTTAAATAAAAGGACAGAATATTTTTGGTACAGCCCTTCCCTACAAATATATCTTTCCAGGGCAGGGACATTTGTTCCTTGCTATGAAAAGGGGACCATGTAATTTAACATCCAACTAAGACATTTTTGAGAGTAGACAAGCAAGCTATTAATAATTACACCAGGACAACTAAGTGACCAGGACAGTCCAGCCCACATGGTCACCCTAAGAGAAGAGTGAGGGAGGCACTCATGCATTTGAAGAGATCAAATAGATCTCATGCTTCGTGATAAATGCTTTTGAAGCCAGGCGGGAGTCTCATGCCTTTAATCCCAGCTACTTGGATTGAGACAGGAGGATTGCTTGAGCTCGGGAGTTTTCAGACTAGCCTGGTAGGCAACATAGCAGGCAACCCAGTCTCAAGGAAAAAAAAAGAGAGAGACAGAGAGAGATGAAATGCTTTTTTTTTTCTTTTTTGCTTTTTTTTTCATCCTGCACACTTTGTTGCAGTTCCCTTCTGCAAAAATGAGATACTCCCCCTTTCAGTGCAAATAAAAACCTTCTTAATTACAAAACGACTTCCTTTCTACTCTGCCTGAAATCTAAAGCATGAAGGTCTCCTCTTAATCAACAAATCAAAATACATTACAAGCACTGTCTAATGACTTCAATCTGATATTATTCTTAATGGAGCTTCTGGCAAGAGCCCAGCTGAGATAACTGATAGGCAAGATGAATAGTCAAAGCTAAGGCAGTGGCTTTCAGACTTTTTAGGGAATTTGAATAATGTTTATAAGATGACATACAAAGGTAAGCCCATAGACATACAGAAAGTTTTATTACACAGTATTTATCCTTAAACTTGTTATGTATTACACGCATACATATATACATGAACATATATATTATCCCACTTAATTGACCTTGACCCCCACTTAATTGATTTCATGACCCATTAATGATTTGGAATCTGCAATTTGAAAACCACTTCTAACTAGCCATACCCTTTTGCATCCAGTTAAGTAAAAAGGTACATAAATAGACAATGTAAATTCATTTCCATGTGTCTTTACAAAAATTCATTTTACTAATTTATTCTTGGTTTAAGTAAGTGTTGATTTTAGCACATTAAAAAAAAATCCTATATAAGGTGTTATATGCCATGTCATTCAAAGCCTCCCTGCTGCCTTCCCCTCCAGCCCTACCCCGTGTAGGCCTGTAATTATTAATTTCTCTTAGATTTCAGTGAATGTTTTCAGATTACTTGGCCTATATTAATTATATTGTTTTCCATTTTCCTTTGTGTGCTGAGAAACACAGCTAAATTCTATGACCACATACAGCACTTATCTCTGTTTATCTCCCTTCACCTACCCCATTCTCCACATGGCTTTTATTCTCTCATTATCCTCCCTCTTTAAAAAATGATTATGTTGTAGAAGATATACCGGCTAAGGGTGTATGTACCAGAGTCTGTCTGCCTGAGTTTGAATTCTATGCCACTCTCTAGCTGTGTGATGTTAGGCAAGTTACTTAACCTGTTTATATCTTAGTTTCCTCATCAGTAAAATTAGAATAACAGCAATGAAAAGAACAATCATAATACCTATATCATAGTCATTTTGTGAGATCTAAATGAGGTAATACCTTTAGGTACTAGCACATTGCTTAGCCCATAGTAAGCAGACAATAAATAAAGCTATTGCTATTCTCATAAATTTTAGAAGTAGACATTACAATTAGTTGAGGGTTTCTTTTTCTCCCTTTTTTTCTTTCTATTGTTATTATTTTTTTACTGAGGGTTTTGTTAGCTTTTAATCTTGTGGAACTCAGAAACTCCCATTAATACGGTTTCATAGAAAATAGTCGTACAAATTTGTCTTTGCATCTTCTCTACAGAAGCCCCTTTGTCAGATGAATTCACAGAGTGTTTTCTTTTGGAATCCTTAGGCTAGGCTTACTTATTTGTGATATTTGTGTATGAGTTTGTTTTCCCACTAGTATATAAGAACTTTGAGGGTCAGGAGCTGTTTTATGAGTCGTTGAGTTCCCCTAGCTCTTCATTCCCTGCTTTCTTATAGTGTGTGTTTCATAAATGTTTAATGAAATACATTAATTTAACAGTTTCCTTTGAATATCAAAAAAGGAAGAAAGTTCTCAGTAGAAAGGAGTAAAAATTCAAACAGAGATTGATGAAAGCACAGAGAGAGTTTGATATTCAGAACATTAACTGAGGCAGTAAGGCTAGAGTAGAATGGTCAACTGCCCCATTAGACGTGGTTAAGAAAATGGACTTTATTAGTAAGTCTGGGTATACACTTTTGTCTCTGTTACTTCCTAGTTATGCAAACGTGGGCAAATCATGTAACGTCTTTAAAGCTCATGTCCCTCAGCTCTACAATAAAGATAACTAAAAGATCCTGAAGGCCCAAGTTCTAGTGTTTTATAGCACCATAGGATGACTATAGTTAACAATAATATATATTTTTAAATATCTAGAAGACAGAATATTGAATGTTCCCAAAATAAAGAAATGATAAATGTTTGAAATTATGGCCCTGCTAATCATTCTGATCTGATCACTACACATTGTATGTGTTGAAACATTACTATGTACCCCATAATTACATATAATTATTATATGTCAATTTAAAAAATTTAAAAAAGATCATAAATGTAAAGTGTTTAGTATAGCACCTGATATATAGAAAGCAGATGATGTATTAGATTTTCTATTGCTGCATCACAAATTACAAAACTTGTCAATTAAAAAGAATACAAATGTATCTTACAGTTCCCATGAGTCAACAGTTCAGAATATTTTAGTTGGGTTCTCTGCTCAGGATCCCAGAAGGCTAAAATCAAGATGTAAATTGGGTATGCCCCTCTCTAGAAGCTTTCCTGGAAAAAGATCTCTTTCCAAGCTCCCTCAAATTTTTGGCAAAATTAATTTCTTTGCAGGTACATGACTGAGGTTCAGCGTTCATACTAGGAACCACTCTCGACAACTAGAGACCACTCACAAGTCCTTGTCACATGGCCCCATGCATAAGCCTCTCACTCTAGGAATCTCTTAATTTCTTCCTTCAGGAAAGACCCCCAGTCCTTTTAAGTGCTCACCTGAATCAGGTATGCCAAGAACAATCTTTCTTTGAATAACAGATGAGAGATTTTTAGCTGATGTTCCCTCCCTGTACGTCTTCGTTACTGTAAGCATCTTGCCACTCTATGATTCTATTATTTACATACACATATTATTTATATAGCATAGCTCTTAACTATATAATCAGGTGCTAAGTTGGAAAAACATTTTTTTTCTAAGATTAGAAGAGAAACTAGGTGTGTTGGACTTATTGACAGCCAGTGGTCTCTACTATAGCACTTTCCTAAGAGGTTTTCAAAGGTAATTTTGATTATACGTGTGTTAGTCTATTTCATGTTGCTATAAAGGAATACCTGAGGCTGGATAATTTACAAAGAAAAGAGGTTTATTTGGCTTATGATTCTGCAGGCTGTACAAGAAGTATGGCACCAGCTTCTGGTGAGGCCTCAGGAAGATTTCAGTCATGAGGGAAGGCAAACAGGAGCAGGCATCACATGGTGAGAAAGGAAGTAAGAGGGAGAGGAGGGGCCGGGCTCTTTTTGACCATTGGATTTGTAACTATAGAGCAAGAGTTTACCCATTACTGTGGGGAGGGCACCAAATTATTCATGAGGGATGTGTTCTCATGACCGAAATGCCACCCACTAGGCCCCCCTCCAACACTGAGAGTCACATTTCTACATGAGATTTGGAGGGGACAAACATCCAAACTATATCAATGCACTATTTGCCCTCTATATTGTTTCTACAGATAACTCTACTATATTGTTTTTCTTATTATTATCATGACCTAGGAGACTTTGAGATAACTGATAAGGAGAGAAAAATGTTTGAATAGTTACAGAGTTAGGAAGACATTGGTTCTCTCATTCCTCCTGTCACAAGTGGTTGAAACATAAAATATGTTACAACTTTCAGTTTTATGAGTTATATTCAACTATGAAAGGAGTACAGAGAAATATAAAATTATCTCTGTCTTCAATGAATCTTCAATTTGATTGCAAACGTAAGACATATTTTCACATTTCACACAAATGTGAAAAGTTAAATAGCACTAGAAGGCAGTATATAATTATAAGACAAATGAATAGTGGATGGAGTCATAATTATAAATCGGAGAGGAGAAGTCAAGGATGGCTAAAGGAAGTAGGAGAGCACAGCTAAATCTACAGAAATGGGCAAGGTATCACCAGATAAAGAGAAAGGAAGAGGATATAATAGGAGGGTGGAGTGGCTTGAGCAGAAACATGGAAGCACACACAATGTAACATATTAATGGTGCAGTGGCTGGAGTCCAGAGTTCAACTAAGTGAATAGGAAGAGATAAAGTTGAAAGTGCAGATATTATTTGGAGCCTCAAATATGAATCCAAGGAGTGTGGGCTTAATCCAAAAGGCAGTAATAACCCATTGAAGCTTTTTCAAAAGAGGAATTCCACATAGAGTAGATATTGAGTAAGTATTTGTGAAAAGATGAATGAATACATAGTAAATATACTGTTTTAAGAAGAGTAATAGTTTGGGAAAGTTTGAATAGGAGGAGGAAGACTATTGGTTTTGGCTGTAGAGTATCAAGAGTCTGAGAGAGGTTCACAGGATCTGAGTTAGGTCACATGATAGCAGTGGGACTCCAAAAGGAGAGATTGATAGAAAGGAAGAATTAACAGGATTTGAAGACTAATTAGATATGGAGGAAAGGAAGAGAGAGGAACCAAAAATGACTCTGCATTTCCAGCCTGGATAATTTATAAATGATGGTTGCAATTTACAGTTTTCCCGTATGCAAAATGAGGAAAATAACAGTATTTTATAGTAAGCATGTCTCTATTATTATTGTTATGTACATAAAATGTCTAACATGGTACTTGAATGTTTAATTTCCAATAAATAATTGTTATTTTAATAGTTATTTTCATCATTAATATTAATTCACAATCCTGAGATCCAAACAATTCTGAAAGTCTTTTGCTTGTTTGTTTGGTTGGGTTTTTTTGCTGTGTTGTTTTGTTTTGTTTTGTTTTTTGATAACACATGCAGTGATCTGACCTGGAGTCTTTTGGTAGCAAAATCTTACCCAAACTGACTGAGAACCTTTGTTTACTGTCTAAATAACCATATGTTTTGCTCTCCAAATATTAGCATATTTATGAAAAGATATTTGGTTTAACCTCCTGACCTACATTTGCCTATTTATCTGTCTCAATTCCTTGGCATATTTGTCGGTATGACAGTAGCTCAATCAAAGGGACAAATTTGGATGCTGACTGAGATTCTCTTGGGAGTGTTAAAAACATATGGTATATATAACATGTTACTCTTCTGATATTTGAAAACATCTAATTTCAAATTACATCCAGCTTGAGAGTTTTGGATAAAAGGTGGTGGATCGTATTACTGTTGATTGAAAAAGGAAAACAGAGACAACTACTTTGAGGAGACAAATAGTTGATGAGAGATATGTTGAGTTTGAGGTAACGAGAGCACAGAAGTGAAACTATTTTCTAGGTGATTGGTGATACCTGATTGGATTTTCAAGCAAATAAGCAGGATACACATAGAAGTGAAATTTCAAGTCATGAGTAGGAATGAAATCTCCTAGAAAGACAAGGGAAAGGCAATGGGAAGAAAGCTGTAAGGGGATTATTGAAACAAGGTCTATGTATGCACCACATGTAACGAAAAGCTCTGGCTAAGCTATCAAAAAGCCGGTGTTTAGTAGGGTTGAAGCTGAGTCTGTAAGAATAGGTTGAGATGGAAAAGAAGCAGGAGAGTGCCATACTTGCCAAGGAAAGAACTAACTTTAAGAAGGAGCAGTCGATTACTAGAATCAAGTGCTACAGAGAGGTCAGAGAAAAGGAGAACAATCATAGCAGCAAACAGATTGGATTTGTTAATTTTGGATGCTCAATGGTAATGAGATGGTATCAGAGAAGGAAGAACAGAGGACTTAAGCGGGGAACCATAGCAGTCTAACTGGATTTCTTTACTTCTTGAGTATACTCATTCCTGGTTGATTCAAGAACACAAGAGTCAAAGAATCACAAAACTTATAGCTAAATCTAATCATATATTCTATCCCTCTTGTTTGTAGTTAAGAAGGCTGATGCCTCCAAAGTGGTTAAGATTCTGGTAACAGTCACATAATGAGTTCATGGCAGAGTTAAGACTAGAACATGAATACTGACATTCCCAATTACGTGCTGTTTCTTCTCTGTACTAGGCATCAAAGCAGTGCATTCATCTAAGGGTTCTGTTTGAATGACACCTTTAGGTATTACTGCAGCCCCCCTTAGTACAGAAACAAAATACTCCTCCACCAGTTTAAGAATAAAAAGTCTTATTAAAAAGCCTTTTCTTTATACTATTATGCCTCTCACACCATTGGGATTTTATGAAGAATTGAAAACTTTACACATCCATATATTATAACTTTCAGTGAGCCCAATAAAATGTTCCTTTGTATCAATATCCATGATTCTGTCCAGAAACTCTTTCAGTAGTTTAATTTCTCTTAGTCTTTTTTTTTTTTTTTTTTTTGAGATGGAGTTTTGCTCTTGTTTCCCAGGCTGGAGTGCAATGGCGCAATCTCGGCTCACCACAACCTCTGCCTCCCGGGTTCAAGCAATTCTCCTGCCTCAGCCTCCTGAGTAGCTGGGATTACAGGCACGTGCCTCCACACCTGGCTAATTTTGTATTTTTAGTAGAGACGGGGTTTCTCCATGTTGGTCAGGCTGGTCTCGAACTCCAGACCTCAGGTGATCCACCTGCCTCAGCCTCCCAAAGTGCTGGGATTACAGGCATGAGCCACCGTGCCCCGCCTCTCTTAGTCCTAATCTTTATAACTTGCAGAATCTTAACAGCTCAAGCAGATCTCTACAGGATAGTAAACTCCTTAGAGGCAGGAATTTTATCTTATCTTTGTATGTCTGGCACCCTAAAATGATGTCAACAACATAGTATATATTCAATAAATGCTTGTTGAATGAACAAATAGGTGAATAAATGAATGAATTAGTGGAACGTTCAGTAAGCCTCCTTGAGAAACAGTGGGAAGATAAGGTATTTGGCTCAATCTCCTGACATAGTTAGCTTGTGCTTGCTTTTCCAACTCATGTCTAACAGAAATAGCCCTCAGCATATTTGCAAACACAATAGTACCCTCAATCAAAGGGAAAACACTTGGATTATCTCTCAGAATTATTGCTAACAAGTTTTACTTATTTGGATGCCAGTGACCCTTACTAAAGACTTGGGACTTGGAAAAGAGGTCACGGAGGTGGTAGGGGAATGTGTTGGCCCTGGCCCTCTAATATTCTGATTATATGTTTCTTTGCTGCTCAGTCAGTTGCTTTTGGGGCTTTTTATTTTGTTTGAAATGCAGCCTAGAGGGCAAAAAGATGTACCAGAAATTCCAGCCTTATTTGGAAGAGCCCTGTAGAAAGTGGCTTATCAATACTTAGCACTTTTCCACATGTACTACACAAGTATGCCTTATTTCAGGAAATTTGCAAAGCGGTAATCATATATTTCACCCTGTATTATAATAATATATTTTTCTCTTTCCTGAGTGTGATGTGCTCTCAACTATTTAGCATCTAATGTCACAAATTTCCAGCACTGGCAGATTAGAATGCCTCAAAGGCCTAATGACTCCTAAGTGGCTCACCGTCAGCTCGGTACAGCTAAGCAATTCCCATGCTGCTCAGGAGTCATGTATTATGCTGGCAGGCTGCCTCACTGGTGAGTTACCTTGAGACAAAAGTGTTGTCAACAGTGGAACAGTCAGTTTTTCCTTAAAGCCCTTTATTCACTCCTCTCCCCCAACTAGGTATAGCCGTATTTCTAGAGCAGCAATCACAAAGTACACCTAGTGATTTTATCAGGATTTCTGGCTAAATTAACTTAAACAGCGACACGAGTGGAAATATACCTCCCTGGCTTCCCTGCCAGCCTACCCTGAGAACATTCTGGCTTAATTTCTCTCTTTAACAAGACCAAGAAGACAGTCTTTTGCGTCTCCATGAGAAAAGTATTTACATATTCAGAAATCAGCTTGGCAAACCAGAGCTAAGAGTATGGGGAATAAACATTGTCTCTGTTCTTTTTTTCCTCTCAAAGTTGAGAATTAAATTCTTGAATATGATAAGAGTTAAAAGTTGGCAAAAGAGAGATGGCAACAGTGATGTGACATCTGTCAAAAAGTGTTGATCAGCGGAGGCCTCTCTGCCTACCTTGTGCACCCTTGGGCTCTCAGGGCCTTGACAGGTGTTTCCCTTTTTCCGCCTTCCTTTCCCTGGACTGGCTTCCTGGGCTTGATAGGGGCAGATGCAAGCATTCCACAGCTTGCATTGCCTCATTTAAAATGCACGGTGGGTAGAAATTAAAATTAAAATGAGTTCTTTTTTAAGCAAAAATGTCACCATTCTCTTTCAAAGATGATAACCTGAGTAATGACTATCAAGAGAAAAGATTGGTGTCAAATTATGAGGCTGGGCTTAGTGGGCTTATGATTTATGTATAGGAATACATCATTTTTTGACAAAGAGCAAGATGAGGTTGAAATTGTATTTATTTGGCAAGCCAAACTGGCTTCTTTGACTTTTTTTTTTTTTTTTTTTTTTTTGAGATGGAGTCTTGCTCTGTCACCCAGGCTGGAGTGCAGTGGCACCACCTTGGCTCACTGCAAGCTCCACTTCCCGAGTTCACGCCATTCTCCTGCCTCAGCCTCCTGAGTAGCTGGGACTACAGGTGCCTGCCACCACCCCCGGCTAATTTCTTGTATTTTGTTTAGTAGAGATGGGGTTTCACGTTGTTAGCCAGGATGGTCTTGATCTCCTGACCTCGTGATCCGCCCGCCTCGGCCTCCCAAAGTGCTGGGATTATAGGCGTGAGCCCCCGTGCCCAGCCTCTTTTACTTTTAAGCCATTGGCATACATTTAATATGTCATATGCACTTACTTAATATCGGGTAGCAAGGACATATGTGTTCATGTTCAAAACTAGGCTAGGCAGTCCTTTACTGGACCACACAGGAAGTCTCCAAACTATTCTAGGAGATGAGAGCTGTCTCTTTGTGTTGTGACAGGTATTCTAAGCCATTCATTTTGAGCAAGATTTCTTTAGCTGTTTTCTCTGTTTCTCTCTCTTTTCTATTGTTACAAAGAGAGGTCTATAACTTTTGCAAGTGGAAAAATTGGTCTAACTACCACTAGCTTTCTTTGGAAATGTATATTTGCTTTCTTCCTGTCTCTTTCTCACTGGCATGTTATTTTAGCAGTCAAGCTATTTGTGTGTCAAAAATAAGTATGGTACATTTTCTAGTCTACCTTTACTAAGTAATAGTCATGAGTACAATCTCACATAAAATTTTGCAATAAGGAATTCAGGATAGGTTTTATTCTGCTTACTTCTCAAGAGAGCTGATTAAGTGAGAATCATTTGATCCAAATTTGTAGCTACTGCTGCCATGTTGAGTGCGGGGTGTCTTGAAGAGTATAATCCCCACCTTCCCACCAATCCAGGAAGGAAAATATTGAAGTTCCTTATCTACAGCGTAATCTCTGTGTTCTGTTTCTTCTTGTCATTTTCATTATATATACAGACCCCTCAGGAGAGAACAACTGTTCTGAGTCATATTTCACATTGCAACTTGTGAAGCATAATAAATCTTGTTTCAAGTTGTGAAGAGGAGATCTGCACAAACACTACATACCATACAATACTTACAAAATTTAAGTTTGTGGTCCCTTCTTGAGTCCCACATGTAAAAATCACAAATCATGCTTTTGTGCATTTAGATATTTTACCAATGCTATATTTCTCCCATCACATGTTCAAGAAGATCTTGGAAGAAGTGATATGCCATACGGAAAGAACAATGTCTTTGAAACGAGTCAAATGCTTAGTAAATCATTTGGCTTCTGAATACTTGTTTACTCTTTTGTGGAATGGAGATGGTGATACTGTCATGAAGGGTTACTGTATGGTCTA
Organism: Pan troglodytes; assembly: GCF_028858775.2. Classification (NCBI taxonomy): domain Eukaryota; kingdom Metazoa; phylum Chordata; class Mammalia; order Primates; family Hominidae; genus Pan; species Pan troglodytes. Next base: position 97,425,934 of record NC_086015.1, read on the forward strand.
GAAATCACTGGCGTTCAGGTAGGTAGACTCTTCTGAATCTGAGTCTACCACACTTTCCCTTGGCTGAGCATTATTCCCAGTAAACCTGTTGTCCTGGATAATCCTGGTCACATGCAGTGTCCAGTACTGTGGATTTTGTGTGCGGTTCCTAATTTGTTTAGTCTAACAGCTACTCTCACTGGTGTTCTGAGGCCCAGAACCTCTTAGAGCCAATGTGTTCTAGGTTTTCTAAGCTACTGCTTTCAATTCATGTTTTAAGCTATTTTTTTTTCTCATTGGTGAACATATAACTTTTGAAGTTCTGTTTCCCAGAGACTCCAGAGGCAGGCCTATGACTTGTTCATTCATCCATTCAACAAATATTTAGTCCTTTAACCAACCCCATATGCCATACCAATATTTCTAGATCCCCTTTACACTGTGCATCTTCTATTTTTTTAATGTATCATTAGCATATCATGCAACTTATTCTTTTTTATTGCCTCTTGCTCCACTATAATGCAAGCTCCATTGGGACAGAGATCTTCATTTTATTCACTGATGCATCCCAAGCAAATACAATAATTCACAGCACATATCAAATATTTGTTGAATGAGTTTAGAATATATTATGTTTTAGGAACATGGGAACTGGTAAGTTATATTGGTCTTCCAGAGAACAGTTCATTCAGAAACTTTCTTGGTGTTCTTTAGAATTATTAAAGTTTCACATTGAGTATCCAGCTTCTTTCTTCTGTACACTAAAGGAAAGGTAACATCACATATTTTATCTGAACTCCGGTAAGCTCTTGATCTCCTGTGGTCTGTGCCTTCATCCTCCTCCTTATTATCATCATCACAGTTATCATCATCATGTTAACTAGTCTGCTAGATGGTTTCCAATGGTCTTTGCCAGTGGTCTTTACACAAGCATGCAGTCCTCTCCCATATTGAATAGGGATGATGTGTGTAACCAATAAGAGATGATTATGTGTAATTTCTTTTTTTTTTTTTTTTTTTTTTTTTGTTTTGTTTTATTTTTTATTTTTTATTATACTTTAAGTTTTAGGGTACATGTGCACATTGTGCAGGTTAGTTACATATGTATACATGTGCCATGCTGGTGCGCTGCACCCACTAACTCGTCATCTAGCATTAGGTATATCTCCCAATGCTATCCCTCCCCCCTCCCCCCTCCCCACCACAGTCCCCAGAGTATGATATTCCCCTTCCTGTGTCCATGTGATCTCATTGTTCAATTCCCACCTATGAGTGAGAATATGCGGTGTTTGGTTTTTTGTTCTTGCGATAGTTTACTGAGAATGATGGTTTCCAATTTCATCCATGTCCCTACAAAGGATATGAACTCATCATTTTTTATGGCTGCATAGTATTCCATGGTGTATATGTGCCACATTTTCTTAATCCAGTCTATCATTGTTGGACATTTGGGTTGGTTCCAAGTCTTTGCTATTGTGAATAATGCCGCAATAAACATACGTGTGCATGTGTCTTTATAGCAGCATGATTTATAGTCATTTGGGTATATACCCAGTAATGGGATGGCTGGGTCAAATGGTATTTCTAGTTCTAGATCCCTGAGGAATCCCATCGTCTCAGCCCAAAATCTCCTTAAGCTGATAAGCAACTTCAGCAAAGTCTCAGGATACAAAATCAATGTACAAAAATCACAAGCATTCTTATACACCAACAACAGACAAACAGAGAGCCAAATCATGAGTGAACTCCCATTCACAATTGCTTCAAAGAGAATAAAATACCTAGGAATCCAACTTACAAGGGATGTGAAGCACCTCTTCAAGGAGAACTACAAACCACTGCTCAAGGAAATAAAAGAGGATACAAACAAATGGAAGAACATTCCTTGCTCATGGGTAGGAAGAATCAATATCGTGAAAATGGCCATACTGCCCAAGGTAATTTACAGATTCAATGCCATCCCCATCAAGCTACCAATGACTTTCTTCACAGAATTGGAAAAAACTACTTCAAAGTTCATATGGAACCAAAAGAGAGCCCGCATCGCCAAGTCAATCCTAAGCCAAAAGAACAAAGCTGGAGGCATCACACTACCTGACTTCAAAGTATACTACAAGGCTACAGTAACCAAAACAGCATGGTACTGGTACCAAAACAGAAATATAGATCAATGGAACAGAACAGAGCCCTCAGAAATAACGCCGCTTACCTACAACTATCTGATCTTTGACAAACCTGAGAAAAACAAGCAATGGGGAAAGGATTCCCTATTTAATAAATGGTGCTGGGAAAACTGGCTAGCCATATGTAGAAAGCTGAAACTGGATCCCTTCCTTACACCTTATACAAAAATCAATTCAAGATGGATTAAAGATTTAAACGTTAGACCTAAAACCATAAAAACCCTAGAAGAAAACCTAGGCATTACCATTCAGGACATAGGCATGGGCAAGGACTTCATGTCTAAAACACCAAAAGCAATGGCAACAAAAGACAAAATTGACAAATGGGATCTAATTAAACTAAAGAGCTTCTGCACAGCAAAAGAAACTACCATCAGAGTGAATAGGCAACCTACAACATGGGAGAAAATTTTCGCAACCTACTCATCTGACAAAGGGCTAATATCCAGAATCTACAGTGAACTCAAACAAATTTACAAGAAAAAAACAAACAACCCCATCAAAAAGTGGGCGAAGGACATGAACAGGCACTTCTCAAAAGAAGACATTTATGCAGCCAAAAAACACATGAAAAAATGCTCATCATCACTGGCCATCAGAGAAATGCAAATCAAAACCACTATGAGATATCATCTCACCCCAGTTAGAATGGCAATCATTAAAAAGTCAGGAAACAACAGGTGCTGGAGAGGATGTGGAGAAATAGGAACACTTTTACACTGTTGGTGGGACTGTAAACTAGTTCAACCATTGTGGAAGTCAGTGTGGCGATTATGTGTAATTTCTAAGGCTAGGTCATAAAAAATATTACAGCTTCAGCCTTTCTCTCTTAGATTATTTCCTTTAGGGAAACCAGGTTTCATGCCATGAGGACAATAAAACAGTCCTCTGGAGAGGTCCAAGGATCAAGGAACTAAGGCCTTCTGCCAAAGTTCCTATGAATGAGCCATTTTGGAAGTGGATTTTCTAGCCCTTGTCAAGACTTAGATGACTGAAACCCTAGCCAACATTTTGTCTATAGTCTCGTGAGAAACTGAGCCAGAAACATCCAGCTAAACTGCTCCCAAAGTCCTGACACATAGGAATTGTGAGCTAATAAAAGATTATTGTTGTTTTAAGCTATTAAGTTTTGATGTAACTGTTACATAGCAGTAGTTACTATGTAATGTAATGTAGTTACTAATGTAATCACTGCACTTCTTGAGTGCCTTCATGTACAAACAAGTATATGATTTCATTCTTAAAGCAAACATCTGAATTGTCTTAGCCCATTTTGTGCTGCCATAATAGAATAGCTGAAACTTCATAATTTATAATGAACACAAATTCATTTGGCTTATGTTTCTGAAGACTGGGAAGTCCAAAAACTTGGTGCTGGCGTCTGGAGAGGGTCTTTGTGCTGCATCATTCCATAGCAGAAGGTGAAAGAGCAAGTGAGCATGCAAGACAGAGAGGAAAGGGGCCAAACTTATCCTTTTATCATGAGCCCACTCCCAAGATAACTAACCCACTCCCATTATAATGGCATTAGTCCATTTATTATGGCAGAGCCCTTATGAACTAATCACCTCTTAAAAGTTCACTTCTCGATACTATGGCATTGAGGATTAAGTCAGGACACATGGCTTTAGCGGGCACATTCAAACTACAGCAGTAGTTATATCCTCATTATACAGATGAGAAAGTGGAGGGTCAAAGGTGTTAGTTTACGCTTCCAGGGAGTGGAAGAGAGAGAATTTGATCACAGAATTCATTTTTAATGACTATGCTATTTTGAGTAGAGTATAATCTTTGGAGTATAAGGCTGCTTCTGGCAGAATGTCAGCATGGTACCTGAGAAACCTGGCAACCACAAATCACTTTCAATAATGTCCCTTTTCAGGTACAACATGCGAGCACATAGGTACTTTGATTTTCAGGAATTATCGAAAGCTTCTGCAAGTCCCATAAGATAAATGCACAGGTTTTCTTTAATAAAAATCCATGGCTCATGCTAAGTTTTTAATTAACTAGCTAGTAAGGTAGCTAGTTCCTGATGTGATGGCATTGCAAGAAAAGAGAGAGACCGCTAGGCACAGTGGCTCACACCTGTAATCTCAAGGCTTTGGGAGGCTGAGATGGGAGGATCACTTGAGCCTAGAAGTTTGAGACCAGCCTAAGCAACATAGCAAAATCCCATCTCTACAAAAAATAAAAAAATTAGTTGGGTATGTGGCATGCACTTGTAGTCCCAGGTGCTTGGGAGGCTGGTGTGCCAGGATCACTTGAGCCCCAGAGGTTAAGACTGCAGTGAGCCATATTAGTGCCACTGTACTCCAGCCTGGGCAACAGAGAGAGAGAGAGATCCTTTCTCTCTAAAAAAAAAAAAAAAAAAAAAGGTTAAAAAAAAACCTTTGTCATTTCACAAATTCTTCACCAAGTCTAGCCTTCAAAGAGGGCACATTTCTTCAAAAGTAGGTGACCAAGAGTGTCTTTCCCCTATTTTCCTGGGTTTGCTACTTTATATTTTATCTACAAAATGGCTATATCCCATAAAGGAGGACAGAACATAAGAAATCCATAAAAACTTGGTAAATCCCTGACCTGAACTTTATCCACTTCCACTCTCCTATTGTGTTAGAATGCCTCTCAATCAGTCCTAAATAGGATTAAATGTAATTAAAGTAATTCTCCCAGCAGTACTCCATGAAAGCAATGTAGATATATGTTCTGACTGCTTAAAATGTTTACATGAGAATTAGACACAAAACTTCTGTCTGAAAAACAGGTGCAAAATTAAAATCTAACCGATGCATGCTTAAAGATGACAGCTTAATTTCCCCAAATTTATAAGCCACCTTATTTGCCATTTTTGTGCTCAATACTCCCATTGTCCTTTGTGTTTTAAATTCTTTTGCTGACTTATTTCCTGTGTCAGTTTTCCACAGTCAGCATCCTTTAAAATTGGCTTAGAATTTTGCTACAGAAAATGCTGAAAAATCCCTTGCTGATTGTGTATGGCATGTACCTCACATAAAATATACCATATCTCATTTTCTTTCTGAATAATTCTTCTTCTAATCATGAAATTACAGTGGAGGTAGGAAAACTATCTAGAGATGAACAAATGGTTGTTATGGGGTATATAATAGACTATTTTCCATGGTCACTAGCACTATATAAGACCTTGAACCTAAATTCGAAAAAGAAGGACACCAGTATAGAGAACCGAAGATTAGGTGTCAGTGCAAATAGCCAAATGGGAGATGTATTCAACAGGAAATTTAATACACCAACAGGGTGTTGTGGCAGCCAATAAAGCTAATGGGCATTAACACAAGAATGCTATCTAGAGGAGGGTGATAGCCATACTCTGCTCAGACATTTGCTAGAATATTGCATTATATTCTAAATAGCAAAATTTTAAAGGAATAGAAACAAATGAAGCTATGTTCAGATAACAGAATTTAAGATAGCAGAGTATTTGAAATCTATGTCACATGAGAAGCATATTCAAATATTTAATGAGCTCTGTGCATTCAGGTTCACATTTTTAATTACATTTTCAGAATATAGACCTAGAACCTATGCATAGGAAAAAAATAGGCTGAATCAAAGGAAAAAATAAGGAGATAATTAGCTGCTTCAAGAGGTGTGCGTTTGCAGGTATGGGTGGTGTTCAAATACAGAAAACTACTTGAGAGGGAATGCACATGGATGCATTATCTTTTAATGCACATTCACCTCATTCACTAATATGTTTTGCCCTATCAATGTCCAGGACTTGGGTCAATCAAACTGGCAAGTTCTTATTCCCGGGGGAAGGGTTTGTCTCAATGATGGCCAGGGCAGCAGAAGCACAGAGAAGGCTGGTTGCTATATTGTCTCTCCTCCCCACAATTTGTGAATTGGATTGGATAGGGGAGAACTGGAAAACTATTTGACAATAAATAGTAGGAAATTTAAAGATGTTCACATCATTTGACCCAACAATTTCACTTCAAGAGGTATAAAAGAAATAAATAGGTGTTTGTAAGAGAACTTTACTTACAGAAATAGTCATCACAAAATTATTTATAATAGTGAAAAATAAGAGGAGGAAAGCTTTTCCCTTTAGCAAATATTTTCTGAGTATCTACTCTGTAACAGGTAATCTTCTAGGAAGTTGAGGTACATCAAAGAAAAAAAATAATTTTCTTGCTGTTACAGAGGTTACAGTCCAGCAGGAAGGATGAATGTAAATATAAATATCACAAATAATGATACAATGCAGTATGTTAGAAGGTGATAAGTGCCATGGAGGAAAATAAAAAAGCAGAGCAAAGTAATGAGGGTTGGGGTTGTCAGCTGCAGAGTGGCCAGGGTAGGGCTCTTTGAGGAGGTCACATGATCAAAGACTTGGTGAGGACATTAGCTATACAGATATCTGGAAGGAAATAGCAGTATGGACATCGATAAGAATGATTCAGTAGAAAATGAACAATTGATGAAATAGGAGTTTTTCTTCTTCTTCTTCTCCTTTTTTTTTTTTTTTTTTTTGAGACAGGATCTCATTATGTCCCCAAGACTGGAGTACAGTAGCATGGTCATAGCTCACGATAGCCTCAAATTCCTGGGCTCAGGTGATTCTCCAACTTCAGCCTTCGGAGTAGCTAGGACTACAGGTATGCACCACCATATCCAGCTATTTTTTAATTTTTTGGTAGAGGCAGGGTTTTGCCATGTTGACCAGGCTGTTCTCAAACTCTAGGCCTCAAGCAATCCTCCCACCTCAGCCTCCCAGAGTGCTGGGATTACAGGTGTGAGCTGCTGTGCCTGGCCTGATTTATTTGATTAACATAGGAAAATGCTAGCAATGTAATACTCAATGAACCAAGCAGAGTATAAAGTCTATATTCAGTATTATAGTTTATAATTATGTACATACATATATATTCATTTATTATATAAATATTTATTAAGCACCTATTTGTTTATTTTATAAACACTTATATAGCACTTATATTCCAGGTACTATTCTAAGCATTTCTAAATATTAATGTCATTAAATCCTCACTAACTTTGAGAAGAAGGAGGATCTATTTTGACCTCATGAGTGGAAGAGATGTGAATTAATTATCCAAGATCGCATGATTAGTAAAAGCAGAGAATGGCTTTCTTCTGTGTTCTTCATCCCTCTGGATTCTGTCTTCTCTTTGAAGAGTACTGTTAAGCTACTGGGGAGAGAATCAAACACAAATGTACGCCTAGAAACGGTGGCTTATGCCTGTAATCCCAGCATTTAGGGAGGCCGAGGTGGGCAGATCACAAGGTTAAGAGATGGAGACCATCCTGGCCAACATGGTGAAACCCCGTCTCTACTAAAAATACAAAAATTAGCTGGGCATGGTGGTGCACACCTGTAATCCCAGCTACTCGGGAGGCTGAGGCAGCAGAATGGCTTGGACCTGGGAGGCGGAGGCTACAGTGAGCCGGAGGTTGCAGTGAGCCGAGATCGCCCTGCTGGACTCCAGCCTGGTGACAGAGCGAGACTCTGTCTCAAAAAAAAAAAAAAAAAATTCTGAAAAGAAATTTGTCAAATATCAATATTGATTTTTTGTATGAATTATAGGTAATATTCACTGTTTTGCATACATTTGTGCATTTTGCAATTTTTTTTTTTTGAGACGGAGTCTCCCTCTGTCGCCCAGGCTGGAGTGCAGTGGCCTGATCTCGGCTCACTGCAACCTCTGCCTCCTGGGTTCAAGCGATTCTCCTGCTTCAGCCTCCCGAGTAGCTGGGATTACAGGCGCCCACCACCACGCCTGGCTGATTTTTGTATGTTTTTCAGTAGAGACGGGGTTTCACCATGTTGCCAGGCTGGTCTTGAACTCCTGACCTCAAGTGATCCACCCACTTCAGCCTCCCAAAGTGCTGGGATTACAGGCGTGAGCCACCGCGCCCAGCCACATTTTGCAAATTTTTAACAATAAATATATTTAACATTATAACTACTATCATATATATTTTTAATAGTATAGGCCGGGCGCAGTGGCTCAAGCCTGTAATCCCAGCACTTTGGGAGGCCAAGGCAGGCGGATCATGAGGTCAGGAGATCGAGACCTTCCTGGCTAACACGGTGAAACCCCGTCTCTACTGAAAATACAAAAAATTAGCCGGGCGTGGTAGCGGGCGCCTGTAGTCCCAGCTACTCGGGAGGCTGAGGCAGGAGAATGGCGTGAACCCGGAAGGCGGAGCTTGCAGAGAGCCGAGATCGCACCACTGCACTCCCGCCTGGGCGACAGAGCAAGACTCCCTCTGAAAAAAAAAAAATAGTATAGTGCCTTGTCTAGTGCTTATAATAACAAAAGTATAAACTGTTAAAAGTTTAAGGGAGAGCTGGAACAGGACTTAGTTTCCCTTACAGTCTTTTTTTTGTTCCCCGCCTCCCACCCCTCTTCTTAGCCATTTCTGGATACATAGTTTATTCGATCAATACAGTGGCAAGACCACTCTTCCGGAGGCAAAGTTCCCCAGTCCTCCTTCTGAGTTCAACAAACTCTGAATCTTTCAATGAGCTGCTTAACTAGCCTAGCCTTCAGTTTACTCTTTTGTAAAATTATAGAATTGGACTATTTGTTATCTGGCTTCTTCTGTCTCTGACTTTCCCTGATTCTGTGGAAGTTTTATTGTATTACTCTAACTAAAAGGCAAGTGATTCTGAGGTAGACATTGGAATACCAGTTTATTAGCTTGCAACAAAAACTAAGTGACATATGGACAAAAATCCTTGAAGCCTGTGTTATTCATTTTCTTAAGGCAGCCAAGCAATGAATGCACTGTTTTGTAGATCAAAAAATCATCAAATACTATCAATTCATAAGGTTTAACTTAATACATGAAAAGACAATAATAATCCATGTACACTTTATTGGTTAATTTTGAAATTACTATCATGTGTGTAAAAATACATGACATTCAAATAATTAGAAAATTCTACAGTATGGATTGACCAGCTTTGGAGTCAAAAGTATGCTTGTTGAGTATTGAATCAGAATAAGAGGCACAATCAAGCTACCTAAAGGTGTCAGAATAAGGTAGCCTGAAACATCTACATAACTACCTGGAGATTCAAAATCTCTTGCCTAGAACTTCCATATGCCATTTCCACCTTAGGCATAACCTTACCGGTGGAACTAAGAATGCTTGAAACCTGTTAAGTGTGGAAGTCTCCCTCTTTTTTGCTCACTGCCAAAGTTGGGCTCTGCCAAAGCTGAGAGCCCTGTGCCTCTCCTTTCTCTTTGCTTCCTGGCTGGACCCAAACTTCTTTTTTCTCTAGAAGGTTGGCCCCTTTGGGTGACTCTGCATATCAATCTCCTTGTCCAGGTTGCAGTTTAATGCTCTAAAGTCCTTCTTATTTTATGATTTTTCTGATTTTTGAAAGAGGAGAGCAATTCTCTATAACGCCCAAGAACTGATGTCACATTTTGCTCCTTTAGTGCAGTACAAGATCTTTTTGGGCCAGAAGTAACTTTTCTTCAAAATCTCAGGCTGGGAAGAAATTAAAGTTACCTATGAAGTCACTAGCATACCCAGGCACCTCTACAAAGATGTTACCAGCTACTTTGCTGTCCAAGAAAAGAAGCACCAAATGCACCCGCAAATCAACTTCATAATTCACAGATGGGCGTTATTGACAATGTACACCATCTGGCAGCTTCCTTTTTTTGACTAATTTGTCTTGCTAACTAGGCTCAGTTATGGTCTATGCTGCTGAGGAAGTGCCTGTGCTGTCAGCATGTATATATACACCAAGTTTTAAGATTGAACAACAACCTTAAAATCATTATTTAGAAAGTTTTCTTTCTCTGAATTTTAGTTACCCAGCCCTAGGTACTGCTTTGCTTTTATGTATGTATCCTCGGTTTTTGTATACATGATGTTGACTGGAAAATGTTAAAGGATTTTAAAAAATCAATGAGAAGAAATATCTGTGGGGTGCTGAAATACTAAATATTGGGAAATTACAAAAGCCCTAAATTCCAAAAACCCAACTAAATATGCTAGCTATTGTCTGGCTTATAGTTCTAAACTCCTCATTTTATATGAATTCTGTAGACTCTCTGGGGTGGTCTGTACCCCTAACATTATTCTATGGTATTTCTATTCTGAAGATAGATATCATTAATCATACCTTTCTTCCTGCTCAATATCCTCTTTATTTTAACTAGGAAAAAGAAAATTATATTATCTCTTGGTATACAGTTGCTATAGAATTGATTAAATACAGTTTCAATAACTTTCTCATTATAGTTATACCTTGCACTTTTTATGAGACACTGTCTTGCCTATTGACAGACTGTCAGATCTTTTTAAGTTATATGAGACAGAAACTTGACTTGAACTAGCCTAAGAAAAACACTAGCCTCTATTGATCCACCGCCTTGTAGAGAAGAAGAGCAAATGGCACCAGATATGACCAGATCCAGGACACAAATGGTATCTTCAGATTGCTTTCTCTCCACTGCCCATCAGCTCTTCCTCTCATTTTGTGTTAACCTCAATCCCCTCTATTGCTTTCGAGCTTTCTTCTACCAGCAGGCAAGATAGCTGGTGTCCACCCTATCCTGTAGGATACTAGCTTAGCATCTCCAGAGAAAAGGGAGCTAGCCCTTTCCTTTCAGTGTTCATATTGCAATCCAAGGAAAGTTCTCTGTTGGGCCCTGGTTGATCACTTAACTACCAGTGAACCAAGCATAGAAGCCAAAATGGGATGGTCTGTTCCCATGACCAAACCTTGGTCATTCTTTTGGTAGAGGATACGGGATTAGGCAGTATTTGTCAGCAGAAAAGGAGAAAAGGATGCTTGCATATTAGGCATACAAACAGTAGCTACCATGGCTTACTGTACTATCTGAGAATAAAGGCATTTACAATATTATATCTAACTTCTCATTATAGTAGCCAACCACCCTAGATTTTCTGGAGCAATCCTGATTTCAAATATGCTATCCCACTGAGTGACCATGTGATCAAAATTTTGTATTGGAAACAAAATCACTCCATCCTAAGGCTTGCAGTGATTGGCTTTCACAAAAGCATATTTTGATAGTTTTTACATGACTTAATCTATGTATTTCTTAAAGTTTTAATTAAAATGTACTAGTGCATAAATTCAAGAGGAACGTGATCAACAATAGGTGATAAAGAAAGTAGGAAAACGCAATTATAAAGAAAAAATAGTTTGAAGTTTTAGTGAGCCTTCAAACCTTGCCAGCAAATATTCCTAGCCATATATAAACTTGTATAACTCCCAAAACTGACATTTAGGCTACCATTTTCCCAGCACTTTTCACAAGGTCCTTAATTATGCTTTGAAATTTTACTTTACAAACTATTACTTTTTAATGAGAGAGCTCATTATTTTCCATTGGCAGTACTTCATTGCCAAGAGCTACCATTTCATAGGAGGTGGACAGGCTTTAATTTCAGCAGCAGCACAAGGCTCCACTATGTTTTTCTATTCATATTGGCCCAAATTCTCTGTCCTTTCCCCCTGCTGCCAAAATAAACATTTCTCCCCAATAGGCATACACTCTCAACCCTTGGAACTCAAAGCAGCTATCGGGAGCCTACAAATTAATCTGTTCCGCCTCCACTAACAGATGCCACGCTGGCGCTGGGCACTTCAGCCAAACTCATGGGATTTATAACATTAAGAGTAAGTGCAAAAACTACAAGCATTCAAAAGACACTCATTTTATTTAACTGACAGATCTTGGCATTTTATGAAAAAAATGGAAGCACAAAACCCTTTCTCATTACCCTTCTCAAGTGATTTTTCCTTTTTCTGAGTACAATGTTGTTTTCAGTAAGTCCCAAATGAACACAACAACCAGATGTGACCAGAAAAACTACAAGAGGCACCATAAAAATGCATTATGATAAATGCCACCCAAAGCTTCAGGACCCAGGGGACTTTTCTCAAAGTCACTGCCCACCGCATGCTTACAACACATGCACTGTGAGAATGGAGGGAGACCCATAGGCAGATAAGACTTGTGGACATCGTGTGCCTCGCAATATGAGTCATTCAAGAGGTGCGGCTGGTGCAAAAGCAACAGCATGTTTTGGAAAGTGGATTCAAAGCAGGAGAATATGTTTGCTATCTTAATGCCATAAAAAGAAAAAAAAGTACAACACCCCAGGCTTTTAGGAGCCAGGAGAGGGGTGGAGTGTGCAGTGTCTGATGCAAAATCCTTTTAAAGACTGCCCATTTTTCCTTATTCTTTTATTTCCTGGTGATAGAATAGAAAGCACTCCGTGGCATGCAACTGACACATCATTTTATGCATCCAAGTGCTTTATTTGCTTAACTGTTTTTTTTTTCCAGCAATTTAAATAAATCACAGAGATGGAATTAGATTTTCCTGAAGAGCTAGAGAAAGGCAATGAGAGGCTGAGTCACAGTTAATTTCTACTGAGTTGATAGAAATTTCACTCCCTCCATTTAGGTGAGACTCATGTAGTTTGGAAAGTAACGTCTGGCATCTTATCAGCCTACTATAAAGGCTGCTTAAGCTCCTGACTAATGAGGCTCTGAAACGTTTCTAATGAATGATGGGGGGTGGAGTATGAAATGCCCTCATGTTTATTCATTTCTTCCTTGTAATGCAGGCTGATAGACCGACTAAAAGATTGAACACTTAAATAATTAACTCATTTAAAGTGTGAATTATATGCATGATTTGCCTGACATGCAACTTGTGAAGTGGAACACACAGTAAAATCTCTCCAGTAGAGGTGGGGAAGAGAGTAAGTTATTTTAGTTCTCGTTAATCTGGGAAGGAACATTTAGTAAGAGAATCAGACATTAAAAGGAATGGAGAAGCAGTGGATCAGATACTCAATTTTCTTCCTACAGAACAGTGCTGGCAACATTTTTCTGTAAAGTACCAAATAGTTAATATTTTAGGCTTTGCAGGATGCATGGTCTCTGTTGCCTCTACTCAGTTCTGACAGTAAAGCAGCTATAGTCACAGGTAACTGAATGGGTGTGGCTATGCTGCAATAGAATGCAATTTATGGGCATTTATATTGAGTTTCATGTAATGTTGATGTGTCACAAAACCTTGTCTTCTTCTGACTTTTTCCACTACTTAAAAATGTAGAAAACAGGCCGGGTGTGATGGCTCATGCCTGTAATCCCAGCACTTTGGGAGGCCGAGGCGGGGGTGGGTCACCTAAAGTCAGGAGTTCGAGACCAGCCTCGCCAACATGGTGAAAAACCATCTCTACTAAAAATACAAAAGGTAGCCAAGCATGCTGGCACACATCTATAATCCCAGCTACTCAGGGGGCTGAGGCACAAGAATCACTTGAACCTGGTAGGTGGAAGTTGCAGTGAGCTGAGATCGTGCCACTGCTGCACTCCAGCCTGGGTGACAGTGAGACTCCATCTCAAAAATAAATAAATAAATAAAAGTAGAAAAAACATTCTTAGCTCATAAGCAGGACAAAAACAGTCAGTGGACCTATGGGTAGTAGTTTGAGATCTTGCTTTAGAAAGCTGAATATATATTTCTCCATTTAGTTATGGGATAACCATGTCCAGGGCTTGAGGTTAGGATGGAGATTTATAAAATTGTAGAATGCTGGGTTGAAATGGCCTTTAGAGATTTCCCAGTCCAACATCCTTACTTTAATAATCATCACCAGCACTTCTAGTTCACTATCTATGGTAGAGCATGTATGTGATAGTACAGTACAAAGAACGGCATATCTTTGGTGATTTTGCTTTGTTTAGGATCTGTTTCTTAACCTTGCAAATCCATTAATGCTTACCATTGCTTTTGTTAGGTGAGGCTGATTCATTGTTACTCAAAGTTGTAACCTTTCTGAAGCCATTTTCCCCTTCATAGTCTTACGAAGTCTGAACATCTCTTCTCAGGATAATTTTTTAAAGGCATAAAATGCACTTGCCAGTGATTGTTTATGAAGTTAAAATACAGTTATAAAGTTATAAACAATGTGTGCTATGGTAATATATGCTTCTTTATTAACCCTGTAAGTAACAGGATCTAGGGAAATAGTGATAAATATAAATATTTTGTAAATAATATATTATGTCACAATGTGATATGACAATATTTGTGATTTGTTTTGTAAAGAAAGTCTCAGGTATTGTTAAATTCTCATACAATAGTGAAGTATATAAACCAGAATCCTAATGTATTAATTCTCAATGAGACATATAAATATCAAACACAAGTCGTCTTCATATTATCTTTACTTCATGGTTCTTTCTGCAGATCAAATTCATATGAAGCTAGAGCATGGGGAGTTCTTTACAAGAAAGAAAGTAAGCAAAGCTGGTTCCTTACATGCTTCAAATAAATGAATTCCTTTATCTCCATAGGTGGAGATACCTAGACACAAGATCTGCTTAGATTTTCCGGTTGTCCTCTTCACTAGGCAGTATTTGGATGGACACTGCCAGTATTTGCTACTATGATAGCTTTTATTCTATTCTTTTTTGGAAACAACTACTCTGAGTGACACAATTTTTTCTTTCCATAGCAATTTCCCTTTGGTTCATCTACGTCTATAGTAAGCCTCCCAACAGTTTCTGGAATCCTTCTGTAGGTACCTGGCAGTTGCTCCCAAACAAGAGCCCCCTTCCTGTGTTACATGGCAAAAGTGACCATAAATATGTATGCACACACATGCACACACACACCTTCTTTTTCTGCACTATTAGTGCCCACCCCTTCCACCCCTGCTTATACACATTGATTCTTTATTGGCTATGTGATTTGCTTTGGCCAATGGGACATGAACAAACATGACACAAGCAGGGCCTTAAAAAACCCTTGCATTTTGGTTCTTGCTTCCCTGTTCTTCTTGAAACCTGGGAAACCTTACATGGGCAAGTCAGGGTTTGCCATCTGGGTGATAGGAGGCATATAGCCTGTTACTGTGAGAGCATCCTAAACCATGCAGCTCCTGGCCAAGCCACACAAAGAGTGAGCCCAATAGACATCAGCTGAACCTGCATCAAATCAGTAGAACCTCCCAACTGTTGCTCAAGCTCCAGAGTAATAGTAAATGTCTGTTGTTTTAAGCCTTTATGTTGTGCGATGGTTTGTTCTGCAGCAAAGACTAACTGCTTACAATATCACTCTCTTTATTCTCCTGATCCATGTCTTGCCAGTGATATTGCCTCCAAGTTTATGAAGATATCGTTGTGCTCTGAAGGCAGTTTCCTTAAATACAAAATTCCTTCCCAAACTTTGCCCAGCATCTCTCAGTATGACTTAAATTCTCTCACTGAGATCCCAGAAAAGTTGACTCAAGCATCCCAAACCTTACACAGATATTGTGTCCAAATAACCTAGTGGTTTAATTCTAAAATGTATCTCTTCTGTTATGAGGAAGGAACATGATAGTATAGTAAATTCCCTCTTTAGAGGCATTTGACTGTGGAAAAATGCATAGCAAAGAGAAGGTAAAGCTTTGTGCCCCAGCTGCCATAATCTTGGTGCTGGTCCCAGCACTAGGCAGGGCATTGTATTTATCAATATTTGCTAGGACTCTAGCAAGACATTGTTGGTTGCAATCCCAACAGCCATTTCTCTCCTTTTTATCTTACTGATACAGCCCAGGTTTTGTTCAGGTGCCTCCACAGAGCTATGTGTTCACTAATGAGTTCCTGTCTTGCCCTAGCAGGGTGAGTCATGATTGTTCTGAGTCAGAATAAGTCTAAGTCAAGCATGGTGCCTCACCTCCTTGCCAACGATTGGTTCCCATGGTCATGTGATCCAATCCTGATTAGTGGCTGCTAGAGGAATTCTGCTAGTGTGCTCCTGGGAAAAGTGTCCTCACTAATCCAAGGGAATACACAGGAGGGAAGTTCCTGTTTTTAGCTAAGCACAGTCCTGTTTGCAAATGATGCCTAGCCCTGTGAAAACATTTGCAACCATGAGGAATAGATTGCTGACATGCTGGAGATGGTACATTAGCACCTGGGTCCTTAATGACATGGCTGACCTGCTGAATTAACCACAGATGAGTGCTCCCTCTGGATTTTATATAAAGTGAAGTAAAAGTTTTAAGCCATTTTTAGTCAAGTTTCTGTTAATTGAAGCTGAAAGTGTCTTAACTGGTGATGCAACACAGTACTCTGAGTTTGCAGAAAGAGTTTTGCCTGTGGGGGAGACTGCCACTTCCTTAACACTTTAATTAAATGGCATAAAATATATCTCCTTTCATTTCAAGCATTGTTAAAGAAACAACAAACAACTTATGAGACCAGAGATCTTATGAATCCACGTAATTTAATTTCTGGGGTGAGCTGCATAGCCACAGGCTTGATATTAATGAATGCAAAAAGGAACCTGAAACCTTTTGTTACACAGAAGCCATCTTTGGACACCAGGGTGAGAGACACAGGTACTAATAAGCAGAAGACCTCTGTTTCAATAGTGTGAGAAAAAGAGGAGCAACACAGAAAATTGAGAAAAGGAAGCCTCACTTAATTTAACTGACTGAGATACACATCAGCAATGATTTAGAACAGCTTACGAAGTACCTATTCAATGGCTACTTCGCTATAGAAATAAATCAAGAAAAGATGTGCCCTGCTCCAGAGACTTTATTTTTAAAAGGAATTTGAGATATGAGAAGAAAACCGTGGTATTATAAGTGCACATTTTACAATCTGCGTTTCTCTCCATGGTTCTATCCCATCTCTGAGTAGGATTATGAAATCAAGGAGGAGTTACTAAGGGGAGGGAAAGGAAGCTAGAAAACTGGATATGGGAAGTAAAACTCTAGAAAATAGGAAAGCAGAAAAACAAGAACGAAATAAACTAGTGGAAAGACATGAGAGAGAGAATTCGGAAGAGTGGGCAAGAAGGGAAATAATATTTATTGGCTGCCTATCCCCGGCCAGGCACTTTAGCATGCTTCCTTATTTACTTTTCACGACAATCCTGAAAAGAAAATATTTTTATCTCTGTTTTATAGATTAAGAAACTAAGTCTCAGTTAGGGCCGGGCATGGTGGCTCACGCCTGTAAACCCAGCACTTTGGGAGGCCGAGGTGGGCGGATCACGAGGTCAGGAGATCGAGACATTCCTGGCTAACATGGTGAAACCCCGTCTCTACTACAAACACAAAAAATTAGCCAGGCATGGTGGTGGGCGCCTGTAGTCCCAGCTATTCGGGAGGCTGAGGCAGGAGAATGGCGTGAACCCGGGAGGCGGAGCTTGCAGTGAGCCGAGATCGTGCCACTGCACTCCAGCCTGGGCAAGAGTGCCAGACTCCGTCTCAAAAAACAAAAACAAAAACAAAAACCGTCTCAGTTTATATGGCTTGCCCATTTAAGTGACAGGATTGGAATTAGAATCCAGGTTCACTCTGTCACACTACCACAAATAAAACATCTTTGAGTACAGAAAGTGGGCTGCAAAGTCAGGAAGACAGGAGGAGAACAATAAAACCTGTTCTAAATAAAACCTATTTCTAGAATCCTTTATGCTGTATGTGAAACAAGAGACCAAACCAGCAGACTGATCTGGCGCAGTGAGTGCCATAAAGGTGGGAAGGGGAAGTGTCTGGCATGAAGCAAAGGGAAAGAAAGATGGGTTTTGGGGAGATGCACATTGAATACGAATGTGGTTTTGAGTAATTCAGATTCATTGGAAGGGGCTCTGCTATGAGAAGGGAGACAGAAAAATGGCAGAGGCTGAAAGATGTTCTTGGATTGAGGGCATGGGGGTATCATCAGCTGCATCAGTGACTTGATACCTGAGATTGTCCCACATGATCAGTTAGAAGAGGGAGACAGAAAAATACCTGGCTGAGTGGTGCTTCTGTGAGGTACCACAGTTTTTATATCTGCAACACAGACCTGTTGGATTCTCTTGGTCCCTATCTAGAGCTGAGCTTTCTGTCCAAGATGGAAGAAACTTCCCACGAGATAACATATCCCAAGTGCAAAGGGAATATGCTTCTGCCTGCATTTGCTGGGTTAGTTCTTCCTGGGGCAGGCGGCCAGCCAAGAGGTGTTGCCACATGCTACCAGAGCAGAAAGCAGATGGTGATCAGGAGAAACCCCAGAACCTCAGTCGCATATGACCTCTATCTGCCAGACCATTTAGCTTGGGTATTTTGCACACACCTTACATTCAATATGTTCCAAACTGAACTCATTTTCTTTCCCCTTTTCCTGCTCTTTCTTATCTTCCTATCCATAGGTAGTGACATGAAGACATGTATGCCAGAAACCATGGCATCATCCTGGACTTGACTCTTTTCTCTCCTCCTCTAACATAAGACGATTCCCTCTAAGCTTATCTCTTCAGCCATTCTCTCATGTATTAACTCCTTCATGCTCACAGTCACTGCCCTGTGTCAGATCCTCACCATAGCTCATCTGGACCCTTCCAGCTGGTCCCTTCCTTCTAGCCTCGTACCTTTTAAGTCCACCCCACACCCTGCCTAGAGTGAACTTTCTACCACACACTCTTACTTTGATGAGTAGTTCATGACCCACAGAATCAAGCTCAAGTTCATTAGCTTTTCTGCGTAGTACATGAGTCTCTCCAATAACTGGCCTTAAGTACTTCTTAACCCTTATCTCTTCCTACACCGCTTTGAATGTTATTATTTAGCAGTACCCAACAGCTTGTAGTTCTCAGAACACACCATATGGGTTAATACCTTAGTCTTCATTGATGCCTGCATGCCTTTCTCATCTTCACTACCTCGCTAGCACTTTAGTCACCCTCTCCAGTATCCAGGATATCAGTTGTCTTCTTCAGGATTCGCGAACGGGAGATGAGGCTAAGTGCTGCCCACCCTCCCTTTCTTGTGTGCTAAAACTGGAACCCTCATTATCTTTCTAATTTAACATATTGAAATTATCTGTTTCTGTATTTTCTTCTCTCAGATGACTAAAGAATTCTCAATGGCAGGGCCCAGGACTTGTTTAGTTTTGAATCCTGGAGTACTTAAAGTAACTGGCACACATTAGGGAGATAATAAGGGTTTATTAAACCAAATGAAAATTATCTTACGCTGACCAGAGTTTTCTCTGTCTTCACTGTGAATGTTTAACACGCTTCATAAATATACTTTGACCTGGAGGGATACCCCCAGGTTGGTGACCTAGACAATACTTGTTGCACTGTCCAATTAATCTTCAACTTCTTGTTTTAAAAGAATCAGGCAAAGGTATTCTTTTTACAAATTCTTTTTGTTAATTGTGCAGATAGAATCTGGGGGGCTAGTGTCTAAGTCATTCCAAAAGAATATGCAGCAGTTATTTCTTTGCTAAATTACCATATAAAAATTGAACTCAAAATTGACCTCCATGGAATATCATTTTGAGGTCGCTCTATATCTCCTTGTTTCTTTCTTCTCGTTCACATCGAAAAGCTAGTCAGAGCCTTCCCACACTGCAGACTAAGTGTAGAGTTGGCAGACTAGTCTTGAGAGCTTTAACAATCTGCAAAAATATATTTTCTTGAATTTTCAAAGGATGGATGTACATTCTTTAGACCTGTTGATAAAGCACAAGAGCCCTAGGGACTGAGTTTTAGAGCTTACTAAGCAGATGACTTACAGCAATCAGACTTTCCTTGATACCAAGGATAGTTAAAAAACTGATGTTTTTCTCTTGCAAAAATATACTTTTGCAAAAGATGATACTGGAAGAAATGAATTTTGTACAGTTTATGCCACAGGCATACGTGTAAGGTATTTTTCCCATTTTATTTAGAAAGGTTGTCTTTTTGCTGTTCTACATGTATACTTTTGACTGGTTTCTTAATAGGTGTGAAATTATAACAACGATTATGCAACCAGAGTAGTGAGTGCCCTGTATGTATATGGATCTAATAAATGCTAGTGTTGGCAGTGCAGTGTTTTTACCTCTCTCATCACAGTGGGAAAAAAGTATTGAAGATAGAAGACCTCATTTCAGCCCTGATTTCTACAGCTAATAGGCTAGGTGCTCTTAGCAAAGCCAGCCGTATTCTCTGCGTCTCAGTTTTCTCATTTGTAAAATGCAGGGATTGAATTTATGGCCTGAAAATCCTCTCTCTAGCTACATAATTGTATAATATAACAATATATTATAGGTTTTTAATGAATGATAGATTCTTGATCACTTTATTTTTTCCTTTTCTACTTTTCTATGTTTTCCAATTTTTCTTAGTATTTTCTACAGGCTTGTTCTAGGCAACAACATAATAATATATGGAATTACATTGTTTCTCTGAAAAAAAAAACATTATTTAAATATCCAGTATAGTTGCCATTGATACCAAGCATTGTCACATAAATTATTTAATTATCACATCTACACTGGGAGTTAGAGATTATTATCACACTTAGAATGAGGAACCTAAGGCAAAGAGAGATAAAATAACTTTCTAAATACAACTAGTAAATTACAGAACCAGGATGTTAAGCTCTACATACAGCTTCCTAGCAGATCATACTGCTTCTGCTTAAACTGTCTTAAGAAAATGACAATTCCTTATAAGTGTTTTAAAATCAAATATGAGGAACTGGGGAATAAAAAGGACTTGTCTAAGGCAGTTTGCTGGACTATTAAGAACAATGTTAAAAGAAGTCGTGATTAAAACACTTTAGGGTATTTTCTGTTTTCTAGTGGTTAAATTTTAACATTTACCAATGTCATAGCTGCCTAAAAGTACTTTTGCCATCTGCTTTTTAAAATCTCCATCTTCTGGCTGTCCGTTTTGAATCAAGTAGTATGTGCAAGTCTCATCATCAGTGATGCATGCTATGCTTTCTATGAGCCACTGATCGCCATCAATCCAGCCTCTCTTCTAGCTGCTGCCCAGCATCAGTAGTAGATTTCAAGCAAAACTCGGCAGACTTGGCCTACCACCAATTCATGCTGCCTGACTTTAATTGCTTCTTAATCCTTTCATTAATCTCTTGTTGATCCTCTAACACAGTCTGCACAAGAGCTGTTCAAAACCTTCATTCACTTCCAAGTCCTGGTCCCATCCTTCCCTCTCATTATGTGGTGGATAGTTTCCCTTCTTTATCATGAAGTTGGAGACTATAAGCTATTTTTCTTAACCTACTCTCCTCTACATGTCCTTTTGTCTTTTTTTTTTTCAACAATCGATGAATAAAAAGCATCTTTCTCTAGGGCTAATGCTTCCACTTGAGCCCCAGATGTCATACCTTAATCACCTCTCTCTTCCCAGCATCATTAGTCTCTTTTCTCTCTATTGTACCCTTCACTTCCACAATGTTGAAATATACATTCTTTGACTCTGCACTCTGCCTCCCCCAGCTTACATTAGACATTTCTCCTTTATCTTCCAAAAATTGTTGTATTTGTCCATATTCAATATCTACAAATTTTCACCATCCATTCCTTCTTTAACTTCTTACAGTATTGATTTTGATGCTTCATACTCTATTGAAGCTACTCTCTCAAAAGGCCTCAGGGACCATTTTTCATTTTCTTATGAAATATAATGATCTTTTATAGTTCTTGCTCTTTTTGACATCTCTTAAGCATTTGACCTGCTTGTTACTTTCCTTTTTCATAATTTTTCCCTCATTCCCAAGACATTTTCATGACTCCTCTGCTCTTTTGTGGGTTTTCTTTTCAACATCTCTATGTTCTTCTGTTATTTGATATTTCATTTTATAATAAGTGACTCAAATATTTGACAACAAAGTTGTGTCTTTTCTAAATTTTAATTGTAAGTTATTAAAATGTTCTATTAGTTTCAATGCCTCAAATACACTGTATCCCGAGAAAATTTCATTGTCCTTATAAGTTTTCTCTTTTCCTCATGTCTTGTATTATAGAAATAGCACTACCAATGCTCCATTTCACTAAGTTCCTCTTCATCTAAATTCAATCAATTCAATAATATAATTTGACAATTATATTAGTGTTCTATGTTGCATAACAAATTACCACAAATTTAGCAGCTTAAAAAAAACTATTATCTCGTTTTTTTTTCTGGGCCAGGAGTCCAGGCATGGCTTAACTGAATCCTCTGCTTGGGGTTGCATAAGGCTGCACTGAAGATGTTGGCTGTGTGTGAGGTCTCATCTGAATGCTCCACTGGGAAAGGATCCACTTCTCAGCTCCCACAGGTTGTTCATAGAATTTTTTTATTGCTTTTTAGCTTTAGAACTAATAGTGGCTTCCTTCTTAAAGGCTAGTGTGAGAGTGAATCTTCTAGGAGATCTATATCTATCTATCTATCTGTCTATCTATTAATCTATTATCTATATGAATCAAGAAAGTGACATTCAATCACGCTTACCATATTCCACTGGCTGGAGGCAAGTCATAGGTCCTGCCCACTCTCAAGAGATATACAGGCATATCACCAAGGGTATCTTAGAATTTTGCCAGCCACATTGTTCTTTGTAGAGGACTCAGGCAAGGGAAAGAAGTGCCTTTTACTCATGCTATAGGAATGATTTTGGAGCTAAATTAAATAAACACAAACATGCACAAAATGTGCTTTAGTTTACTCTTGGGACCCTAGGGAGAGAATAACATTGAATTTGGAAAAACAGACAAGAAGGAAGAGTAGGAGGTGAGGCTGGCTCAAAGAGGAGTTTCCATAAACATTTTCCTAATATGGCCTAACTCAGTGCTTAAACAACCTGTGGTCATGGACCAGGATTTTCACTGTTGTTATTGTTTGTTTTTAATATATCCAATCTATTGCAGACCCAAACTTTGTAAAAGTGAAAAACAAAAAGGAGTTACTGAATTACGACATAAAAAAAGAAATCTAGAGCTTACAGAATATAAGTCTGATTTCCTTATATCAGATAAAACAGACATAAAGTTACCCTGTAAATTGTTATGAAAGTTTTCAAATGCTTACTTTTAATACCTGCACTTATCTCATTGAGGACAGGTGACAGTTTGAGGACCAGCATTGCCTACAGGCCATACTTTGAGCAGAACTGATCTCATTCACTCCTACAGCATGAATTCTCCCAGGTAGATTCTCCCTTTTTCTAGATTGACATTCAGATCCTCTTTTCTGAACTTCTTTTGTTCATTCATTCACAAATGAATTATTGAATACTTACTCTTGGTCAGGTACCATGTTGGATGCTGGACTAGATAAAATGCTACATCAATTGAAGTCTTATCTTTGCACATCTTAACCTCAGTGTTCAAATGATCTCAAACACAGCATGTCAAAGAGTAAATATATCTTTTCTCCAGCCTGCCACCCCTGCTGCATCCTTTAGTTTACGTGTGGCACCTCTAACTACTAGATGCCAAAGTCACAATTTTACCTATCCATTTCTCACTTTCTCTTACTTTCTTTCCAAAATATCACGTCTATTTATATACATCCCCAGCGCTACTACATTAGTTCAAGCATCCACATTTATCACTAGGACCATGGTAGTGGTTAAATAATGTTCTCCTTGACATCATTCTTTCTTCTCTCCATTCAGCGATCATGGTACATTTGGGAGAATCTTTCTAAACTCTAAACCTCATTATATCACTGCCTTGCTTAAAACCCCTCAGTGGTTCTTCATAGCTTAACAATGAACCTAACCATTTATCAAGGTATACAATTTCCTTTATGGGTGAATTCCCGCTTTTTCCTCTTGCCTCATGTCTCCTCAGAAGCTTTGCTCTAGCCATACTGAATTATTTGCATTTCCTAGAACTTT
Source organism: Pan troglodytes (assembly GCF_028858775.2). NCBI lineage: Eukaryota > Metazoa > Chordata > Mammalia > Primates > Hominidae > Pan > Pan troglodytes. The sequence continues at coordinate 97,449,780 of NC_086015.1, forward strand.
CCATGCTCTCTCTTGTCTCAGGGTCTTTGTGTTACTGCTTCTCCTCGTTGACACATCTTTCTCCTGATCCTTTATCTGAGTATTTCTTTTGGTTTCAGTGCTGGATCATCTTTTTCCAGAAAAACTTCTCTGCTTCATTTCTTTTTCCTTTCTGTATTTAACCCTCATCATAGCACTGCCACATTGGCTGCTACTACAAAGAGGAATTTGCTGGTATGTTTCCATCACTAGACTGTGAATGCTTGAAATTAGAAACTCTATTACATTTTTGTTAATATTTTGAAAGGGAAAGATGAGGGAATTCTAGATAATGGGTTATTATACACATTTTGGGGGAAAGCTTAGCCCACTGAATGTGGTCAAAAATGGCCTGTCCTTCTTCTTCTCTTGCTATCTCAGCCCCAGTTTAAGATCTCATCACAGTATACATCAAGTATCACTATAGCCTTCTAATTTCCTCTTGGTGTCCACAAACTTCCTTAGTGTCCACTCACATGCATTTTCTGAGGCTTTAACTCAACATTCAGAAATTTAAAAAAATATTTAGTTAAATGCACTTGTTTTTTCAACGCATTTTTTGGAGCACCCACTCTATGCCAGCCGTTTTTCTTGGTGCTTGGACCATACCAGCAAACAATATAGAAAAAAACATCCATGTTCTTATGAAACTTACATTCCCCCCATGCTGTATGTTAGATCCCCAGAGCTTGTTCATCTTATAACTGAACATTTGTATGCTTTGATCAAAATGTCCCTATTTCCCTACTACCACCCCCTTGTCAACCACCATTCTCCTCTATGTGTCTATGAGTTTGACTTTTTTAGATTCCACATGTAAATGAGATCATACAGTATTTGTCTTTTTGTGTCTGGCTTATTTTACTTAATATAACATCCTCCATTTATCCATGTTGTTGCAAATGATTTTTTTTATTACATTTCAGTTCACGGAATTTATTTTTTACATTGAAATGTATATACAGTAGCTCGAATTGTATAGATGCAATCATATATGGCTAGTAGACAAAGTCATATGTTTGCAAGTGCTATGTCCACTTTCCTAGGTCAGTTATCTATTACAAATGGATGGTTATACTGTATAAAACCATCTAAAGCTCTGTGGCTCAAATGAATAAGCTTATATTATTTATATGAGCCTATGAATCTGCTGGACAGTTCTACTAATCCAGACCATGCTCAGCTCATCTCAGCTGGGCTCACTCATGCATCTGTAGAAATCTGACATATCAACTAGAAGCTGCCTGGCCTAGAATAAGTTTACTCATTTCTTGCTGTGTGCTGGTTGCTAGTTGGGGTGATAGAGATAATTGGACCAGACATATCTCACCATCTGCCTGGGCTTGTCCACATACTGGTGGTGGATTCCAAGGGAAAGAACAGAAGAGATCAAAACCTCTTGAGACCTGAGCTCAGAACTGGCAAATTAACTCCTCTGGTGCTTTCTGTTGACCAAAGCAAGTTACCAGGCTAGTCTGGATTTAAGGGGGAAATAATGGATTCTACCAGTGGTAAGGGAGGAGCTGGTCACATTGCAAGGGACATGAATAGAAAGTGAGGAATTGGGGACATTTTGGCAATCGATCTACCACAAGTTCCTTCTTCATAGCCTCAATTACTGATAGAATGCTGCTACAGAGATTTTGCTTGCCAGTCATTTTACACAATTATCTGACTTCTGTTTGTGTTTCATAACTTACTGTGATACATAAAACTACAATGCAAACGCTTAGATTTTTGTAAGCTCCTTGAAGAAAAAGTACATATCTCATTCATTTCTTTATCTGCCATGGCACAGAGTGCATTGCACCAAGTAATCTCTCAAAATATTGATAGAATCAATGATATGAACCTGCAATTAAAAGCACATGGAGTGTCATGTTTACATGTCCCTTCCCATCTGTTTGCCTTAACAAGAGCATGAAAACACGCTTTCGACATACTTTCCCAATATTATTTAGGTTGCTAATATACTTCCCTATTTGATGGGGTAAAAATCTGAAACACATTAAATTTATGTGACCTGCTAACAGTCATCTGGTGCCTCGTGGAAAGAGATAAGGATTGATTTCTTCAGATAGTTAAAATGCTGGCCACAAGCAACAAAAACAAAACAATGCAAACCAATCATGAACAGAAGCAGAGGAGCCAGAGATCTGTCCTACGCTACAGAAACACAAAACCTATCACTCATCAAACATTTTCCTTAGTTGAGCCAAGATAATGATGTGAATAAAGGGTTAAATAAGCCTTTACACAAAAGCATGTAAATTACTTCCAGAAGTGCCTAACTATCTGGAGATAAGTTCCTTGTAAAATAACTGAATTATAAAGACAACCTGTCCTCACTCATATAATTTGTGAGACACTTAACTGCTAGGAAACTCTGATATTATTAAAGGAGCTTTTTCTCATTTTTCGCCAAGGATGTTTTATATAAATATATGCACAGAGAGAATGATATTTTTACAAAAGGAAAATAAAGAGGAAAGCTTCTTAGCTAAGGGTATTTGCTTTTTACATTTGCAAATGTATTTCTGTCAACTTTTAAGAGTTGGAAGGGAATGAGATAGATGTATGTTTTAAAAAAGTGACTTCAGAAAAATTGGAGAGAGGAATAATTTTTAGTTAGATTTTAGCTCATTAAAGAATATTCTAATTTCTTTTGGAGATACTGTATTTTCTCATATGCTAGTTACAAAGGAAAACTAAAAGTATTTAAATTAAATTTGAATTTTAAGACTTTGTTTTAAATGAAACCAACACCAATGTATACTGAAAAAGGAGAGTAATATCTTTATCATGGATAACATAATTATTACAGGGTATGAATTCAATCACAATAATCTATAACATTAGTGGAATAAAATGATAATATTGATGTAAACTATTGTATTCATAAAAGTTATTCTTCTTTTTAATATAACATGGGCAGTCAGGTTTAGGTCTTATAACCCCAAATTTTTATTTTGCTTAAGCAATCCAGATCTTATTACCTTAGGCAAACACTATTCAGGAGAAAAGTGGATCATGTAAATACCTTTAATATTATTCATGAATTTTACTCCACAGTAGGTTGGAAATATGCTATGGATATTCTCTTATGAATGACCTTATTTAACTTCTGATATTGCATTTCTGCATTTTTTCATTATAATTATAAATGCTTTGATTTACCTCCCAGCTACAGATTTTGTGTTCTTTTGTTTCTACCTTTTGTTCCAGTTTTCTTAACTATGTTTCTCTCTTCATTTACTCTCTTATTGTTTTTTCTCTCCATCCTTACAGGCCTCTTGGCACCAATTCATATCAGCAGTCAGGAATGCAGGCTAAAGTTAATAAGCTTACCTTTAGACAACACACAAATTTAAATGTGTGTGTGTTTTTTTAATCAGCCTATAATTTATGACTACCTCACAGTGTGTCATCCACTGGCAGAAATGAAACCACTAAATATTTCTGCTACAGGACAGCTTTGTTAAGCAGTGCTGCTCATATCACATGAGATCCTTTGTGTACACTGTGACCTCAGAAGAATGAAAAAATATACGATATCAAAAACTAGACAAAATTACTTTTTTCTTTTTTTGAGACGGAGTCTCGCTCTATCGCTAGGCTGGAGTGCAGTGGCATGACCTTGGCTCACTGCAACCTCCACCTCCTGAGTTCAAGCAATTCTCCTGCCTCAGCCTCCTGAGTAGCTGGGACTACAGGCGCCTGCCACCACGGCCGGCTAATTTTTGTATTTTTAGTAGAGATGGGGTTTCACCATTTTGGCCAGGATGGTCTCGATCTCTTGACCTCGTGATCTGCTCTCTTCGGCTTCTCAAAGTGCTGTGATTACAGGCGTGAGCCACCACGCCCAGCTGACAAAATTACTTTTTATACTTCATACATTAATATATTTCCTAGACCCTATAAATAATATTTCCACTTCAGTGAGATAAATTTGAGTTAAGCTGAGCATCCTTAGGAAATTGTGTCCGGAATTGGAGTAAAGATCTTAAATAAGTAATGAGGCACAGTGGCTCATGTCTGTAATCTCAGTATTTTGGGAGGCCGAGGCAGGCAGATCACTTGAGTTTAGGAGTTTGAGACCAGCCTGGTCAACATGGTGAAACCCTGTCTCTACTACAAATACAAAAATTAGCTGGGCGTGGTGATGGACACCTGTAATCCCAGCTACTCAGGAGGCTGAGGTGGGGAGAATCGCTTGATCCCAGGAGGTAGAGGTTGCAGTGAGCCAAGATTGCACCAATGCAGTCCAGCCTGGAAGACAGAGTGAGACTCTGTCTCAAAAAAAGGAAAAAAAAGCATAACATAAAATAAAACAAAAATAAGTAAAATAAAATAAGACTAAGTAATACAATGTATTTTCTTTTATAGTTCAGCTATCCATACTCACGTTCATTCATGCCATTTGTTCATTCATTCAGTTAATAAATATTGAGCATCTACAATGTCCCCAGGCACTACCCAAGCATTGGGGATAGGGCAGTGAACAAAACAAATTTTTTGATCTGTTGGAGTTTATATTTTTAACTGGGGGAGACAGAAGAGAAATAAATAGACTATTGATCAGGTGCTGATGAATGCTAGAATGAGCAGTAAATCCGGTGTAATTTTAGAGAGCTGGAACTCTGGAGGAGTGTACTTTGAAAGGCATGTGCTTGATGTTTTCAGGAAGAGGAGGGAAAACCAGTTTGGCTAGAGAGATGAATGAAGAGCGAGTACAGAGGAGATGAGTTTCCATAGGTGGGTGTGGGGGTTGGTGCAGACCCTATAGAGGAGACTGGGGGGCATTCATGCTTAGCCCTGTGGGCCAAGGAAAAGGTTCATAATGTTACTGAGTAATATGTGAAGTCATTAGAGGGTTTTGAGCAGAAAAAAAGATAAGATCTGACATTAAAAAGACCTTTTTTACCATCATAATGATTTGTAAGTGTACAATTCAGTAGTGTCAACTATATGCACATTGCTGTGCTACAGCTCTCTAGCACTTTTCATCTTGCAAAACTGAAACTGTAGACTCATGGGACCACTCCCCGCTTCTCTCCACTCCTACCCTCACCCCTGGCAACCATCATTCTACTTTCTGTTTCTATGAGTTTGACAATTTTAGATACCTCATATGAGTACAATTATATGGTATCTGTCTTTTCAAGACTGCCTTATATCACTTTGATTTTTTTTTTACTTAATTATGTTATCTTTACGCTATAGCTTCTGTGTGGAGGGGGTATAAGACTAAGGGAGGGCGAAGGTGAAAGCAGAGATCCAAATGTTTATGTTATTGCAATGCTATAGGCAAGAGATGATGATACCTTGAACTAGGCTGTAGCAGTTGAGGTGGTAGCAAGTGAATAGAATCTGGATAGATTTCGAAGGTAAACTTACTCAGACTGGGTGACATTTTGGACACATAATGTGAGACAAAGAGAAATAGGATGTGAATCGTTATATAGTGAATTTCCCAAATAACTTAATCATCAATCCCTTATTCATTATTGAGAATAATCTTTATAAAATCTGATTAAATTCTGCCTGCCTTCTAAAATAGCATGCAAATGCTAAATCAGCTATTTGATGGCTCAGGGTTACTATTTTGAACTTGAGTTTTTGTATCTGTTTTGAATATAGGTGTGAATATATTAAAAGTGTGTGAGAAATCTGACTGTTCAAGGCAATATGATAATGAACATTTTCCAGGCAGAAGAAAAGATGATCTGATTTGACCGCACAGCAGCCACACCCCACAAAATATTTTGGAAAATAATAGAGAGGGTCTGTTGTAAAGTCATTCCTCTGTCCTAACAAGGTTTACTCAGCATTATCTGAATGTGGGAGAAGCTAGTTGAAACCTGTGATGCAACGAAGCTAGAGAAAGTGAGGGTGGCAGTAGGGGAAGGATCTTACATTTATTTTTTATTGTAATGTTAGAGACAAACGGGAAAAAGAATTCTATAAACAGACTTTTTTATCCCCCTAAATGGATAGGAATACTAAACATAGCCATTGAGAAATATCGTTAAGGTTTAAAAGTTATTGGTTCTTGTTTCAAACTATGCAATGAAAACCCGGGTATATGCAGCTTGAGATTAAAAAAAAAAAATCAGGTGGTTTGCAGCATGCCACATTCCTCATGAGACCATATGAGATGTAATGAAAGGACACCCGTCTCCTAGGCTGTGCTTCTCTTCCTATCATTGTGTCCTGTATTCCCTTGATTGACAAGAGGAGAAGCAGCAATGTTCATTGGGAGCTGTGTGCTGGCTGTGTGTACTTTTTTTGATCATTCTTAAAGCATGTCAGGCAGAATTTTGCAATTAGCTGAAAAGGCACGCAATTCAGTTTCACTTTGCTGAACCCAATCTGTAGGATTGACAGCATGCCTTTAATAGATTCCTTCAGTAGATAATTAGACCAGTTTAACGCAAGCACTGCATGAATTAACATTTGCACTTCGGTATGAATATTCAGGGCTACCGTGCTTTTGGTGGTGTGAGTTGTTTCTCCAGGATTTGCAGAAGTGCCAATTAGGTGCTTGTAACGTATTGATTAGTACAGAATGGCACCAATTAGAGGGTGTAGGAACATCTCTGGAGTCAGAGATGATACACTTATTGGTGATATTTATGCTTTTTTCTGTAAACTCTAACCCAGACAACAGATTGCCTGCTTCAACTAGTCATATGCTTTGGTTTTGATGTGAATTTTACTTTAAATTACTATGCAGAAAACTACTAAGTTTCCTGGCTTTTCCTGGAATTATGCCATCTGTTCATTTCTCCACTTTCTATGAAATTTTTCATCTGTAAAATTAACCCAAAAGATCTCATGCTCTACATATTGTGAATAATTGAATAAATAAATAAACCAATCATTTCGCTATTGAAACTTATCTTTTGTAGTATTAAAAATGACTGTGGCACAGCTTGCTAAAGCATCAAATATCAGTTGCAAATTTTATTTGCATGTATCTGGGAATTCCAAAGAATTTTATGCTATTTACAAAATAATCTCTGAGAATATAAAAACTTAAATGTGCACACCTTTAAAATAAACCTACTCAGGGAACTTGGAGGAGGAGGAAGGGATTAGGTATATTGCCTGAGAATAAATCCAGTTGATGCCTTTGTATGACGTTTAAAAGAAAAATAAAATTTAATTATCTTCCAAAACTCAAAGAGGTTGTATCGTATGGGAGTTGACAGCATGAATTCTGGAGCCAGAATTCCTGGAAATGAACCCAGCCGTAATACTTACTAGCTGTGGGACCTTGGGAAAGTTAACGAACCTCTCAGTTCCCTAACCTGTAAATAATGATGATAACAATAGTACCTCTTTATAGGGTTGTCGTGGGGATTAAGGAAGTTTGATATATATAAAGCATTTAGAGTGTCTAGTACTATGTAAGCATTGTGTGTTTGCTCTTCATATTTGTTCATTAATATACATAAACTGGAGACACTTTGAAATGATCTTTTCTAAAACATGTAAAACATTAAATGTAAACTTTAAAGTACTTCAAATACTTCTTACTAACAAGAGGTTACAACTATTCACAGAGATGTAAACTTTGGGTCTCCTTCCCTTCCCCAGTCTGCAAGCCCCTGAGTCTTTCCCTCTGTTCCTTTCCCTTTTTAAGACTTAATAAGCCCGGGCGTGATGACTCACGCCTGTAATCCCAGCACTTTGGGGAGGCTGAGGCAGGCGGATCACCTGAGGTCAGGAGTTTGAGACCAGCCTGACCAACATGGAGAAACCCCGTCTCTATTTAAAAAATACAAAATTAGCCGGGTGTGGTGGCGCTTGCCTGTCATCCCAGCTACTCAGGAGGCTGAGGCAGGCGAATCGCTTGAACCCGGGAGGTGGAGGTTGTGGTGAGCCAAGATCACACCATTGTACTCCAGTCTGGGCCACAAGAGTAAAACTCCATCTCAACAACAACAACAACAACAACAAAGAGTTAACCTGAGTTTTGAAGGTTAATGTCAGGTCTGGCTCACAGGTAGAGATTTTATGGTCTGGAGGTCAACTAAATGATTTTAAATGTCCCTTCTCTGTGATTTTCAATGTACCAGTCCTATATTTTAGTTATGCAGCAAGGATGCATATATGGATTTTGTAGGAACATCAGTTTACAATCTATGTGTTATCCCACTCAGGGCATTAGGGCATTTGGATGAAGATATGAAAAGACCGTTAAGAAGCTTCCTTCTGCTCTAATTGAAAATGCCCCCCAGGCCTGACTCTCAGTAGGAGGAGAGCCATGCTGCTGTCAAAAAAGTGAAGTAGAAAATGGAACCCCTCTGTGGAGAAGTAAGTGGATACCCTACTCAGCAGGAAAGAAGAGTTGTGTTACTCCTGAGGTAATTTAGGAATAGCCTGAAGGCTATCTATTCTTTCTTTATAGTTTTTCTAAGTGTTAAGTAAATAAAAGTTGCCTAAATTGAGTTGGTGAGAGACCTCAGCTCTCAGAGTCTAATGAACGCTGTCTGCCCATGAGAGCTTGGGCGTCTTTTGTCTCTCACATGTTGCTCTTCTAAGGACAGAATTCTTATTCTTTGAAACATTGTTTCTGCAGAGGCCAGGGCAAGGGAGCCGAGTGAGGCTATGTTCCCAATATGCCCAAGAGAATTGAAGGATGCTTTCTGGCCAATACTAATAACGTGAAACAAAACTTATCTGTGGCTTTTTAATTGAAAATAATCAGATATAGTATAATAAAACCTTTTTTTCTCTCTGAATAGTGTGCATGATGAATGCCAATGTCTTATATCTGTAGGGAAGTCGGAATATTGCCAAATCTAAAACTCCTCAAACTCCTCAGTAAAAACAATACCATACTATTCATGCATTTGTTTATTTAGGGAGATTTCTTTTAAGGGATTGAAACACTTGATTTTATATCAGAAGTGCTTCCATTGAGATTAGCGCTGCCTTAACACAGGATGAATGCCTTGGGGGCATTCTGGAGATTTTTCTATTAGGAAGTCAGTACCCTTTGTGAGTGTGTGTGTGTTTGGGGTGGGGGAAGGAAGACTTTTTTAACTCAGTCTCAGATTAAAGATAATCACCCTACGTGCATCAATATCAGGATTCTGGGAGATGCCTTTTGTCAACACATGGTTAAAACTGATTTCCCACAGCATAGATAAATTAGACTAAAGGTTAGTTTTTCAAATATCTATCAGATTAGATGGGAATGCCAGCATCACTCCCACTCCTAAATTTTTCTCTTTGGGTGTATATTTGCAAACAGAAAAAGAAAAAAGTTTTCTCTCTCCCAAGCTTAAGCCAGCTAGGATTTTCCTAGTTTCCCTGTCTTCTGATTTTAGTTTTGTGATTTTGTAAATTTAAGTTGTGAAATAAAAAACAAGATTAGCATCCAGTTTCCTACAGGTACTAGGGCACTGAACATATTACTTTCTGTTTTTTGTTGTTGTTGTTGTTGTTTTTTCTTTTCTTTTTTTAGACCGAGTCTTGCTCTGCCCGCCCAGGCTGGAGTGCTGTGGCGCCATCTGGGCTCACTGCAAGCTCCGCCTCCCGGCTTCATGCCATTCTCCTGCCTCAGCCTCCTGAGTAGCTGGGACTATAGGCGCCCGCCACCACTCCCGGCTAATTTTTTGTATTTTTAGTAGAGACGGGGTTTTACTGTGTTAGCCAGGATGGTGTCGATCTCCTGACCTAATGATCTGCCTGCCTCAGCCTCCCAAAGTGCTGGGATTACAGGCATGAGCCACCGTGCCCAGCCCTCTTTTGAGATATATATATATATATATATACTTTTAAGTTCTAGGGTACACGTGCACAACGTGCAGGTTTGTTACATAGGTATACATGTGCCATGTTGGTTTGCTGCACCCATTAACTCGTCATTTACATTAGGTATTTCTCCTAATGCTATCCTTCCCCCCTCCTCCCACCCCAAGACAGGCCTCAGTGTGTGATGTTCCCCACCCTGTGTCCATGGGTTCTCATTGCTCAACTCCCACCTAGTAAGAACTTGCGGTGTTTGGTTTTTTGTACTTGTGATAGTTTGCTTAGATTGATGGTTTCCAGCTTCATCCATGTCCCTGCAAAGGACAGGAACTCATCCGTTTTTTATGGCTGCATAATATTCCATGGTGTATATGGGGCACAGCACATATTTCAAAAGCAGGTTGCGTTGTGGGAAGAAAAGTGCGAAATATAACATTAAAATAAAGAGAAATACGAGATTTCATAATCAGCTGAGTTAAAATTTGGGAATTTTAGCTTGTGCTGCCTTACTATGGGGGAAAGGGCTAGAAAAAATGTTCAGAATCTTTGTGTTGCTCCACTTCTTTAAAATGCCATATTAAGGAGTAATCATTTATACAGGAAACTTAACTAAAGCTATACAGTTTAACATGAAACGGCACTGAGTAAAATAGGGTGTAATTGTCTTTTTAAAATGATGACTTTATGATTAAATTCCAATATGAAAAACTCTATGAACATGTAGTCAACAAAAGGAATGTAACAAGTTGGAACAGGTGAAGTTACCCGTGTATTGCTAACAAAAAACATGTGCATTTCTCTCCTGCAGCTCCACTTTCATTAACACCAAGTATGAGAACAGATATTATAAGCGACAGCTACGTTTATTACTCAAGATTGTGCCTTTCATATGGGCGTGTGGGATGTGAGTTATGCATTAGAAGTTGTCACTATTGTTCTTAAGTGCGTATTCCCTGATGTATGTCGTTGCCTTCTTAGTTCTCATTTTGCCTTTTTATTTTTTATCTGCCATTTATTTCTCAGGGTACATACTCATTAGTAAGTTAAACTTGTCTTTTTTTTTAAATTTTAATTTAAGGCAAAAGTGTGTAGCTGAAAATATCTTTTCCTTAAGCCCATTTTAAAAGTTCTATTGTTGAAACGTTGAGTTTTACAGAATATAAATAATCCCTGAGTTGAAAGTTTTGTGAAAATGTTTCAAACTAATATTCTCATTTCCTCCCTATTTGCTTTACGTGTTTCCCTATAAAAGATGTAAATATTGAACCAGATATTTCTTCCAGATCTAAGACCAGGAGTGCCTTGAATTATATTGAACTCAGCAAGATCATGTGTTGCTAACATTGTAAATAGTTGGAAATTTGGTGAACATCAAACCTAAATATAGTGTCAGACAAATCTGCCTTCACATCTCAAGGTTATCTAGGTAACCTTGCTCAAGATACTCAACCTTTGTGAACCTTGACTGCCTTATCTGTAACATAGGAATAATAATATGTGTCTATTTCCCCAGGGTTGTTATCGAAGACTGAATGAAATGCCTCATATCAAGCACTTTTCTTGGTGACTGGTCCATTACAGTGAGAAAATAAAAGAATTTTATCTGAAGAATGCCCGTCTCTTTAATGATCAAGCCCAGAGAGACAGTCGAATGAGACAGCAATTATTTTCTACTTCCCCCTTTGAGCTATGTATTCATCTCTTAAAATTGCTTGCTATTGTCACAAGTAGTTATACATTACCCTAATAATGCCACACCAGACTCTATAACCCACACCCTATAGCTTAACAACGTATAGCCAATCACTGATCAATGTTATTTCTGTAAACCTGTGGGAATTTCTGATATACAACTTTGTGTCAGCTTACTCCCTGTTTCCCTTATTTTGCTTTTAAGAATCCATTTGTAACTGCTGCTAATCAGAGTGTATATTCAGGGCAACTTAAATCTCTGCTTTCCAGTTGCAGTTCTCAAGCTTGGCCCAATTAAACTCTGCTTGCATTAATTTAGCTTTAGCTTCTTCCTTTTAGGCCAACGATAGGTACCTAACAAATTGTAGCTCCTTCCTTCCTTTCTCCCAAGGAAAGGAATTTGAACAAGGATGCTGTTGGTATTAATGTTCTTGCTTCTCTAGCTTGTTTTCATTAATGAAAATTTTAAAACTAATTTTTTATTTTGTTTTTATGATAGATAAGATACCCATTGTAAATAATAAATTGGTGATATCTTTACTATACAGTGGGTAGGAATAACTATTAGTTAAAATTTTTGCAAGGTAGTCTGATACATAATAAGAGCCCTAAAATCTGTGTATCTTCAACATCCTTATCCTAACTAATTAATTGGAGAAGCATATAAATGCTTATGTAGCATTATCTATAATATTGAGAAATATTATAATATTTGGAGGCAAACTAAATATATGTTATTTAGGGATTGGTTGACAAATATTTAAAACATGCTCATTATTTGAATATTTTGAAGACATTAAAAATAATGCTGTAGACACTCATACATTTATGTGGAAAAATAATTGTTATATATTATTAAGAGAAGGAAATATATAACAAAACTATATTATCCATGTTAAACATATTTTTCAAATTTAATTTGAATAAATATATGTATATGAATGTTCTCAGTTGACGTCTCTCACTGGGTAATGTGGTTGCTTTATATATATATATTTCTTGCTATTTGCTACATTTTGTTATTGTCAGAATTTTTAAAAATGAGCATTGTAGAAAAACAAACATATTTGGGAAGATGTCCATCATTTAAAAATTTCATTAATATGTAAAATTACTAAGGTAGCACACACTGAAAATTCAAACAATATTAAATATATTAATTATGAAATGAGACTTTATTCTACTTCCTCCATGCATTTCATTGATAAACAGTAAAAAATAATGATTAAAAAAGGTCATTAGTAAAAATAATCACACTCTTCTACTCTAACTCCCTCTCCTGACAGCAAGCCACAGAAGTAAAGCACAGAACAAGTTTCCTCCATAAATAATTTGGTGAAAAAAGCCAAAATATTTTGAGAACCGTGACGTCATTGTTAACTTTTTCTCCTGTGATGTTTACCATCGTAACCTCATTTGAGGCTTTACATGAATTCAGAATGAAAAACTCATTGCATTCGCAAAGATGAAAAACCTTTTCTCCTATGCAGAACACACCTGCCCAGCCGTTGTGTGAAATTACCCTAACAACATTCTATTGGAAGCTTGCTGTGCCACCATAAACAGGAATGTACACCCAGTCTACCTAGACCAGACCAAACTGAGAGCTGTTATATGGAATGGGACCTGGGGAGATTTGACTAAACAGAGCCAGGAAATCACACCTGGTTTAAATATCCATAATCACAACTAAAGTTGCTTTCTCTTAATTAACACGGAATCACTTGAAAGGTGTCTGTTATATAATCCTGCTGAGGAGCAAATGCTTCAAGGTACACATGGTGGGAAACAACGTTCATTTTTCATTCTTAGATTATATTAACTGTGAATGGATCTCAAGGGATTTAAATCATGTAGGAGCAGAAAATTACCCTTTTTAGCAGCTTTGAGAAGTAAGGTCGCAGTCAGAAATGTCATCACTAGTTGACTTCAGCAGGATGTTATCACTATCAGTAAATGAATATTTTATCACATTATATCCTCTTAATTAGGTTTCACTCTCTTTGGGCCATCTTCCTTTTGAAGAACATGAGAAATCTGTAGTTTTCATTGTAAGCTGCCTAACAGGAGAGTCTGGAGTTAGTGGCCCTCCATCTCTTAACATGGGCAAGGCCAAGTGGACTGCCAAAGTCACGAGGCTCGGGATTTGCCTTTCCACCTTGGACAAGTCTCTCTACCTCTCTGAGCCTCAGCTTCCATGTCTGTGAAATGTGGAGAATTTATTTCTTTCATATTTATTGAGCCCCACTGTATACCAGACAGTCTGCTAAGCATAAGAAAAGAAGATGAATGCAATGAGAAGTTATTTGTCCTTAAGGAATGTGACTGAGACAGAAGGCAGCATTAAGTAGAGGGTATGGGGAGAAGAATTGCATCTCCTTAGTCCATCACTGAGGGTTGCTGTGAGGGGCTCAGGAGAATGGGAAAGGACTCAAGTACTCAAAGCTTCAGCAATGCACAGGCTTTTCACCCCATCTTCTGATGAAATCCATAAAATAGCCAACAATATAAGATAATACCCTGTAGATGCTCCATTGTTTCAAATATAAGGGCTTCTCATTTTTTTCCCATGAATTTTGTCATACTTTCAGATCATAATAGAATTCTCAAGAAATGAGTCACTGGGAAAATTAACTGCTCATAATCTCATGAGTAGTTAATAACTTGCTCTCTGCCATGTTATTCATTTTCCCGTTGCAAAAAGGTATCTGTGATGTAGGTAAAGGTCAAAGAACATCAGATATAGGAACTAAAAATAAATTACTTATCTAGAAGTCCTCCCTAATATATAACATTTTCCATGATTGAAAAATGCAATTGTTAGATTTTCATGAAACTCTACATTTTTATCTGGATGCCTGGGATTTCACTAGATTCTACCTGAGAGCCATTACACAGCAATGAAAGGCCTCCATAAGTAAGGGCCAAATTTTAAAGGAGTAAAGAGGTTAGTAGTTTAGAATTTTTTTTTTCCTTTATGCCTAGTATTTAAAGTTGATAATGATGCTGACTTTTTAGTGCTTTGGTGAAATGTAAAGACAAATATTATTTGGATAAAATTTTGCAAAATTTGGGGAATGCAAAAATCCTTGTCCTTCCTTAGGCTTTACTCTCTAGGGAGTGGGGCTGTGCATGTTGAGAAGACAGCGTTTGAGGACATTGTTGCCTTCGCACCTTTTCATTCCAGCATAAAGATGCATGAAGCTTGTTCAGCATTGGGATATCTAAAAACCAATCTATGAGAAACAAACAGTATAGGTATAGAAGCAATAGAGAAGCTAATCAAAGGGTTTAACAATTTTTAAAAAATGCATTTCTCTGGAGTATACCTGATTTTTCCTTGATGGCATTTCAAAGAAAGGATGGTCTAGAGACAAAATTGTTTGACCTATCATTGCCACTTCTGCAGAGAACTTCTAAAATCAAACACAAGATGCAAAATTATTGCATGTTCACTTAGACCCTCACCTAGGTTTGATTTTTTAACTTCCCAATTCAGGATGAAAGACTAGCCTTCCATTTGCTATAGTGACTCATACACTTTCAGATGGCATCTCTGCATGATTTGGCTTTTTGTTTCCTGAGTGAAATTTTGTCTAATAACTAGTTGGAGTAAGAGAGCCAAACAAAATATCATGTTCAGAGTACTCAATTTCTGTCAGTTTTCATCTCTTACTGAGCAGTGAAAGATGATGCCTTGAGGTGTTCTTTCATTTTCATGATATAGGGGATTCACGGCTATGGATTTTTCTTACAAATTCATGTCCTGATTTTAGTTCTATTTTCATTTATTGTGGTCAAAGTTATTAGGTTATTAAAGAATTTCTCCTATTACAGCAATGAAATTCAGGAAGATTGTCCTGCCAATGCTAGGAATAAGTACTAATAAGACAGTGAACTTTTAAACTGTTTGAATTTATCATATTTATCCATAACTAAGAAATATTTCCAAAGCACAGAAAATTTAGGAGAATATTATATAAAATATAACCATTTTGTTCTACTTGCTTTACAATTTTTAAAATAGAATAACATTTTACAAAAAGTTGAAGCTACTCTGTGTACCTTCCTCTGATACAATAACTGAGAGAGGCCCAAATTCGTTTTTATCACTCCCTTGCAAGTTTTTACACTCTAAAACTGTGTGTATCTATAAAAAACATGTAGAACTGATCTGCATCTTTTCTAGCTTTACATAAATACTATTGCACTACACATACCATCCGATTATTCACTATTTTCACACCACTCTATGATTTTGAAATTGGTCCATGATAATACATGTAATTTTAGTTCACTTATTTTAATTGTTGTATTGTGTTTCATTGAACAAATATATCAAAACATACTTAATCATTTCCTGCTGATGGACATTTAGGTTACAAACAATGTTGTAGCAAACATTTTATATATATATACCTTTTTGTTCATGTGGGATAAAGTTTTTCTAGGGCTGAATATTTTTATCTTTACAAGATATTGCTAAATTACTCTCTAAAGTGGTAGAGAGTAATTTATCCTCCTATCACTGTATAGAAATTTTGTATTTCTTCACATCCACACCAAATATTAGTAATTTCGGGCTTCTAAAAATGTCTGCTGACTTGATAGATGTGAAATAATATCTTAGGTTTAAATTTACATTCTCCTGATTGCTACTGAGGTTATGCATTTGTTTTATTTCTATGGGTCACTTAGGGTCCCCTTTGTGAATTGCCTCTTCATTTCCTTTACTACTTTTCTATTGGCTTGTTTGGTTTTTTTTAGAGTTGTTCTGTACATTTATGAGTTATAAATATCTTTTCCCAGACTGTAGCTTTTAAAAAAATTGTTTATGGTATCTCTTATTGACAGAAGTTTCTAATTTTAATGCATTAGGAATTGTCAATCTTTTCTTTTGTGATTGGCACTTCCTGTATTTTGCTTGATAAGTATTTCCAGCAAATGCCAAACTGATCATTTTAATATAAAAAAAGTTTTTAAAAAATTAACAAACTTAATCTTTTTAGAGCAGTTTTAGGTTCACAGCAGAATGGAGCAGAAAGTACAGAGTTCCCATATATATCAATTTCCACAAACTCACAACTTCCCCTAATGTTGACATCCTGTACCATGGTGCTACATGTACTACAACTGACGAACCTGCTTGACTCTTCATTATTATTCGAAGTTCAAAGTGTACATTAGGGTTCACTCTTGGTGTTGTACATTCTATGGGTTTTGACAAATGCATAGTGACATGTAGCCACCATTGTAGTATTATATAGAATAATTTCACTGCCTTGAAAATCCTTTTTCATCCCTCCTTTCCCTCAGCTCTGGAAGCCACTGATCTTTTTACTGTCTCCATTGTTCTGTAGTTTCCATAACCTACTATAGTTGAAATCAGACAGTATGCGGCCTATCCAGGTTGGCTTCTTTCACTTAGTAATATGCATTTAAGTTTCTTCTATTCCTTCGTGTCTTTTCGTGACTTGATAATTCATTTCTTCTAAGCACTGAATAATATTCCATTGTCTGGATGTACCACAGTTACAGATGAATGGATACAGATGAATGTATCCATTCATCTACTGAAGGGAAGCTTTGTTGCTTTCAAGTTTTAGCAATCATGACTAAAGTTTCTGTAAACATCTATGTGCAGGTTTTTGTGAGGATGTAAGTTTTCCATTCATTTGGGTAAATAACAGGGATATCAAGGAGTGTGATTGCTGGGTTATATGGTTAGAGAATATTTACTTTTGTGAGAAATTGCCAAACAGTCTTACAAAGTAGCTGTACCATTTCGCATTCTCACCAGCAATGAATGAGCATATCTACTGCTTCACATCTTCACCAGCATTTGGTGTTTTCAATGTTTTGAATTTTGGCCATTTGCTGTTGTTTTTATTTTCAATTTTCTGAAGATATATGATGTTGAACATCTTTTCATATGCTTGCTCACCATCTGTATGTCTTCTTTGGGGAGGTGTCTGTTCAGGTCTTTTGCTCATTTTTTAAATAAAGTTGTTCATTTTCTTATTGTTGAGTTTTAAGAGTTCTTTGTGTATTTTAGATAATAATCTTTTATCAGATGTATCTTTTGCAAATATTTTCTCCCAGGCTATGGCTTGTCTTCTCATTTTTTTTTTGACACCATGTCATGCGGAGTATAAATTTTCAATTTTAGTGAAGTCCGGTTTATCAACTCCTTTCGCGAACTATGCATTTGGTATTGTCTCTAAAAAGTCATTGCCATAGCCAAGGCCATCAAGTTTTTTTTCTATGTTATCTTCTAAGAGTTTTATAGCTTTGTGTTTTACATTTAGGTCTATGATCCATTTTGAGTTAATTTACATGAAGGGTGTGAGGTTTGTGTCTAGATTTATCCTTATTTATTGCATGATTGTTGTCCAGTGGTATGAGCACCATTTGTTGAAAAGACCATCTTTGCTCTGTTTGTCAAAGATCAGTTAATTATATTTATGTGTGTCTATTTCCAGGGTCTCTGTTCTATTTCATAGAGTTATTTTTCTATTTTTTGGACACTTCACAGTGTCTTGATTATTATAGCTTTATAGTAAGTCTTGAAGTCAGGTGGCATTAGTACTCAGACTTTTTTTCTCTCCTTCAATAATGAGCTGGCTATTTTGAGCCTTTTACCTCCCTTATAAACTTTAGAATCAGCTTTTGCCCCTCACAAAATAACTTGCTGGAATTTTGACTGGGATTGTGTTGAATCTATAGACCAAGTTGGGAAGAACTGACATCATGACAACATTGAGTCTTTCTATCCATAAACATGGAATATCTCCCCATTTATTTAGTTCTTTTTTGATAGCTTTCATTAGTTTTGTATTTTCCTCATATAGTTCTTGAACATATTTTGTTAGATTTATACCTAAGTATTTCATTCTTGGGGGTGCTAATGTAAATGAATCCTAATGTAATGTAATGTAAATGTCCTTTTAATTTCAAATTCCACTTGTTCATTGTTGGTATTAGGAAAGTGATTGACTTTTGTACATTAACCTTGTATCCTGCAACCTTGTTATAATTGCTTGTTAATTCCAGGAATTTTTTGTTGATTCATTCAGATTTTCTGCATAGATGGTCATGTCATCTGTGAACAGATAGTTGTTTTTCTTCCTTCCTCATCTGTATACTTTTTATTTCTCTTTCTCACCTTATTGCATTTACTAGGACTTCCAGTATGATGCTGAAAAGCAGTAATGACAAGGGATATCCTTGCCTTGTTCCTGTTCTTAGTGAGAGAGCCTCAAGTTTCTTACTATAAGATGTGTTAGCGATGGGTTTTTTTGTTGATGTTTTTTGATCAAGTTGAGGAAGTTCAACTCTATTCCTAGTTTGCTGAGAGATTGTTTTTTTATGAATTGGTGTCTGTGTCTATTGATATATCATGTGAGTTTTCCTCTTTAGCCTGATGATGTGATGGATTACATAGATTTATTTCAAACGTTAAACCAGCCTTTCAAATCTTGGATAAATCTCACTTGGTTGTGATATATAATTCCTTTTATACCTTGTTGGTTTGATTTTATAATATTTTATTTATTATCTCTGCATCTATGTTTATGAGATATATTGCTCTGTAGTTTTATTTTCTTGTAAAATCTTGTCTGGTTTTGGTGTTATGATGATGCTGGCCTCATGGAATTAATTAGAAAGTATTTCCTTTGTTTCTATTTTCTGAAAGATGATAGAGAATTGGTATCATTTCTTTCTTAAATGTTGGTAGAATTCAACAGTGAACACATCTGGGCCAGGTGCTATGTGTGTTGGAAGATTATTAACTATTGGCTCAATTTCCTTTATAGATATAAGCCTACTCACATTGTCCATTTCCTCTTGTGTGAGTTTTGGCATGTTGTGTCTGCAAGAAATTGTTTCATTTCATCTGTTATCAAATTTGTGCAATTTGCCTGTAATTCCAGCACTTTGAGATGCCAATGTGGGTGGGTCACTTGAGGCCAGCTGTTTAAGACCAGCCTGGCCAACATGATGAAACCCCGTCTCTACTAAAAATACACAGATTAGCCGAGTGTGGTAGTAGGTGCCTTTAATCCCAGCTACACGGGAGGCTGAGGCAGGAGAATCACTTGAATCCAGGAGGTGGAGTTTGCAATGAGCCAAGATCATGCCACTACACTCCAGCCTGGGTGACAGAGCAATACTCCATCTCAAAAAAAAAAAAAAAAAAAAGCAATTTGTGCTGTTCCTGTGATTTCAAATTCATTCCGTAGAAACATGAGACATAATAATAATAGACTGTTGCTTTAAGCCACTATCTCTGAAGTGGTTTATTTCATAGCAATAGACAACCTCAACACAAAGATTAAGTGTTTTCAATTGAAATTCATGAAAATGGGGGTGAAGATGAGATATTTTAAATTTGAAATCATCTTACACTTACCAAAAGTTTTAAAATATAACACAGAAAACTCTTATATACCATTCACCTAACTTCTCCTAATATTAACATCTTGCGTAACCACAGTAAAATTAATGACATCAAGAAATGACCCTGGACACAATAATACTATTAACTAATCTAGAGACTTTATTTGAATTTTGCCAGTTGTACCACCAATACCCATTTTCTAATCCAAGATTCAATCCATAACCCTATCTTGCCTGAAGTGTTATAGTTTGTCTTCTCCAATCTATTACAATTCCTCTGTTTTTGTTTGTCTTTTATGATTTTGACATTTTGAAGAGCGTAGACCAGTTATTCTGTAGAATGTCACTGAATTTGAATTTGTCTGACGTTTTCCCATGATTAAATTCAAGCTATGCATTTTTGGCAAGAATTCCATGGTAGTAATATTGGGACCTTCTCAGAGCATCACGTCAGGGCATACAGGATGTTGATATGTGTTAATACATTATGTCTTATTACAAAATTTTAACGTTTATCCCTTGGTTAAGGTGGTGTCTGCTAGTTTTCTCCACTGTAAAGTTATTATTTTTTCTTTTGTTATAAGTAAGTATCTGGTGAGGAGATAGTTTAAAGCCAGGCAAATACTGTGCTTCTTCTCCTACCTTAATACTAATTTTAGCATTCATCTGTGACTCTTACCTGTAATAGGTACTATTTTTGCCCTAATGGTGATTTTCTACTTTCACCATTCTTTCTACATTTATTAATTAGAATTTGATGCTAGCAAAATCTTATCCTTGTCACTCATTTTTAAATTTATTCAATCATTTATATCACTATGGACTATGGGTTTTAATCTAATGTGTCTTTGTTTATTTTGGTTCTCAAATTGACCTTGATTTGGTCATTGAGTTTCTTTAAGTTGTTCTTCAATGTGCTCCCATCAATTTTTAGCATTTTCTTTATTTCTAACACCACAAGATATTCCAGAATAGTCTTATACCTTCTCTGCCTCAGACCTGGAATCCAGCATTCCTTCAAGAACTCTGGTTCCTTTTACTGAAGGATGATACTAAGAAATGAAGGCCTGGGTATTCTCATTACTGCTGAAAAAGCTTTGCTCCTAGGCTCTCTCCGTGGACAGAGGTAGGAAATATGTGTATGTAAACTAACCTATGCATATATACATATCTGTATTTATTTTTATTTTATTTTATTTTATTTTATTTTATTTTTTGAGACGGAGTCTCACTCTGTTGCGGAGGCTGGAGTGTAGTGGCGTGATCTCGGCTCACTGCAAGCTCCGCCTCCAGGGTTCAGGCCATTCCCTTGCCTCAGCCTCCTGAGTAGCTGGGACTACAGGCACCAGCCATCACGCCCAGCTAATTTTTTGTATTTTTAGTAGAGACGGGGTTTCACCATGTTAGCCAGGATGGTGTCGATCTCCTGACCTCATGATCCACCCGCCTCAGCCTCCCAAAGTGCTGGGATTATAGGTGTGAGCCACTGCGCCCGGCCATCTGTATTTATTTTTATATCCACTGATATTTATATTAAAAACTGATATAGTTACCTCAGATTCCAGTTCACCACCACAGGTTTTATTCTAACTTTCTTTCATTCTTTTTTTGTAATTCCTTTCTCTAACAGTAAGAAAACTCATTCTTATTCTCCACAATATATTTTCATATGAAAATTGAACTTTAATGGTTACCAAAGTGGCACTGTTTTTATATGGCCCATTTTGTTCTTACTTTTAACTTCAACTACTTTCCTTGCAGTTCAGACTTCATAAAGGTAAGTTTGTCAACAGAGACAAATGGAGATTACCAGTTCTGTAGATTATGCAGGTAAATAGTGCATAGGGATCATGGTTGAAAAGCAAACACAGACATCTAATTAGTGTTTTTAAGTAACTCCATTTTACTAGGTTAATTTCATATTGCTTCCAGAAAATTAATCACTTGATGAATCTTGTTGAATGCAATGCTAGCACCCTTCATCAGGATTTACAATAAAAATAGCAAATTGAGACTGAACATATTCAGTAGTATATGTCAGACATGTCCTAGAAACTGAAAACAAACAAAATTAATATTATGCATTATTTTAATTTTGTAAAGGATGTTGGAACACTCTTTCTTCGAATGATGACATACAAAACTAGCTTGCCCTATTCTAGTTGTATAATGACCAGAATAAATTACTGTCAATTAGGCATTTGCTTTTCATTTATATTAAGCTTAAAATGTTAGCTGTATCATTTGAATAACGTATGTACCTATTTTAACTAATAGTCTTATTTTTCTAGCTACTTAGTTTAGAAACGACAATTTTAGCTTTAAAGCATGTTTTGATTTGTAAATTTGTTACTCAATCTCTTTTCCTTATAAACAGATTTCTTAGCATCCATAAATTTAGCAGTTAAGTACTTCTATTATATTCATGAAAGTCCTCATCAGTGAGGTGGATATCTCATATGATTTTTTAAAAATATAGAAATAACAATTGCCACGGCAAATGTAAGTTACAGACACAATATTCAGAAGGTTGTTTTAGGAAATATCTACACACACATAAAGGGTGAATATTGAGCAAAGGGTACCAACTTTTTGCTATCAAAGTATGCACAAGAGAGCATGAGACTTAAATTAGGGTAAAATTTTTAAATTTAATTCTAAGCAGCAATGTTTTTACAGTGAAGACTGTTAAACCCTGAGCTATGCTCTTGAAGATGAGGTTTTAGAATTTTTTTCTCTCAAGGTCTTTATGAACTAATGAATTTATAAATTAATAAATTTAGAATTTTAGGATGGGTGAGGTGTGATCTCACCTTAATGCCTTAATGTAGAGACATAGACTTAATGAGCTCCCAAAAGGCTGCATTCTAGTCTTAAGTTTGTTTTTGGTTGTTGTTTGTTTGTTTTGTTTTTTGTTTTTTTCTGAGACAGTCTTGCTCTTACTCTGCCACCAAGGCTGGAGTGCAGTCATGTGAACACAACTCACTGCAGCCTTGGCCTCCCAAGCTCAAGCAATCCTCCCACCTCAGCCTCCTGAGAAGCTGGGACAAAATTCTAAGAATGCCATTTGCACTTAGAATTTACATTGGAATGGGATCAAGAAGTCTCGCTGGTCCTACCTGTCCACAGAGAAGTGACACCTATAGAAATGATGTGAGAAAGCTCAAGAACACACACCTACATGTTGGTAGGTTTGGGACAAGAGCTCTTGCTGATATGCTGGTGTAGGGAAGATAAAACAGTATCTTTTCCTTCAGCATGACAAAGTTTATGGCCAAAACAAAAGACAGATTAACAAGAGAAAAGCGTAGCACATCTATTTACCCAAAGTTTTATGTGACATGGGAGCCTTCAAAAATGAAGAGCCAAAGACCCAGGGAAAACTGTATTTTGCTGCTGAGGTTCAGTTAAGAATAGCCAGTCATGTAGAAGTAAGACTGGACAAAAAGGGTATGATCTAATGGTACTAAACTGGGGGAACTTAGCAAGGCCTGTTTGTTAAGATTCATTTCTGTGCCTCTGTCTTTATACCTTTCCTCTTGGTATGGGGCACAATGGCTGTCATGTGAGGATCTTTAGGGAGGAAGGGAAGCATTCTTTTTGTGGTCTAGTGTCCCTGCCAAATCTCCTGTTAAGTTGTAATTCCCAGTGTTGAAGGTGGGTCCTGGTGGGAGGTATCTGGGTATGGGGGTGGATCTCTCATGGTTTGGTCCTGTCCTCACTATAGTGAGTTCTCACAAGACCTGGTTGTTTAAAAGTGTGTGGTACCCCTCTCCCCCACTCTCTCTCTTGCTTCTGTTTCCACCGTGTGAGTTGCTGCTAAATTCCCCTTTGTCTTCTGCCATGATTGAAAGCTTCCTGAGGCCTCATCAAAAGCCAAGCAGATGCCAGCACCATGCTTCCTGTAAAGCCTGCAGAACCATGGGCCAATTAAACCTCTGTTCTTTATAAATTACCCAGTTTCTGCCTCAGCAGAGCACACTGGGGTACTCACATAGGGCTGTGGATGTCTGTATAGCGATGCAAGAATGACCTAGCTACATGGCCTCAGAGAATAAATGCAGGGGAATGTGAGAGAGTAATGTTTCTATTCATGCTAAGATGCCGTATTTTGGGTTACCACGTTCTGAGCCACAACAGCAAAATAATAATAACAGTAAAATATTTTGTATAGTATACTACATAATTTTTAGGATTTTGGGGGCCTATATTTTATGTAGCCATTGTATCAACTATGTGAATTAGTGAATATACTATTCTTACTGTGTGTTTAGGTAAACTGAGGCACAGAGATTTTAGAACACTTCTCTAAGTTCAAGAGGCAGAGTAAGGACTTGAATGTTCATTTTTCGACATAAGCCAGTGTTCTTCCAAGTTACTTGCTGCCTTTTGTTTGAGAATATTTGGAATTAAATGTAAATCCGACATAAGTGGAGATTACATATGTTTGGATTCAGACAAAACTGCACTTGTTGTGGGAAAAGAGGCATAGTGTTTTAGTAGCTGAATTTAGACCAGCACTTCTCAAAGAGTCCTCTGAAAAACATTAGCTCTATGAGATAATGGTAGGTGTTACACCTTGTTAATTGAGGTTTGACTCAGCCTTGAGTAACAGAAAAAAAAAAATCACAATTACATACACAAGATTGAAGATTATTTCCCTCTCACATAAAGAAGTCTAGAGCTAGGCCCTATTTGACTGGTGTGGTGGCCCACAATAAGGAGTCTGGGTCCTGCTGTCTTGCAGCTTTCTTGTCTTTAGTGAGCCCCTCCTCCTGGTTCCACTTCTGAGGCTGTAGCCATCACTGCATTCTGATCAGCTGAAAGGAGGAAGGGGGCAACTGAAAGATAGGAATGCTCCTTGCCTTTAAGGGTATTTCTAAGTTGCCACACACATTATGTCCACTTATATCTCATTGGTCAGAACTTAGTTACTTGACCAGATGTAGCAGCAAGGGGATCTGGGCAAGAAACTTTTTGGCTGAATGGCAATGTACCCAGCTAAAATGGGAATTATTGTAAAAATGAAGAAGGGATAAATGGCTATGAGAACTGACTCTATCTATGACTGCTACATGACCATAAAGGTAAGCTCCATTTGAAAAAGAATTTTTTGTGGTCAAATAAGGCTTAGAAATGCAACAGTAAATAAAGTTAAACAAGTGTCTTTAACACCAGGCTTCTCAAAGATGCCAATGCATATTGCAAAACTTTAAGAGTGGGATATGCTATGTAAAGTTCCTACACTTATTTGACTATAGAACTCTTGACCCATGAAGTATTTATTGGGATTAGTGGTCCACAGAATATACTTTGAGGAAATACTGCTGTAAACTGTCGAATCTGGAATGGATAATTCCTATCTGTTCCCTGCTGCCAGGTTACTTACTGAAGAAGGCATTGAGCCTTCTCTGACTTACTTAACTTGATTTTATTCTATTTGTGAGTCAAAGATGTGGTGAAACATACATAATGAGCATGACTGTGGAGCAATTTGCAAATATAAATGATTGTAGAAATGCCAAATAATTACTTTAAAGAGGAAATTCTTAAATTTTTGCCTAAAAATATGTTGAGCAATTTTCAGGTAATAATTCAGCATTCTGTAATACCTCTAGTAAGGGAGAGAGGGCTTTTGAATAATACAATAATAATAGCTACCAGTTGTTGAGCATGCAGAGAACCCTGCCTCAGCAGACCACACTGGGGTACTCACATAGGGCTGTGGATGCTCCCATGGCCATGGACCAGGCAATTCTGTTTACCCTGTTTTTTTGTATGTCTTCTTTTGAGAAATGTGTATTCAGATCCTTTGTCTCTTTTTTAATTGGGTTGTTTTCTTACTATTATTTGAGTTTCTTTTACATTTTGAATATTAATTCCTTACCAGACATATGGTTTGTAAATACATTCTTGCATAGTGTAGGTTGTCTCTTCACTTTGTTGATTGGTTCCTTGGCTGTGAAGCTTTTTAGTTTGATGCCATTCTATTTTACTATTTTTGCTTTTGTTGCCTGTACTTTGGGGTTCATATTCAAGAAATCATTGCCCAGACCAATATCATGGAGGTTTTCCCTTATGTTTTCTTTTTTTAGTAATTATACAGTACAGTTTCAAGTTGTAAGTCTTTGATCCATTTTTTTATTTGATTTTATTATATTTCAATAGTTTTACAGGAACAGGTGGTGTTTGGTTACATGGATAAGTTCTTTAGTGGTGATGTCTGAGGCTTTGATGCATCCATCACCTGAGCAGTGTACACTTGACCCAATGTGTAGTCTTTTATCCCTCATCCACCTTCCACCCTTTCCTCTGAGTCCCCAAAGTCCACTGTATTATTCTTATGCCTTTGCAGCCTCATAGCTTAGCTCCCACTTATGGGCGAGAACATATGATGTTTGATTTTCCATTCCTGAGTTACTTCACTTAGAATAATAGTCTCCAACTCCATCCAAGTTGCTGTGGATGCCATTATCTCATTCCTTTTTATGGCTGCGTAGTATTCCATAGTATATATGAACCACATTTTCTTTATCCACTTATTGATTGGTGAACATTTGGGCTAATTCCATATTTTTACAGTTGTGAATTGTGCTGCTGTAAACATGCATGTGCAAGTATCTTTTTCATATAATCACTGCTTTTCTTCTAGATAGATACCCAGTAGTGGGATTGCTGCATCAATGATAGATCTACTTTTAGTTCTTTAAGGAATTTTCATACTGTTTTCAATAGTGGTTGTACTATTTTACATTCCCACCAGCAGTGTGAAAGTGTTCCCTTTCACCACATCCACACCATCTGTTATTTAAAAATTTTTTTTTATTATGGCCATTCTTTCATGAGTAAGGTGGTATTGCACCATGATTTTGATTTGCATTTCCCTGATCATTAGTGATGTTGAGCATTTTTTCATACATTTGTTGGCCATTTGTATATCTTCTATTGAGAATTGTCTATTCATGTCCTTAGCCCACTTTTTGATGAGATTTATTTTTTCTTGCTGAATTGTTTGAGTTTCTTGTAGGTTCTGGATATTAGTCCTTTTTCAGATATATAGATGTATAGATTGTGAAGATTTTCTCCCACTCTGTGGCTTGTCTGTTTACTCTGCTGATTGTTTCTTTTGCTGTGCAGAAGCTTTTTAGTTAAATTAAGTCCCATCTATTTATCTTTGTTTTTGTTGCATTTGTTTTTGGGTTTTTGATCATGAAGTCTTTGCTTAAGCCAATGTCTAGAAGGGTCTTTCTGATGTTATCTTCCAGGATTTTTATAGTTTCAGGTCTTATATTTAAGTCTTTGGCCCATCTTGAGTTGGTTTTTGTATAAGGTGAAAGATGAGGATCCAGTTTTATTCTTCTACATGTGGCTTACAAATTATCCCAGCACCATTTGTTAAATAGAGTGTCCTTTTCCCACTTCATGTTTTTGTTTGCTTTGTTGAAGATCAGTTGGCTGTGAGTATTTGGGTTTACTTCTGGGTTCTCTATTCTGTCCCATTGGTCTATGTGCCTAATTTTATATCAGTACCATGCTGTTTTGGTGACTATGGCCTTATAGTATAGTTTGAAGTCAGGTAATGTGATGCCTCCAGATTTGTTCTTTTTGTTTAGTCTTGTGCTTTGGCTATGTGGGTTCTTTTTTGGTTCCATCTGAATTTTAGGATGGTTTTTGCTAGTTCTTTGAAGAATGATTATGGTACTTTGACGGGAATTGCACTGAATGTGTAGATGGCTTTTGGCAATATGGTCATTTTCACAATATTGATTCTACCCAACCAAGAGCATGGAATGTGTTTTCATTTGTATGTGTCATCTATGATTTCTTTCAGCTGTGTTTTGTAGTTTTGCTCGTCTTTCACCTCCTTGGTTAGGTATATTCAGAAGTATTTTGGTTTTTTTTTTTGCAGCTATTGTAAAAGAAATTGAGTTCTTGATTTGATTCTCAGCTTGGTTGCTGTTGATACATAGGAGAGATATTGATTTGTAGATGTTAATTTTGTATCTTGAAACTTTATGGAATTCATTTATCAGTTATAGGAGCTTTTTGGATGAGTCTTTAGGTTTTTCTAGGTATATGATTATATCATTGGAACAGCAACAGTTTGACTTCTTCTTTACCAATTTAAATGTCCTTTATTTCCTTCTCTTGTCTGATTGCTCTGGCTAGGACTTCCAGTACTATGTTGAATAAACGTGGTGAAAGTGGACATTCTTATCTTGTTCCAGTTCTCGGGGGGAATGCTTTCAACTCTTCCCTGTTCAATATGTTGGCTGTGGGACTGACATAGATGTCTTTTATTACCTTAAGGTATGTCCCTCCTATGCTGATTTGCCGAGGGTTTTAATCATAAAGGGATGCCGTATTTTGTCAAATGCTTTTTCTGCATCTATTGAGATGACCATGTGATTTTTGTTATTAATTCTGTTTATGTGGTGTATCACATTTATTCACTTGCGTATGTTAAAACATCTCTGCATTCCTGGTATGACATCTGTGCATTCCTGGTATGAAACTCACTTGATCATGGTGGATAATTTTTTTGGTTAGCTATTGGATTTGGTTAGCTAGCATTTTGTTGAGGAGTTTTGCATCTGTGTTCATCAGGGATATTGGTCTGTAGTTTTCTTTTTTTTGTTATGTTCTAGCCTGGTTTTGATATTAGGGTGAAACTGGCTTCATAGAATGATTTAGGGAGGATTCCCTTTCTCTGCCTCTTGAAATAGTGTCAACAGAATTAGTACCAATTTTTCTTTGAATGTCTGATAGAATTCAGCTGTGAATCCATATGGCTCTGGACTTTTTTTTTCTTGGCAATTTTAAAATTACCATTTTAATCTTGCTGCTTGATACTGGTATTTTCAGAGTTTCTATTTCTTTCTGATTTTATCTAGGAGGGTTGTATATTTCAGGAATGTATCCATCTCCTCTAGGTTTTCTAGTTTGTGTGCATAAGGGTGTTCATAGTAGCCTTGAATGATCTTTTGTATTTCTGTGGTATTGGTTGTAATATCGCCCATTACATTTCTAATTGAGCTTATTTGGATGTTCTGTCTTCTTTTTTGGTTATTCTCACTAATTGTCTATCAGTTTTGTTTAACTTTTCAAAGAACTAGCTTTTTGTTTCACTTATCTTTTGTATTTTTTTGTTTTGCTTTTATTTAGTTCTGCTCTGATCTTTGTTATTGCTTTTCTTCTGCTGCATTTGGGTTTGGTTTGTCTTGTTTCTCTAGTTCCTTGAGGTGTAACATTAGATTGTCTATTTGTGCTCTTTCAGACTTTTTGATGCAGGCATGTAATGCTATTAACTTTCCTCTTAGCACTGCTTTTGCTGTATCTGAGAGGTTTTGATCAGTTTTGTCACTATTATTGTTCAGTTCAAATAATTATTTAATTTTTAAGTTGATTTCATTGTTGACCCAAGGATTACTCAGGAGAAGATTATTTAATTTCCATGTATTTGCATGGTTTTGGGGGTTCCTTTTCAGTTGATTTCCAGTTTTATTCCACTGTGATCTGAGAGAGTACTTGATATAATTTTAATTTTCTTAAATGTATTGAGATTTGTTTTGTGGCCTATGATATGGTCTGTCTTGGAGAATGTTCCATGTGCTGATGAACAGAATGTATATTCTGCAGTTGTTGGGTAAAATGTTCTGTAAATATCTGTTAAGTGCATTTGTTCTAGGGTATAGTTGAAATCCACTGTTTTTTGTTGATTTTTCTCTCTTTATGACCTCTTTAGTGCTGTCAGCGGGTTATTGAAATCCCCCACTATTATTGTGTTGCTGTCTATCTCATTTCTTAGGTCTAGTAGTAATTGGTTTATAAATTTGGGAGCTCCAGTGTTAGGTGCATATATATTTAGAATTGTGATATTTTCCTGTTGGATTAGTCCTTTTATCATTATATAATGTCCCTCTTTGTCTTTTTTTAACTCTTGTTACTTTAAAGTCTGTTTTGTCTAATATATAAGAGTAGCTACTCCTGCTTCTTTTTGGTGTCCATTTTCATGAAATATCACCCCTTTATGTTAATTGTATGTGAGACCTTATGTGTCAGGTGAATCTCTTGAAGACAGCAGATACTTGGTTGGTGAATTGTTATCTACTCTGCCATTTTGTATCTTCTAAGTGGAGCATTTAGGCCATTTACATTCAACGTTAGTATTGATGCGAGGTACTATTCTATCCTTTGTGCTGGTTGTTGCCTGAATACTTTGTTTTATTTTTCACTGTGTTACTGTTTTATAGGTCCTGTGAGATTTATGCTTTAAGGATGTTCTATTTTGGTGTATTTTGAGGGTTTGTTTCAAGATTTAGAGGTCCTTTTAGCAGATCTTGTAGTACTGGCTTGATGGTGGCAAATTCTCTCGGCTTTTGTTTGTCTGAAAAAGCCTGTATCTTTCCTTCATTTAGGCAGCCTAGTTTCACTGGATACAAAATTCTTGGCTGATCATTGTTTTGTTGAGGAGGCTAAACATAGGTCCCTTACCCCTTCTGTCTTGGAGGGTTTCTACTGAGAAATCTGCTGTTAATCTGGTAGGTTTTCCTTTATAAGTTACCTAATGTTTTTGCCTTATAACTCTTAAGATTCTTTCCTTCATCTTGACTTTGGATAACCTGATGACTATGTGACTAGGTGGTAATGTTTTTGCAATGAATTTTCTGAGTGTTCTTTGAGCTTCTTGTATTTGGATGTCTAGATTTCTAACAAGGCCAGATTTTCCTCAATTTTTCCCTCAAATAAGTTTTTCAAACTTTTAGATTTCTCTTCTTCCTTGACAACACCAATTATTCTTGGGTTTGGTCATTTAACATAATCCGAAACTTCTAGGAGGCTTTGTTCATTTTCTTAAAATTCTTTTTTCTTTGTCTCTGTCAGATTGGGTTAATTTGAAAGCCTTGTCTTCAAGCTCTGAAGTTATTTCTTCTGCTTGTTAAACTCTATTGTTGAGACTTTGCAGTGTATTTTGCATTTCTCTAAGTGTGTCCTTCATTTCCAGAAGTTGTGATTGTTTTTTATTTATGCTATCTATTTCTCTGGAGTTTTTTCCATCCATATCCTATAACATATTTTTGATTTCTTTAAGTTGACATTCACCTTTCTGTGGTGCCTCCTTGATTAGCTTAATAATTGACTTTCTGAATTCTTTTTCTGGCAATTAAGATATTTCTTCTTGGTTTGGATCCATTACTGGTTAGCTAGTGTGATCTTTGGGGGATATTAAAGAAACTTGTTTTGTTATATTATCAGATTTGGGATTTTTTTTTTTTTTAGTTTCTTCTCATTTGAGTAGACTATGTCAGAGGGAAGATCTAGGGCTCAAGGGCTGTTGTTCAGATTCTTTTGTCTCATGCGGTGCTCCCTTGATATGGTGTTCTCCCCCCTTCCCCTAAGGATGGGCTTTCTGAGAGAAAAACTGCAGTGATTGTTATTTATTTTCTTTGTCTAGCCACCCAGCTGAGGTACCAGCCTCTGGGCTGGTACTAGGGAATGTCTGCAAAGGGTCCTGTGATGTGTTTCGTCTTTAGGACTCTCAGCTGTGGGTATCAGCACTTGCTCCGGTAGAGGTAGCAGGGGAGTGAAGTGGACTCTGAGAAGGTCTTTGGTTGTGGTTTTGTTTAGTGCACTGGCCTAGTGTTGGTTGGCTTCCAGGCAGGAGGTGGCACTTTCAAGAGAGCATCAGTTACAGTGGTGTAGGGAGGATACAAGCTGGATACAAGCTGGCCGTAAGGGGACTTGTTGTGGCCTCTTTGGGGGATGGGAGGTGTGGTTCTCAGGCTGATGGAGTTACATTCCCAGGGGGGATTAGAGTTGCCTCTGCTGCATCGTACAGGTTGCCAGGGTAGTTGGAGAAAATCAGCAGGGACAGGCCTCACCAATTCCCATGCAGTCAGCAAGGTCAGTCTCACTCCCACCATATCCCCCCAGTAGCACCAAGTTTATCTCCAGGCAGCTGGTGAGAAGGCTAAGATCTTGGCCCAGGCTGCAAGCCTTCCTGCTAAGAAAACAAGCAGGACTTTCAGATTTTGTTCCTGTCTGCCTGCTATGGCTTTTGTGTTCCTATCTGCAATCCCAGATCACCTCCTCCCCGAGATTTGGTCCAGGAAACTTTGCTTTGGTTGAAATTGTTACAAAGTTCAGCTGGAAGTTTCTTTCTCCCTGTGGTCTTTCCCTAATTCCACTAGGAGCCCTCCCCAAGGACCCTTGTGAGACAAAGTCAGAAATAGCTTCACTGGGGAACAAGAGTGCCCACAGGGCTCTTCCTGCTGCTTCCTCTACCCCTATATTTTTCCCAGCTCTCTAAATTCATCTCCACTCCCAGTAAGGTCAAATCCTCTCCCATAATTAGATCCTTCAGGTTTCCCAGTGAGGATGTGCGTTTGGGGGCAGATGTTCTATCTTTCACACTTTGAACACTCACAACTTTTCAGCTGTCTCATGGGGCCTGCAGCAGCAGGCCCTTCAATCCATTTTGAGTTCATTTTTGCATATGGTGTGAGATAAGGGTCTAATTTCAGTCTTCTACTTGTGAATATCCAGTTGTCCCAACACCATTTATTGAAGAGATCATCTTTTCCCTTTTGTGTTCTTGGCACCTTTGTCAAAATCAATTGACGAAAAATGCATGGATTTATTTGTGTGCTCTCTAGTCAGCTTCATTTCTCTATGGGTCAATTTTTATGCCAGTGCTATGCTATTTTGACTCCTAGAGCTTTGGCCATCAGATATTTGAAAAAACGCTCAAAATTGCCAATCATCAGAAACTGCAAATTAAAACCATAGTGAGATATCTATCACCTTGCACCTGTGAAAATACCTATTATCAAAATGACAAAACAAAGTGTTGCAGACAATATGGAGAAGAGGGAACCCTTGTACATTGTTAGTGGGAATATAAATTAGTGCAGCCATTATGGAAAACAGTAAGGAATCTCTTCAAAAAATTAACAATAGAACTGCCTTATGACCCAGCAATCCCACTATGGAGTATATGTCCAAAGAATATGAAATCACTATGTTAAAGAGATACTTGCACTCCCATATTCATTGCAGCATTATTCACAATAGCCAAGATAAGGAATCAACCTAAAGGTCCATTAATAGATAAATTGATAAAGAAAATGTGATATGTAGACACAATAGAGCACTATTTACTTAAAAAGGAAGAAAATGTTATCATTTGCAACAACACAGATGAACCTGGAGGACATTATGTTAAGTGACATGCGTCAGATAGAGAGACAGATACCAAGGGATCTCATTCACATGTGGAGTGTAGAAAAAGTTGAATTCATGTAAATAGAGAATAAACTTACGGTTACCACAGGCTGGGGGAAGGAGGTTGGAGATATGTTGGTCAAATGATAACAAAATTTTAGTTAGATAGGAGGAATAAGTTCAATAGATCTATTGTACAACATGATAATCATAGTTAATAACAATGTATTCTGCTCTTGAAAATTGCTGAGAGTGGATTTTATGTGTTCTCACCACACAAAGAAATAACTAAATGTGGTAATGTGCAGGTTAATTAGCTCGCTTGAGCCATTCCACAATGTATACCTATTTCAAAACAAAATGTTGTACAGAATAAATATATTCAACTTTTATTTATCAATTTAAAAAGTAAATAAATACATTTTGATTAAATTTAAAAATAAGTAAATAAATAAATTTACCTGGAAATGGCGCTGTTCTTCCCTGGCTTTCACTCTTTCAATCTTTTCCATGACTGGGTTACACCTTTTTTCTCTCCCTCTCTTCCATCTTATCCTCCTTCGTCCTCACTTTCTGCATATGACCTGTTTGCTACTCCACGGAACACTCAGAACACTCCAGAGATAACTTCCAGACTTCTCCCTTCCTGCTGACCAGCCTTTAGACCTACATGCTTAATTTTATCACCTATGAAGAATAACTACACACATTTCTATTCCAATGTCAGTCCCTCCCCTTGGGCACTAAATTTTATCCCTCTTGCTCACTCAAGGGCATTACTGCCATGATACTTACTTTCATCTCTCACATCACCATGTATTTCCTCTTTACTGGTCTGTTCCCATTTATACACAAACCTTCTTCTTCCGCACCCCATCTTAAAAAAAAAAAAGAAAAAAAACCCTACTCTTTCTCTTCACTCCATTTTTCTGCTCCAGTTTACTAGAAACTCCGTGCTGCCTCCAAGTTTTCTCCACTCTTCATCTTTAAAGCTCCCCAGTCAGGGTTTTGCCCCCACCTCTCCTCTTAAACTGTTCTTGTCCGGGTCCTCAGTGATGGTCATGTTGCTAAAAGCAATGGCCACTTCTCAGCTTCCTCCTTCTTGGTGCAGTAGGTTGTTCCTTTCTCATAGACTTTCATCATCTAGCTTCTGGAACATTGCTTTCTCCTGGTTTTCTTTCTACCTCAGTGGGCAATTTTCTGATTAAAAAATACAGTACAGAAGTCATTTACTGTGCCAAAATAGAGGGTCAATATGAAGTCTTTTTCTAGATTTGAAAAACAAAACAGACTGATTCAGAGAAGGTTATTTAGATTCTCTGTTAGTTGCTTCAGGCATAATGATAAGGTTTTGGACTACATTGTCTTGAAATTATCCTGCACTGTCCTGATTCTTGGAAAGCATTATACGGTTTAAAACATGTCAAGCAAAGAGGCAAAATACTGAGTGTTCCAGTGTACAATCCATTGTATTCACACTGGAGCCTTAGGTTAATCTCATAGCTTTTCTAAGCTTTAGTAAGCTCATCTGTTACATGGGGAATAATAAAATCTTGTCGGCCTATCTAAACAAAATGGCTATAAAAATAAAAACAAATGGAATTATATGAAATTACCTCAAGAATGCTTCAATACTATATGATAAGAAAGGGAAAGATTACCTCAAATCTTAGAATGAAAGAGGCAAATTCACAAAACAGCAGAATATTTTACTATACAGATTTTGTGATGTGATATTCATTACCTCTCTCAGTCATCTCCATTATAGAAAATGGCAACTTTGTCTTTCCTGTGGCTTTGGCCAAAACCTTGCAATGATCCATTCTATTCTCTTGCTCTCACAGTCAACTCAATAGGAAAATACTTCCATTTCTACCTCCAAAATCTCTCTGCAATCCAACTACTTCTCACCAATCTCACCACAATTTGCCACCATCTCTCTGATACATACCACCAGCATCCTTCACAAGGACTGTTGCCACAGCACCCTAGTCTCTAGCTTATGCCTTATCCCGTGTAGTCTATTCTCTACAAATCAGCCAGAGTGGTCCTGCTAATTAACATTGGCGATTATGTTACTTTTTTGCTCAACACCTTTTAAAGGCTTTTGATTTCACTCAAACTAAAAGGGGAAATCCTCACAATGGCCTATAAGAGCACACTCCTCTCTTTTTTACAACTCTGACTCATCTATTACTGCTGTCTTCCTCCTATATGTGACTGTAGACACACTAGTCTTTCAGTTCATTTCTTCTGCCAGAAATATACTTTTCTCAAATTTCCAAATGATTAACTCCCTCCATTTCTAAAAATTTTTGCTCAAGTGTCATTTTCTTAATGAGGCTTACCCTGGCCATTCTATTTAAAATTGCAATCTGTTCCGTCACCGGGACACTTCTAATCCCCTCTCCTTGGTTTATATTTTTCTTTATCATTGTCTTCCTCTAATATTCTATACCATTTATATATTTATTATCTTTCTCCCTTTTCCAGTGCAATGACGCATACATTTTTATCTTTTCTTTTTCCCCACTAAGGTATCTCAAGCACCCAAGAGAGTGCCTGGTACAGAGAAGGTGTTCAATATTTCTTAAATATTAAAAGATTGAGCTCTGAAGGCAATACTGCCAAGTGAGTATTATGTCTATTATATCTGTTTTACAGCTACATAAACTGAGCTGTGGGTGTCAGATGACTTCTCCAACACCAGCCAGTGAGGAAGCTGCCTGGCTGGGGATCAAGTCACAGTCTTTGCATTGTACAACTACAGTGTCTCATTTTGTATGATGATTCTGATTGCTATGTCCAAAGCCAGAGAATGAGAATGTTTCAAAAAGAGGGGATTGCCAATGGGCCCAAAAGCTTTTAGAAATGCCAGAAAGAAGGAAGATTGTGAAAAAAGGCTCTGGTTCTTTGTAACTAGGTAATAGAGTGCCCTTTGCCAAAGATATTTCAGTAGCATTAGAGCCAAACTCAGAAATGGTGAATGAGGCAGTGAATGGAAAGTAAGGAAAATAAAAGAGTGAGTAGTTGATACTCTTAAAAATTCTGGGGATGAAAAGAGGGAGAAAAGACTATAGTTATATGGTGCTATGGTTTGAATGTTTGTTCTCCTTAAAACTCATGTTGAAACTTCATCCCCAAAGTGGCAATATTGAAAAGTGGGGACTTTAAGAAATGATTGGGTCATGAAACCAGAACTCTCATGATTAATCCACTCATGGATTAATAAATTAGTGGGTCAGTGGTTTAACAGGTTATCATGAGAGTGGCATTAGTTACTTTGGAGGAAGAGAGACTTGAACTAGCATACTCAGCCCCCTTGCCATGAGGTGTCCTGTGCTGCCTCAGGACTGCAAAGTCACCAACAGCAAGAAGGCCCTCAACAAATGCAACCCCTCAACCTTGGACTTCTCAGCCTCCATAACTGCAAGAAATAAATTCCTTTTCTTTATAAATTACTCTGTTTCAGGTATTTTGTTATGAGCAACAGAAAGTGGACTAAGTCATGGGGAAAGGAAAAATCATTTGGGGGATGAGTAAGATTTAAGCATATTCATAGAAGGAGTAAAAGAAAGTTAAAGCAGATAAAAATATAGATATGAGTATAGACATGAATGGAAGGGACTGCTTTTTAAAAACAGCTAACTTACTAGGTGAATTCACAGAATGTTCTGGCCCATGTTTTATTGGCTATACTGTGAGGCATTAGGCCTGTGGCAAAGTGATAATTAAATTATCCCACTACTTCCTTTTTTTTGTCCCTCAGAAGAAACTCTTTCCATTTTTCCCAGAATTTTTTCAAGTTACAACTTTTCTCAGTCCTCCTATCTCAGTTGTAAATACAACTGTCTTCTCTCTGTGAAGCGGATGACATTGTCTGCTATCTTAGTGAGAAAAGAAATACCAGAAGGCCTGAGTTCTTTCAATTCATCTCCTCACCTCTGATCCCACATTTATTGTCATTGACCTTACCTCTTGCCCTTTCAGCTCACTGGAAAGGTATCCCGCTTTTTCTCCAAGTTTGAAATAGAAAGCTAGAG
Source organism: Pan troglodytes (assembly GCF_028858775.2). Lineage (NCBI taxonomy): Eukaryota > Metazoa > Chordata > Mammalia > Primates > Hominidae > Pan > Pan troglodytes. Next base: position 97,486,922 of record NC_086015.1, read on the forward strand.
TTATAATTTTTCTTCAAAGATTTTATCATTTTTTTGTTCTGAAATTCTGTTCACTAAGTTCCTTGTATATACTTATAAACAAGATATCCTATGTATAATATACTCCCACTAGATATCACTTTCCTGAACTTCCAACCAACATTTAATAATTTTCTGTATTCAACAACAATGTATTTCTACTGCACTGGGAATTGTGATTGGCATTGGAAAATCTCAAGGTGAATAATATAGATTACAATAGCTAGAAATATAAACAGATTATGCATTAAGTGTAATAATGCACATTTCACAGTAAAATGGACTTCAGTGGGCGCTCTTCCCATTTGTTTTTGAGTAACAGATTTACTTTGTTCTTCTAAGCTCATTTGAATTGGGTTTCTGTGGTTTGGAGAAAAGCAATACTGATTATTAATAGGCTCAAGTATATCTAACTCAGTAGACAGTGGGGGAGAATCCCAGGACAGCTTTGTGGAAAAAGTCATGTTTGCACTGGGCTTAAGAAATGAGTAAGAATTAGGCATTAGCTAGAGGAAGCGAGGGGATAAAGGTGGGTTAGAAGAGGTAATCAGGGCAGAAGAAACAGCATGAGCAGAGGTTTTGCAGGAAGACACAGTGTAGTGTGTGTGTAAAAAAATGTCAGCTGGTATTCCTAGAGAGTGAAGCACATGGCAGGGAACAGCAGATGAAAAGACTGAAGAAATAATAGGAATGAGAGAATGCAGGATGTCAATAGGCCATATGTCTTTAGGTAGAGAGAAGTTAAGCTGAGGAGTCACATGACCAGGTTTCTCTATGAAGGATAGATATGAAGAGGGCAAGTCTTGCAATGTAACATCTTTAATCTCAAACCAACTTTCAGATGACCAGTTCCTCCTTAGCTTTTCACTTCTCCATTATTTACTTTTTTCTGGAAAAAAAAAAAAAGCATTTGTGGCTCACTGTTGCTTAAAAATGTTGACCTTTATTTCTCCTCCCCCTGAACATCTCACGTAAACATTTAAAATCATATTCAACAATTTTTTTTGTAATCGGAAGAAGAGAATTAAACTTGGAATGAGGGGAAAGGCTGAAAAAGAAAAAAAAGTAAAACAGGAAGGAGAAAAGGACATTTGTCTCTCATCAGTTCCTTTGAACTGATTTTGAATCCCGTTTTGAGAGTGAAAGATGAAACCAGAGTGATGGTCCTAGGGTAGAAGACATTTTATCCAAGATTGTTGGGACCAGTAGTTACTTAGTCAAAAAGTTTTATAATATATGGAATGACAATCTTAAAATAAGTATATTTATCTTATAATTTTGGTTTAACCTACCTTAGTCCCTTTGGTGTTGCTATAAAGGAATACCTGAGGCTAAATAATTTATAAAGAAAAAGGTTTTATTTGGCTCATGATTATAACAGCTGGAAAGTTAAAATTGGGCACCTGCATCTGGTGAGGGCCTCAGGCTTCTTCCACTCATGGTGGAAGATGAAGGAGAGCCAGTGTGTGCAAAGATCACGTGGTGAGAGAGAAGAAGCAAGGGGATAGAGGAGCTTCCAGGCACTTAAACAATTTTCAACTTTTATTTTAGATTCAGGGGGTAAATGTACAAGTTTGCTACATAGGTATATTGCATGGAGCTGAGGTTTGGGATATGAATGATCCTGTCACCCAGGTAGCCAGCAGAGTGCCCAACAGTTTTTCAAAACATGGCCCCCTCTTTTCGTCCCAACTCTAGTAGCCCCCAGTGTCTATTGTTGCTATCTTTATGTCCATGAGTACCCAATGATTAGCCCCCACTTGTAAGTGAGAACATGTGATATTTGGTTTTCTGTTTCTGCATTAATTTACTTAGGATAAAGACCTCTAGTTGCAAAGAACATGATTTTATTCTTTTTTTATGCCGAGTTGTATTCCATGGTGTATATGTACCATATTTTCTTTATCCAATCCACTATTGATAGGCTCCTAGGTTGATTCCATGTCTTTGCTATGGTGAATAGTTCTGTGAAGAACATAGGAATTCAAGCAATTTTTAACAACCAGCTCTCATGAGAACTATTAGTAACAGAGTAAGAAATTACTCCTGAGGGAGAGCATTAATCCATTCATGAAGGATTTGTCTCTATGACTCACATGCTGCTCTTTAGGCTCCATCTTCAACTTTGGGTTATCAAATTTCAAGTGAGGTTTGGAGGGGACAAACATTCAGACCATAGAAAACCTAAATAAATATGTTTTAAATAAAATGATTTGTTAATATTTTGATTTAAGGCCAAGAACTAATTTAGCTGCACTGATTAGAATTATTTTTCCTTTCATCAGTGTGCCCAGGATGTGGGAGATGGAGTCAAAGGAAATTAGTTTGGAGCTTTAAGATTTAATGACTGCCCTACTGAATTTGGGACTTGTTTGGGGTCTGTAGTCTCTTTCTTTTGCTCAATTTCTCCCTTTTGGAATGGGACATTTTACCCAATGCTTGTACCCCTTTTGTATCTTGGAAGTAACTAACTTGTTTTTGGCTTTACAGGCTTATAGGTAGAAAGGACTTGCCTTTGTCTCAGATGAGACCTTGAACATTGGACTTTAGTATTAATGCTGGAATTACTTAAGACTTTGGAAGATTATTGGGAAGGCATGATTGTAATTTGAAATGTGAGAAGGACATGAGATTGGGAAGGGACGGGAGTGGAAAGATATAGTATGGATGCCTGTTCCCACCCCAATCTCATATTGAAATGTAATCACAAATATTGAGATGGGTCTGGGTGGAAATTGATTGGATCAAGTGGGTGGATTTCTCAGGAATGGTTAAGCACCATCCCCCTTGGTACTGTCCTTATGATTGTGAGTGAGTTCTCATGAGATATTTTCCTTTAAAAGTGTTTAACACTTCTTCCCTCTCTCTCTCTTGCTCCTGCTCTGGCCATGTGATAAGCCTATTCCCTCTTCACTTTCCACCATGATTGTAAGTTTTCTGAGGCCTCTCCAGTAGCCGAGCAGATGCCAACATCATGCTTCCAATACAGCCTGCAGAACCATTAGCTAGTTAAACCTTCTTTCTGTGTAAATTATCCAGTCTCAGGTATTTATTTATAGCAATGTAAGAACAGACTATTATACATACTAACCAAAAAAATCCCCAGAGTGGATGGATTTGCAGCCAAATTCTACCAGACATATGAAGAAAAGCTGGTACCAATTCTACTGAAACTATTCCAAAAAACTGATGTGGAGGGACTCCTCACTAATTCATTCTATGAAACCAGCATCACCCTGATACTAAAACTTGGCAAAAACACAATGAAATATGAAAACTACAGGCCAATATCCCTGATTAACACAGATGTAAAATTCCTCCACAAAATCCTAGCAAATAGAATCCAGCCGCATATCAAAAAGTTAATTCACCATGATCAAGTAGGCTTAATTCCTGGGATCCAAGGTTAGTTCAACATACACAAATCAATAAGTGTGATTCATCACATAAAAAGAATTTAAAACAAAAACCATATGATCATCTCAATAGATGTGGAAAAAAACTTTCAGTAAAATCTAACATCCCTTCATAATAAAAATCTTCAACAAAGTAGGCATTGGAGGAACATATTTCAAAATAATAAGAGCTGTCTATGACAAACCCCTTGAGAAGTGGAATAGAACATGGATGCCCACTCTCACTGCTCCTATTCAATATAGTACTGGAAGTCCTAGCTAGAAAAATCAGGAAAGAGAAAGAAATAAGTCACACTAGCTCTCTTAGCGGTCAATATGATTCTATACCTAGAAATCTAAAAACCTAAAAACTCCACCAAAAGGCTCCTGGAACTGATAAATAATTTTAATAAGGTTTCAGAAGACAAAATCAGTGTACAAAAATTAGTAGCATTTCTATATGCCAATAATGTTCAAGCTGAGAGCCAAATCAAGAGTGCAATCTTGTTTATGATAGCCATAAAAAATAAAATACCTAGGAATACATCTAACCAAGAAGGTGAAAGATCTCTACAAGAAGAACTATAGAACACTGCTGAAATAAATCATAGATGATATAAACACATGGAAACACATTCCATGCTCATGGATTGGAAGAACCAATATCGTTAATATGGCCATACTGCCCAAAGCAATCTACAGATTCAGTGCTATTCCTATCAAGCTATCAATGTCATTTTTCACAGAATTAGAAAAACGTATTCTCAATTTCATATGGAGCCAAAAAGATCCTGAATAGCCAAAGCAATCCTTAGAAAAAAGAACAAAGCTAAAGGTATCACATTACCTGGCTTTAAACTATACTGTAAGCCTACAGTAACCAAAGCAGCATGGTACTGGTACAAAAACAGACACATAGACCAATGGAACAAAATAGAGAACACAGAAGTAAAGTCACACACCTACAGCCATCTGATCTTTGACAAAATTGACAAAAATAAGAAATGGGGAAAGACTCCCTATTCAATAAACATTACTGGGCAAATGAAACTGAACCCCTACCCTTAACCATATACAAAATTAACTCATGAAGAACTAAATATTTAAATGTAAGACTTCAAAGTGTAAAAATTCTAGAAGAAAACTTAGGAAACATCATTCTAGTCATCGGCCTTGAGAAAGAATTTATGACTAAGTCTTTAAAAGCAACTGCAACAAAAACAAAATTGCCAAGTGTGATCTAATTAAGCTAAAGAGCTTCTGTACAACAAAATAATTAACAGAGTCAACAGGCAACCTACAGAACAGGGGAAAATATTCATTAACTATGCATACAACAAAGGTCTAATATTCACAATCTTTAAGAAACTCAAACGTTTAAACAAAAAAATCCCCACAAATAACTCCATTAAGAAGTGGGCAGAAGATATGAACAAACACTTATCAAAAGAAGATATGCGAGTGGCCAATAAACATGAAAAACTGCTTACCGTCACTAATCATCAGAGAAATGCATATCAAACAAAGAATTTTTGCATGGATACAAAAAAAAAATTACAGTAAGTGAAATAGATAAAAATTTCTGCATTTACATAGCATAAATTCTGATGGGGGAGAAATTATAGTGTACATGCCCATCCTGTCCTCTGCATTGGCATAAAACTCAGTGGCATTATGAAGGTTGTAAATATGGAAGCCTTAGGATCATTCAGGTATAGTATCTTTGATACGGTCATTGACAAAGCATGTTCTCATGGTAGATGAGGCAGTTTTTCCAAGTTGCACTGTGGGAAGCAGATGTAGTTGAAAGGGAGCGTAAGCCAGAGAGAAGGTATATGATAGGCACAACATAATGACTCTAGCTGACTTACTAGTTTGTGGGTACATTTTAAAAAACAAAAGCTTTGAGGTAGAAGATGAGGATCTGCTCCTATCACATGGAAGACTATGGAAACAATAGACATTTGGGACATATTTTCTGCCTTGATTGATAGCATCACCATCTACTGTGTCCCTCAAGCAGAAAAATATTAATTTCCTGTTGTCTCTTCTCTCTCTCTAACCCTCTATATCCAATATGACTACCTGAGATCTCCATCTCCTCAATTTCTCTTCAATCTATCTTTTCTTTCCATCTATACACCCAATATAGATTATGATGATTAATAAGATTATTATGATCTCTTGCCTTGACTCCTCAGTAGCTATTTGGTAGCTTCAGTTGTTATCCAGAAATCTCAGTACCGCCTTTGATTCATGATTTATACTGTTTTCTGACTTATCTTTTAAAAATAAAAATCTGATTATGTCACACTTCTGCTTAACATTGTTCCAGATTTAAACTGTATGGATTTGCTTACAAAACACTTCAGGATGTAACTCTGTTGTACATTTCAAAACTCTATTCTGAGCACTCCCCATGGCATGCCCTTTTCTACTTGTGGCTGGCTTTCATATTTCCTAAACGCCCTCTTTGTCTATGTATGCTTTTTTTTTACCATTTGAAGTTTCTACCCCATTGTTCTATCCAATTCCAACTCATGATTTAACATTTTCCCTCACATAACTTCTCCTCTGATACCTTCTTTAAAATCTTTACATCTCAAAGTCAAAGAAGGGACTCTCTCTCCTTCCACCATGGCAGTTTTCTTAACATATCTCTATTATAGCATTGATCACACTGACTTGCAGTTATTTCTTGCTAAGCCTGTCTCCACTACTATTCCTGCTATTAAGTAACATGAAAAGGCTTGGGGAATCGTTCAAAATGTTGATATCTTCCTCTTATTCTTTCAGGAAGAAATGTTTTTCCTTGTGCTTTTCTTATTTTCTGCCTGTGCATTCTTTATCTTGAGTGTTTGGATGTCCCAGCTTCCCTTGGAAGCCAAACAAGATCAAATCCAGCAGTAACTTCCTGGTTAGTGAACACATTGATGTATTCAGAGGGTGGCATACCCAGAGAACACATGGAAATTCAGTTCCCCCAGCATCCCCCATAACTTGTCCTATGTATCTCTTCCATCGGGCTGTTCCTGAGTTGTATCTTTACAATACACCAGTAGGGAAAGTTTCTCCACTTAAAGTTGACAGCAGGTTGAGAAGGCTATGAAAGCTAGTCTGCTTTGGTCAAGATGATTGCTCTGGGTTTCTTGCATCACAAAGACAACTTCTGCTTCCAGTCAAGATGAAGTAACAGAGACCTGATTTACCCCTGTCTTAGTCTGTTTGTGCTGCTACAACAAAATATCTTAGACTGGGTAATTTACAAAGAACAAGAATTTATTTCTTACGGTTTTGAAGGCTTGGAAGTCACTGACATCTGGTGTCTGATGAGGGCCTTCTTCCTGCATCCTCACATGGCAGAAGTGCAGAAGAGCAATTTAGCAACCTTGCCGAATACTACATGAAGTCTCTTTAAAAAGAGCCCAATTCCATTAATGAGAGAGCAGCCCTCATAGTCTAATCACCTCTGAAAGGCTCTGCCTCTATCATATTGGCAAAACTTGGATTTTGGAGGGGACACACTCAAAACATAACACCCTCCCACATTAAACAACTGTAAAACTGGACCAAATACAAGAAGAAATGACACTCAAGACAATGACACTAAGCAACTAAGGACTGTGATCCCCGAGAGATGAGAAACAAATGAAAATTTTTTGTTTGTTTTCTCTGGGGACATTGATCTGAAAAACCTAGCTCACCATTACAGAGAATACTCTACCCACAACCACCCCAACTCTTTGAGAAGAAAATGGAACATATGTAAACCCACCAGAGCCTAAGAAAAACATTAAAAGGTGAAAAAAGAATTTCACTCTCCTGGAGGCCACATGGCGGGCCCTTCAGAATGTATAGTATGGCATTGTGGAGAGCAGAGGACACAAAACCAAAGGTATCACAAAGGTGGGCCCAGGAGGGTATGTATGAAGTGATGGCAAAGAAATTGAGAGGCTCCTGTGAGTTTCTGAGTGCAAGAGAATTTTAAGTAATGAAAATTTTATGTAAGAGCTACTATGTACTAGTATTCCATTAAATGTTTGGGAGAATCAAGAGTAAAATTTTTTTTAAAAAGAGAGATCACATCCAGCTTCACCCCTACCCCAAAATTCCCAGGTGGCTGAGGCCTTCTGCAATGCCCCAACATGTGCCTTTGTGTCATGCAGGCCCAGAACTGATCTGCTTGGAAAAATGTCATCACTATCTTCTCTTCCTCATTCGATACCTCTGACCTTGTGCTAAGGATGGCAACAGAAATCCCAACCATGCTCACATCCATACCTTTGTTTTGGGGAGACTTGAGTTAGTCCAATTATCACTGTACTATGAACTCTGTCTCAGAGATCACTAGTCTTTAAGGATTAAATGTACAAAGGACATTATTTATTGTTGTGCTTGAGATCTCTGTAAATTTGGTTGTCAGCTATATAGTGTTCTGAGGTTCTTTAACATAGGAGAAATGTGTAATGCTCTAATTTATCATCACCCTTACTGATAGCCAAGTAGATGCTATGTTGTCATGTTGATATATTCAGAACATTCAGAGTCATACAGACCTTTACACTACACTGCAAAATAGGTATCAGAGCTTCTTGTATTTGCCAGTGCTTTCATAGTCATACATAAATAGCAGTGGATATCAAGGTCCAAAGAAGGACAGTTAGAGTGCCCTGAGACATACTTTATGTTTTTATTAACACCTTAACTCACCCATCTCACATTTATTTCAGGTCCTATACTATATTATTGCAAATATTATTTCTATGCATCAATATATTATAATCATGCATAGACACACACACAGAGGGTTGGTGCATATATTTCCATTGTCCTCCTGAAAAGCCTCAGTTTAATGCATATTATTTCACACTTAAAACATTCAACATCACTAAATTGAAAACAGAAGAAGCAGGGGAGGGAACAGAAGGTGACAAATGAAGAGGAGGAGGGAGAGTGGGAAGGCAACGTGTAGCAGGAGGAGGCAAGGCATATGGGAAAGCAGGGATATGTCAAGTTCATGGAAAATAGCGAGCCAATGTCTGATTGACGACATGCATTTGTTGTGTTACTCACGGCACTTCAACTTGAGGGATGCTGTTAAGTGAGAAAGGCAACTGTTTCTCAGTAGCAGAGAGACCTATATCTACCTACAGTAGCCATTGAAATAAAATTACTGACCTGTAAGTGTCCTCCAGAAGACTGGAGCACCATGCTGACTTTCTTTTATGTTATCCTTTCTATTCACATTTGGGAGAAAATTCCGTCTTTTCTGTCCCAGGTTCTCTGAAGGTCAGATTCATTCACCTGTATTTTCTAGAAGCTTCTTGATTATAATCACTATGGGTAAGTACAAAATTCTCATACTCAACTGATAGTAAAACAGTTCAGAGAGCAAATAGCCAGATCTCACCCAGTGCTCACATTTTTAGCACTCTTAGTGGACTTGATGCCTTTTGAATGCCAGACCATATAGTTGTGTGCAAGGAAAAAGCGCTTTGAAATGACACAGACCTGAATGGTAGTTCTGGTTTTGAAATAATGTGAACTTGGAAAAATTACTTAATTTTTGCATGTCTTCATATCCTCCACCAGATTATTGTTAAGGACCAACTGAAATAAGGATGTATTGTCACTAAACCTGGCATAGCAAGTCCTGTAAATGGACGTTACTTATTTCTTTATATCTACATTTGCTGACCATCATGTGGGAATCTCAACTTGGACATTAACTAAATTCCTAAGATTCTGACTTGTCTAGACATATTTGAAGACTTAGGCAGCCTCTGCTAGGCATCATAACCGGTGGCAGTGGTACCTTAGGCAGGAGGCTGTCTCAGTGGAAGTGGTGGCTTCAGTGATATGATAAATTTCAGAAGTAGCTCTCACAGGGAGCTATCACAAGGAAGGGAGAAAGTGAAAGGGTTAGTATTTTAAAAAAAAACTGTTGCTAGAAATGGGCAGGCATTATCTATAGGCTAAAAGTAGTTGGAGAAAATTCTGAATCCACTCTGGAGATGTAGCATCAGGGCAGACAAAATATTGTTTTGTGCTATTTATTATAGACCTGGTTTTACCACTAGGTTAAAGCAATCTAGGAGACTCTTCCTGCATGCAAAATTATTGACCCTGGTCAATTTTGCCCATCTGCTGCCTTACCCCAACATGACTGCATATGGACTACTAATGACCTAACATCATAAAAGTCTGAAAGAAAACCAAAAGATTTCCAAATTTCCTGTTGGTTTCTTATTCCAGAAAACATGCCATAACCTTGATCAGAAAATATTTTCTAAATATGTGGATGGTCTGTTATTGTGTGGCTGGGGTGCTTAGGAATTACTATAGTTTTGGAGTAAGAAATTCTAAATATGGTCCTAGGACGACACTTCTGAATTCTCTTTGAAAAGTGAAGTCATAGGAAAGCAGGCCTTGAGTGATGGACAAGATTTGAGTGAGGAGAGAAAAATGGGCAGGGCATTCTGAGTAGAGAAATGAACAAACTCATGCCAGTGGGGATGACTATGACCTGCTCAAGGTTTAAAGACCAGACAGTGAGACTTCAGCTGGAAATGAAGGAGGCAAAAGGAATCTCTATGATATTTCAGTGCTAACAAATTTTTCAGCCTCATATTCTTCATGCAATTAAGCAATATGTGTTTTTGAATGCTGAACAACTTACTTTATATTTGCATCCCCTAAAACAAGCAGTAAGTATTGAGATTATTTTCCGTGAATCCTCCCTCATGTGAAAAGTATAAAGACCTTAGATGCTATTATGGACCCTGTAACCTCTTATTTGTTCTCTATTAACAGAATTTGTGAATTACTGAGAATCCTTTTTGAGACTGTATATCAGAATGTGCTGGTTGGAAAAAAGGGATTTGACAGGTTTCTGCTTTCATCTAACAATTACTTATTTATTTTTTGTACTTGACACTACTTTGAAGGCATTGATGAACAGCCAAAACAGCACCTTGCAAGGATGGTGAGGTATCACTTTTAATTACTCCTCAGCTCTCTCCCTTAATTACCTACTATGTTAGCTGGAATTTATTGCAGAGTAATAATCATGATGTTTTGCATTTACATAGTCCCTTTCTCCAAGGAGTTCAAAGCATTTTACAGATATTACCTCACTATTATTATGAAAATTAAAAATGTTGAAAATACTTCCATGAATAAGGAGAGTATAAAGTAGCTATGTTCACATTTTCCAGATGGAACATTTTCTAAAGATAGTTCACAGTAACAGCCAAAATTGAGGAACCTTTATAATAACCTTTCCCCTTCTGCATTTTACGTTTTATTATACATGGTTCCCATGTTTGCTTACTGACTAAAAATATTTTCTCAAATATAAAATGAAAATATCACAAAACATTAAATAATAATCCCACCAAGAGTGCAATATGTTTCCCACCCTAAAATTAACCCTTGCATAGTAGCAAAATATTTTGAAAATGCCAAAGAGGTAATAATTACATTTTTAAGTCCATTGATTGGAAAATACATAATTAGAAAATTGACATATGAATTATGCAGGAATATTTATAATTTCACACATTATCCTAAAAAATACTATCAGATAAGTGAGGGTAGGCTCTAATCAACCTCATTCTATAAATACAAGACTATTATTCACTCAGTCTACATTCAACATGCTTATATCCCTATTGCTTCAGACCTTGTAACCCTATTGCTTCTTAGAGGCCTGTTTCCCCATATTAGAAAAATCTGGTCTAAGTTTCAAAGCCAGTGTTTTCAGGAATCGTTGTTCATATACAAAATAATTATGTTGAATTCAAAAGGAGGAATTGAAGAACATCATTCAGCATTCAAGAGTTCCTCAGTGGTTGGTGAGCTACCCTTCAGGGTTAAAACGACTTATACATTGAAACAATGAAATTTACATGCTTGAGAGGTTTTCTTTCCCCTTATCTTGTCTGTTAGAATTAATAAGTTAGAAGCATTCAGCTCAGAATAGAGGCTTGATTGCATGTCTTTTGCTAAGGATCTGAGACGTGAGGAGACTACAGTTTGAGACTCTTACAGAGTAAGCACCTTTTGGATCTGAAACTGCCTTGCATTGTTTTCCTCTTTACTTCTAATTGTTTGTATTTAAATACATCCTATTGTTTACAAAGATATACTGAAAGTTATAAGGTTTTGATGTCCAGGCTAAAGATGGTAATGAAATCTAAGTACTTGGTTTCTAATTTTTGTTATTTGAGTAGTAAATTATGGCACACAAAATAAAAAAGCATTTAGGACTATCTTCTTTAGAATTTTGTTTAGTGGTCTTCACTTTCTAGTTGTTATAGATAATCCTAGAAAACAAGCCAAGTTTGGAAAAGGCAATGGAATTTTGATTATGAGGCATTTATTCTTTATTCTAGTTTAGCTTTTACCTTGTATTGCTTTGAAATGCAATTAGAATTACCATAGACAACAAAAATGAATTTGTGTGGCATCTTTCTTTTAAGGAAATTTAGAGATAAAAAGCAGTATTTTGTTTATTGGGTAGGATATTGAGAAGGAAATCCTAAATCAGTGATTGCCTCTGAATCAGTTACTTGATTATATGAATTATCTCTTATGACTTCTCCACTTACAGAATGAGGTTAGTTATAGCTACCCTCACTTATCTATAGGATATTTTAAGAGAATGGATGGAATAATAAAAATACCAGTTTATCTAAAGTGAAGTACTTAAAATACAAATTATTTTAGCATAAGAATATACTAAATTTACTCTATACTACATAGTACTAAAATGTATAGGAATGTACTATGGGAGAAGAAATTATTTAAAAGTAAGAGCATTTACTGTAAAAGAAAAATCCTCAGAATTGGATAGAAAGAGAGTAAGTAGATAGGGATGGAGGGAGAAATAGGAGGGATATGATGATTCCAAGAAGAAAAAGAGTTTAAAATCTCTGCTTTGTTGTTTAATTGGAGAGAACTCTGATATTGGGTTTGGGCTTTGAGAATGACAGGGAATAACAGATAGAGAGGCAACCAGGTATCTGTGTGGCCTGTGGAATTCTGAAGGGAGCAGAGAAACAGTACTGGTATTTAAAGTGAACATCTTTTTTTTTTTTTTTAAAGTGAACATCTCTAAAGTTGAAGCTATTGGCTGCCCCATAAAATAGCTTCTGCTTGGTTGCTTCTCCTGTCATTCAATGAGATGATTCTTCTACTCTTAAGGCCAGATGTGAAAGTTATAGTTATTCTCTTTTCTTCTTCCTTCACATCTAACAAGTCTTCCAATTTTATCAACCTTTTTTCACCACAATGTTGCTTCCAACTCTCTTGCCTTTTAGATAGTGAAAGTAGACAGACAAATTCCAGGCAGACAAAGGTGATTCCCCAGTAAGGCTTGACCTTCAACCTGTGGACTGAACTGCCAATTCCAGATAGAGTCTAAAACTGGAGTGAGAACTATCCCCATCTTACCCACTCTCTCTCAGTTGGTTCCTTCTGGATGATGTCTTTTAACCATCAAATGGTGCTTTTTCCAAGACCACCCATGGACCAATCAGCACATAATCCTCCATTCAAAGCCCATAAAAACCCCAGACTCAGCTTCAGAGATGGCTACCCACTTCAGGTCCCCTCTCATTGTCAAGAGCTTTTCTGTTGATCAATAAAATTCTACTCTGCCTTGCTTACTCTAAAGTGTCTGCAAACCTCATTCCTCTTGGTTGCAGGACCAAAACCCAAAACCTGCCAAATGGTGGGAGTGAAAAGAGCTATAACACTCTCTCTCACTGAATTACAGGAGTGAAAAAAGCCACTGGCTGCTGCTCCTTTCTGCCTGATGAACAAAAGGGCTTGTAACACCCTTTCCCACTTGCTGAACTACAGGAGTAGAAAAGCTGCTGGACACCACTCCGTTTCACTCACCAAACTATGGGAATAAAAAGCAGTGACATTTTCATCCTCAATGCCACCACTATGACCTGGTGCTCCTCATCTTGCAACAGGTCTCCAGGGCTCTGTTTTTTTCCTACTTCTGATACAGACAACATACAACAGATCAATCACTCCCCTTAAAGAATTAATTTCATGAGTTCAGCTTCTCCTTAGAAATCTTTAATGAATCCTCAGTTGCTACCAAATGACCCTTTAGTCTACTTTGCTTGAAATTGCTAAAATCTTGTCTGAAGCTACTTTTTCAAATTTACCATTTCTTAACATGTGTACTGTACTTTAATCAGATTGACTTCACACAATCTCCATTATATTCTGTACTTAATCTTTACTCAGAGGCTTTATTCCAGCTATTGTCTCCATCTGGAATTTTCTCAACTCTCTAATGTTATCTCCAATTCAGTCAGTCCTTCAAGTTTCTCCTTAAATTCTGACATTGGTGTGCTGGATCCTGAATTGAGTATCCACATCTTTCCCCAACTCTGTATTCAGTGACATCTCATTAGTACCTTGAAATCAGCCATGGTGGGAATATTTGCACAATAGCAATTGGCAAACAATAAAAAAAATCAGTCCTTCCTCCCTGACCAGAACCAGTTTTTAAATGAGCACACCACTGCTATTGCCTTAATCTTCTTTGACAGTTCACACAAACTTACTTCTTTTTTTTTTTGAGATGGAGTCTCGCTCTGTCGCCCAGGCTGGAGAGTGCAGTGGTGCAATCTTGGCTCACTGCAAGCTCCGCCTCCCAGGTTGATGCCATTCTCCTGCCTCAGCCTCCCGAGTAGCTGGGACTACAGGCACCTGCCATCATGCCTGGCTAATTTTTTTTTTGTAGTTTTTAGTAAAGACGGGGTTTCACTGTGTTAGCCAGTGTGGTCTCGATCTTCTGACCTCATGATCCGCCCACCTCGGCCTCCCAAAGTGCTGGGATTACAGGTGTGAGCCACCGCGCCCGGCCACAAACTTACTTTTTATATCATGCATTTGTGTACTTCTTTGTGTACTAAAATAAATATTTTTAAAAACATTGTCTAACTCACTGTTTGACTTTACAACCTGATTGTCTTCTGAAGTTCACTGGCCAAGTCCTGTATTTTCTTGTTATCCTTCTCAATCTGGAGAAAAATTCTTACTGAACGAAAACTGAGGCATTCAGTATACAACTCTTTTGATTTTCTGGCTTTGAAGATTATTTGAAAATACAGAAATGATGTCAATATTTTCTCTCTTTCTATGCATCCACTGCCTAGTGTAATGTCTCACTGATCCTATGCACCCAAAACTTTTTATTTGAATCATCTCTGTATGCTTGTGGTGGGTGGTAAATAATACGAAGTTTTTTTATATGTCAATGAAGAGACATACTAAGGCTCTTTGGTTTTAATTTACATTTTACTCCAAATATAAACCTAATTGAATTGATTCTTCTACTCTAAGGTCAGATGTGAGAGTTAATAATCTTAGAATTTTAACACAATATCTTTGATGTTGATTAGAATCTGTGAGTGTCCATAGATATAATTGGAATGCCAAGATACGAGTAAAAGTTCCAACTAGCTAACATGTATTGGGTGTTTACTATGTGCCAAACACTAACTTTTAAAATATATTTTCTCATTTAATCCTAATATGAACTTTCTGAGGTGGTTACCATTAATGCAGTCATTTTACAAATGAAGAAATTGGCTCTGGCACAGTTACATGTCTATACTCAATGGCACCATGGAGTGACTCCAAACCATTATGATTCTATAACAGTCACCTTAATGACTTTACACCTTAATTCCACATACAAGCAGCACTCTAATGTTAGGACTGTGTTACATTTTTAATGTTTGCCTGTGCCACGTCAGGAAAACTAATAATTAGACTTTGAATTTTTCCAGCCAGTCTCTTAATGCTTGTTTTAATGAGTGAAGTTTTATTTTCAGGCCACTCTACCATTTTATTTTAAAAAGAAAAATTGTTGTTGATTAAGACATCATTTAGGAGCTTGTAAAAATGACTCTTTAGTGAGGGCTTACTTTGTGCCTAATGCTATTCCAGATAGTCTGGGAATTAAAAGGGAGTGGAGAGAAAGATTCTCTATCTTTCTTCAAAGTCCTATAAAATAGGACAAATGGCAATGAATACACATGGGACAAATAGAAAACATTTAGATGATAATTTCTATGATACTAACTGAAAGAATTTAAAAGTTAGGAAATATCAGCAAAGGTTGAAAATTGGTACAATTTTAAGGAAGAAGTGGGAGTGGAAGCTTGAAGGTTGGTTTTGAATAGGGGCAGATGAGAGGTATAGTAAGGAGGAAAAAACAGTAAGTAAATGTACTGAGGCAGAAAATAACATGAAATATTGGAGATGATCATTTTGGAGGCTCTGAAATCTCTGAATATTGAGTTTTAATCTCATCAGCTCTCAATATCATTGGTACAAAGCATAGAACTTCAAGGTCATGACTTAATTTATCCAGAACAGCTGCCTTGCTGACAAGGAAAGCCAAATTAAATGCAGTGTTCACATTTTTATTTTGTTACACCCAGAGGCACCCAGCTACTCATAGCATCCATTTTCCTCTCCCTGCTCCTTGATCTTTCTCCATGGTGCCTGGCAACAACAGGAAGCACTGGAGCTTTCAGCTGGGAGACTGCACTGCAAGCTTGAGAATGTTATTTTTGAACCTGTTCTTGTCCCTTTTTTTGCAAACTCAATTCATTACCTTGGGGTCTGTGATCTCACACCAGAGAGACAGTCATTGTCTCCACAATGTTTTTAGTCATTTTCCTGTGTGATTCAGCGGGCACCTAACTACCCTTCTGATGTCCTCGCATTTGTCTTGTTTTGCCTCTTTGACAACTGTCCCAAGTTCATGCTCAGACTTGGTTAAATGCAGTAAGTGCTTCTCTACCCAGCCTATGCAGTTTTTTCTGTTTCTGGCACATTATTGGGTAAACAAATGTCCTAATCTAATTTACAGTGACAGGCTTTTATTACAGTGTTCCTGTCTTGGAGCCAAAATAGAAGCACATGTCCCAATCAAGAAAGGGTTGTTTTCTTGTCTAGAAACTTCCCAAATGATTTGCTTATTCAGAGACCTCCTACTTTTTTCTTCCTTGACCTCCTTGGCTGCCTGCAGCTTTTTTTCAGATCAGTGAGTTGTCTTTCTTATTAGCACTGTGAGAGACTGGAAGAAGAATACAGCAATAATTTGTCCTCCTTCCCCTCATTTACAAGCATTTCTCTTTCTTTTCTGGTGAATTTAATTCCTCCAGTAAGCCGGCCACACTCTTTTCTATGTTTCTGCTTTCCTCTCTTTCATCTTTCTCTTGGATAATAACTGCTTATCAGCCTCGGGTTGGATTTTCTCCCATTTCCAATACTGAATTTGTCTGGATAATAAAACTGAGTCAATATCTTCAAAACTTTTATCCTAAGAGATAAGTTTATTCATGTTTAACACACTCTCAAGATTCTTCATGATAGAGATTTCCGCTATATGCCAGATATAGCAGGTTCTTTTGTTCCGAGTGAGGCTTTCCAATCCTAGTTCATAGCAGCTAGATGTTGGGATAGATTTCCTTATGTGTGAAACCTGTGTCACCCTTACAAAGCTTACAGTAAACTTCGCAGTTGCTGCTTTACTCACTCTTGAATAATTCTTCCCTAGACAACCACTTCCTGAGTCCCTGGGAGATTAATCATATGACCCTCCATTTCTGTATGTCACAGAGACACATACAATGAGACATACAGAGGTGGGTAGACAGGGGTGCATGGATAATTGATTTTTTTTGTCCTCAGCAACAAAATTAGGAACTCCCTTGTAGACTTTTTCGGAGTCTGTGCTGGGTAATTACACTCAGAGAATTCTTCTTCCTTGGGGGACAGTCTGGCAGTGAGTTTGTCTGGTGGAGGTTCATGCTGATTTTACCCTTTGTTACTTTATTTCTTGTATTTCAAGCATAGTCAAAAGTGTATGTAGTCTCTACCTTCATCATTTCTAAACAACAGGACAAATAAGCAGGAACAGAGAGACTTTTATTTTTTTTTTGAGATGGAGTCTCTCTTAGCTGCTGAGGCCAGAGTGCAGGGGTGCCATCTTGGCTCACTGCAGCCACCGTCTTCCGGGTTCAAGCAGTTCTCCCATCTCAACCTCCTGAGTAGCTGGGATTACATGCACCCACTATCATGCCTGGCTAATTTTTGTATTTTAGTAGAGACAGGATTTCACCATGTTGCCAGGCTGGTCTGAAACTCCTAACCTCAGGTGACCTACCCGTCTCGCCCTCCCAAAGTGCTAGGATTACAGGCGTGAGCCACTGTGCCTGGCTACAGAGAGACCTTTTGATGACTATAAGAATACATTTGTGTGGGTAAGGTATAGTTAGAGTTACTGGCTATAAAAGATATGTTAGAAAAATTAAGAAAAAAAAAGATGTGTTAGTGTTTAAAAATGTACCTGGGCTGTGTGTTAATCAGGTGTTGTAAGACATGTATGACATGATTGTCATGAAAGAAGAAATTGTTATACTCACAGATCCCTAGAAACAGGAGGTACAGCACACCATGCAGAGCCATATGCGGAAACAGCAGGGTCAATCAGGGGACAAAGGGAATGAGAGAAAACGTGTGCAAAAGCCTGTTATGTGCTTTTTGTGGGAGGTAATGGGGTGGCAGGGTAAGGAGATTTAGAATTGGCTAGTTTGAATACTGTTTGTTAGGTTCTGGGAAATAGGGGTTGTCCCATTGTCTGGTACCTGGCCCTGGGGTAGGTAGGTAATAGCCCATAGTGTAAGAGCTAGATAAAGGGGGAAGTTGTGAGGTATGTGCTTTGGATTGATTGGTTTCTATATGAAACACATCGTCCCAGGTGAGTCATTCTATCCCTAGGAATTAGTGAACCCTGGAAAAAGTCATCTCTTCTAGTGTCAGCAAGGCCCCAAGATGTCAAAATATCAGAATAAGAAGATATATTTAATGCAGCTGATAAATGTTTTAAAAGTGGCTCTTGGGAAAACAGCACCAACAAAACACAATGCAATTTGTAGCACTTACTGAATTCCATAAGTGCTCAAGCAAAGTTATGCACATATGTACCAGGATACATTGCAAGAATATTCTGAGCAGAATTGATTCTGATATCCAAAAACTGTGAAAAAACCATGTATCTGTCAACATTAGAATAATAAATACATTTTATACATTTATATCATGAAATTGCACACAGTGTGTAAACAAGTGAGCAAATTACAACTCTATGCAGCTACATGGATAAAACATGCAAGTATAATGTTCAAAACGAAGCAAGGCACAAAATAATGTACTCTAATCAAAATGGACAAAACTAAACTATATTTTTAGGGATGATCATATAAGTGATGATAGTATGAAAAAAGAGATATTATAATAAAAGTTATGGTGCTGGTTATTTCTTGTTGATAGAGAAAGGTATGTTCAAGAAGAGACTCATGTGGACATCTACAGGGCCAGCAGTGTTCTGTGTCTTGACCTGGGTAGTAGATATATAGCCATTTGCTTTATAAATATAAAACACCGAACTCTTCATTTGTGTTTCATGTACGTTTTCTGAATGCGGCATTTCATAATGAGTTATTAAAATTACTTTGGACAGAATTTCTCAATCTACTTTTCTTTGGATGTTATAACTCAATGTATCTGTTCACTGTGAAGAATGTAAACAGAGAAAAACGGGAACTTTATGTTCAAGGTTAATGAATTCTTTAGAATCATTAACCACCAGGTTTTTAATGCTTTGTTGAATGAGATTACTTAAAAAATGTCATTCTTTCAAACAAGCCACACTACTAAAGTGGAAAGCAAAGTTTGTTTTGACATTGATTCTTGTGTGTTTTCAATAATGTTTCACCTTTAAGAGTCAGTGTATTAATGCATACACGGGGAATACATCTCTTTGAAGTGCTTTATAGAAGGTGATAGGGTGATATTACCTATTCTCAAGAATACACCAACAAGATTGTCACATAACTGCTCTTTGTTTACATACTGTTTGAGGAAAAAAGGATCCATTAATAAACTAGGTACTGGAATTATTGATGCTATCTCCATGTGTTATGCTGTTGAAAGAACACAAAATATATGGCCATTTGATTAAATGCATCTAGTGGTCAAGAAAAAAAAATTTGGTTTTCTACTCCCTTGTGTTCATCCCTATGTATTAAATATTTATATTTCTTTGATCTGCTAATGTATGCATCTCTAATGCACCCTCTTTGCTGATCTCAGCATTCCTTTCTATTTATTAAAAGAAAATACAGGAAATGTACTCTTCTCAATCTTAAAATTTTTTAAAGGAAAAAGTTTTCCCTGATTTGTCAATAAGACTTTAAAGAGAACAGTGAAAGTTATAATTATGAAGCTGATTTAGCTGTGCTGTATGTCGAATGGTGAAACAATACAGCTTTCCTTATGTTTTTAACAATTCGAAATCCTCTCTTTTGGTAGTTTGTGAAAATTATATGACAGAGTCACAGATCAGTTATGGAAGGCTCTCTAGGGACAAGGCAATGAATGGCGAGTCAAAGGAAGGGCCTGACACAAGGCTACAGAATTAACAGTTGGATTCAACTCAGAGAAACCAGGATTCAAATAGAAGGCCAAACTTCTTTTCTCAATGCAATCATAAGTTTCCCCTTCCAAGCCAATGCCATCAATACTTGAGGATATTTTTCTAGAACACCTGCTCCTTTTTTTTCCTCAGGTCACAAATCTGTCTTCTTACACTTGTCCACTAAAGTTGAATTTGCAACTCTCTAATTTCATTCTTAGTCCCTTTCTCTGGATAGGATGTGTACAAGGAATAGAGAAGAATAAGAGTTTTGGAGGCCTGAGAAATGATTTTTCATTAGCATAAATATAAGTAACCAGGACAACAGAGGACTCAGCAGCAGATGGCTGATAAGATCTCATCTTGTTCAATATATTCAAAAATGGAATTAATTTTTAATACCACATATTAGCAATCTTCTAATACTTAGGTAATCTCTTTGCAATCCTTTCCAGTAAGCTGATGGAATAAATGGAAATAAGTCAGCCTGATCTAATAGAAAGTGTTTTTTCACCTTTTCCTGGGATAGGCATTTTGGTCTGAATTTTACTGGCATGTACTTATAAGACACTCGATAACTGTTAGCTCTATTAGGATATGGCTGAGTGAATGGATCATGGTATAGTGGGAGAAAGTGCTGGACTGGAAGTCAGAGAAACTGAAATCTGGTTATTGGCATGAGCATAAATAAATCATTGATTGTCTTAGTTTCAGTTTATTCATTTGCGTAATAAACAAATAAATGAATCTGATGATTTCTGAGATGCTTTTAGCTAGCTCTGTGTTTCTCAGACTCTGTGAATGGTGAGTACCACTTAGTATCTTCAACTCTTTGAGTGAAAAGACGGAGTGTTGCTCTCTCGCCCATGCTGGAGTGCAATGGCGTGATCTCGGCTAACTGTAACCTCTGCCTCCCAGGTTCAAGTGATTCTCCTGCCTCAGCCTCCCGACTAGCTGGGATTACAGGCACTCACCACCAGGCCCGGCTAATTTTTGTATTTTTAGTAAAGACAGGGTTTCACCATGTTGGCCAAGCTGGTCTTGAACTCCTGACCTCAGATGATCTGCCACCTCGGCCTTCCAAAGTGCTGGGATTACAGGTGTGAGCCACCATGCCCGGCTGAAATAACTGTATTTTAATTTAATGATTGAAATAGAGTATTTTCTTCGATATCCAAAAGTCAGTTACCTGACATTTTTCTCCTACATAATAATAACAGGTACAATTTATGGGGCCATTAGTGTGTTTCAGGTGCTATATTGAGTACTCTACAAAGACACTCTCATTTAATCCTTAATTAATTAATCATTATCATAATGATTTTATAGATGATAGAACTTAGACTTTAAGAGTTTGAGTAATTTGACCAAGGCCCAGGCTTGCTTGTGATTTGTAAGATGTGACTTCAAGTCTTTTCTGTATTACTCCAGAAGCCATGCTCTTAATTACTGAATCTGAGTGCAACCTGATATAACACAAGATTACCAGGAGAAAATCGCTGGATCAAGACAGGATGGTCTAAAATGGCTGCAACCTTTAAAACATTGTTTTATTTCAAAGGTAATATATAGTCATTTCTTTTTGTGTACAATTACAACAATACATGGCAAAACATGATATTTCTTCTTTCCCCCTGCTTCCATTCCCACTCCCCTCCTCAAAAGTATAATCACCATCTATAGTGTATAGGTTGGTGTTGGTGGTAGTGACTGAAAGAAAACACAAGGGGCCCTCTGAGGTGACAGCGATGTTCTGATTTTTGACCTGAGTGCTGATTGTCCAGATATGTTCATTTTGTGAAAGTATATCAGGCTATTCAATCCCGGTTTGTACGCTTTTCTGTATGTACCTAATATATTTTTTAAAAAGCTTATCAAAGAAAATGAATACCATGATACACAAGCATATCATACTGTTAGTCATCCCATCCCAATGGGAAAAGCTATGTAAAAATCAGGTTGCAAAACCACTTTCTTTCTTTATTCTTTGAGGATTGCCAATACCACATTGTAATTTCTAGAACCCACTTAAGTTATCTATTGGAAGTCTTCTACATATTTGGCAAGCTCTATACAGTGTATTTCTCCATATGAGGCTGCCCATGGTTTCAGATGAATACCTAACTCAAATTATGCTTAATGTTTAATTTCAATTGAACCAAACGTCAAATTTTCACAATGGGTCTTGTCAAAGGGGAATACCCTTTCCCTATTCATCTGACTTCTATGAACAAGGATTTCATTTAAAGAAGCCCTATTCTACTCCATGAAACTCTTAGTGGCAAATTTTGGTATATGTAGTCTACCTTCTACTCACATGTCTTTTAGGATGATGACATACCTGCCAAGAGCACCTCCTCACAGTTACTCTAGGCCATGGAGATAGTCATTATTTTTGCTCTCCAACATCCCATTCTCTGGGCACATGAAAGGCTTAATTTACTGGTGGGACAATTTTATTAGTTCTGGCCACTGGATTGAGATTGAAAGTGATGTGATTCACTTCTGGAGCAGAGCACATGATTGCCAAAAAGAGAGACTTTCCAAAACCCCGTTTATCTTTCTGTAATAGCACCGAGCCAGGTTTGAGATGGTTGTTGCTCCTTCAGACTGGTTCCTAGAGAGAAGGGGATGTGGAGCAGAATCCCAGGTGACTCGTGACGGACACATTATACGAGTAAAGAGTAAACCTTTGTGTGTCAAGGCACTGAAATGTTGAGATCCTGTGGTACTGCAGCTGACTGCTGTCAGAATGCAATGAGTTAAACTTAGCATCTGAGGCTATGTCCATGGTCAGGAGGAGAGTTGTTCAGTGCTGCCTGAACCTAGGTGGATAAATCTAATTCTGGAGTTCAAAAACTCCCTTTATGTAAAAGCTATATTCTCTAGTATAATCTTTAGATGTGATAGAGTTTTTTTTTTTTGTCTCATTTACCTTGCTATTTTGCCTAAACAGGCAGAATGTGTAGGGAAGAGAAATATTATTTTCTGGACCTGCTCCCTTATAACTCCATCAGGTTACTGAAGGAGGTCAAATGGCCTTGGAAGGAACTGGAGTGGCAGATGGGGATGAGATCATGCATAACCCTATGGACAATGTTAAGGATTTCAACTTTAATATAAATCCATTAGGAAGTCATGGAAGGCTTTCAGGGAGATGTGTGATAAGATGTACATTTTTCAAGAAGCAGACTGATTAGTGTGTGGAGAATGCATTAGAGGGGTATGAAAATGTATATGGGAGACCATTTAGGAGGACATGGCAGAAAGTCCTGACAGGAAGATAGCTGAATAAACAAAAAGAAATTTTGGGCTGAGTGTGGTGGCTCGTGCCTGTAATCCCACTTTGGGAGGCTGAGGTGGGAGGATAAAGCCCAGGAGTTTGAGACCAGCCTGGGCAACATGGTGAAACCTCATCTCTACAAAAAACAAAAGAAAAAAATAGCCAGGCACGGTGGCGTGCACCTGTAGTCCCAGCTACATGGGAGGCTGAGGCTGGAGGATTGCTTTAGCCTAGGAAGTCAAGGCTGCAGTGAGTCATGATCGTGCCACTGCATTCATGGGCGACAGAGTAAGACTCTCTCTCAAAACAAACAAACAAACAAAAAACAGAAAGAAAGAAATTCTGGGATGGTTAAAATGATGAAATATATGTGTACTTCCCTCATGATCTACCTTGATCTGGGGATACATTTTAGAATATTTAGTGGAATTGATGCATGGCATAACCTTTAGGCAATACTTCAGAAGCATTAGTCCATCTCTCTCTCATATATGCTTTTGATAAGGATTATACAGAAGAGATTTTGGATTACACTTTTTGGTAACAGCTTTAAGTGCACAAATTCTGTATGTGCTTCAACAATTGATTGATATCTCTTCTGATATTTAACATTAATGAAGACCACATCACCCTTATTCTTCCAAGAATGTCCACAGCCCATTCTACGTCACCTGTTCAGAGCACTGCTGTGTTACAAAGTACCCTAACCACAGCCTTTCCTGTTTTAGAAGGAACTCCTGCCACACAGATTCTTCTGTCACAAGAAGCCTATGACCACGGAAAAAGAAAAAATACCCCAAACTGTTCTTAGAAGAGGAGATCCCTAATCACAGATAAAGTCAGTTTTCCTAAAGGGGTTCCTGACTGGTTGCTCAGGCCGGGAACAGGTGTATAAAATGGCAATTAAAAGGTACCAAATGGCTTGTGGAGGTGATGTTGCATGGGCCTCTGATCTCTATTTGCAACATACAAGCTAGCAAGAAAAGGAGAATCTTCTTTTCCACACAGCACACACATCTGACGCGAAGGTCACGTGATCTCTCACGGATGTGTGCCTGATGAGATTCTGTGCACAAGGCCAAGGTTTTCCTAGGAAGACAATTTGGTCGTATTCCAACACTCACACGGGCAATTGATGCACAAAAGTTATACATCACAGAACACAGGTGTGATTTCAGCCTGGAAAGATTTCAAAGGATAGTTAATAGATCTTCCGTTGGGGCAATTAAAATAATTCTCAATAAGGTATTTCTTAAACATCTACTTTTGAGCTGTATAAATGCCTGGAGACTTCTGATATTAACTAGATACAGAATGTGTACCAGAGGACTAAATTTTATTTTTTATATAGGAAGGCTTAGAAATAATCCCATTAGATATTGGAGAGTCTGTATCCACAAAAAGTGAATTGTGTTTTGGGGTAGCTACTTAAAAAGCTAATAACGTTCAGGTGCGGTTGCTCATGCCTGTAATCCCAGCGCTTTGGGAGACCAAGGCGGGTGGATCATGAGGTCAGGAGTTCAAGACCAGCCTGGCCAAGATGGTGAAACCCCGTCTCTACTAAAAATACAAAAATTAGCCAGGCATGGTGGCGGGTGCCTGTAATCCCCGCTACTTGGGAGGCTGAGGCAGAGAATTGCTTGAACCCGGGAGGAGGAGGTTGCAGTGAGCCAAGGTGGTGCCACTGCACTCCAGCCTGGGTGACTGAGCGAGACTCCATCTCTAAAAACAAAACAAAGCTAATAACAGAGTGGAAACCATTGTATGTTGAAGCTGCTCTTATTTTAAAAAATAGAGAAGAGAAAAAAATAGGGTTATCTATATAATGAGTTTCTTCTTTAAGACAAGCATATGGCTCATTCAGAACTGTTACTGAGTTAAGTTTCACATTTAAAAAGGGATCTTGAAGTCATCTCTACTTTGCCTCCGCAAATTATCTGAGTGTCCAATAGATGGCGCCCTGATCTTGATGCTGATGGAGGTTTAATGCCTCAGAGTGTAAACCATAGATCTTTATTGAGTTAAAGGAAATTCACTTAGGACTCGTTCATTTAATTATTTCACAAGGTCATTATTGAGTGCCCGCTATGTGATAGGACTGTATTGTGTTTCTTTTCACAGGGTCAGAGATTACTGTAAGGCAAATAAAAGCTTCAATGTACTTCTTCACAAAAGAATACTATATCAGTTTATATTGCTATACAACAAATCTCTTCAAAGCTCAATGGCTTACAATAACAATGAGTTATTATTTCTTACCATTTGGTAGGTTGTCTAGGTGACTTCTCTTCTGATTTCATCTGGATTCATTCACTCATGTAGCAACATTCAGCTGGAGGGTCTCCTGGGCTGGAAGGTCTGAGATGGCCTAACTTACACGTCTGGCGGTTGGTGCTAGCTGTCCTCTGGAGCGCCTACGCTTGCCTCCACAACATGGCTGTCTCCAAGCAGTGCTCCAAGTAGGGGAAGTCAGAGTTGTATGTAAGGCCTATTGCGTCCTTCTTAGTTTTGTAAGTTACATTATGTCACTTCTGTCACCTTCTATCGGTCAAAACAAGTCCAAGCCTGGCCCAGATTCAACAGATAGGGAAACAGACTTCAACTTTGGATAGGAAAAGTGATCCATCACATTGCAAAAGGGCACACACACTATGATGGGAGGACCATGTGGTCATATATTTCAATTGATAAAAAACAAGTAGAGAAGTGAACAATAGTGGAATAGCCCTGTCTAGATTCTTTTTTTTTTTTTATTTTGAGTTCTAGGGTACATGTGCACAACGTGCAGGTTTGTTACATAGGTATACAGGTGCCATGCTGATTTGCTGTACCCATCAACTCATCATTTACATTAGGTATTTCTCCTAATGCTATCCATCCCCCAGCCCCCACCCCCCGAGAGGCCCTGGGTTGTGATGTTCCCTGCCCTGTGTCCAAGTGTTCTCATTGTTCAATTCCTACCTATGAGTGAGAACATACGGTGTTTGGTTTTCTGTCCTTGTGATAGTTTGGTGAGAATGATTGTTTCCAGCTTCATCCATGTCCCTACAAAGGACATGAATTCCTCCTTTTTTATGGCTGCATAGTATTCCATGGTGTATATGTGCCACATTTTCTAAATGCAGTCTATCTTTTATGGACTTTTGGGTTGGTTCCAAGTCTTTGCTGTTGTGAATAGTGCCACAATAAACGTATGTGTGCATATGTCTTTATAGTAGCATGATTTATAATCCTTTGGGTATATACCCAGTAATGGGATCGCTGGGTCAAATGATATTTCCAGATCTAGATCCTTGAGGAATCACCACACTGTCTTCCACAATGGTTGAACTAATTTACACTCCCACCAACAATGTAAAAGCCTTCCTATTTCTCCACATCCTCTCCAGCATCTGTTGTTTCCTGACTTTTTAATGATCACCATTCTAACTGGCGTGAGATGGTATCTCATTGTGGTTTTGATATGCATTTCTCTGATGACCAGTGATAATGAGCATTTTTCATATGTCTGCTGGCTGGATAAATGTCTTCTTTTGAGAAGCGTCTGTTCATATCATTTGCCCACTTTTTGATGGCTTTTTTTTTCTTGTAAATTTGTTTAGGTTCTTTGTAGATTCTGGATATTAGCCTTTTGTCAGATGGGTAGATTGCGAAAATTTTCTTCCATTCTGTAGGTTGCCTGTTCACTCTGATGGTAGTTTCTTTTGCTGTGCAGAAGCTCTTTAGTTTAAGTCTTTAAGCCATCTTGAATTAATTTTTGTATAAGGTGTAAAGAAGGGATCCAGTTTCAGCTTTCTGCATATGACTAGCCAGTTTTCCCAACACCATTTATTAAATAGGGAATCCTTTCCCCACTTCTTGTTTTTGTCAGGTTTGTCTAAGATCAGATGGTTGTAGATGTGTGGTGTTATTTCTTAGGCTTCTGTTCTGTTCTACTGGTTTATATATCTGTTTTGGTACCAGTATCATGCTGTTGTGGTTACTGTAGCCTTGTAGTATAGTTTGAAGTCAGGTGGTGTGATGCTTCCAGCTTTGTTCTTTTTGCTTAGGATTGTCTCGGCTATGCGGGCTCTTTTTTGGTTCCATATGAACTTTAAAGTAGTTTTTTCCGATTCTGTGAAGAAAGTCATTGGCAGCTTGATGGGGATGGCATTGAATCTATAAATTACCTTGGGCAGTATGGCCATTTTCACGATATTGATTCTTCCTATCCATGAGCATGGAATATTCTTCCATTTGTTTGTGCCCTCTTTTATTTCGTTGAGCAGTGGTTTATAGTTCTCCTTGAAGAGGTTCTTCACATCTCTTGTAAGTTTTATTCCTAGGTATTTCATTCTCTTTGTAGCAATTGTGAATGGGAGTTCACTCATGATTTGGCTCTCTGTTTGTCTGTTATTGGCATATAGGAATGCTTGTGATTTTTGCACATTGATTTTGTATCCTGAGACTTTGCTGAAGTTGCTTATCAGCTTAAGGAGATTTTGGGATGAGACGATGGGGTTTTCAAAATATACAATCATGTCATCTACAAACAGGGACAATTTGACTACCTCTTTTCCTAATTGAATACCCTTTATTTCTTTCTCTTGCTTGATTGCCGTGGCCAGAACTTCCAACACTATGTTGAATAGGAGTGGTGAGAGGGCATCCTTGTCTTGTGCTGGCTCAAAGGGTATGCTTCTAGTTTTTGCCCATTCAGTATGTTATTGGCTGTGGGCTTGTCATAAATAGCTCTTACTATTTTGAGATACTTTCCATCAATACCTAGTTTATTGAGAGTTTTTAGCATGAAGGGCTGTTGAATTTTGTCGAAGGCCTTTTCTCCATCTATTGAGATAATCATGTGGTTTTTGTCGTTGGTTCTGTTTATATGATGGATTACGTTTATTGATTTGCAAATGTTGAACCAGACTTGCATCCCAGGGATAAGGCTTACTTGATTATGGTGGATAAGTTTTTTATTTTATTTTTATATTTATTTATTCATTTGTGTATTTTTTGAGACAGAGTCTCGCTCTGTTGCCCAGGCTGGAGAGCAGTGGTGTGATCTCGGGTCATTGCAAGCTCTGCCTCCCAGGTTCACACCATTCTCCTGCCTCAGCCTCCCCGAGTAGCTGGGACTACAGGTGCCCGCCACCATGCCCGGCTAATTTTTTAAATTTTTACTAGAGATGGGGTTTCACCGTGTTAGCCAGGATGGTCTCGATCTCCTGACCTCGTGATCCGCCTGCCTTGGCCTCCCAAGGTGCTGGGATTACAGGCGTGAGCCACCGTGCCTGGCCTGGGTAAGCTTTTTGATGTGCTGCTGGGTTCGGTTTGCCCATATTTTATTGAGGATTTTCGCATCAATGTTCATCAGGGATATTGGTCTTGAATTCTCTTTTTTTGTTGTGTCTCTGCCAGGCTCTGGTATCAGGATGATGCTGGCCTCATAAAATGAGTTAGGGAGGATTCTCTCTTTTTCTATTGATTGGAATAGTTTCAGAAAGAATGGTACCAGCTCCTCTTTGTACCTTTGGTAGAATTTGGCTGTGAATCCATCTGGTCCTGAACTTTTTTTGGTTGTTAAGCTATTAATTATTTCCTGAATTTCAGAGCCTGTTGTGGTCTACTCAGAGATTCAACTTCTTCCTGGTTTAGTCTTGGGAGGGTGTATGTGTCCAGGACTCTATCCATTTCTTCTAGATTTTCTAGTTTATTTGCGTAGAGGTGTTTATAGTATTCTTTTATGGCAGTTTGTATTTCTGTGGGATCGGTGGTGATATCCCCTTTATCATTTTTTATTGCATCTATTTGATTCTTCTCCCTTTTCTTCTTTATTAGTCTTGCTAGTTGTCTATCAATTTTGTTGATCTTTTCAAAAACCCGCTCCTGGATTCATTGATTTTTTGAAGGTTTTTTTTTTGTTTATCTCCTTCAGGTCTGCTCTGATCTTAGTTATTCTTGCCTTCTGCTAGCTTTTGAATTTGTTTGCTCTTGCTTCTCTAGTTCTTTTAATTGTGATGTTAGGGTATCAATTTTAGATCTTTTCTGCTTTCTCTTGTGGGCATTTTGTGCTATAAATTTCCCTCTACACACTGCTTTAAATGTGTCCCAGAGATTCTGGTGCATTGTGTCTTTGTTCTTATTGGTTTCAAAGAACATCTTTATTTCTGCCTTCATTTCTTTATTTACCCAGTAGTCATTCAGGAGTAGGTTGTTCAGTTTCCAGATAGTTGTGCGGTTTTGAGTGAGTTTCTTAATCATGAGTTCTAATTTGATTGCACTGTGGTCTGAGAGACAGTTTGTTGTGATTTCTGTTCTTCTACATTTGCTGAGGAATGCTTTACTTCCAATTATGTGGTCAATTTTAGAATAAGTGGATGTGGTGCTGAGAGGGATGTATATTCTGTTGATTTCAGGTGGAGAGTTCTGTAGATATCTATTAGGTCCACTTGGTTCAGAGCTGAGTTCAAGTCCTGGATATCCTTGTTAACCTTCTGTCTCGTTGATCTGTCTAATGTTGACAGTGGGGTGTTAAATTCTCCCATTATTATTGTGTGGGAGTCTAAGTCTCTCTTTAGGTCTCTAAGGACTTGCTTTGTGAATCTGGGTGCTCCTGTATTGGGTGCATATATATTTAAGGATAATTAGTTCTTCTTGTTGAATTGATCCCTTTACCATTATGTAATTGCCTTCTTTGTCTCTTTTGATCTTTGTTGGTTTAAAGTCTATTTTATCAGAGACTAGGATTGCAACCTCTGCTTTTTTTTTTTGTTTTGTTTTCCATTTGCTTGGTAGATCTTCCTCCATCCCTTTATTTTGAGCCTATGTGTGTCTCTGCACATGAGATGGGTCTCCTGAATATAGCACACTGATGGGTCTTGATGCTTTATCCAATTTGCCAGTCTGTGCCTTTTAATTGGGGCATTTAGCCCATTTACATTTAAGGTTAATATTGTTATGTGTGAATTTGATCCTGTCATTATGATGTTAGCTGGTTATTTTGCCCGTTAATTGATGCAGTTTCTTCATAGCATTGATGGTCTTTACAATTTGGCATATTTTTGCAGTGGCTGGTACTGGTTGTTCCTTTCCATGTTTAGTGCTTCCTTCAGGAGCTCTTGTAAGGAGCCCTGCCTAGATTCTGCAGTCTCCCTCCCTCCCTCCCTTGCTCCCTCCCAAGATTCTTGCAAGCTTTAAAGAAGCAAAGTAGTATGTGTTTAAGACAAAATGTCTATTAGGCTAATGAAGGCATTGTTTTTGTGGAGAGTAAAGAGTTATATAGATTTGCATTATCTATTACATATACTGAGTAGATCCCTTCATTATTTGCCTTTTCTATTATTCCTAGATACTTATTTTTCTTTAGCAGTTGATGAACTTTGTAAGAGTCTGTTAATTCCTAATCAGTACTTCCCCAGAGGGTAAGATAGAAGTAATGGAATGAGATGGAATGAAGTAGTTAGCTATACTGGCAAGGCAGTGTGATGTAGTTCCAGTATTTGATGGTATTACATGTGACTAGATAATTAACCTTTCCTATAACAGCATTCAATAAGTGCAAAAATATATTTTAGAAGTTACAGGTATTTTTTGGCAAATTGTTTCATTTACTAAGTCTCTACTGTGTACCAAGTCTTTTTCATATGCTATCTCTTAAACATTACAATAATCATGAAAAGTGTCAGTTCCTATTTTACATATGAGAAAATGGAGGCCTGTGGAAGATGAATAAATTTTCCACAGCCAAATATTAAGTATAAGACAGAATCTGAACTTCTAAGTCATATTTAATATCTACTTTCTTTTTCTCTTGGGTCAATGGAACCCCAACTTTGTTGGAGACTGCCATGCATTCAGCCAAAACTACATTTCACCGATTTCTTTGCATAGCTAGTAGAAACTATCTGGCTGCTAAAATGTAGCTAAAGATTATCACATACCGATCCTGGGAAGGGGCCTTCAAAAGGGGACTGACTTGGCTGATATGCACCTCTGTGCCATTGGCTGTTATCTGTTTCCTGTAACAAAGTATGATGACTGGAGCTTCAGAAACCATGATGTAAGCTCAAGTTCATAGCCAGGCTACCAAGATGGTACAGCAGAGACCTGGAAGAGGCATGGGTCCTGGAAGAAGTATAGCTGCTTTATCAGCTCTTATGTGAGAGGAAAATAACACTTCCATCTTGCTTAAGCCAGAGTTATTTCTCTTGCATAGACAGCCCTGTAAGAACCATTAAAGACAACAAAACACACCCTCTCATATTGCTATATTGCTGTGTGCTTCATGTAAAATGAAAATTTATAAAATTAGTCATAAAACTAATAAAATACCATTACAGGTCCAAGAATGTCTATGTATAGCCTCTACCTCAGCAGAAAATGAGAAGAACCTTGTTTGTCTTGAGATGTCTGATCTCCTTGATGATCAGCCCCAGCAAACTTGTACCTTCAAGGTTTACATCCTTCCCATTCTCTGCCTCTGAGAACAAGAGTCCCTTGCCTTGCTTGAACTTGTGGCACTAAGACGCCTGTAATGCTCTGATCTTCAAATCCCACATCGTAAGTCAGTGAGTCTTCAAATTTCAGCTGCATAAGAACCATATGGGATACTTGTGAATTTTTTAAAAATCGTATTTTTAGACCTATCATGGGGATTCTGAATCAGTAGTTCTGTGGCAGGGCCCAGGAATTGCATTTTTAACAAATATTCTGGGCAATTATTAGGCATATGATTCACAGGTTGGCCTTTGAGAAACCCTGTGAAACCTTTCCCCTTAACCAGTGCCTTTTGTTGCTTTATCTGACCCAGACTTGCAATGTGCGGGAAGGAGAGGAAAGAATATTTTGGTGTCTTTTAACAGAGATTGAATGAAGTGTATAGAAGATAGAAAAAAGAAAAAAAAAAACAAAACAAAAACTACCCCTGGCTTAAAGAAGACAGGGGTTACAGTTTCCTCTCTCCTAATCCCTGCATGGTACAAATACCAGAGATGATTCCTGAAATTTAGCAAGCTAGGTTAGGATAATATAGCTTCGTTTTCTACTTATTATAGAAATTTTCTCATAAGTGTTAAATTTGTACTAATTGGTATAACTGGCACAAATTGCACCAGATGGATAGGTAAGTCTCCTACTTTTGCAGAGTTCCAAGTTGCCTTTCCTATTCTTAATTATTAAAGATTAATTTTACTTTGCAGAAAACTCACAGAGGATTGCCAATACCTTTCCTCGGAGGACATAATTTAAAACTTTAAAAGATCGAAATTTTAATAAAAATTTGAAAACGTTGCCAATATTTTTACAGAAGCCACTTAATGATTTTAATTCAATGCTGCATATGAAAGGTAGCAATTAAGAGGAAGTAAAACAGGCCACACCTAGAAAGAAAATATGAGTCGATCTGCAAAGTAGCAACATAGGCTGTCTTCTACTTTCCTTTTTTTTTTCTTTCTTTTTTTTGAGATGGCATCTTGCACTGTCGCCAGGGCTGGAGTGCAATGGCATGGTGATCTTGGCTCACTGCAACCTCTGCCTCCTGGGTTTACACTATTCTCCTGCCTCAGGCTCCCGAGTAGCTGGGATTACAGGTGAACACCACCACACCCAGCTAATTTCTTGTATTTTTAGTAGAGATGGGGTTTCACTATGTTGGCCATGCTGATCTCAAACTCCTGACCTTGTGATCCTCCTGCCTCAGCCTCCCAAAGTGCTGGGATTACAAGTGTGAGCCACCACACCCAACTGTCTTCTGCTTTCCTAAGAGGCTGTGTTCCTTAAATGTGTGACAAAATGCAATGTGAAAATTTAAAACAATCCATTTATTCATTTAATGAGAGAACTAGATATTTTACAAAATCTGAAATTTTACCTGACTACTCAATAATCTATTGCTAATATTTCACACATGTTCTTATGTTCTTTAATGTTATTCTTTTCCTTCATAGTCTTTTTTTTTTTTTTTTTTTTTTAGCCAGGGTTATGTCAAATCAATATCTTTTGTAATACCACCACCTGTGCTGTTGCTGCTACTCTTACTACTACTATTTTATCTCCAACTTTCCCCACAACTATTTGAATAGCTTCCCAACATAATGTCAGTTTTGCGGTGTGCTATCAATTTCACCTTTTGAAAGAAACATCTCCCTGCTTCCATGTAGATAGGTCAATCTCTAGGCCTGATGCACAATCCCTGTCTTGAGATCTCTGTTCTCCATTATCCTGAGGATTCTCTTTGTTTCTCTTTCAGACTGGATCCTATTTTCTCCTTTAGCTTCCTTTTTTTCAGTTTATTCCTCATTTTGGTGGAACACAAGTTATAGCAGCAACCCGAAAAGGTTGCAGAGAGGTAAACTTTTCAAGGCTTTGCATGTTTGAAACTCTTAATTATACCATCATTTTTAATTGTTAGTTTGGCTGTGTCTAGAATTTGAAGCTGGTAACAATGCCTCTTGGTAATTCTGATCACAATGCTCCCCTCTCTTCTGACTTCCTTTTTAGTGTTGAGAAATCCAATGTCATTCTAATTATTGATCATTGTATGAAATAGGATATTTTGCCCTTAAAGCTTTTAAAGTTTTGTTGTTCCCAGTGATCTTAAACATCATGTAATGTATCTTTGTATAAGTCTATTTTATCTACTATGTCAGACCTTGGGTGAAATCTTTTAATCTGGCAACTCATATTTTTCAGTTCTCTGAATTTGCTCTGAATTATTTATTTGATTTTTCTCTCTCTTTTTTTTCCCCCTTGTATTTTTCTTTCTGGAACTCTTATTATCTGAATGTTGAACTCTATGGATGTACTTGTTATTTTATTGTATCTCTGTCCTATTTTCTATCCCTTTGTCTTTTTGCTATACTTTCTGCCAAGTTTTATTAATTTTATCTTCCAGCTCTTACACTGATTATTTAATAACTGCTATTATATTTTAAAATTTTCCAAGAGCTGTTTTTTCCTCTGGATGGTCTTTTTCTTCTTTCTTTTTTTAAAAGTGCAGCACATGCTTTTTTACAGCAGTGTGGCACATATATAGGTTTTTTTGGTTGTTGTTGTTAAAATAGAGTTGCTGATGAAAAGTGACCACTCAGTTTGGGGGCACATTTTCAAGCTCCCCTTGCCTTGCAAGTGGAAATTGAACAGGAATAATGTGTACATATTTTTCTAGACCAAAGCATTAGGATCTAGGTATGCCTCCTTTACCATTCCTTTCATTGTTTGTCAGATGAACAGATTGAACTATAAGGACCAAAGAGATGGAGAAGTCATACAATGGAGGAAACCTGGGACCCTGAACAACTATGTGGAACAGAGCACCCACCCCATTTCAGTCCTAACTGAACTTTACACAGGTGAGAAATAAATACGTCTGTTGTTAAGCCACTGAAATGCCCAGTTGTTTCTAACAATTAGTACTACCTTAATTAATACAAATATCACTACTTGATTTGTTGATGCAATATCATTTTTCCTCTGAGAATATTAATTCTATCTTTAAATTTTCTTTTCTTCTTCCAGTATAGATTTATTTTCCTTCAGGTTTCTGTTCTAGATATTTACTCTGGCAACTGTCTATCGTTTAGAGGTTGGCCTCAAGTGTCTTTACTAGCCATTCATATTTGAGAAGAGTACAACAAAAAAATTATCTTTGGAAGCTTTGTGCATATGTGGGATGTCTGTGAACAGTGGGCTTCGGAGTAATTTGACTGGTGTGTTTCCTTGGAAAAATCCTTTAAGAGAGCATTTTTAAAACTTTTCTCTTGGATTTGCAGATTTGCCCAAGAGAGGTGTTTTTGTGTCCTGGTTGGAGGGGGTAGACCTCAGAACCGGTATTCTGGGAGTCAGGTGGGGGAAGAACCCTGGGGGCTCTCAACTTGCATATGAATTACTTCTCCTGGTTGTGTTATGGCACCTCTGCCTGCCACTGTGCCTGGCTCTCCTTCGGTGGGTAAAAACCTGTTTTACTCTCTTTAAGTAAGCAGTTAGTCTTCTGCCAGAACGAGACAACAGTAGTTGTCTGGCTTCATAAAGTTGGTGAGAAGCCAGAAGGTCTAATTTTTTCTTTTAACATGACTTCCAAAGAATCCTGCTGTTTTAGTCATCATTTCCCCACCCCAGTTTTTCTAGAGGTGCCCGGTCTACTAAATCATGAGTCTCTGGGGGCTTCTGTCACATGTATCAGGGAACTGCTCAGCTTTTCCTACTGCTGGCTGCGAATCCAGCTTTCTCACATTTGCCAAGTAATTTACCACTCATCCAGCTGCTTCCTAGCTTCCAAAGCTGTGTCGCTTTTGTCTCTTTTCCAACACTGTTTGTCTATGTGAGTTTATGCCTTTATTAAAAAAATACAGTTTATTGGGCTTTCAGAAGACAGCAACGACCCTTTAAATACTTTCAATTTACCATTTTTTATCTGGAAACTTTAACAATTTTAAAACTAAAATCAACTCAATTTTATACATTCAAAAATAGCAGGATATCCAGTATCTTCTAAATCTTTTCTCTCTTCCAATTATTTAACTGCTCCAGGGGATAACATAGTATAAGGTGCAAATCTTGCTCACGATGACCTCACCGGGAGAGAAAAAGAGAATTGACTGATTCACTAGTGGGACTTATTTTTCCACTGCCATGGTTTCTGTAGCTGCTGCCCAGTGTCACTTTTGTACATCTGTTTGGCAGAGTTCACTGCAGTATTTACGAATTTGCTGGTCCAGATCTTTGTACAGGTTCCTTTGCACAGGTGGAGGTTAATCTCACTCCTTCAGTGAAGGATGGTCCAAGTTTTCCCTTAGAATTGCATCTTTTTAGTTCATGCTCATATGCTCAGCTGTTCTTTCCAGAGTGTGACCCAGTTGGCTCGAAAGAGCATCCAACTTCAGCTACATGTTGTGTGAGAAATAAGCCTCACCATATAACCTCTTAGATAGTTGTAATCAAGTCTGGGTCATCAATTCAGATTCCCTGGTCCTTAACCATAAGTGCTTCTTAGAGGATCCTAGAATCTTTTTCTGCCAAAAATCTTTAGTGATTGGAAGACTTGATGCTGCCTGAAAACTTCTAGTTTCTGACATAGAGGGGAAGGCAGAAATTTGCTTCACATAGAAGATATGAGATTTGGAAGGTGAAAGAAATGCAGAAATCCATTATTGCTCCTCTTGGCAGCAGTGGTCAGAAATGTGGGCTTCAAGTGATGTCGGATTTTGCAGGGGCTTCCAGATATGGCCCTGGGAATGATCCACCTCAGTGCTAGAGGCAGCTCTGATTGTTGTCAGTGTCTTCCTGTGGTTACTGCAAATTTCTGAATGTTTGAGAGGTAATGGCCATCACTGATAGCAAGAGTCTGTATTTCCGGACCTCTATTCCTCCAGCATGTCTGATAGTTTGATAAGCAAGAATTAATACTGTTTGTATTAATTCTCCTTCTGCTTGAAATACTAGAGTGATCAAATACTAATTGCTAATGCACTTATCTTCTACTAATAAATAAGCTCATCTGCTAGAAGGGTATTTGAGGGACATCTTTACCAAGTCATAAAAATATTTTGTTATACATTCCTCTCAAAGCTTTGAGTGCCTGTTTGCTTACACTGAGATCATGGTAACTTTCAAATGGAAGCTCCTTTTCGGGGTATGGTTGTGGGCTGGAAGTTGAGCTCCACTGAATCAAGCATCCTCCTCCACAAAGAAGTGTGGGGGAAATCCAAAAGTCAAATGTAAATTATTTGAGGACAATTTTTCTTCTCCAAAAGGACCATGAAATATGGTTTAAAAAATCAAATTCTGTAAATAAATGAAAAAAGAAAACATTTGATATTTTATCTGGAAATCAGAGTTGTAGTGGTAGGCACTATTTAAATAGTATAGCAACCAGAACTGAGGTTCAGTGTATCCCAGCCTATCTAATTTTAAATTATTATTGTCCACACTTTCATCCTATGAAAACACTAGAAAACAGTTTTTGGCCTCCTTCCCTCCAAGGAAGCTTGGTGATTAAATTTCTCTACCCGTTATGAAAAACAACTCTCTTTAACATTAAGTATGCTAACAAATTTCTTAGTGACTCAGCCATTATTTTCAATTCTGCTTATTTCCATCTCACTGGAAGTTTAGACTAAAAGTCTATGAAAGAAGAAAATGCATAATTCTAAGAACATAACTTTGTCACATCAAGTCTCTTTGACATATGCATAAATTTGTAAATTCACTATATATTGAAAGATATCCATCAAGGTCAGATAATTTAACCTTTCAGAATATTCTTTTCAAAGCTGTTTAAAGTATGATTTATTTCTTATTATTTTAATGGAACCTGTTGGTAGATTGTGAAACAATCCTCTGATTGGCCCACATAGATTCTGACCTCAAATCATTAAAAGGTTATTTTATAAAGGCTCATGCAAAGGCCAGTTGTTTGGAACTTGTACAATATTTTCCCATAGAAGTATAATTTATTTTATGTGGTATTTATCTTCCACCTACTCTAGAAAAAAGATTAGAAGAAGCTTATATAATTAAGTGTAAAGTGAAATAATAAAACTTTAAAATTGGAAGGAGCAGAGGCATAGATGTCTCTGAAGACCCAAGCGTTTTTTTGTGTGTTTGTTTTTTGTTTGTTTGTTTATAAAAGGGAGCTAGGTCAGTATAAGTAAAAGAGAAATCAGTATCACATAGATCTATGTTCTAATCTTTCTGCTAGAAAAAAAGCTACTTGTGTGAACTTGACCAAGCTTCTGAATCTCAGTTTTCACATCTATTAAATGGTTATAAACTGTAACTAGTTTGGCCAGTGAATATGTTCCCTGACAAGTCCTTAACAGAAGATTTCTCCCTGAGACCTCCTTCGCTATTCCCTCTGGGATCTCTGGCTGGATAGAAACGAGGGTGATTCTGAAAAGTTCTGCCTGCAGAGCAGCAATCTCTCTACTTCTATTTTTGTTGGACTAGCAGGACCAGTTGCCCAGCCTCTGCCTGTGCTGGCGCTGAGCTCTTCTGTTGTGCTGACCTCCAGGCCACCCGTAGACCTCTGCCATGCTGCTGTCAACCTCCCATACCCCATTGACTCTTACTAATCTCTTCAACTAGCCACTGGCCAGGAAATCTTCAGTTGACATTTTAATTGTAAAGCTGTTACATCGCTAGTGATACTGACTACCTCTTAATATTGCACCTTCTCTTTTCCAGAGGACAGAACTTTTAGAAGGTTAAAGTTAAGGGATGATCAAACCTAGCAGGATCTTCACCTGGAACTGCTAGTTCCTCTGCAATTCCCCACTCTGCTGCTCCATCTGTACCACTCTTCACTTACAGTAGGTTTTTCTCTGGATTCCAGGAGTTCTCTCTATTCTAATACAACTTTGGGGAAGTTTCAGGCCTCAGACAAGATAGTACTTCCATTGCAACACAAGTTCAAATTCACTCCCATCAATCCCTGGATCCCAACCAAGAGCAGGAATGGAGCTGAGTAACTATTTCAAATTCCGCCAATAAGACTTTACACAGAGCAGACCACCAGGGGGCAGTGTTGCCTTACCTCGCATTCCAGCCTAACATGGGGAATGGACCCCCAAATCTTTCGTTGCATTCAAGTTTAGATAAGCTGTGAAGCCTAAATGAGATAATATAATAGCTGCAACTGTTGTTTCTTAGATGCTTTCTAGGGGACAAGTATTTTGTCTATTATTTCATTTAATTTTAATGTGTCTCAGATAACGTTTGTGGGTTTTTCTACACATTGAGATTTAGATGACATTGCTTCCATGACTCTTCCCTGCAAGTGCTGTTCATTTCTCTGAGTTAAATGTTCATGGTTTCTTCTGCCCATGGCTCCTGAAATTGTACATCATGCCTCTGTTTGCACACATCAATTAGTTTTTAAAATAAGTTTCCATGGGAAATCCATTCCATTCATACTAAGTCCTTCAGGAAATTCACAAGAAGGGATCAAGTTATCTTTTTATGTCCCTCTGAGCTCTTTATTCTGCTTTTAACCTCTTCCGCAGAACCAAATTCCTCCCCTTCTAACTCATAACAAGCCAATGAATCTGTTAGTTGTTTTAGCTTCTTCCTCACCCGAGTTACTTATTCTCAAACAATGGGAAAGAGAGAAATTTGAAAGTGCAGTCTTGGTGAGCTCTTTGTCAATGAAATGTTTATAATTTAGGAAATTTGAGCATATGCAAAAAGGCTCTTATACTAATCAGAATTTCATAGGGTTGTTCTCCAGCAGTTACATGTGGAGTGGGTTAATTATGAACTAGTGCCTAAAAAAGTTTAGCACACCAAGAAGATATCAGAAATATCTCAAATGAATATTAATGTTTGGAAATGTCTATGTAATTGAAATCAATTTAAATGTAGAAATAATTTGAAGAATGCTAATGCAATGGCAGAGTCCCACAGATAAATATGTCAAAACACATTAGGATTTCTCTGAGGCTATGGCAGAAACCTGCATTGCGATCAGACTGTGGGATACACAGATTTGATTCTGTTTTTTTCTGATTTAAGTCTACTTTTTTGGGTTTTCTTATTTGCATCATTAGTCACAAGATTTTCGTATAGGGGCAAAGAAATTTTACTTCTCCCCTCTGAAGGTTTGAGTCTGTTGAAAAGAACTGACAATAGACAAATTAATAGGAGAAAAGGCATCCACATGTATTAACACTCATAAACATGAGAGTCATACAAAATATGAGACACAAAGAAGGGCCAGATGGTTGAGGCTTAGATACCCCTCTTCATAGGGGAGAGGGAAATGGGGGATGCAGGGAATTGTGAGGAATAGTAAATGATTTTCAGGGGAAATGAATAGGCTCAAAGAGCAGACAGTCGTTTGTAAATGATTCTTTTAGGAAACTGAATGGGACTAGTCAGTTAGAGGAAGGTGAGAGGCTGAACTGTGTCATCAACAAAGGTTATCTTATACAAATAAAGTCTTTTATGTTATATCTCAGGGCTGCCCTCAGAAGAAGAGATAAAATGTCTACCTGGGTGTGGTAGAGATTTTTAATCTCTTCTTTTCTGATTAATTCTTCCTGTTTATTTAGCGACATTTCTATGCAGGGGATTAAGATAATTGCATTTCTTTTGAAAAGAAGTTTCCTTATTCAGATAAATAAATTCCAGAGAATACCCCTTCCTGCGCTTGAAGGGGAGAAAGAAAAGAAGGTTAACAAGTCCTTGGTTCTGAGGCAGCTTCTGAGGTCTTCCCATTTCTTTTAATTCAAAGTGCTCAACATAGCACAGCACGATACTTTGGGGTATTGTTTTCTGAGATCCAACATTTGGCTTTGTTGATTTTTCTGGGATGCGATACTTTTATTTTTATTTTAGCTTTGTTTAAGTTGAGTGACATACCTCAACTTTGGTTTTGGTATGGGAGTTTTTGTTTGGTTTTGGTTTGGGAGTCATAGATAAACTTCAATTTTAAAGAGATTAATAATTAAAAAATAAGTTGGCCTAAAAAATACTTCATGATTTCAGTTATATGAGGTCTCTAAACTAATCAAGTTCATAGAAGCAGAGAGCAGAAAGGGTGGTTGAAAGGGGCTGGGGAGAAGAGAAAAGGGAAGTTGTGGTTGAATGAGTGTAAGTCTCATTTATGCAAGATGAATAAGTTCTACAGATAAATGAACTGTATTGTGCACTTAAAAAACTTGTTAAGAGGGTAGATATCACGTTAAATGTTCTTGCCATGAGATAAAAACAAAAGCAAAGAAGCATGAGGAAACTTTTGGAGGTGATACATATGCTTATTACCTTCATTGTGGTGACAGTTTCATGGGTCTATACTCATAGAATTGTATACATTACATATATGCCGCTTTTTACATATCAGTTATACCTCAATAAAGCTGTTAAAGATATGTATGGCTAAAAAAATAAGTTGTTACGTTTTCTTACAGAACTGCTACAAAAGTAATGTGGAAAGGGCAGAGAAAGCATGACTATTCCCGTTTTAGAGTCGAAGAACCAAGGCTCAGAAGCATTAAGTACATTGATCCAGGCCTCCGTATGCTCCTTTACAGTGGTATTGTGTTTAGCCATTTTCAAAATGATTTAGTTACAGTAGGCAGATAGCTAGACAGAAACAAAAAGGGGGAGCCCCTTAGAAAAGGGAGATCTGGAAAAACCAAAATGCCAAAGACCACCCGAACTTACATACTAGATATGAGCAGAGAGAAGGGGAAATATCTAAGCGGAAAGGAATACCCGTAAAGATGCCCAGAAGTCATGCACTCTGCACTTAACCTGTTAGAATGTAATGAGCTGCCTGCTGATAAGGAGAAGAGAGTAAAGGGAAAATTCCTAAGAGATGCCAGGGGCAATTCCTATCCAACACTGGGCCCACACATGTGCACCAACTAATAGTAAGAGAGGGTCCCACAGGCCTTGGGAGGGAACCAGGAAGGGCAAAAGGATAGGACTTAAGGCAAGATTGGGAAAGCTAAACAAAGGAAAAAAGTGGAGACTTAAGACAAAGGCGAGAACTTCAAGAAAAATGTGACATCATAAAAACCCAATGCAGAATTCTCAGGCTGCTGCTGGCTCACTCCCTTTCAGCCTGCTCTTCCTCATCTTTCAGAGTGTACTCTTTCTCTCTATAAACAATCTACTACCTATTTTCTTTCAATAAATTCTCTTTTTTTAATTTAGCTTCATCAGTCACTTGGCAGGATTCTGCAAGTAAGACTAAGAACTGAAGATTCTCGCACTTCTTGGTAACAATTTTAGATACATTATCTCATTTGAGACAAACTTCTACATTCTTTCTATGCAATGAATTATCAAATTTTATCTCTTTTTCCTCATGTGCTTTTCTACATGTCAAAGTTTTTTCATTCCTCAAGACTCAGAGTATATCCTGCTTTTTCTAACTTCCCACCAAAGGGGATCCACCCCACGTTGAGCCTCCAGTAGCCCTTAATTGTATCAGTCAGATGATCCTTGCTACATGTTTCCTTCACTGCACTGTGTTCTGTATCTGATTTATTGATACTTCTTGGTGAAAAATCTGAGAGATTAGTAATCTTTATATACTTACAAAGGCTACCACAATGTTTTGCCTATAGTAGTTATTCAAGAAATGCCTACTGAAATAAATGAGAAAGATATTTCCCTTTTCTTTCCATCATCTGTCACCATTAAGCCTGTCCTTTCTGCTCACACTTTAGCTACTTGTCAATGTTACTCCTCTGCCTCAGCCAAATTGGTGACACAATGAACGCTCTGAAGTTTAAAAACAAGCAAATAAAAACAAAAATGACCCCCATAGCTTTGTTTAGATGAATTTCTTGTCTTGAGATTCTCTTAGAAGTTTTCCACAGCTCTTCTGATCTAATTTATCTTTCTCTTCTTCAATTTCTTATGTTTAGAGCTTGCATATCTATTTCTGTTTTCTGATTTTTCATGGGCAGTTGGAGGGCAAGTCAAAAATGATATCTAACTTCCGGGCTGATTATGCCAACTGAATAATATGATTGTAGAATGCTGCATTATTATTTGTTGTTTTTAAAAGTGTCTCCCAGAGTATCTAGCATAGAACTACACAAATGCTAGAAACAAGCAAACTAACAACAACAAAAAAAAAACTACAAATCTCCGCCACCCCCAAAACTTGTTGAATAGATTCACATCACTCCTTTCCTGGTGAGTCCGACTTTCAAGATTACATTATTCTCCACAGATATCTTCTTTTATATGTTCCTCCATCTTATCACATTACAAAGCAGTTTTCATTCATTGTTCGGAATATTTAACACAGCAGTTTACTGACTTTGGTTTTATTTCCTGATCAAATTGAAACCCTGTGGACTATAAATTGGGTTGTAAATCTGATATTATTAAGTTTCCTATTCCAAAAATTACATTATTCTCATGTCTTATATATATTAGATATTTCAACAATTCTAGCTGTCTTCTGAGAGATTGCTACTGTATATAATCTGAGAAATTTACTTTGTAATTCTTAATAAAAATCAGGAAAATGAATGGACTTTTCCATGTTCTAATATGGTCTTAGTATGATAGAGTTTAATATCAACTTTCCTTATGGAAATGAAACACTGCATTACTTTTCGACATAGAGTGTTTCTATGGTCAGGGGGAGGGCACTGGTTTTGTGTAATACTCTCTGCTTGAATTTTCTTTCTGAGTTTATGTATTCAGTGCCTTCCACTCTGTCTGACACATAGTAAGTTCCCATTAAATCCTTGTGGAATAAGTAAAAGGCTATGTAGACGAAAGCTTTCATGTGTGCACTCATTTTCTGTTTATTCTGCTTGGTTCTCTGATTCATGAGTTTGACATGAACATGTAGGGAAAAGAATATACAAACATTTTTTAGCAAGATTTGTGGAACATTGATTTTATAAGAAATTATAGGAGTTACTAAAACAAACAAACAGGGTGAAAAGGTTCATGGGAAAAAAGAAATAGGCCAGGTGTGGGGGCTCACGCCTGTAATCCCAGCACTTTGGGAGGCTGAGGTGGGTGGATCTCTTGAGGTCAGAAGTTTGAGACCAGTCTGGCCAACATGGTGAAACCCCGTCTCTACTAAAAATACAAAAATTAGCTGGGCATGGTGTTGTACACCTGTAATCCCAGCTGCTCGGGAGGCTGAGGCAGGAGAATCACTTGAACCTGGGAGGTGGAGGTTGCAGTGAGCAGAGATCACGCCACTGCACTCCAGCTTGGGTGACAGAGTGAGACTCCGTCTCAAAAAAAGAAAAGAAAAGGAAGAAAAAAGCAAATAAGAAATAGTATGACAAATGCCAACTTAAAATTAAACTTTTCTCTCTTTGCCTCTCTCTCTCTTTTTTTTTTTTTCCAGCAGGGCTTCTTGTGGCTGTAACAGCCTAATCGACATAAGTCTTCTCTGGTATAGTATGCACTATTATCCAAATTTACCTAACCCAAGTATTAATAGGACTCTTGGCTTTAAGTGACAAAAACACAACTCGAAATGACTTGACTTAAAAATGAAATTCACCTACTTACATGACTGAAATATCCAGGGGTAGCCTGGCTTCAGGCATGCATAGTTACATAGAAGTGCTCAAATGGGGCATCAAGACAAAATTTCAGCTGGACAGGAGAAATAAGTTCAATTGATCTTTGGACAACATGGTAACTATAGTTAATAATAATGTATTATATGCTTCTAAATCACCAAGAGAGTAGATTTTAAGTGTTCTCACCACAAAATATGATTAAGCATGTGAAGTAACACATATTTCAATCAGCTCGATTTAGCCATAACACAATGTATATATATTTTAAAACTGTTATGCATCATAAATATATAATATTTTTATTTGTCAGTTTAAAAAATAAATGCAAATGGGTCATTAGGGGATCATTGTTGTCACCTTTCCTCTGGAGTGAGTTTATTATCAAATAGAACTTTACAGTGAGGAGACAAGGATGGCCACTGCCACTTTAGTCTTACATCAAACAAGTTTATCAACTACAGCTCAAGGACAGCAGTTCTTTCCTGATAGTACAGAAAAATTCCACTTGTATATAAACTCTTCCAAAAAAGAATCTTTTTTTTTGTTTGTTTTGCTTCCAAATATATTTGCAGCTGCTAGAACAGTCCCTATTTGTGGTTGGTGTTCAAT
This sequence comes from Pan troglodytes, assembly GCF_028858775.2. Lineage (NCBI taxonomy): Eukaryota > Metazoa > Chordata > Mammalia > Primates > Hominidae > Pan > Pan troglodytes. The sequence continues at coordinate 97,531,745 of NC_086015.1, forward strand.
AAATTGAGTCTCATTTACTTAGCCTGAGCTTGAACCAACTGCTGTGCACAGGAGGATGGAATGCTCCAAATAGCTAGACTAGACCATGTTTCTAGTTATAGAGTTAAGAAGAAAAGAGGTTTGACCCACCTGAACCACATGATTTGAGAGTGGAAGAGAGAAAGGAAAAGAAAGAAATGGAAAGGAAGGAAATAAGAAAGGAAGGAAGGAAATAAGACAGGAAGGAAGAAAAGAAAGAAAAAGAGAGAAAATCCAATAAAGAAACGTGTGCTAATATGCTAATAGATTTTTCTTTCCTTATTTTGCCAATGGTTCTCTGGGTATCTATAACATGAAAAGATAATACATCTTAGTGCCAGGGTTGGAATTTGATTTGACTCTCTTACAAGCTAATAAGTTATCCTGTTAGTATTTCATGGATGTTGGCAGAAGACATGAGACTCCTTTGTCAGAGACAAAAGACTTTAATACTTATGACACAGCAAGCAGCATGACTATCAGTATGCTTGCATCAGTTCTCCTTGCTTCAAGTCCCATGTGCTAGGGGACAGATGGATGCCTCACATGCAGTGGGTTCGCATCTCATCGGAGGAACAATAACTTGGGCAATTCAATACTTTTATAGCAAGTAGTAAGCAAGCCTGCCTTTTGTCTGGAGAGAGGTGTTACCTCATTTCTCAAGGTTGCTCAGTGAAACACAGCCCTCATAAAAGGCCGAGTGTAAGGAACAGTCATGGTCTTTCATTCCTGGCCCACCCAGCAGGATGTATAGAAGCATAAGAGATACATGAAAGACTGTCTCTCAACACTTAGCTTGAAAATATTATTTTAATTCAATTTCATCCAGGCAAGCAGGTGAAAAGAAAATTTTGGAGTTTGCAGGGCTTTGTAGCATTTCTGAAGCCATGTCACATAAGCAATTGCCTTCTTATACCAGGTGCATATATTAAAATTTCAGAAAAAGTGTGGGGGCAGTGGGGTTTGTGGGGAAAAAGGAGACAATATCTTTACCTTTTATGATTGCAGAACATAATTTCTTCGCTATGAAGAATACGATAAATGGGATTATTTGAGCTTTCAGGGAGAATACTTAGCTATGCTTTCTTCTAGTACATTTTATTTCCAATTACTGAGAAATTGCTCAACATGCCCTGTGAAGAGTCTTTATGAAAATGAAGAGGCCGAAAGGTCTTCAGTGGGCCTTGTTCTAAATGTGGCCTCTCTGGTCATTTGGCAGCTTATCAAAAGCCACATTAATCCTCATAAATAGTGCTTGATTGTCAAAAGACAGCCCCCTTGTTTTAGCATTGCAGATTGAGCCACACTTATTATTTTTCTTGACTTCTGGTGCACAGGCGGCATGATTACCAAGTGATCTTATGTAAACAAAAGGCTGTTTTGTGCCGATAAATGGATTCCCACTGTTGCCCCAGTCCCTAGGAGTCTGCATTAAAAACAAGTTGAGATGCAAAACAGAACACACCATTTATTTTAACAGCAGGCACTTATCATTGGTGACATTACCTGATATGGCTGATAATCTGAAGCATGAAGACTTTTGAGCAAAATTTGGTTCATAAAGACATACAAGGAGATAAACCATGGCTACTAATAGAAATTGCAAACAATCCTTTGAATAGAACAATCTTACCTACATTCATCAGCCAACTCTCTCCTCCCACTGAAATGAGACAAGGTAAATTCACAACTCCCGTTAATGCTAATAGCAGCTTCAGAAGTAAATTCCTTGTTTCTCCACAGGAGAGGACGACTGCCCCCTCTTGTTTCAATATGTCACAAACCTGTGTCAGTCTGAGTTAATTGGTGGGAATTTGGAATACAAGCAATTTGAAACTAATCCTTTAAAATGGTGGCCAGCACAGTTCTTGGTGACAGCAGCTACTGGCTAAAAAGCAATGCCATTTCTCCTTGGAGTGTTAATTCTGATCGATTGACAGTAAGTCTTCACTGTTCCTGGGCCAGGCTGATTTGCTTGTGCCCATTTCTTTTTCTGACACTCGCCTGTCAGGACACACCTGGGTGAAGTTGGAAGAAAGGCTGCGGGTCAGGCTATCACATTAGTTTTATTGTTTTATAATAAAATTCACCTCGACAACATAAAAAGTAAGTGTAGCCACTCCTCTACTTTGTGATGTTGGCCAAGTAGCTTAAGATCTTGCACCCCAATTTCATCATCTATAACATTATCTTTTCTAATAATCCATTCACAGTGTTTTTCCTGAAGGCTATATGAGATATTGTAATTACAACAATAAAGAGCAGAATTAATGAGCATGTACGGGCTTCTAGTCAATTTTATTGAGAGACAATTGTTAGGAAGAAGCTGAACCTCCAGGAACTTGATGTCTTCTAGCAAGTTCAGGTTGCCTGAAGAAAATTACTCTTCATGATAATGGAGAGAGGGATTTGGATCCAGAGGATTGAGGGAGGGGAAAGAGATGTTGAACCCAGTGGTTGGAGAATGGTAAGAGATGGGGCCTTCTAAGCTGACAGAGACGTAGGAAAAGGGAAATGGCTGAAAGAGGTTATCATGTGATGCATAGGTGCAGGCGACAGATGCACTAAATTCTACACTGTTCACAAGGCATTTGCATAAGTGAGTGGTCTAGAGAACACAAAGCCTTGATGCTGGGTATTGCAATTAGTTTGGTTCAAGAGGATGCAAGATTCTAATTGTTATAGGATGTTTATATTGAAATTTTTGGCTGTGGTGCCCAGAGAGAAAAAACATAGAAAATTCCTAGTGAGATGCCAGAGAAAATGCAGACATTCAAAAGGCATGATTGCATGTAGGAAGGCTCTAAGCTCGTGAGAACTAAGTGAAAGGAAGAAGTGGAACAAAGAAAGAGGACAAGGATGTGGAAGATTCCTTCTGTGGAGAGGATCTTTTAGGACAAAGTTGTGCTGTGAGCCCTCTCCTATCTTATTACTCCTGAGGAGGACTACAGATGGTAGTGGTTCCCTCAGCTTGAGGCCTGGTGAGGAGGCGGCACCACAAACCAGCCAGAACCTGACATGCATTCTTTATGTCATGGTTGTGACTGATTGGGGCTGGTGTCATGGTTGGTAAAGGAATTTCCTGAAACAGCAGTGAGTTAAAGCAAGTTTATTAGAGAGAAAATACATTGCAAGGGGGCAAATGGGCAGCACAGCAGAGAAGGAGGTGTCCTCCAGGAGGCAGGGGCTGGAGGGAAGTTTTGTAGGATCATGTTGGAGGGGCTACCTGCAGAGTGAGGTATTTGGGAACAGGGTATTGTGCAAGCAGATTGTTTGTGGTTAACTGTCTCTCAGAACAATTGTTCTCCCCCACCTGGGGCCCCTCCCTCATTGTTGCTAACTTATCATCAGGACTCCACACTTTACAGGTGGGATATACTTTGCACTGGTGCCTGGGTAGTCAGTGTGGTCTGTAGCAGAGCAGAGAGTGAGCTTGTGCTCACTGACAGCTGGATTTGGGAAGTAAAAACATCCCAATGACACTGGGGCAAGAAATGTGTGAACATTTTCCAGGGCCAAGGTCTGGAAGGAGAGACTTGGCCTGGAACTGTTTCAAAGGCTGCCCTAGAGAACCCTGAGGTGATAACAACAGGAGGCAGCCAAATGCCTAGGCAAACAGGAGTGGGTCCCTGGTGAAATCCTACCTTTGAGGCAAAAATAGCCTGAAGGCTGAAAGACCAGACTGCTGATTCCTGAAATTCCGTGACCCAGAGTGAGAACTTCTGTTCCTGTTTGACTGCCCTTTCCTGACTGATTCTTTCTGAATACTGCCTTTTAACCAATCAAATGTTGCCTTTTCCAATACCTGACCCTTCCCCATTCTGAGCCTATAAAAGCCCTGGACTCAGCCATATTAGGGGGACTTTCCTGCCTTTGGGTAGGAGGACCATACCTGAGTCCCCTCTCTGCTGAAAGCTGTTTAATCACTCAATAAAACTCCCTGCCTTGCTCACTCTTTGATTGTCAGTGCATCCTCATTCTTCTTGGGTGCAGGACAAGAACTTGGGAAGCAGTGCATGAGCCGATTCGGCCTGGATGGGTCACCTTCTGCAACAGGTAGTGTGGCCGTGTGAGGCCCAGGTGGGGCATCACCAGCTGGAGGTCCCTAGCTTGCAAAGTGACCAAGAAGACAATCCTGCCTCACAGGGAGGGTAAGCACATTCCCATGGTGAGAAATTGTGAGCGAGTAGACTTCCAGAGAAGCAGAGACTTAGAGAACAGCCACCAGGCAAAGAAGGGACACTGCCCTGATGACTGGGGCTTTGGTCAGGCAGGTTCAGGGTGTTGGGATGCTGGGGTGGAGGGAGACACCAAAAGGAGCCAAAAAATTACCCAGGACAAAGAGTTGGCTTTCCACATTTGCCAGGCTTAGAGTGCGCAAAGCCAGCTTAAGTCAGTGACAGGTAACAGCCAATTAAGAACCTTCTAATCTTATTTCCAGCTAGTAGCCTATGCATGAACAGTTTGCAAGTGGGGCAGGACATGAGTGGAAGGAAAGAGCAGAGCCTGGCAACACCCACTTCTCAGAAGGCAGACAGCCCACCACAGCACCAGACTTTAATGAGAGAACACTGGAGAGCTCTTATACTGAACTGAGATTAATGGTTTGGCCTGGATACCTTTAATATTTGTATGGAGAATGTGTTTTGTGTATATGTGTATAATCTTAGAATAAGTAGAAAAGCCGTGAGGCCAGCAGTGGTTCTCAAAGCCTGATTTCTGGGGTAGCAGCAGCAGCAATACCTGGAAACACATTAGAAATGCAAATTCTCAGGTGCCACCCAGACCTCCCATATCAGAAACTCCAGGGGTGGAGCCCTGCAAGCCCTCCAAGTTCTTCTGCTGTGTAGGAAAAGTTTGAGAACCAAACTCTGAGCTAGAGAAGAGAAAGCTCCAGTTTTATAGGTGCTTCTGCTGTCCTGCTAGTGATAAGCTATAGGAAAAATATAGAGAAATGCAATCTACACTTCATGATATAATCACTTGAGGGTTACAGGAAGAATTAAAGCAATAGTTTTTCATGATATATTTTGGCTCTCAAACATGTTTCTCTAACAGAACATCTGCTTGGATTTTCTGGGTGGCCTGAAAATCAAGCTGGGGTGGTCTGATCACCACTTAGCTTGGCAGGATGTGCAACTGTACTGAAACTGGGAGCTCAAAGTAGAGGAGAAGCCTCCCATACCTGCTACGACCATTACTTGATGGGTTCCTTAAACTGATGTTGGACATTTAGGCATGAACAGGTTAACCACAAGCAATATCCTAGTGAGGTAAAGACAGCCTGCTATTTTAATATCTCCATCTTGTACAGGGAACAAAACTTAAGTAAAGACAATTTTAAGAATAGAATCTAAATACTTTTGTGAATTAGAAAAAATAAGGACTAGCTGCTGTTAGTATGTTAAAAAATATGAATAAGTGAGGAACAGATTTTCAAGCCTGAACACTGTGCCAACCCCATGTCGTTTGCTAAATAAAAATACATGGTACGTCTCAGAGGTATTACCAGGTGACGTGAATTATAACGTTTGTAGAAATGTGAAAACCAAAACCAAACAATCCTAAACTCTTAAAAAATGAGGTCTAGTGTAATATTAAAATGACTTAGAAGTGTCAATTCATAAGTAAAGTCTCTCAGAACAATAACAAATTTATTCAAAAGTACTAGTATTTTAAAGAATACTTTGAATATAAACAACATGTGGTAACCATAATATGACAAGTTTTGCATACTGTTCATATGTTCTCTTACAGTATACTCATCTTAGGAATTTGGTATCCAACTTCATAGTTATTAATTTGTTTCAACTTTTTTAGAAAATCTGAGTTTTAAGGGGTTTGTTTTATTCTTCAAATACGATTTTCTTTCAGAGGTACAATGTTTTAAATTGTCCCATTGGATCAGTGTGTGTGTAGAGAAGGAAAGTTTAACAAAGGGATATCACTAATTTGCACAAAACTTCTCTGTGAAATATGAGTTTTAGAAATCATTGTCTTCTTGTTTCCATTTATTGTGTTCCTTCTTTCTAGTGAGGTTGTAAACTCCATTTTGAATTTTCCCTGTTATTTAATGTGGTGCAGTAAACACAGTAAAGGCTCAATAAATGTTGATGTAATGGCTGGATAAGATAGAAAAGAAAAACAGTTTTTTTTTCGCCAATGCCATCATCTGCCTATTGAAGTTTTTCTTGTCAGACCTTCAGCAAATGATTAAATTAATGTGAATCAGATTGAATTAGGCTAGAAATAGCCCAATATCTGAAACAATTTCACCAGGAATAATCAGTATAAGAGTAATTAGAAAGCAGCAGTTGTTAATAATGCCCCCATTTTTTTTTTCTTTTACGATAATGACAGGGACTCACTATGTTGCCCAGGCTGAGCTCAAAATCCTGGCCATATGTGATCCTCCCATCTTGGCCTCCCAAAGTGCTGTGATTATATGTGTGAGCCACCACACTTGGCCTGCCCACACTTTTTTTTTTTTTTTTTTAACAGCAAAGCCCTTTTCTTTCTGAGCAGTGATTTTGAAAATTACTAAAATTCTTATGTAAAAAATTTCTAAAACAAAAATTTCCATAAGAATATCATCAAAATATTATTCTTTGCACTGTATACCATTCCTCTATCAACTAGGTATCCAGTCATATATTTTGGATTTGAATTTATCTTATGGGAGCTGGATGGTACATATATTGGCAACACAATCTTCCAGATCTAGTTAACTTCTTAAATGCAGTTGGCTTCACAGTGCTTCAGTCAGGAAAAAAATGAATAATGTCATCCCCTGGGAATGTAAGGAAAGAGTCCTATTGAGGATATTGGTGGAGCTGTTCGGCTTCTTCAGAGGAAAGACTCTATACCCATTGTGGTGGCTGCTTTTCTCCAAGCTTGTGATTTGAGAGGTTGACCTAGCAACAATCTGAATAGCAAAGCATGTTTTTTCTTGGTGCCCATTTTCCTGCAAAAGCATATTTTTGATTGGACTGCAGTCGAAAGCATAATTAAATGTTACAGAGACTCTCAGAACTTTAAACCATTCTCTTTTTCCCTTTTAATTTGACAACACAAACAAGTCTAATGTTTCATTTTTCTGGCTCCAGATGTCCATTGTGAATGTAAATGATGAGCCAGTAGAGCTGATGCTTCCACAGAACTGATATTCAGAGTAAAAATGAATCGTTGCACATCCTGCAGGTGCCTCTGCTGAGGGAATCTTTTCACTCCGAAGACATTTAAGAGATAGAATATGCAGCTGGTCAAAGAAAGCCTTTAGGCTATTTCAAAGTTTCTATACAAAATAAAATGCCTCATAAAGTTTGCTTGAAAGTGAAATTTTATAAAATACGGTTATATACACTCCTTCATTTTTATTCCAATAATTCCAAGCTTTCTTTTTAAGGCTGAAAATACTATTTTTAAGAATCAAATAAACACCAATATTTGGAGTTCTGATAGAGAGAAGAACTTCACATTTGGCTTGCATTTGGCACTTAATTTGGAGGTTGTATTCAAGTTAACAACAACAACAGCAAAAATACAATGATTCTTCTATATTGTCAATAATTACTGCTCGCAGCTTGATTATTTTGCAATTATCAAGATATCGGATGCCACACATATGTGCCAAAGCCTTTCAAAGGACATCTAATGAGAACCATAGATGAAGATGGTATTGATGTCTGACTGGGGAGAGAGCTGTTCATGTACTTAGCCTATGAACTACAACTCACCATCTAATTTTCTCAATCAAGGTCTGAGACTTGAAAGAATCTATGGAAGAATCTAGATCATCTACTGAAGTACTTATGACTTCAGAATTTAGAGTAAAAAAACATATCCTGAGCATGTTCCCTCTCCTGCTTCTCAGAAGCCCTGAACCATTAGACTGCATGAGTCTGCCCACTTTCTCCTGTGATGATTCAACTGGGTTCCTCTTCCCTCAAAGATCCCTGCATTCTAAAACAATTTTTCTGCCTTCCTAACACTCTGCTAAAAAACCGATTCTTTTAGCACAGCTGACCACAGCAAGAAGAAAGCAAGCAGATGGAGTTAATTCATACTAAGATGAAAAAGTCTGCTAGCCTCCACAGGGTATTTGCCTCATAAAAAAGATTGCTTGAGAAGTTAAGTTTATCTCTAACTTGCAGAACCTAAGAAATGAAGTAAAGCTTCTCAACTGTGGGGAAGAAATGTGATCTCCTGTATTTTTTGGTCAGTATTTGGGTTATAAGACATGAGAAAAGAGATACAGAAAGTCATCTCATGCTGACCAAAACAAAAACAAAACAAAACAAAACAAAAAACAATGTAGATTGAACTATGATTGAATGATTAATGCATCAAAGGAAAAAAGTATCAATCAGACAGACATTGGTCATTCACTCTTGGCCATATTGAAAAGGGTATAGAGGCACACTTTGGAAAAGTCTATCTTAACATAGTTCAGAGAAGAGAGTCTTAGATTACAGTAAACTGGCAAGAAGATGCTATATGAAGACATCTATTTTACATTACATGTTTCATTCATTTAATTAATGTTCGGTTCTGTTTCTAAGTTTTTTAATCAAACTTCTGGTTATTATTTCATTCTCAGTTAGTTCTGTCTACAGAGAAGTATGCTTGTCACATGGGCTTGAAGAATTTGAGACCCATACTAGCTATCTTTTAACTAGCTTTTTTTTTTTTCTTTTAACAGTCAGGGTAGGATCAGAGAAGCAGAACCACTAAGATTTTTTTGTACAGATTGTACCTTATGCAATCATGGGAGATGGTTAATCAGCCTCTGCAAGGCTGTTGCCTTTGCATCTTTTCTGGAGCTTAAAGTCTGCAGGACTTTCAAGAAAAGAAGACAGATTTGGAGTGGGGAGAGAAAGGAAAACTGTAACCCATTGGCTCAAGCTGCAGTCCAAGAGGATGGATTGAAACCCTGGTCTCACTCTGCCTCCAACTTCAATGGTGCTGGTGGCCTGCAGGAGAAATTGATGCCCTTTGTCATAGAGCTTAACACACACATGGGCCAAGAAGACAGAGAACCTGAAGGACAACTGAGGTTAGGTTGGAGCAGCTGCAGGGCTAGGTGTTGCCCCGTGTTAATCCAGTGTCAGCTGAGGTGTCAATGAGCATGGGTTGGAAGAGTGCCTGGTGCCCCTGTACCAGCCTGAGGATGAAAACAATATGGCCACTGCTTCAGTCTAACTTGCAAAACTTATGCAAAAGGGCTCTCCTGAACCACTGGGAAGTTAATTATGGGAAATGTAGTTCTAAGTTAGCTAAACTGCTATGGTTCAAATCCTTTGCATAAAAAACACATTGCTATCCAACGTGTTATCCAATTCTGGATTTATAAATTCCTTTTATAAGCTTGCTAATAAGAATTTAGCCCTGAAAGATGGATTTACTCTTGATGTCCTGACAAAATAAGGGACGTGGCTGAGGGCCAGAGCCTGGAGAGAAGTTTATCCTACAAAGCTAATGAGTGACACCCTGTCTGTGTGCTCTCTTATCCCACAGCCTACTTCATCCCCTTGGGCATTGCCCAAGCAATCTCTCATCATTCTTCTAGCATTGGCCTGGTAATACTCTCTTTCTTTTAGAATTTCAACACTTGGAATGTCTCAAATTGCCACCTCAGAGGTTACCATGGGCAGTGATTTTTCTTTTTCTTTCTGGTGTCCAGAAGCAGAAAGTGAAAATAACAGTTTTTCTGTCTCTACCTTTCCATTCTGCTCTGCTAATTATCAAAACAGTTCTTCCATCATTTACCCTTATACTTCTTTTTCTATCAAACTTCTATAGTAAGCCAAATATCCAAAAATTGTGTACAGATATAGCTGTAGAAACACTTTGCTAGATATATTGACATGGATGATCTTACTAGTGTCACGCAGCACTCTCTCAATCTCATATGAGGACATTGGTTTCATCTTCTAAAGCTTCTAGACTTGGTACTCTTGTAAGAAAATTCAGGTTTAACCTAAATGTAATAGGTTGAACTTCATTGTACTGACAGGTTGATATTATACCCCATTCAGTGATTTCAAGCAGAGCATGGGATCAGGTGGAAGAGGGAAAAGAGTGTTGAACCAATACTAATCCCTCATTACCTTTTACAAATCCTCTTTTCCGGAACTAGATTATTTAGAAAAAATGTGAATAACAATGTATTAGGCTAGAAATTCTTCCACATTCTCCAGCTTTCTTCCTCTTGTGGTCTTCAGTAAGCTATTAAACTTAACAAAATGCTAGAAGGAAAATACTAGTAAAACAGCTTACTTTTAAAAGGATGAATTGCATTGATGTAGGAGTTATTTTTCCCTTGTACGCAATGATTTTGGCCCATAATTGCCCCAAATTTCTGAAGCTTCATTATCTTGTCAAATGTAGTCTACTTCAGCATTACCTGACACCTCAGGTGTTCTAACACCAGAGTGTCAATGACGTCGGGTGAAGGACCATTGCCAGGGAAGATAACTTGAAGTATTGGTGAGAAGCAGGTGTCAGGAAGAGGAATGAGCAGTCCATAAGCTAGACACAGCTGCTGGAGAAAGAACTCCAGCTCTTGCAAGTGTGTAAGAGATGTGCAAAGAGAGAAGGCAGGGCAAGGCAATTAGGTGGAAGCCCCAATGCAAAGGGCCAAAGATGACTTTTATTCTGAGCTGCCCCTTTGCTTTAGCCAGGAAAAGCTAAAGCTTACTGATTAACGCAGAAACTTCTCCAGGGTGGCTAGACTGGAGCATGTGGGTGGAATTAAATAGGAGATTTCTGGGCAAAATGAAAGTGGGGAGGAAAAATGAAAGGACAGCTGTTGATAGGAAACTATAATACTAACATAGACTCAGACTTCTGGAAAGAGGAGTTAGAAGAATGCAGTGTGAATCAATCAGTGACAACTACCAAATCAGGTAAAGGTGCTTCCATTTTTTCCAAATTTTTATGTAGCATTGACGGTCTCTTTAAGGACCCCCCTCCCCTTCCCACCTAGCCTCAGGTTTCTGGGAGTTGGCATCAGGACAGCCAAATCATAAAGAATGGGATCTGGGGGAGAGCAAATCATTGAAAAGCTTGCTTGCTTATTAGGCAATAAATTATGTCCTGGGATTGATGCCAGGGTGGTTTTGGAAGGGCCAATACATATTGACCTCTGAAAAAATGGATTTATTATTGAACATCTTTGTATGAAATCTTAACTAATGATGGGCATGTCACAGCACCGTGGTTAGGCAGCTCCTGTGCACAGTTGCAACAAGGTTGGGAGGTTGGATTCTGCTGACATCTGTCTGGCAGAGACACCGCTGTTTGGAACCTCCTGCTAATCAGAAGCTTGTCCAGACCATTTCTTGCTATAGTAGATCATCCTCTACTGAATTGTAATGCAGACTGGGGGGAAAGCTGCTGAAATGTAAAAGGCACTGTCAAATGTAGTGGCAGTTGTCTACCCTGTGAGTGTTTCTAAAACTGAATATGAATTTTTGAATCAAATATTGTGTTGCAATCAGAGAGATAACTGTTGAGTTGAATGGGAAATGTGCCTCTGTTCCTGGTAAATAGGCACAGACCAAGAATATTTACCTTACTCTGTTAAAAAAAAAAAAAAGATTAAATGGTAACTATCTGTATTTGATAAAATGTTTAATTAGTGCCTATGATTAGGTGAGTTAGAAAAACCCCAAGCAAGTGGTTACATAAAGGCAAAACCCATTAGTTAAAAATGAATTGGTCAATATTAATAAATATCTGTAGAAGATATTTATTAACAATAAATATCTCATTTAATTAACAACATTTTGACAGAGATATGATCTCTTCATTTTACAAAAGAGGAAAAGCAGAACCATCTCATGAACACAGTGACTGTCTCGTGAACACAGTGGTTCTCAACCGTAGGTGATTTTGTCCTCCAGGAGACATTTGCAGTGTTTGGTCACATGTCTGGTTGTCATAGCTGGAGAAGGGGGTGCTACTTGCATTTGGTGGGTAGAGGTCAGGGATGCTGCTAAACACACACAGCCCCCACAACAATAAATTACCCAGACCAAAATGTCAATATTGCCAAAGGTGAAAACCCTTACAGTAGGGTAGCACTATTACATGGTAGTAACAGGACTAGAACGCAGATTGTGTGGTCCTCAAATGTGCTTATTACAATATGTCACACTTCTCTCCCTACATCAGGCTTTAGAACAGGAAAAGCATTTGCAGCAACAGGAAAACATTAGTTTTATATTTTATTTTTTTGATTTCCTATGCCATCTAGTGCAGAAAATGTTGAAACTTGCTGTGAAATCTGGGGAGCCAGCACATCCCGTGGGGTATACAAAGGGGATATGTATAGAAGTCTATGAAAGGTGGCCAGGCGAGGTGGCTCACGCCTGTAATCCCAGCACTTTGGGAGGCCGAGATGGGTGGATCACCTGAGGTCAGGAGTCCGAGACCAGCTTGGCCAACATGGTGAAACCCCGTCTCTATCAAAAATATAAAAAATTAGCCAGGCATGGAGACAGGTGCCTGTAATCCCAGCTACTCAGGAGGCTGAGGCAGGAGAATCGCTTGAACCCGGGAGGCAGAGGTTGCAATGAGCTGAGATAGCACAACCGCACTACAGCTTGAGTGACAGAGCGAGACTCCCTCTCCTAGATAAATAAGAATCTATGAAAAGCGCCTGCCTCTGTGTCTTCTAGTGGGCCCAGATTTGCTGCTGGCCAGCAGGTCCACCTGATGGGAAAGTGAACTCGATGTGAGCAGGGAGAGCAAGCTGGAACCATCAGCACATGCATTTCTGCCTCTCACCTCATCCAACCAAGACGACCCTCAGAGAGTTAATGACTGCTGCTTCACCCCACCTTCCATGTCTCCGACAAATTCTGCTTTGGACCATCTCTAATCAACATCATACAGGGAAAAAGCAACTTGAATATCATATAGTTTACTTATTTAATATGTTGTCAGATATTGTGTTACAGAAAATAGGCACCTCCCAGGTGAGAAATCTGCCTGGATATTGATTGATATTTATTCAATCATAAGTCCAAACCATTGAGAATAGTGACTGGCACAACAGTATGTGCCCCGTAACTATTAGTTGAAAAAAAAAGGAAGAAAAAAAAAGAAGGAATTTAGAAAGGAAGAATTGAGTAAGAAGATATATTTGTTTCTCTAAATCCTAAAATTCAGGACCTTTGGAAATTGCCTTAACTTTGCAAATGTACTGGAAGTGCATTTTTGTGCATAGAAAACACAGTAGATTGCATTTTAATAACTTGAGGAAATTCCATCTGCTTTCAGATGTTTCTGTTTTTATGCAGAGACTAATGGTAAATTCAGTGGAACTCACTTTGACATTAATGAGGACTTGCAATATGTCAAGCATTGAGCTGGATTTGTAGATATTTAAAAGTGTAAAAGCATCTTTCAAATTAGAGTTGTTCTTTCATCTATAGGTGGTTGCTATTGGTGTGATTTGTTGACAACTGAAATTTCTTGCCAGGTGAAATTTTCCACCAATTTCTTGCCTCAGAAATTTTTATCACTAGAAGTTGATTCCTTAAGGTCATTTTAATAGCTTTCAGTTTAAAATGTAAATACACACTATTCTCATATATCCATGAACATTTAAAGGCAATTAGTTTATTATATGTATTCAGTTGGGAGGGAGTCTGGGAGGGAATAGGGCAAATGAAAGGTAGGTTTAAAAGGTGAAACGGGAAAGGGAAGGGGAAATCAGAGCGGGTGGCTCTTCTGGCAGGCGGTTAATGGTGGAAGAATGGAATGGGCTCCATGTCTTCATGGAAGGACTGAATACCATCACTAGTAGGGTGTCCTGAGATTTCACCACTGGCTTTTCTCTGGCCTGACCCCATCACTTTGGGGAAAAATGAGGTTCAGCACATTCTTATATGAAAGCTATATAATCTTATAGAAATATATTTTAGCATTCATTCATTCAGAAAAGTGGATCTTAAAGTGGTCTGTAGACTCCTAGGGGTCCTTAAAACACTTTTGGGGAGTTTGCAAGACCAAAATTATCATTCTAACAACATTAGAGCATTAGTTGCCTTTTTCACCCTCATTCTCACACCAGGCCACAGTAGAGATTTCCAGAGGCTACATGGTATGCGATGATATCATTACTCAGACAGCTAATGGAATGTGTGTTTGTGCATTCAGGTATTTTAATAACTTCTCACTTTTAATTTTGAAGAGATATACCCCACATAAATAAAATCTCTTTTAGTTTTCAATAATTAAGAATGTGAAGTGACTCTGGGACCAAAAAAAGTGAGAACTGTTAATTTTGGACAGCTGCTTCTAAAACTGGTTGGAATAGCTCTAAGATGAGTTTCCTGGGGACTTTTTGTTTTCATTTCTGCTAGCTTCCCTTTCTTTATTTCAGAACTCATAGGATTAGATCTCACTGGAAAAGGAAGGGAACATCTTGTTAGACTATTTTATATCATTTAAAGACTTTTAAATATAAAATCAAATGAGAGGAAATGGATTTTTCCATGGCAGAATCAGCCTTTTACAACATTAATCTTCTGCATCTTTAATTAGTTTATGCTACAGAAGAGGATGAGGAACTAGCTAACAGGCAATATATATTTACTTCTAATTTATAGGAAGGTTACAAGAATCCCAATCTTCCAACCAATCAAGGGCAGAATGATTCCCCTATCTCTTGTTAAGAGTTGTGCAAATTCTACAAAGCTGTGAAGATCCCTGTGGTTGAGTCTATGAACTCCAGGAAAAATAGTGATAGCCAGGAAAAGTAATTCAAAATGACCCAACTTTAAGATGTCACTGCTAAATACTCTATATCCTGAATTATACTCCTGTTCACAATAAAAAGATCAACAAATACTGAGCAATCATTCCAATAATACATACACACAGACTTATCTCTATTTGGAAGGACCCACACAATTGAATTTTATGAATTAGAAAGGTAATTAAGACTCTCAGCCTATAGTTTTTGAATAATTTAGATAATAGGTCTCTCTTCTCCTTGGGAGTAACTGGGACCTTTCATAGATGAGAGGGCAATAATTTATTTAGGTCACTTCGGAAAGAGGTGTCTGCACAATAAATTTGCACCATAATTGTGGAAATAGTTAATGCCCACCTCTAAGAAGTGGACTTATTTTTTAACCCTCTATTCTATCTGCATGGAACATGGAAGGCCTGCTCTATGCAATGGTAGCTTTGAATTTAGTTTTTGGCCAGTTTCTCGCTTTTTTTAAAAAAAGGGAAAATTAAAAATACGTGATTATGTTATTGAATATTTGAAATGCATATTTATTTTTAAGTAACAAAAGTGAAAATGTGATGTGAAATAGGAAAAGATGCCTTTCCTTTCCTTTTGTTCTTGGGACCCGGAATTCAAAAAAGGTAATCAGATTCCTAAGTCCTTGACATCCTATTATCAGGTTTTGTAAAGTCTACCTTTTGTTTGGTTTTATTGTTGCTTCCCTCTTCATCTTTGATTCTGTCTCTCTTTTTTTGAGACAGGCTCTCGCTTTGTTGCCCTGGCTGGAGTGCAGTGGCACAGTCTTGGCACACTGCAACAACCTCTGCCTCCCAGGCTCAAGTGATCCTCCCACCTCAGCCTCCCGAACTGCTGGGACTACAGGTACTTACCATTAAGCCTGGCTAATTTTTGTATTTTTTTGTAGAAATGGGGCTTCACCATGTTGTCCAGGCTGGTCTTGAACTCCTGGGCTCAAGGGATTTGCCTAACTTCACCTCCAAACTGGTGGGATTACAGGCATGAGCCGCTGAACCCAGGCTCATCTTTGATTCTCTTTCTCATTCTCCTCCTCTCAATGTGTTATGGATTGAATGTGTTCCCCAAAGTTAGTGATAGAAACCTAATCCCCAGTGCAAGAGTGTTGGGAGGTGGGACCTTTAAGAGGTGATTAATTCATGAGAACTCTGTCTTTACAAATGGGTTAATGCCATTATTTTGCTCTCTTGCCCATCACTTTCTGCGAGAAGGCCTTTGTCAGATGTGGATCCTTTGACCTTGAACTTCTCAAGCCTCTAAAACTGTAAGAAATGTAAGAAATAAATCTGTCCTTTATAAATTAGTCTCAGATATTCTATTATAGTAGCATAAAATGGACTAAGACACATAGTAATCAACTCTAATCTGTTTGAGATGGATATGTTTAAATCCTTGTAATATAGATAGTGTTGTTTTATGTGGGAGTTATTTTTAATTTTCTTTGATGGTATTATGTTTTAAAGCCTAGTTTATATCTTACTCTTTTTATTCAATACCATGTTTTAAGAAATCTATCCATGTTTAAATAAAACATGTTTATTGCTTCTAACTGCTGCAGAGTATTCATAGAATGCATCTGACTCAGTTATTTGCTTCCTTAGTGATGAGCACCAAACCCCACACCATACTGGTGAATTTTTTGTCTTTTAGTACAGAATTTAAATTACATGGAGGCAGGGATTTTGTCTATTTCATTTACTGTTGTACCTCTAGCACTCGGATGAGTTCCTGCCACATGTTAGAAGTTTGGGAAATTTTTGTTCAATCAACAAATAAATTTATTTGCATTTGGTTCATATGTGTGGAATATACAAATAAAGCTGCTTAAGTGTTAATTTCCTTACAAAGTCCTTCCCTAACTCCCTAGTCTATCTTAAGCCTTCTTGTTATATATTCACTATATCCTGGACTTTTCTATGGAAGCACCAATTACGGTTGTAATTATCATTGTCCCACTTCATTGATTCACTGTCCTGCTTTGTTCATTTATTGCTAAAACAGCCACTTAACTTTACTATGCATTTACTCTGTCATTTGGCAATCTCTGTCACAGATTTTCAGTGACATATGATTCTCAGAGTTGGGTGGTAGAGGTGTCAATAGCAGTGGTTTTGACCAATGGAGAGTCCTGAAATCTCCATCAGTTATCAGTTGAGTCAATTAAAACATCAACCTCAAGACTGCCCAAATACATATTTAATGGCTATATAAATACAGCGTTAAGGCAAATCCTCTAGTCCGTCTTCAACTGCCCTTTTCCCACCATCTTGCTTACTCTGTTTCCATATAGAAATTCTGAAGCCTCTGACTGAGGCTGAGAAACATTGATCCTGAAGCCTTCAGATGCCTTTAACTATGCATAGCATCATGCTTTCTCCATCCTGTAGACCACAATTTTGAGTCTTCCTTACCCTATGAAGACCATTCAAACAGAAGGAAATTGAGTGAGGAAAGGAGGGGGGATATCAGAAAAAAAAAAAAAGTGAACAAGAGGTTTACAAGAAAGAGTTTAGTGATGACTTCAAGTATCAAAATTATTAAACTACAGTCTTGTTTCACTAATGATGGAGATACTTTCTGAGAAATGCACAATTAGGTGATTTGGTCATTCGATGAACATCATAGAGCGTATTTACACAAACTTAGATGGTATAATGTACTACACACCTAGGCCTATTGCTCCTAGGCTATGAACCTGTACAGTATGTTACTGTACTGAATTCTCTAGGAAATTATAACACAATGGCAAATATTTGGGTATCTAAACATAGGAAATGTATAGCAAAAGTAGAGTATATAAGATAAAGAATGGTGCACCTGTTAAGGGCACTTACCGTAAATGGAGCTTGTAGGATTGGAAGTTGCTCTTGGTGGGTCAGTGGGTGAATATGAAGGCTGAGGACATTCCTGTACACTACTGTGGACTTTATAAACCTTGCACATTTAGGCTACACTAAATTTATTTAGATTTTTTTTCTTTAATAATAAATTAGCCTTTGCTTACTGGAACTTTTTTACTTTACACTTTTTTTTTTTTTGTTTTGAGATGGAGTCTTGCTCTGTCACCAGGCTGGAGTGCAGTGGCGCAATCTTGACTCACTGCAACCTCTGCCTCCCAGGTTCAAGCAATTCTCCTGCCTCAGCCTCCCGAGTAGCTGGGACTACAAGTGCGTGCCACCACACTCAGCTAATTTTTGTATTATTTTAGTAGAGACAAGGTTTCACCATGTTGGCCAGAATGGTCTTGATCTCCTGATCTCGTAATCCGCCCGCCTCTGCCTCCTAAAGTGCTGGGATTACAGGCATGAGCGACCGTGTCTGGCTTTACCTTACAAATTTTTTAGTGTTTTTAACCTTTTGGCTCTTTTGTAATAACACTTAGCTTAAAACATGAATGCATTGTACAGCTGTACAAAATAGGTTTCTTTCTCTATACTCTTACTCTAAAAGTCTTTTCCTATTTTTAAAGATAAAAAGTGTAGTATAGTAAATATATAAACCAGTAATGTAGTCATTTATTATCATTTCAAGTATAATGTACTGTACATAATTGTATGTGCTATACTTTTATGTGACTGGCAGTTCACCAGGTTTGTTTAAACCAGTATCACCAGAAACACATAAGTAATGCATTGTGCTGTGATGTTAGCATGGATACAACATCAGTAGGTGATACGAATTTTTCAGTTCCATTATAATCATATGGGATCACTGTCATACATGTGGTCCATTGTTGACCAAAAAGTCATTATGTGACACATGACTGTACTACAAAGTTTATATTTGGAAAGAATTATCAATTAAATTATTCTCAGTGCCCTTGGTTGCTATAGAAAAATATATGGATTTATGCAGTGAGAGAATCTGGCTCATTTTATGGCAATAATCTAATCAATGAAATCAAGTATTCTACAAGGCTGGATGTAATCTTTACTTCTCTCACTAACCTGTAATTTATTAAAAATAAATTCAAGATCTATATTGCTAATCATTACCCAGCATTGCAGGGTTAATCATATAAACTTGAAAACCTGGCAGAATCTTTATAGATAACTTAGTAGCTGGCATAAAATCTAGTCATAGAAGAAATATCCTCACGGGCCGACAATTTCTAGTAGTCAAGAGAACATGGAAAATGTAGTTTAAACATTCGTTCTCTAGTTTAAACACTAACTGGTTAGTAGTTTTATCACAGTCATTGATATCGTTGACCTCATTAACTTCAGTGTATCTTGATGTGTTAAAAAATGCAGAGGAAAAATAAGTGCATAAAATAGAAGTCAGACTTTGAAAATGTTCTGTTTCTTGAAAGCTCAATTAAGAATGAAATGTCAACTTTGTGGTGTGAGCTTTTTAGGAATTGGTTTTGCAGCAGTCTGACATCCACTTTCAAGTAGAAATCATGGAGTATCTGACAGAAGTTTTCACATGGTTCTCTTTTAAATGTTATCAAGTCTGTTTTCTTTCTTCCTTCCTTTTGTTCTTCATTTTTTTGATTTTTGTTTTTTGGCTAGGCTTGAGGGACCAGGTAGAAATGTATTCTAAGGTGCTATTGCTTAGAAAGTGTGAGTGTATGTGTGTATGACTATTAAAATATGTGGTATTTAAAACTTTTTTTTTTTTTGAGATGGAGTCTTGCTCTCTCACCGGGCCGGAGTGCAGTGGTGCGATCTTGGCTCACTGCGACTGCTGCTTCCCAGGTTCAAGTGACTCTCCTGCCTCAGCCTCCCCTGTATCTGGGATTATAGGTGCCCGCCACCACGCCCAGCTAATTTTTTGTATTTAGTAGAGACAGGGTTTTGCCATGTTGGCTTGGCTGGTCTCAAATTCCTGATCTCAGGTGATCCACCTGCCTCAACCTCCCAAAGTGCTGGGATTACAGGCTTGAGCCACCATGTCCAGCCAAAATTCTGAAATTTGATTCAGAAAATAACTAAATATAATGTTGAGAAGTGACTGCTCAGCATTCATCATACTTATTCCCTGCTTTGTTACCTACAAGGTAAGGATGACAAAAGTCTTGATATTTCTCTGTGCACCCTGTTTTTCACCCATCACAAATGCTGTATCACTGAATCTATAATTATTTCAGAATTCTTTCAAAAAATATTTAAGAATATATCAAACATTACAAGCATGGGTAAATCCTTTTTGTTTCCTTGGTAAGATATTAGAGCAATTCCTAGCAAGGATGCTTAACTTCCTAGTCTATACCAGGTTTAGAAAAAAATAGCACTCAAATAGATCTTGGGACTTGATAGTACAAATCTTTATTTTTTGCTAGCACAAAGGTTGTAAATATTTAGAAGTACGTTATAAATATATGGGCTTGCAAAGAAGAATTACTTATTTGGAATATTTTAATCTCATCTAGTTCTCAAGTTCTACCAGGTTTAATCATCTCTCCTTTAATCTATATTAACACATATTAATGGGGAATTTAGCTATCTCATGTTTTGTTCTCCATAATTTGTATTTTTCTCTTCCTCCTGGAGTGAGTCAGAAGGCATATGTTACTGTACCTTTGCTCATTCTTGCCATCAGCATATAAACTGCAGCAGGACATTCCTATATATGTAGACTATGAAAATTCTTCCATTTTATTATCTTCTTATTTTCAGTTCCTTTTGAATGTGGTTTTAATGGACTTATCCTAGCAATATTGTATCATTGCAGAAAAGGATATGCACAGAGTTAGCAACATATACCATTCTAGGGGCTTCTTAAAAAGTTATTTTATGTATACATATGTAACTAACCTGCACAATGTGCACATGTACCCTAAAACTTAAAGTATGATAAAAAAAAAGTTATTTTAAATACAGTTGTTTGGTTGTTGTAACATACAGCACACACTGCCCACAAAAGGGAACTCTAGTTTGTGAAAGGAGCCTGTCATTTTTTAAAAGGTAAAGAGAATAGTTGTTAAACTGTCATAAGGTTGATAACTTCATCTTAATAATTGTGATAAATAGCAAATGGTTCATCCATGTTACAAAGACACAACAAATTTTAAACACCTTACAATTGCTTTGCCTTTTTTCTCTCTAAAAAATCTATCAAGGCCTCCTGTTTCAGAGAAAACCTTTAAGATCATTTAGCTGATATCCCCTCATGCATGAAATATATCCATTGCATAGCTAACTGATGAATTGATCTAATTTTGTCAGCAAAATTAATTTTTTTCTTTTATCTAGGTTGGTGTTTTAAAGATTCCTGGGATCACTTGAACCCAGGAGGTGGAAAGTTGCAATGAACCGAGACTGCACCACTGCACTCCAGCCTGGGCGACACAGCAAGACTCTGTATCAAAAAAAAAAAAAAAAAGATTTCTGTGTGAAAATCTCAGCTAATGAGTATTGTACATAATAGTATGATTTATTAGATGATTATTTTCGATTTCATTCCTGCTTGGAGAGCCATATATATATATATATATAGCTTTCTTAGAGAAAATCATTATGTTTAAAATATTTGAGAAAGATAAGTGAGATCACCAACTGGCAACAGAGAGTCTTAAATTAGACACATAATTTAAAAAAATAAAAAAAAAACTGTTGTACTAGAGTCTTAACCTTTAAAGACTTATATACCACTTATTCCTACTTTTTTATTTGACAAGAAGCTGATTGGAGGTAGAACTAAGACAAAAACCAGGTCTTAGAGTCATTTTTGCATGACGTGTACTGTGTCTGTAGCTGTATGGTACCTGTAGAGTCAGACATTTTGGAGTCAGATATTTTCAGGGCAAATGGTCTATTAACATCTTGTCCTGGTTTTGTTTGCATGCAACGCAAAGCAGTCGAGTTTGGCGTTTAAATCCCTAAAATGTCATCTGGTGATTAAGATTGGACCACAAAAATAGCTCATGCAGCTATAGCCTGAAAGGCTTAGCCCCTCTTTGAGTAAGTGCTGATACTTACTTAGAGGAAATCCAGGAAAAATGTGATCGGGAGCCCTGTCCAAGTCCTGATTGATTGTATTTCAATTAGAAAAAGGTTTTCAAACATTTTAGGGCTTGAAGGACCCTAAAGGAGAAAGAAAGTTGGAAAAAAATGTGTGAGTTGGGAGATTACTGCAATTTACTTGCAGGACAGGACTAGCGAGTGGCGGTTTGAATACAAATAGAATTAAAAATTACGATGTTGCTGAAACCTAGATTTTTTTTTTATTACAGTTTGTGTGGGAAGTTTTGGGAGAGGACTGACAGAGAGACAGGAAATGGAATTAAGGGGACAATAGTGGTCGTTAAGCATCTGTGCCACCTTGGGAGTCACTTGGGATGTAATCTCCCTTGTAAGTTAGGAATACTAGGAATAGCAACTTTTAATGAATGGTTATTATGAGCCAGGCACTATTCTAAATTGCTTTACCTGTATTAACTCATTTAATCTTCATAAAAACCCATGAAGTCATTATTATTGTAAGCCCTCCCTTCATTTAAATTTCCTAAATGAGGAAACTTAAGTAACATAAAGGTTAGAACATTTACCTAAGGTGTCACAGTGACTTAGGGGCAGAGCAGAGATGGAAGCCCAAATGGCCTAGCTTCAGAGGCTACGTTAAACACTGTTAGTATTGTGCTTGCTGTGCTTAAGACATCAAATAAAATGGGGCTATTGGAACATTCTTATATTAGGTACACCTCATGTAAGTCAACCTTACAACAGAAAGTTCTTCACTGTTCCCATACCAGAAACTAGTTTGGATCTAAAAATTTTGAATTCTGTTCACTGAACTCTTTTATGCTCCCAATGACATGTTTATGCCTCGAACAGTCAAATGGCACCATTTCAATCCCCGTCATCTCCAGGCAGGACTTTCTCCATAACGGATGGATGTTTGGCTCCATTTTTTAAGCCTTTAAGAGTCTTTCAAATACCTTTTTTGACTTTTTTAAAAAACTCATCTGTCTATCAGATAAGGAATATTTCTTATATATACAATCTCCTCCTAAAAACATTCATAAAATTCTACAATGGTTTTGGAAGATCTATTTGTTAACAGCAATTTGTAGTCATGATGCCTTTGAGGATGATGAAGAAGGCACATTTTCAACTTTTACAAGGACTCTCACTTTTCTAATTTCCCTAATGCTTTTCATTCTGCAGGTATGTGGGTCTAGGTTTCTGGTTTGTCTGCCTTCAAGGCACATGATACAAATTCTGTGTGCATTGTTCATGATAAATTCAGCAGGTATCTGTGTAAATGTCATGCTGCATGTAAAGTGACAAGAATTTCACTATAATCTGGCATAAGGTGGAGCATTAATTAAAGAACATACAAACAAATAAGTTGAGGGAAAACATTTTGCTGTTGGGTGGTTTGGAAAATGACCATAATGAACATCGTTGGCATTTTTGTGACCTATATGAAGGCTGTACGAAGCTTTACCAAAAAACCTACTGAGGTCAGCAGCAGCAAAGCATTAACTAATAGGTAAGTACACTACTGGCAAAATGAATCATATTAAAGCTTCAAAGAATAAATCACTATTTATTGATGCAGAATGAATTACATGATTATTGCAAGTCACAGCATATGAGAATTTAATATTATTCATATAGTACTAAATAAAATAGATAGATTTACTTCAAGTTGTTATTTTTATGTATGTTCTTTTCTAATTAGTAGAACAAGTGATAATGGCAAAAAGCCTGGATGCTCAGATGAGAAAAAAATATCCATTCTACAGAGAGTGAAACTGGGGATTCGAAGCATTAAAAATTATATTACCTCTCCTCCCAGATAAAAGCCAGTATCCTTTAAAATGTGGCAATCTAATGCTCTTTGACCGTTCTTGTCAAAACTTCTGAGACTTTGGTTTTAATGAATTATTTTCAGGAGAGCATCCAAAGGGGAAATGAAGTGGGCTAATTCCACTGGGTTGACTAATGCCTCCTCAATTAGTCTTTGCCTTGCTCTTGAGTATAAGCTGTCCTTTGAGGATCACATCATGTTCCTTACACGTCTTTGCGTCTTCAGCATCAGTACATTCTCAAAAATATAAATTGGAGAAATTTTAGTACCCGTTCCATCTTCCATGGATTTTCTTTCCTCTAACTTTGATTTTTTTACTTTAGGCTTAGTAGTGTGGTGCTTTGGTTTCTGTCTGTACATCATCCAGACTTGGCAGGTTAACCCTCACATATAGGTTCAACTGCTCCTCACACTTTAGAACCAGTCTTGATTTTAGGAGTGATACAAAAGTGGAATGGAAAAGTGGTAATAAAGGACTCTACTTAAAGGTCTACAATCCTCAAGGTGAAACATTACTGCGGTCTTCTCTGTGGTGACCTAGTTTTCTGGAACTTGAAACTTCTTCCTAATTTCCATTCTTCTGGAGGCAGCAATTTTATCTTCTGTTTCTTTCTTTTTTTCGAGACGCATTTTCACTCTTGTTGCCCAGGCTAGAGTGCAATGGCACAATCTCAGCTCACTGCAATGTGCGCCTCCCAGGTTCAAGCGATTCTCCTTCCTAGCCTCCCAAGTAGCTGGATTTACAGGCATGTGCCACCACACCTGGCTAATTTTTGTATTTTTGCTAGAGACAGGGTTTCTCCGTGTTTGCCAGGCTGGTCTCAAACTCCTGACCTCAGATGATTCTCCTGCCTCGGCCTCCAAAGTGCTGGTATTACAGGCTTGAGCCACCACACCCTGCCTTATCTTCTGTTTCTGTCACTAGGTATCAAGGCCTTGAATCCAGTTGTCTCAGGAGGCCAGATCATAGTATTAAGTATATGTTTGCATCTCTTTGCTGGTATTAATCCCTATCCTATTTTGAGCAGAGGGGTTTCCTTGCTTTATCTTTTCTTTCCTGTCTAGGCTGTAAACTCTTTCTAAGAGTTTGCCTACAACAGATGCAAAGGCTCTACTGAACTGGGAAATATCGGCCAGAGCCATTTCCTCTACCTGGGTGCACAACTAAACTATGCTTCCCAGGTCTTCACATCTAGAAGAGTGACACAGTCACTGGTACATAAGTCTAGTTCCAGCTGATAAAATTTAAGAAAAGTTAGGTGCCATATTCATTTTGAGGCAATTAAGAGCAGGATGTGCATTCTCTAGATGCTCTCTTTCTCTCTCTCTCCGCCCAGGCTGAATGATGCTATATGGATTGTGAAAACATATGTTGAAGACAGTGAAACTAAAACAAAGTTATTTTCTTTTTTTTTTCCTCCAAGATGCAGTCTTGCTCTGTGGCCCAGGCTGGAGTGGAGTGATGTGATCTTGGCTTATTGCGACCTCCGCCTCCCTGGTTCAAGCGATTCTCCGGCCTCAGCCTCCCGAGTAGCTGGGATTACAGGCACGCACCACCATGCCCGGCTAATTTTTGTATTCTTAGTAGAGATGGGGTTTCACCATGTTGTCCAGGCTGGTCTCAAACTCTGGATCTCATGATCCGCCTGCCTCGGCCTCCCAGAGTGCTGGGATTACAGGCATGAACCACTTCGTCTGGTAACAAGGTTCTTTTCATTCCATAACGACTGCATGCAATAGAAACCCTGTTGTCAATCTGCATTGGATTATGATATGCTAAGCCTCTGAGACTCTGAGAGGTTTTTTTTTTCCCAAAAGCAGCTAGTCTTCCTTAATGTATTCACAAGTGGGCTGTGGCTATAATAAAAATCTAAAATGCATGGGAGTGAGTTAGCATTTGGGTGTCAGAGTTCAAGGAAACAGATACTGGAGGCTGGAAATACAGCAGTCTGTATAATGCACTGACAACACAATTGGTAAGGCTATAACCTGCCATATTGGGAGGCAGACCATATGCCTGCTCATCTGACTGGCCTAAGGGAGTCAACTGAAAGAATACAACTGTTAACACATGTTGGCTAATATTAATTGGGATTGTTAAAGATAAAGTTAGCTTTGGGAAGGAATTGACCAACTTGAAAGCAAGATGCATAGGAATAGATGAATCTAGAAAACTGGTCTTTGAAGAGTTGGAAAAGTTGATTGTTTCTAGCTCTGAAACAATTAGAAATAAGATTTGATACCAAATATGACTGAGAAAGCTTGTGAGCAGAAGAAGTTAATGCTTAATAATATTTTAACATTATCAAACATATTATTATGTATAATAACAATTGTAATAATATTTTAGATATATTTTTAAAAACCTTTCTAGTTAAGCCTGTTTCCTCAAGGAATTCTGACTCCTCAAGAAAGCAGCCATTAATTTTGGAATGATCTGTTGACAAAAAATAAAATAAATAAATTAGATTTGGGAACTATGGCCATGAAAGGACTTTGGGTATGCTTGCTGTACATCAAACTAATTGGAAACAAATAATTTAGAAGCCTAAAAAAAGTAGTAAACTGGGACTAAAACTCTCCTGCTAAACCCTAAAACAATTATTGGAACTTCAGCCTTCATTGAGCAGAAAGTGGGTTCCCAAAGCTATTCTGCCCCCAGAGAGGGCATAATTTCCAAAAATTTATTTTAATTGTGCCAATGGAGAATTTTGGCATGGAAGAACAAACTCTCTCAACTGAGAAGGCCAGGGACCAAAGGAGTGATGAATATATGATGTCCTTTCCAAAGCACAGAATCAGGTTTGTAATATCTGTCCCACAGGATTTTAGAATTGCTACGTATCAATAACTATTTCGTGTTTTCCATTCTTCCCCTTTTTGAATGGGTATGGTTATTGCAGTTTTACTGTTCCTGCTCCACCATTATGTAGTCAGTGTTAGAGGGAGGCAGATAATTTCTCTTTCTGGTTCATTAGTCACCAGACCGTGAGAAGCAACATGAGGCAAGTTAAAAAGGACTTTATATCATCAGGAGTTTTTGACCTTTCAACCGATTGCAGTGAATGCTTGTGACTTAGAGTTTTCCTTGGGGTATGGATAAGTGTGTTTCATATGTGGGATGAAAAGTGAAATGAACATTTCCTCCACAAAAGAGTAATGTGGCAGAGACAATGATATGTGTCTTTCAAATCCACTTCTTTTTCCTTTGAGGAATATTGGTGGACTAAACTTCCTAGCCAACTTGAGATAGATAAGGTTGTGACTGGATTCTTGTGAATGGATCGTGGGCAGAAGTGTTCTACACAGCTTCTAGGTCTAGTCGGTGAACATCACCCATTAACGTTAATTTATTCCCTTCCTCTTTCAGGGCATCCTTGGAGTTTCTATGTTTAAGATGATGGCCACATAAAATGGAAAAAGCCAAGTTTATGAAGCAGAGCCCTCCTGACCCCATCGCCATATTGTTAGATTATGGCATAAGCAACCAATCAGTTTTTATTATGTGACTGAAAATTTATTTATTTTTTTCTGCAACAGTTAGCCTACCCTGACTACTACATTCAATATTTGCAAGTTTTATTTTTTCATGAAGACAGTGCTCTTGGGTTTATTTTGTTTTGTTTTGTTTTGATACCTCTACCTTTTCTATTTGATTAAAGCTTCACTTTGTATTGGTAATCCATTTTGGCTTCCTTATATTGATTTCATAAATTACTGAATTGAAATCTTGGTTCATTTGTTTTTATTCTGTTTGTTTGTTTATAGTGAAAACATTTAAACCTATTAGTTTTATTCTGAATATATTTTACTCTGGTTCTCTGAGTATAGCTGTGGCCACATCCCATAAATTTTGACATACTATTTTATCTTATTATGGTGTCTTTGTTATTATTTTCCAAAGGGCTCCCAGTGGAATTTTTATTTTCTCATTGATGTAAGAGTTTGTGAGAATGGTTGTATATTTCCATGTGGTTCAACATACTGGTTTTAAATAGTGTTCTTCTGCTTATAGCTGAGAAATTTTGAATATTTCTTAACTTTTTGGAATTTCTCTTATATATTTTACGTAATTATTGAAGGTAATAAATGAGAAATTATAGGCAAAATACTTAACACCATGCTTAATCATAATCACTCAGTAAATATTAGTGAATGATATTGTTTTTAGTGGTAATATCCTGCTAAACTCTAATGATAGTAAAAGTGCATATAAAGGAAGAACAGTCCAATTTTGCAGTTGAAACTGTTTTTCTGAATGGCGGAACAAGCAGAGAGAGAAGAACACAATATTTCCAATTCCAATTTAACAACAAAAGGATCACTTTCATTTATGTGAAAAAATGTGTATCAGGGTCTTTTGGTTATCTATTGGTGTGTAACAAAACACCCCAAAATTTAGTGGCTTAAAACAACAACATTTATTTTCCTTACAAATCTGCAATTTGGATAAGTCGCATTTGGGTAGCTCATTTCTGCTCCACTCAGCACCAGCTGGGGCATCTCAAAGTCTGAGAGCTGGAATCATCAGAAGTCCTCCTCATTTACACATCTAGTAGTTACTGTTACATTGCCAGCAGTCCTGGCTGCTGGTTTAGACCTTAGCTGGGATTGTTGGCTAGAAAACCTAACAGTGGACTTACTGTGTGGCTTGGGTTTCCCTGTATACAGTGTCTGAGTACCAAGGGCAAGGTACAGAGAGAGAGAGACAGAGAGGTGGAAGTAGTACTGACTTTTCTAACCTAGCCATGGAAGTCCAACAGTTATCTCCTCTGTATATTGTTAATAGTACATAACTAAGGAGGCCCATGTTCATGAAGGAGTGTCAGTGTTGTAAGATCACAGGGGATGGGATATGTTGGAATGACCATCTTTAGAACGTGTGTCTGTCACTCTGAATTTTTAAGGGCTAGTTATTTTCATTTTTATCCCCTACTCTGATGCAGAGTAAAAATTCTTAGCTTCTGATTCAAGGAACGGCTGTAAGTTTTCATGTTTCTTATTATTTGTTCTCACAGAATCTTCTTATGTATTTTAGTGGGAACATTAGAGATGCTGGATATTATACTCTTAGAGATGATTTAGACCACGGTGGGCCACTTTTGAATCCTTTTCCTAATGCCGAAACACAGATCCTATCAGGAAATACTACCAAATCCACTTAGATTGACCTAAACTTGGTGAAATAATTAAAATATACTTCCTTGTGGATAATTTCTTCCCCATTTAATTTCGCAGTGTATCATTGCTGTGTTTGTGGCAATAACTTTTAAGGATGGTAGAATCTTGGCCGTGGGCTGGAAATGTTAGGAAGATTGGAGTAGTGATCTATGCTTTGAACAGCCAAATCTAAATCAACCTTTGAAATATTACTTGGGTTGGCAAGATGCAGCCTGGACTAAGGACATTACTGCAAGCCAAAAACTTTTTGGAACAGTAGATAAAGCTCTGACATTCATACCAGCTGTGATTTTGATTAAATCACCCTTCCTGCATTCTTAAATATTTGCCTTTACTTTGTGGCCAGACCTGCTCATCCCCACTACAGAGCGGAAGAGATAGAGCTGAAAAAGCAAGCTGTTACTTACTACATTTACTAAAAACTAAGTAGCACCAAATGATGAGCTGGCACAGCCTGAATCAGCTGTAGATCCTAGAGCATGTTCAACCTGGTAAATAAAGCCCAATAAAGAAGCACAAGGTTAAGTCTGTATCTGTAAGTAATAATACTTAATATTTATTGAATGCTTAGTGTGCACCAGGCACTATACTGAACACTCTATGTTTATAATCACACAGGATTTTATCAAGCAAGTAAAAAAATAGGTATCATTATGATCCTCATTTTAAAGATATTGAAACTAAGGCTCAAGAAGTTAAATAACTTATTCAAGTTCATACAGCTAAGTGACAGAGCAGGAATTCAAACTGGAATCTTTCTGACTGTAAACTCTACACATGCAAACACTTCACTACACTGCAGATATGATGGAGATATAGTTCAACTCCACTAATTTTATGATGAAGTAGTTTAGGCTCAGACATTATATGACCTTCCCAAGGTCACAAAACTAATTAGTTAGGCCTTTAGGTACTATGTTGAATCACTGTAATTCTCTACACATCATAGTGCTGCATAGATTTTTAATTCCACATAGAGGCCCTACATCCCAAATAATTAACAAGCCATAATCTAGATAGTTAAATATTAGAGATATATTTCTGAATTTATGTTTAGTCAATACTTGAGTTCTTATGAAATTATTGTGTGGTAAAAATTTCTCTGTAACAGATAATTGCAATATCTCCACTTGTTTATTTCACTGAGATGTTTTTCAGGATCAATGAAATATTGTCTGTAAGGTACACAATATGAAACACTAAGCATTATTGAGTAAACTGCAAGACACCCAAGTCGCTGTTATATTTGTGGCTGAGATCATTTCTTGCTATTAGCCCACAGTGCAGAAGTCCAACAACCACAAAACACTCCCTTTCACCCAAAGTGGTTCTTTCCTTCTCTAGTTAAGTAGTTAGTAGCACAGACTGTTGTGGTTGGTGTATTTCTACACGGTGGGTAGCAGAGAGTAAAG
This sequence comes from Pan troglodytes, assembly GCF_028858775.2. Lineage (NCBI taxonomy): Eukaryota > Metazoa > Chordata > Mammalia > Primates > Hominidae > Pan > Pan troglodytes. Next base: position 97,561,901 of record NC_086015.1, read on the forward strand.
AAGTGATCATAGCCACAAATTCAGCAATAGAGCAAGCTTTACTGGCATGTTTAATTACTTCCTATGAGATACATAAAGTGCCATCTTGCTTTTCCCTAAGGTCCAACCACAAGCACACTAATGCATAATGAAAATTACCAGGATACACCTAACACAGTGCCATCTGGTGGTTTCTATCTGATAATAAGATAAATATACAGGCAAACCTCATTTTATTGTGCTTCACAGATAATGTGTTTCTTACAAATGGAAAGTTTGTGGCAACCCTTCATCAAGCAACAGCATGTGCTCACTTTGTGTAAGTGTCACATTTTGGTAATTCTTGCAATATTTGAAACTTTTAAATTATTATCTTGTGTATTAGGGTGATCTGTGATTAACAACCTTTGATGTTACTATTGTAATTGTTTTGAAGTGCCACAGATTGTGCCCAAAGAAGACTGCAAACCTAATTAATAAATAGCCTGCGTGTCCTGACTCCTTCACCGACCAGTCGTTCCCTCATCTCGCTACCTCTCCTCAGGCCTTCCCTGAGACATTTCCTGAGACACACAATATTGAAATTAGTCTAGTTAATAACCCTACAATGGCCTCTCAGTGTTTAAGTGAAAGGAAGAATTGCAGGTATCTCCCTTGAAATCAAAAGCTAGAAATGATTAAGGTTAGTGAGGAAGGCATGTTGAAAGTTGAGATAGGCCAAGAGCCAGGCCTTTTGTACCACAAACATTTAGCCAGGCTGTGAATGCAAAGGAAAAGTTCTTGAAGGAAATTAAAAGTGCTACTCCAGTGAACAAATGAATAATAAGAAAGCAAAGCATCTTTATCATTTATATGGAGACATTTGAGTGGTCTGGATGGAAGATCACACCAGCCATAACATTCCCTTTAGCTAAAGCCTAATCCAGAGCAAAGCCTTAGCTCTCTTTATGTTCTATGAGGTTCTGTGAAGACTAAGAGAAGCGAGGAAGCTGCAGAAGAAAAGTCTGAAGCTGGCAGAGGTTGGTGCATGAGGTTGAAGGAAAGAAGCCTTCTCCATAACATAAAAGTACAAGATGATGCAGCAAATCCTGATGTAGAAGCTGCAGCAAGTTATTCCGGAAATCTAGCTTAGATAATTGATGAAGATGTCTACACTACACAACAGATTTTTAATGTAGACAAAATAGCCTTACATTGGAAGAAGATCCCATCTTAGACTATCATAACTAGAAAAAAAAGTCAATGCCTAGCTTTAAAGCATCAAAGGGCAGGCTGATTCTCTTGTTAGGGGGCTAATGCATCTGGTGGCTTTAAGTTGAAGCCAATGCTTATTTACCATTCTGAAAATCCTAGGGTCCTCAAGAATTATGCTAAATCTACTTGGCTTGTGCTGTATAAATGGAAAAACAAAGCTTGGATGACAGCACTTCTGTTTATAGTATGGTTAACTGAGTATTTGAAACCCATGGTTGAGACCTACTGCTTAGAAAAAAAGATTGCTTTCAAAATATTACTGTTCATTGACAATACACCTTGTCACACAAGAGCTCTGATAAAGATGTACAAGATTAATGTTATTTTCATGTCTGTATAATTCAATATCCATTCTGCAGTCATGGATTAAAGAGGAATTTTGACTGTTAAGTATTATTATTTAAGAAATAAATGTTTAAGGCTATAGCTGCCATTGACAGTGATTCCTCTGATGGATCTGGGAAAAGTACATCGAAAGGCTTCTGAAAAAGATTCACCATTCTAGATTCCCATAAGAACATTTGTGATTCATGGAAGGAGGTCAAAATATCAACGTTAAAAGGAGTTTGGAAGAAGTTGATTCCAACCTTCATGGATGACTTTGAGGGATTCAAGACTTCTGATGAGGAAGTAACTGAAGCTGTGGCGGAAAGTGTGAGAATTAAAGTAGAGCCTGAAGGTGAGACTGAATTGCTATAATCTCATAATAAAACTTGAATGGATGAGAAATTATTTCTTATGAGTAAGCAAAGAAAATGGTTTCTTGAGATGGCATGTACTCCTGGTGAAGATGCCTCGAACATTGGTGAAATAACAACAAAAGATTTAGAATATTACTTAAACGTAACCGAGAAAGCAGTGGCAGCATTCGAGGGGATCAACTCCAGTCTTAAAAGAACTTCTACTGTAAGTAAAATGCTATCAAACTGCATCACACGCTACAGAGAAATTTTTCATGAAAGGGAGAGTCAATGAATGTGGCAAACTTCATTGTTCTCTTATTTTAAGAAATTGCCACAGCCATCCCAACCTTCAGCAACCACCCCACTGATCTGTCATTCAGCCATTAACATTGAGGCAAGACTACTTGGCCAGCAAAAAGACTTATAACTTGCTGAAGACTCAGAAGATTGTTACTAATTTTGAGCAATAAAGTATTTTTAATTAAGGAACGTGCATTGCTTCTTAGACATAATGCTATTGCATACTTAATAGAGGACAGTATAATGTAAGCATAATTTTCTATGCACTGAGAAACCAAGAAGTTTGTGTGACTTGCTTTATTGTGATATTTGCTTTACTGCAGGGTTTGGAAACCAACCCACAATGTCTCCAAGGTATGCTTGTATACCCTTTCTCATCCCAATTTAACCTCTTTTCTTGTTGACTATGGGAAGCCAGCTTAATCAGTTGTTCTTAATTAAAAAGTTCTGTATGTTACAAAAAATTTCAAGGTAATTGGCTGTTTCAGAGTAAAAAAATTTGCCAAGCTTTTTTTTTTTTGTCTTGAAATAATCAGTATGCACTTTATCTGGGGAGCACTTTTAGAGTAGAAAGGGGGTCTTTACTAGATGAGTATCATATGCATGCATTAGTGTCTTCTCTTACATGATTTTCCCAGGAGATTAGTGTCAGGGACTGTCAATCCTGGTGTGTGTCCTTTTTCTAGAGGAGAATTTCCTTAATATAAGGCCAGCAGATTAACACTTTTCTGAAAAAACATTGATGCTTATTAATGTGAAACAACTGATAACAGTAATTCTGTGATTGGTATGTAATCACTGCTTTCCCTAAGACATCAAAGCCTAGATTTTTGAGATTGGCCAGCCAAAACACTGCTCACAGTGGATTGGATATATGATGATGTTGGCATGATCCTTAATGTTCCTATAATTCTAGTCACCTTTGCCCTTAATTCCAGGAGTGACAGCCAAGTTAGTGAGTTCTTACATCCTGACAATCCTGAAATCCATACACTGCTTGCGAAATATCATTCTGATTTTAGAAAAGGAAAGACAGGAATTATTACCTTCTCTTGTACTCACCTTTTCTTTATTTGTGTAAAACAACTGTTTTTCTTAGTCATCTTTTTTTCCCCTCTTTCTCTATACAACATGATTGTCCTTGTTTTTGGCTTTTCTTCTCTACCCGATGGTCATTTCTTGTCTCATTTGGCTATTTCTTCCACCCCACTGGCAAATTTTCTCTCTTGCTCTAGCATAATCAGTTCTGGGCTTGTTTCAATTTGCAGTTGCATCCAATGGCCAATCGTATTTAATTAATTAATTCATTCATTTATTTATTTTAATAATTTCAATTTTTATTTTTGATCCAGGGGGTACATGTGCAGGTTTGTTACATGGGTATATTTCATGATGCTGAGGTTTGGAATACAAATGATTCCATCATCCAGGTAGTGAGCATGGTACCTATTAGTTTATCAACTCTTACACCCCTCCCATCCTCCCTGCTTTAGTAGTCCCCAGTGTCTATTGTTGCTATCTTTATGTCCTTGAGTATACAGTTTGTAACTCCTACTTATAAGTGAGAATATATATGGTATTTGGTTTTCTGTTCCTGCATTAATTTGCTTAGCATAATGGCCTCCAGCTGCATTCACGTTGCTGCAGAGGACATGATTTTGTCCTTTTTTAATGGCTGCATAGTATTCTATAGGAGATATATATCTCATATTTTCTTTATCCAATCCACTGCTGATGGGCACCTAGGTTGAATCCATGTCTTTGCTATTGTGAATAGTGCTGTAATAAACATACAAGTACAGGTGTCTTTTTGGTAGAACAATGTATTTTCTTTCAAAATACCCAATTTTGAACTTTTATTTCAGCTCTGAATTATGTAACATCAAAAGAATGTTAACTACTTAAAACCCAGTAACAAGAATAGGTAATATATTCTTAATCTATATTCTCTTATGATTTAAACTACTTCTCAAAGGCTGAACACCTTTGGAAGACTCATTAGTCATCTCTTGTCTATAAGGCTATAAGATGCTTCTTACAGTCAATTATTACCTTAAATGTTGTAAAAAGTTGGTATGTTTACATTTATGGTAGTTTTATTGATCTACACATGGGTCAAAATTTTTAAAAAGGTTAAAAAAGTCAAAAGACTGTCAACTTTTGCCTAAAATATAACCCTTTCTAAAATCTCAAAATGGTGATGAGCTTATTTTATGATGAAAGAAAATGAATGAAAATGAGTTAAGCATTACATTACAAAATGTCAGGTAGAAAGCAAACTTCTCAAATTCCAGTTTGAGATTGGCCTAGGCCTATGGAGGTAAAGGATGTTATGGGGGTGTGAGGAGAGGATACTTCCTACTCCCTGGTTGGCATCCCTGAGTTTTATAAGTTTTCACTTTAAATTTCCTTTAATTCTCATATCTTATCTTCTTCTGTTTTGGAGCTTAGGCTCCTGGCCCAGGGACTTGAAACCGAAGTATTCCTACTCTGATGGGAAATATGCCCCTGCCATTCCAAGTTGACATGCTGAATGCATTTTCTCACAGGAGTATTGTAACATGGCATTTATTGTTCACAAAACTCTCAGGACAGAACTTTGTTTCTGCCACTTTAGCTATCTGGTTGTGTCTCAGAAAAATGCAAATTGAGTTTTAATAAACTTGCAACCTGAACTCTTGGAACATGTCCATGTGGAAGTTAGAGGGTATCTTTATGCTTAGAAATCTTTACTGGTTTCTCTCCAAGCTCTCCTGAAAATCATGAACATTCTAACAACCCCAGCAAAAGTCAGCAGGAATCCTAAAGGCATATGCTATTGAACTTCTGAACTCTGAAACAGCATCTATTTTCTTAGTTTTGTTTGTTGACGCTTCTTTGATCTCATCTCATTAGAAAGATAATACCCTAACATTTTAGCATATTTAAAATAAACTGCTTTAACAATCCTCCAGGGAGCTCGGCTTAACTTTAGCCTTTTCCCAATCTCTAAAGCTCTTTACTGCAGTGTGTACTCACCTTCATGGAAATTGTTAAGTAATTCTCCCTAACAGGGAGTTTACTTTCCTGAATACACTCTAGGCAGAAATATTTATATTTCATTTGAGCATTTGAATGTGAACCCTATTTCTAATTTAGTGACTATCTTTGAAAGCTTACTAATAAAACTAGAAGACCCAAAGAAGTGGAAACTGTGCCTATAGTCACAGTGGTGGTGGTTGTGGTGGTGAGAGCTGCCTAGTAAGGTTATTTGGCCAGAGCTTTACATTCAGAAAAGGTCTCAAATTTAGACTTCCTATAATCTTAAAATACGAAAATAACATGCAGATACATACATAGTGTATTGAAAGATGATCATTGTACATTTCAAACTTGCTGTTCCCAAACCACATCAACATAACACACTATGAATTGATACAGATATCAATTAGTTTATTGATATGTCTTTTAATTAGTTTATTAATTTATTGATATGTATTTTAAAATATCTATTCTATATGTATCTGGCAAATAGCAAAATAGTAGCATTATAATTTTTGCTTAAAATATGTAATTTTTAAAGGTAAATATTGAAAATCTAACCACAGTTGTAGATAGTTTCAGTAGCATTTCTGGAATTCATTTCCTGCCTTCCCACTTCCAAATATTACCCAGATTTTCTTTCGGCTCTATTCATCTCTCATCTGTTCACTCTGCCTTCAATACACAATGGTTCTGGTTTTCTTGACAGTCAACATATTTCATTCTTGTAGCCACAACCACTGGTTCAGGGATAGATGTGACTTCTGTGGTCTAACTTGGTTGAGTTCCAGGACTCTTTCTTGGAGAGCTGTTATATTTCTTCTCTCAATAGATTTGAACGAAGAAATGTGGACTTTATACTATAAGAAGAATGAACCTTATGACGATAGAGAGAAAGAATTGGGTCCCTCCATTATACTGTGAAAGTTGATCATACTAATTAGGTCATTCTTGTCATACCCAGCTAAATCAGAGTCAAGGAGCCAGGGCAAAAAAGCACTTGAGATACATAACATTGCTCTAGAAATATAATTCCCTTCAGGTCCACCTGCTGAACTTGCAGAGTTCAGCAAATATTACTCAGATTTTATTTTTGCTCTATTCATCTCTCATGTATTCACTCTACCTTCAATACAGAATGGTTCTGGTTTTCTTGATAGTCAATACATTTCATTTTTGTAGCCACAATAAACCTGAGACCAAATACACAATTGTAACCTGAGACCAGTTTTATCTATAGCTCCTGCTGAGATAACTTGCTGCAACTCTAGGACTAATGCTGCCCACTGATATCACCCACTATTGAAGCTTGCCAGCTCCCCAAAGCTTTACTAATGCCAATGAATTTTTTCTCAAGACCACACATAACATTCTTCTTTTTTATAAAACCCCCAACCTTCTCTTTGTTCTTAGGATATACTAAAGACCGTCTAATCTACATACATGCCCTGAATTACAATTCTTGCTTCCCAAATAAAACGTTAAGTTTAGAGATTCATCACTACATTTTAATTTTGACTTTGAAATACATGGTGTCAGAAGTGGGCTCTAAAGCTGATTGACCTTGAGGAGAATCACTGGCCCTTGGGATTATGGTGTGAGTTACCTATAATGGAGATCTTTGAGTGCCCCTTTTCCCCCTGATGAGTCTCTCTTGGACAGAGCTCCTGAATTTGGTTTGAGTTCCATTTTATTTGGGATTTGGTTGGGAGAGGTCTTTCTCCTCCCTGTTTGAAGAGACGTCTTTCTCTCTCTTGTCTGGGATATCTTTTGTTGAGGAGGGTTATTTCCTCGTGTTGACCTCAGCTGTGAGGTTTTGACCTCCAGGTTCAGATGAGGGGATTTTGACTTCTCTAATTTAGTTTGTCTCAGGAATAAACTAGAAAGCAAAGGCTCTAAAACTAAGCAATCTGAATGAAATGTGTACCTTAATTGGTACACTGAGGCATCTAAATGCAATTGGGAATCAAAATTTTTCTTGCTCCAAAATATTAATTAACAAAGACAAATAATAAATTAAAAGAAGAAAAAAAGACTTTAAAAGTTCAAAATCCTTCTGTCTCTCAGGTGCCATCTACTGCCTCTCCTCTCAATCTTTCACTTTCCAAACTTTCTTCCTTTTTAATACATCTTCCTGTGCTAACACCCCATCTCCTGCTTTTCAGTCTCAACCTATGAAAACTTGCTCCTTTAAGATCAGGCTCTCTAACAATCCTGAGGTTCCCTAGATTTCTTATGACCCTGGGACTAAATTTGAACCTCATGCTATAGCCAAGGAATTTCCTAGTTACTGAAGACTCCCATTATTTTTCCATGAATTTTACATTACAGTTCAGGCTTAAAAGAGCTTGGCTTCTCTGGCCTTTACTGACTTCTTTGTATGCTTGTAGAAAGCCAGGTCCATCACCAAATGCAAAAGCAGATTGGATACATCTCCAAAAGGATTTAGTGAGACCTGTTCCTACTTCCTCAGCATATGGTCTGCAATACTGGGAACAGACTCAGCAACTTGCAAGAAATTTACATGGGGCCATTGTCAAAGCATTTCCCAAAGCCACAGACTGCAATAAAATTCAAGCTTGTACTCAATAGCCAAAAGAATAGGTTCACAACTATTATATCAGGTTCCAAGCTATACTTAGAGAAAATCCTAGTTTTCCCATGGATGTTGACTCCGCTAGAGTCACCTTTAATTCTGTGTTTGCTAATGGTCTCTCGTAAGAGCTTCCTCAACTAATAAAAAGAGCCTGCCTAAAATAGGAGACCATATCAACTACTAATCTTGTTAATTTGGCAAATTAATGGCCTGAAACCTTAGACAATACCAATAAAAAGAAAGCCACTAAAATTTTAAATGTCCAACTACACAGATGAATGCTTCCAGAAAAAACAATTGAGGGCTGGGTGCAGTGACTCATGTCTGTAATCCCAGCAATTTGGAAGGCCAAGGCAGTTGGATCACTTGAGCCCAACAGGTCGAGACCAGTCTGGGGAACATGGCAAAATCCCATCTCCACCAAAAAAAATACAAAAATCAACAGGGTGTGGTGGGGCATGCCTGTAGCCCAGCTACCTGGGAAGCTGAGGTTGGAGGATCACCTGAGCCTGGGAGGTCAAGGCTGCAGTGAACCATGATGGCACCACTGCCCTCCAACCTGAGTAACAGAGTGAGACCCTTTCTCAAAAACGAAACAAGCAAACAAAAAACAGACAAACAAAAACTCCATAATTGAGACCCTAAATGGTACAACTTGAATCCACAAGGGCTATTTCCTGGTAATTGTCACTATTGTAAATAGCCAAACCACTGGAATAAGAACTATCCTAAGCTTAAATGAATTAGACATCCTTCAAAAGAACTTCCATTATCTCCCCCACAATGTAGGGGATGTGAGGACTCAGTGTTTTCTTCAATCCTCCCTCTTAATCACTGTGAGGAGATTACTCTTCAGATTGGCAATAAGATTCTAACTGTTCTCAGAGACACAGGAACAACCCTATCAGTTCAACCCCATCAGCCTCAATCTGCCCCTACCTCAGAGTAATAAAACATCCAAAGGGTGGCAGTCTCTAATAAGCCATTGATAGCATTTCTGTCCCAATCTATTACTTTCTGCTTGGGATTTTTACAGGATACTCATCTTTTCTTGCTGGTGGAGTCTGCTCCAGCTCATTTACTGGGATACGATTTTTTAAAGAGAAAAACCATGCCGGCATCTCCTTCTCCCAAAAGAGGGAAATAATTCTAGAATTTGATGACCCCAATAGTTCATTGAACTCTCAAAAAAAGGAAAACCTAAAAAAAAATATGTTTTTAAAGTGACTCAAGATTGCTTCAGTTTGGACATATGAGTAATAAAAACTAGGCCTATAAACTAAAGTTAATCTCTCACTCACAAGGATGAGGTCTGTCAAATATTTAACTGACATGTACTAATTACAACCTTTCCTATCAGATAAAGCACAAAGACAGGATAAAATCAGGTATCTCTCTCCAGACCTTAAGACAACTATATACTAGTTAACATTTTACTCTGTATATGTTAACCACCTATTTGCTTTGTCTTATATATAAGGTCACTGAGCACTAATCAGAATTGTAAGAATGTCACCTTTGCTTCACTGTCTCCCTTCTTTCATTTTTTAGATAACAAAATGTATAAATTTTGAGCTCATGTAGCCCACTCTAGGACATATTCTTGGTTTGTGCTAATTCTGCATTTCTGGATTGCAATCCTCAAATTTGGCTCAAAATAAAATTAAGTTTATATTGACTCTTATTTTAGCCTCTAGTTGACAGGACTCTACCAATGATGTCTCAGTTATTTGTTATGCTGTCTCATGTGCCAAAGACATCTCTGTTGCCTTCCAAAATTCCTTATTGGAACAGACACCTGTGTCTTTATGGGCCATATCATCAGCAGAGTACACTCCTAATAAAAATCCAAATTGACCCCCTTGCCTAATATCAAAGAGTATCTCTTCAGTCAATTTGCCTGACAACGCATAAAACCCACAACTGAAAAATACAAGCCTTGAGGTTTAATAATTCTTTGTTCTAGTCTCTGTAATACTCCCATTCTCCCAATAAGAAAACCTAACAGCCAAGGATGAAGATGTGTTCAAGATAAATAATATCATCATACCCCATCATCCCATAGTTCCAAATTTGCACACTTTGCTGACATGAATACCAACTGATAGGAAATTTTTCACTGTAATTAAACTCTGCAGTTCCTCCTTTAGCTTCTTGTTGATTAAGGCCATCAATACGTATCTGCCTTCACCTGGGTAAAACTGTAATATACCTGGGTGGTTATGCCTTAGGGATATACTGAAAATCCTTTTTACATCTCCCAAATTCTGAATGCTGATTTAGGGGATGTGGCTTTTTCTTAAAACTTGTCTTTATTACATTAGTTTGTTCTTCCTCATAGGCAAGACTGCAAGGAAGACAGTGTACATTTATTAAAACTCCTAGCCACCAAAGGTCACATGGTTTCTAAAGAAAAACTACAACTAGTTAAGTCCCAAGTTAAATATCTGGGTCATCTGATTTCAGAAGCAGAGCTGCATTTGGATCCTGAACAACTACAAGGTGTTCTACAATTCTGTAAGCTCAAAATAAAATGACAACTTTGAGGGCTTTTTGGATTCACTGGATGGGATACTGCCATTAACTGGATACCAAACTTCTCTTTGACTGTCTGATCCCTGCATGTCCTACTTAAAAACCTCTAAACCTGATACCATTATATGGAAAAAATATGGAGATACTGGTTTTTTAAACTTGAATGAAGGACTTTTAAATACTCTTGCCCTAGACACCCTAATTATCAGCTTCTTTTCCTCTTTTTGTTTATGAATAGAAAGGAAATGCCTTGGACATCCTAACCCAGAAACATAGATTTCAGCACCACCCCATTGGATATTACAGCCAGCTACTAGAGCCAATAGTAGCTTGAGAATTACCCTCTTGTTTGTAAGCAATTCCAGCTACCACCCTATTAATTAACTTCCACTGAAGAAATTATCATGGAATCTCCCTTAAGCATTTTTGTTCCCCACACTGAGGAATCTCTTCTAAATTCACATCACACCTAGCATTTCTCTACCAGTCACCTTCCCTCTTATGAACTCCTTTTACAAGCTTCTCCTCACACCACTCTTTTTCAATGTAATAATCTCAACCCGGCTACCCTTTTGCCCCCTTCTTTTGGTGAGAACCCCCAACCCCTACCACACGACTATTGGAAACTTTCTGACTCCTCAGAAAGATTTAGAAGAAACTCCACTAGATAATTCTGAACTATTATGGTTTACAGATGAACGATATTTAAAAGAGAACAGTGGTAAATACTGCTCAGGTTATGTAGTTACTACTTCCTTTGAAGTCATTGACGATGCCCCCTTACCTATGGCTACTTCTGCCCAACAGACCAAACTTTTTGCTCTTGCTCAGCTTTGCCTCCTTGCTAAAAGAAAATGTGCATATGCATGTGTGTGTATGTGTATATAAATGTGTATATATATATATACACACACACACATATATATTTTACACATACACATTTAATTGAGTTATCTACTTCCTTTCACTTCTGATTGGAAGCACAGTGAGATATTGTTTCTGAATGTCTTGGTACTTAGCTAACCCACAGAGAAAGCAGAATAGTGCCTGATGCTTTTTTTCTGGGAATGTTAAATAAAATAATGAAGGTTCATCATTATATCTCCCAGATCCACATTGTTCTTGTTGATTCTCCTGAGAGTGTTATCGAGAGAAGGGATTTTTGGTTTATTGTACAAGGCTGTTAATATGCTGCCCCATATATATGTATTTATGTGTATATATACGTATATGTGTGTGTGTGTGTGTGTGTATATATGTATATATATATATACAGACAGCAGATAGGCCTTTGGTGTTGCTCAGGATTGTGGAATGCTCTGGAAACAAAGGGGTTTCCTCACTTCCACAAGAGATCAAATTAAAAATGGAGGATTCCATGTACAGGACTTCCTGAATACCATCTAGCTACCAGCTGCCTGGGTTGTTACCAGAACTCCAGACATTCCAGGGTAGACTCTATGGAAGCTAGAAGAAACAACCTTGCTAATAATGCTGCAAAGAATGATGCTATTAAAGGTTCACTTAATCAAATCTCTACTGTGGCCCCACTAAAAGACCCCTCAAAAGATGACTGAAAAATAATTACCAAAGACTCACAAAATGGGCACCAGAAGCTGAAAAGGAAAGATCATAGTTGCTGGTTTGATAACAAAAAAGAACTATGGTTTGAACTTGATAGCAAATTAGTTTTCCCAAATTTAGTAAAATATTCATTGTTAACCAAAGAACATAATTCGACTCACTGGGCAATTAACAAATTAATTTCTTTTAAAAAACAATATTGGTGGGGTGACATTTAAAAAGCTGCAAAACATGCCTATTTGGCTTGTACCACCTGCCCTAAGTTTAATCTAGAAAAACCCATATGTACCAATCCTGGACATTTTAGTTGACCTAATGGGCCTTTCAAGGTTTGGCAAATGGATTTCACCCAACTACCTCTTCCCATGGGTATATATTTATATGCGCTAGTAATGGCTTGCATGTTCTCCCATTGGGAAGAGGCTTTTTCCTGTAGATAACCCAGTGCTTCAGGTATGGCCAAAATTCCTCCAGAACAAATTATCCCACCCAGGGAACTCCTCTTGAAATAAAAAGTGATTGAGAATCCCATTTTCCTGGCCATGTAATAAAACAAGTATGTTCAGTTTGGACAACTTCATAGTATTTCCATTGTGCCTACTATCCTCAGTGTTCTGGCCTAGTAGGACAAACAAATGGAACTCTACAAACCCAGTTGGAAAGATTTATGGAAACTCTACACCTCACTTGGCCTAAAGTTCTTTCTTTGGTATTATTTAATCTAAAGGCCACTTTTTTGGGGGGCTCATAAACTTTCACCTTTTTCAACTGTCACAGGCCATCTTATGCACTTGGCTCCTTCTGCTTTTGACACTCAATGAAAGGAGATATACTTCAATATTGTAAAGGCATTACTAAAGTAATGAATGGCAATCATACTTTGGTAGAACATCTTTCCACAGCACAGTCTCAGGAAACAAAGACCTAAAACATCATGATCTGCAGCCTGGCAACTTGGTTTACTGGAAAAGACACCTACATAAGAATTCTCTCCAGCCTCACCGAAAGGCCCATAACCAGTCCTTCTCACCAATCCCTGTGCTGCCAAACTAAAGGGCATTGACTCCTGGATCCACATCTCTCATTTTAAAAGATTTCTACTTCTCACTGAACCAGCACCCAAACAGGGAATTTAAAACTAAATTCCCTTCGTCGATGAGATAAAGCAGATAATATCTGTAGTGGACTGTGGACTAGGTCAGTATACCATTTAAAAAAAAATTTCAGTCTCTTCTTACATGCCTACATTTTCCTGGAAAGATAATGCCCTAGTGCACATTTTCTAGTCTAATGCCAAAGGTGGAAACATAACTGTTGGATCTGTCACTCAAAACTCTGATCTGTTCATGATGCAAGCGATCTTTTAGTTTGCCGCATAACAGATTTCACTCATGTTACTAATGTAACTGTTTGTTCAAGTTGTGCATCTGGCCCTTTTTATAAAGTCAAACTTTCAGACTCACATGTTCAGATTCCCTGTTTCACCCTAACAGAGCTGACAATGTGTAGAAAATACTTTGAAAATAGATTTAAAAATTATAAAAATCAGAACTTAAAAACTTGTAAAAATATTTATGATACAAATTCTTTAATTGTTGATGGTTTCCAACAATGTAATAACATGATAGTAAGACCTTGAATAAATATTGCTGACACTTCCCTATGAATAACTATTGGTACATAAGGTACTCTACATGGGATTACCTGTTGTGCCCCAATAGGATACATTTTTATTTATGGGGGATATGGTAATCAATCGTATGTATAGGCAACATCACACCTCAAAAAATGGAAACGAAGAGGCCAATGCGGTTTAGGATGTTTCTGGATTCAAATTAAGTTAACAAACTTTGAACACTGTTGACACCTATTACCTTATGCTTTAATATTAACAAAGATACCCTCCTAGAAGGCATACATCCAGCCAGATGGGTCTCAGTTGCCAGAGCTTTTCTGCATTGTATCAGTCACTTAGTAACAATGGTTGGAAACCTATGCTTAACAATTGGAGCTGACTCTAGAGCTAAGGTCATTGTGACCCAACAAATTTCCCTAGATTTTCTTGCTAAAGTAGTAGTAGCTAACAGAATTGCTCTAGATTACTTACTAGCTAAGCTAGTGTTTGTGCAATAGCTAACTTAATGAAGTAGAAACACAATTACACAAGATAAAAAAAATGGCTTCAACAACTTTCACCAGATACTTCTGGACTTTTTGATCTGTTTAGTTGGTTACTTTCAAAGTTAGATCATGGTTTAGAACTATTATTCAAACCGGATTTATTATACTGTTGCTGATTTTTTTTGTATTATGATTTTTAAAGCTTTGTCCTTATTGTCTGTCTAATCTTTGTAAAGCCAACTCTTCCAACAGGATAATGTTAGCTCAATATCTGAAGATGATTGCTGATGCCTATGGGACTGATAAGATAGAGCTTGATACCAGACTCCAAAAAGACCTTTCCTGAGGACATATTTCAGTCTGGCTTTTTTGTTACTCAATGTGGCCTGTGTCTCTGACATAGATCCCTATTCTTTTTCACTGGTGTGGGACAGAGAAAACTGGGACAGGTCCATCTAGGCATGGAGGGACAGTTAAGCTTAATTGCAAAATAATTAATTAGTAATATTTGCAAAGAAATATCTTGAACAAAAGGGAGAAATGGGCCAAATACAGTGGTCCACACCTGTAATCCCAGAATTTTGGGAGGTTGAGGCAGGAAGATCTCTTGAGGTTAGGAGTCTGAGATCTGCCTGGGAACACAGTAAGACCCTGTCTCTATAAAAAATAAAAATAAAAAATTAGTCTGGCATGGAGGCATGTACCTGTAGTCCTAGGTATTCAAGAGGCTGAGGCAGGAGGACCACTTGAGCTCAGGAGGTCAAGGCTGCAGCAGTGAGCTGTGATGGCATCACTGCACTTCAGCCTGGGTGAAAGAGCCAGACACTGTCTGAAAAAAAAAAAAAAAAAGGAAGAGAAATGTGAAAGTTTGACACCAGTCGGAAGGAACAGGAGAAATAGCACTCAGGTACATAACATTGCTCTAGAAATATAATTCTCCACAAGTGCTATGCAAGTCTGGCTGCTGAAACTACCTGTTGTAACCTTAGACCAGTTTGATCTATAGCTGCTGAGATAACTTGCTGCAACTCTAGAATTAGTTTTGCCCGCTGCCGTCGCCCACCCAGCAGATCTTGCCAGCTCCCCAAAACTTTAATAATGCAAAAGAACCTTCTCTTAGCACCACACATAACATTCTTCTTTTGTATAAACTCCCCAACCTTCTCTTTGTACTTCAGACATACTGAAGACCACCTGGTCTGCCTGTATGTCCAAATTGCAACTATTTCTTCCCAAATAAAATGTTAAATTTAGAGAGTCATCTCTACATTTTTATTTTGACTCCAACAATATCATTATAGATCTGCCAATTCTGAGGTCTGATGTAGCTGAGGAACTTTCATGTTTATGATAAAAAATTCTCCCCTCTTTTGTAATCAGGTTTGAATTAAATTTTCTATTATTTATCACATAAACAGCCTTAATGTTTTTTCTATTATCCTGATATGTAATTTTTTACCTTTTTAATATCCAGAGGTCCTCAAAATCTTGAAGGGCAGAGGCCTCTCTCAGTTTTTGAGTGCCCTGATTCAATCTAATGATTGCCACCCACTGCAGATCGATCCGGTCCAAGTTTCCTGGTGAGTCAGAGGTCTGAGCTCAGTAGGGTTGTCCCCAGTTCTTAGGAATGGTTTAATGGGCTTAAGAGGTTGTGATATTGAGGATCCAATATCTTGAGTCAGACCAGTCCTCTGCTTTACATTCTTAATTTCATCACAAAAATCAGGGTGAAACTCAAAAAGATCTAGGGAATGACTGTTCTAGGGAAATGTGTTGGGTCCCAATGGCTTTAGCTGTAGAGTCAACTGTAGAGCCAATCATTAAGGATAGGTTTCTAACTACTCTTTCTAAGTGATTGGCTGAATAATATATGACCCAGACATAAAAATATGCTAGGTAAAATCTATTGCACATTTTGTTTCTTTTGGGAAGTTCATCCTAAGTACTGAAGTTAACTTCAATCAATGATTCACACATAGCCAACTGTGCCCTAGGGGGGACACTTGGCAGTATCTGGAGGAAGCTACTTTTTGGTTGTCACAAGTAGGGGAAGGTGCTTCCAGCACTTAGTGGGTAGAGGCCGAGATGCTACTAAGTAACCTATTACGTTGGTGCAAAAGTTATTGCGGTTTTTACCATTACATTCAATGGCAAAAACCACAATTACTATTGCACCAACATAATACAATACACAGGATAACCCATAATAATGAATTTTCTAGCCCTAAATGTTAATAATACCAAGCTTAAATAAGGTAGTAAAACACTGATGGTCTAGCTGCAATCATGTGTTACACTCTGTCTCAGTCTTCTATTTTCTCTCTCATGTGTGCTGGGTAAGCTGGGTGTTTACAATTATTCTAGCTAAGGTTTTCATTTTTCTTTGTTATTGGGAGAAACAGATAAGTTTGAAAATTGGCATAATAATTTTTCTATGGTGCAGTTAGGTAATTTAAAAGGACTATTACCTAAGTAAGTGGGAGCAGGTTTTATTTAGCTGCTCCCCCACTACTTTTAAAGTTTCTAAGTACTGTAATTAATGTTTACAAGGCGCTGTTCAGTTATTTTTTATTATTATTATGTTTTAAAGATTCAACACTGTGTAAGATTTTTCCTGCTTTCCAGGAGCTCACAGTCTAGTAGTGGAAATGGGAAAAACATTCAAATTACTTTAGTACAAGGGAGTACCTCTCATGTATAATAAGTTACTGTTGGGGCCCAGAAAAATATTACCCCCAAATGTGCTGCTTTGTACTTCAAACTGAGAGCGCCTGGGCAGCATCACATGTAGGAAAGGGCTCTCTCTGTGAAGTTGCTCTATCTACGTCAAAGGCTGGGTCCTCCAGAAGTTCAATTGTGAATCCCTTTCCCAGAGAGCTCATCGACCAGGAGGGAAGATGACACATATCACAGGAAGAAAGAGCAGAGTTGACGCCACACCAGAGCCCACAAAGACTTTGTCCCATGCTGTGGTTGGTTCTTTGGGCCCATTCATCTCCCCTAAAAATTATTTATTCTTCCTCTACAATCGCCTATATTTCCCACTTCTCTTTCCCCTATGAAGAAGGCATATAAGCTTCAAAGTCTCATTCTGTTATTGGGTCCTTACTCTCCTCAGTTGCTCCCATGCATGTAATGTATTGATATGCCTTTTCTCCTGTTAATCTAACTACTGTCAGTTTATTTCTCAAATATTGAACCTCTATAGAGGAGAGAATTCTCTTGCCCTAATGTCACCTACTCCTGGGGTGAATGAACACTGCTGGACAAATACGGCCAATCTCGAGGGCCACTCCCAGCTTGCCATTTTCCTCTGGTGGCATCTCTAGGACCACAGACTTCTTCAGTGCTCTTAGAAGCTTACAGTCACCTGCCTGTGGTGAGGCTGCCAGCTTTAATCATTCACCTTCCCCTGTGCAAAGACAGCGAGGAGAAAAACGCTGCTCAGCAAGGCTGAGAGGGCATGAAATTGTGTTAAGCAACATTCATGACAATGACTGGATTTGCTATTTTAAAGTAAGTGACTAAATATTTTTTTTTTTTGAAATTGTAATTTTCCTGTGCTGTTAAGTGTAAAGGTGACTGCTCTGTGGTGGGCTCTCAGCAGTTTGTACTCGACAGCTAATCAGTTTGATTCATTTGGTGAGGTGGGCAGTAAGCTCAGTTATAAAGCAGAATTGAGTTCTTGCCTCACTGAGATATAACATCACACATTTTTTTTCTTTCTGCTTTTTGAAGGAAAGAAATAGTCACGCAGACTTTTCAGGAGGATGCTGTGAAGACACAACGAGGTTTTATATGTGTAGCAGGAGACATAATCATCCGTGGAACAAAACTGGCTCCCTTATTGAGTTTGCTAGCAGCCTTTCAATAAATGATTTAGGCAGCTATCACTAATGGGAGCTGGAGGTTTTGGTAGGGACCATCTTGGGCTTATTTTAGCTCAATCTCAGGGCTTGTGAAGTGCAAAATGCACATTTACCTGCTGCTAATTGCATCAGAGCTGACCAGAGGCAAGTTAGCAATGGCTCAGTATTACCAAATTTCCCCACAGGATGGCATCCATCAGTTAAAAACAAAATTTATAGTATTAGCAGAACTCATAAAAATAGAGATGGATTAAATTTTCTATTAGGCTTTACAATGTTTAGGGTTTATTTTGATACACACTCTAACTTGATCATAGTGAGCGAGGGCGGTGTGAGTGCTTGCCAGGAGCTGGCACAGACGCAGAGATGGAATCTGTGGTATGTGCAAAGGGAGAAAAGGACTCATGCTAAGAATGAAGTTGCTACAAATAAAGCTTAGCATCTAGATCCCCTGATCACCAGAGGGACATTTACAGAATTAATTTTTTCCTCCATCAGAAGATTAGCAAGTATCAAGAGATCTAATCAGAACAAGCAGAGCCTCATGCCAAATTAAGGAAAAGCACAAGATGATTTGGGGTTTTGGAATGATGAAAACAGTGTTCTAATATTTCTAATATTTTATAGCTGGAGAATAGTAACAAATATAGTATTTTAGCTACATGAACATAGAAATCACATAGGCCAATCCTGAATATTGCAAAAAAAGTTCCAAAAAGAATGAGTAATTTTTCCAAGCCAGGACCAGAACAAAAGCAGTAGTTGCTCCATTATTCCTACTTAGGGAGGATTTAGCCAGTGGGCAGGTGAATGAAGAAGCTTTGTTTGTGTGCCCAGCAAAAATATTTTCAAAATTACCTTTATGTTACAGACCCATATAAATAGCAAAGTTTTCTTAAGATAATTCATTACTCTGAAAGATAGAGAAATACTAATTGTTCATATTAAAGGATGTTGTTATTATTAAAAACACTTTGGGCAGCTTAACAGGGTGGTAGAAATTGGTTAGAGGCACTAATACTCCCTCAGGCTGCCCTGGGAATTGCCACAGGATCTCAGTCTTCTGACCCTTCCTGAGATCCCGCTCCACTGTGGGATGTTTCCCTGCAGCACTTCATGTCCCATACAGGGAAGAACTGCTGTATTCTCTGGAGATTATCGCCCTTTGTCCACCTTTTGAGACTCTTTCTGTGAGCCTACTGTCCTTCTGTCCATCATATCTTGCAGGCCTTTTAATGGCTAAGCCTGTCAAGCACATTTCCACATTACCTTGGAAAGGACACTTAAGTACTCTTGGGGGAATTAGTCCCTCACTAGGGAAAGTAAAATCACAGTTCATTTTTTTCCACTACCAACTGCCAATTCTTTTCAGTTACAGTGTCTGGGAGTTTCACTATTGCATGTGGGCAAATGCGCTTTACTTTGTCTTCATGTACATTAGAGGTGTCTACTATAAAGCTTCTAGAAGGCGAGGATGCTGTTTTCTGCAGCTAACGTAGGTCGTGCAAATGTAGGCAATTTATTTTTAAAAATGCAAAACAAACAAACAGAAAGAAACTCCTAATTACAACATCTTGGCATCTGAAGAATCCTTAGGCACTAGTCCCAGTTGCAGATACAGCAGACTGCATCTGGCTTATTAAGTAAGACACTTCTGGGGGACTTGCTTAAAATAGTGATAACTATAACCCATCCATGGGAATGTTGATTTACACTGGGCCTGAGAATCCGCATTTTATCCTGTCCCTCCTTGAACTCGGTAATTTTGAAAGGTGTAGGTCAACTGAATCTTAAACCAATCCAGGAATCCTCTGTGCATTTGCAACCACGTTGACTGTGACAACATTTAAATTTACCTATCCTACTTCTTGATTGGAAACTGTAATAATCTTTCTATACATGCATGTCTGTCTTATTTGTGCATTTCAGTACTGGCCAAAGGAATCCGTGAACATAGTGTGTTTTAAATCACTCTGGAGTCCAGTGTTGAAGAATGTTGAAAAATATTATTGTGTAATGCAAAAGGAGAGAAACCCCCAATCTTTTCAGCTGCCAACATTTGTGTATTTTTACAAGAGCATTTCTACCCATGTTTTGAAAGTGGCATATGTCACACCCAACCGGACCCTGAACATCTCTTAGGTGTGATTATTGACAAAGAGTAAAATCTCCTCAGGCCATGGCGGCAATGCCTTCATCTTCCAGAGTCCGGGAGTTCTTTGATGATATTCTGTTTGACAAAGAAGCTGGGGCGGGGTGGCGGGGGGGCGGGGGGGAGGTGGAAAAAAGTCCCAGTCTTTTTTCTTTTGCTTTTTTCTTTGATATGATCAGTATGTAAAACCCTAGGCTTGAAAAGGCCTTTGACATCTTTGTTAGTAAACAAACAGAGTGGTTATAATTCTTTTGACAAGAGGGTAGGGAGGACTGTGCTCGGGCAGGCTTTCTCCTTTTCTTCCGCTTCTCCTCCTCTAACTTGACAAGCGGATTGCAAAGGCCACTGAAAACACTCGTGTCTCTTTCAGGTTGAGAGCATTTGTTAGGCATCTGTGAGGGTTGCTTTCTTGCTGTTGGGTGTCAAGTCATGCAATGTGAAAAGAGGGAGTCTTGCACTGCTCAGCCATTGCTTTAGCGCGAAAGGAGCACTGACGAGCTAGCCAGTGGTCCAATTAAAAACTGAAGAAAGCATTCGCCGTGGGGGACACTAGCTTACTTTACCGACTGTGGTGTTATTAGTGAGACTGACAGGGGCAGCCGGGAGGGGTTGCAGTGGCTGAGAGGAAATGGAGACAGAGTTCATGTTTCCTCAAGAGGCAACAAATTACTCTTTTTCTCACTGTTGCTGGCAAGTTGTTGATCTTGAAAATGAGAAACCTCATCACAGCCTGTTTTCCAGACTTTGTTAATATTCAAAATTATTTTGAGAGAAATTCACCAAATGAAACATGTCATAATATTTAAAGTCATGCAAATTTCACAACTTACCTCCAGCCTATGCATTTTAATTGTTCTATTCAGGGTTTACTGCTCAAAACCCCCAGGTCTTTGAACTTCTGCAACTGTTGCCTTTGGTTATTTCTTGGTGTTCTCAGGAAGTTCGTTACACATGCTCACTAACAGACTCTATCACAGCTGAACACCACGGTGCCCACCTTTTCTGCAGAGCCTTTGCCTCCTTAGTGGGACATCAGTGTCAGCCTCCTGTTCTGTCACTGCTTCCAGGCATTGGCCTTGACTTACTCATTGGTCTGTCCTATCCAAAGTCGGGAGAATGTCTTTTTCTCCTTATTTTGAACCAAACTTTGGTGCTGGGGACACGGTCAGCAAGTTGACCCATGTTTCACAAAGCCCCTGTTGAAACCAGATTTGTCATCGTTTCCCTTGGGAAAGAGCCTCCTGCTTCTTCCAAGACCCCTCTTGGCTTTGCCCAGTGGGGTTTTGGTCCACAGCAGTTGAGACTTGACAGAAAAAAAAATAAGAAATTCCAGGCCATGAAAACCCAAATGAAAGGAGAACCAGAATCTTCTAGTACAGGCAGAACTCATTATTATTAGTTGTCAATGTTACAAAGACATTATTAATAGTTTTCTTTGTAACATTTGAGGTTTCAGGGTAGTAGAAGAAAACTGTAAATTTTGTCCTCTCAACCTAGGTCTATTAGCCACTGCCTTGTAGTTTTTGGCCTCCTGACAATTCAGACTTGAGGGAAGAGACCAGTGCTGACAAAGATACATTTCCTTAGTTCACAGGAAATAGATCCAAGACTGCTTAAAGAACGTAGACAATTGGTAGCTTCCATGAGTCTGTTAGCTTTTGCTACATAACAAGCCAGCCTGAAATTAATGTCTTAAACAAAAAGTATTTACTTATGGTTTTTTTGCAGGTCAACAACTTGGGTTGGCTCAGCAGGGAGGTTCTTCTAGTCTCAGCTGTGTGCATGCATGTGTATGTGATCAGTTGCTGGGTTATCTGGGGACTGACTCATTTAGGATAACTTCTGCTGCTATGGCTCATTTCTGCTCCAGGTGGTTTCTCATTCTACAATTAGCTTACCAGTGTTTTTTTTTTTTTTTTTTTTTTCCCCATGGTGTCTGGTTAGGATTCCAAGAGAAATTGAGGAAGTATGCAAGACTTCTTGAGGCCTAGGCTTGGAATTGACACATCATTACTTCTGCTGCATGCTATTAGCCAAAGCAGATCCATAGTCTGGTACAAATACAAGAAGAAGAGAAACTGGTTCCATTCTTTTTTTTTGTTTTTTGAGGTCTTGCTCTGTTGCCCAGGCGATCTCAGCTCACTGCAACCTCCATCTCCTGGGTTCAAGTGACTCTCCTGCCTCAGCCTCCCGAGTAGCTGGGATTACAGGCTAACTGTTTTGTATTTTTAGTAGAGACTGGGTTTCACCATGTTGGCCAGGCTAGTCTCAAACTGCTGACCTCAAATGATCCACCCACCTCGGTCTCCCAAATTGCTGGGATTACAGGCGTGAGCCACCACATCTGGCTGGTCCCATTCTTGATGGAAGAAGGTACAAATTCAATGACAAGGCATGTGGATTCAGAGTGGAGTGAAGGATTATGTCATTTTTGCATTTTACCCCAAGATATATCTAAATACAGATGCATATAATATTTCTGTGGATTTTTTTTTTTTTTACAGCAAACAATTCTCAAATTTTGTTGCTTTATTTTATAAGTGTAGACCTGGTGCACTTCTTATCTCCCAAAGCCCAGAGGATAATTTTGCCTAGACCTCATCTTGCAATTTACTGTGTTACAGAGTATGGAGATTATAGAGATAGGTTCAAAAATAAATAAGAGTATAAACAATGAGCAAAAGAGAGGGATATGAGGAAAAGTATTACATATAAAAGTAAAAGGTATGGAATTTTCATGTCTTACCTGGGCAGAAAAAGGAGGGGAGGAGAGTGCTCTCTTAATTTTGAGAAGGACTGCTTTGGAGAGCCTTTTGAATTGTACAGATATGAGGCCACTGAGATGTTTAATATTAGAATAATGTAAGAAAATGTGGTGTTATATATATTGATTTTCATGCACAGTTCCTGGTTCATAACTCTCATAACCCTTGTTACAGTCTTTTGTTATAAAGTTGGGTGTGTTAGGTTTCAGGGGAAGGCCTCAGGAAATAGAATTTCTCTGACCTTCTCCTATCCTCCTTTCACCTGCCTCAAGGCAGGAATCAAATCTTCCCCACCTTTCTGATTGAAGATTTTAAGACCCAGAGAGGGTCCTGCCCTATACCCTGGTAGAAGGAATGCTGATGTCATGAAGCTTCCATAAAAACCAGTGACAACTGGGTTCAGGAAGCTTCCAGATAGCTGACCACAAGGAGGTTCCTGGAAGGTGGTATGCCCAGGGAGGGTATGGAAGTTCTGCCCCCCTCCCTCCATACCTTGCCCTACACATCTCTTCATCTGTAGCCTTTGCAATATCTTTTATAATAAACCAATAGATGTGTTTCCCTGAGTTATGTGAGCCATTCCAGCAAATCAAACCCCAAAGATGGGGTTATGAGAATTCCAACTTGAAACTGGTTAGTCAGAAGTTCTGGAGGCCTGGACTTGTGACTGGTGTGTGTGTAGGCAGGTGGCCATGGGGACTAATACCTCAACCTGTGGTATCTGGCCTATCTCCCGGTAGACAGTGATGGACTTAAATTGGAGGCCACCCAGCTGGTGTCCATTGCTTAGTGTGTGGGGA
Source organism: Pan troglodytes (assembly GCF_028858775.2). Lineage (NCBI taxonomy): Eukaryota > Metazoa > Chordata > Mammalia > Primates > Hominidae > Pan > Pan troglodytes. The sequence goes on from NC_086015.1 coordinate 97,585,560, forward strand.
AAACCTCCCACACATTTGGTCACAGAAGTCTTCTTCTGTGTTGATTGTAGTTGTCATGGTGTGAACACATAGAAAAAATGGTTTGAGAGTTTTCTGAAACAAAATATAAAGTTTTTTTTTTCATTCTATCATTGAAGGTATCATTGTAGAAATTTTAAAAAGTCATATTGACTATCCATATATGGAGGAAGGGGCCTAGGACTTGGGGGAGAAGAGAAGAAAAAAAATCTTATATTTCATGTGTTTGCTTATGAATTCTTTCAAATGTTCATTCATCCATTCGACAGGTATTTATAGTGCCTCTCCTGTATGCCAGGCACTGTGTTAGGTTCTGAGGTTATAATAAGTTTCAATCCCCCAGATATGATCCACGCCTTCTTAGACCCTTTAGTTTTACCTCTATCCATGCTTGGGGGTGAAGAAAATTAGGGAACAGGCTGTAGAAAGTTAAGTGTTTCAGAGAGAATCCCATGAGTTCCTCACAGGATAGAAGCCAGGGCAGGTTGTCACTCTAAAAGACAAATGGTGGCAGTCAGAAATAAACTGTGAAGTGCGTCAGAACTTACTGGGATTCCTCAACATCATAAACAACAAAATTGAATAGACACAGATTGGATAATGACTTGCACTATTATAATTTGTACATTAAAGGAAAAGTGATGCAGAAAACTGGTAGTTATTCGTTTACTTATTTACCTGTTTCTTTCCTCCTTACTGCCCCTCCCACCCAATTAGGAGACTTGAGATACTGTCTTTCTATTCTTTTGTTACACTATTCTAACGGCTAGCACATTGCATGCACAAAGTCTGTGTTAAAAATTGTTTTCTCTAGGAACAAATAAATAAAAAAATTTAAAATCACCTAAGCTAAAGCTTTTGTTTAGCTACTGTATGTCTTTGGATATCAAGGGGTTTTGGAATTCAGAGAAGAACACATGGTGAATTTGATAATTTGAAAAATTGGGCAAGAATTTGAATATCACAGTGAGAGGGATGGGCACATAGTGGGGTTTTTTGAATGTGCCGAGAAACTTCATAGGCCACACACTTTTCCTAGAAAAATCTCTCTCTAACAACAACAGCTAGCATTTATTGAGCATTTACACTGCAGAAGTCACTATCCTAAATATGTTACCTGAATTAACTCATTTAATCCTCCCAGCATCACAGCCTGAGTTTTGTTCTATTATTATTCCCATTTCATAGATGAGAAGACTGAGGTATGGGAAGTAATATAGCTTATTGACTATAACACAGTTAGCATGCACCACAGCTGAGATCAGTGTGAAGAGCTCACACTCTCAAATACCACATGATGTTGCCTCCTTACACAATACAGTGTGAACCACGGTGGACAAAGTTTCTCATATCGTAGCATAGAGCACAAGAAGTCACAAATACTTCCTGAAGAAGGAAGAGTCTAAGGAAGTAGATCTTCTTAACCCTGAAAAATCTTTTCCGTAATTATTCTAGTTTATGGCCTGAATGTTTGTGTCCCGCTAAAATTCATATGTTGAAATTCTAACCCCCAAGGTGATGATATTACAAGGTGGGAAATTTGGGAAGCTATTAGGTCCTGGGGCCAGAGCCTCCATGAATGAGTTTAGTGCTCTTGTAAAACAGACCCCAGAGAGCTGCCTTTTCCTTCCCACCATGTGAGGACCTAATGAGAAGATACTGTCTATGAGCAAGCAAGCCCTCACCAGACCCCCCAAATGCCAAATCTGCTGGTTTATTGATCTTGGACTTCCCAGGCTCCAGAAGTGTGAGAAATAAATTTCTGTTGTTTATAAGTTACCTAGTTCATGGTATCTTGTTATAGTAGTCCAAACTGACTAAGACATAGAGAAAAACTGACTTGATTTTCCAAAGATTGACTAGGAGTAATCAAAATATAAATTGACACTACACTTAAAAGACTAGAATTTATAGACTTTTTGGTGGAATCCAGATATTGATTTAAAAGTTGTACTCTTTTTCTTTGGGGGAGAAGGAATGAGAGGAAAATAAATAAGAAGGAATGTTCAGTGGCCTCTGGTTTGAAATAAGTAATTAGTTTATTATTCCTATTGGGTTACTCCAGGGAGAGGTCGCTGTCTCTTTGCATCAGATGGTCCCAAATGGCTCCCATGCATATGCTGTGGGATCTGCATTTGGGCTTTCATGTGCATTTTTAGAGTGACAGAGGCTGTATTTATTTCTATTTTTAGTTATTTATTTTTTCCTAGGAAGTAGATGGTACACATTATGTTTTTTCTTCTGGATTTTATGAATTTGGGCTGACACATCAGTTCAGATGTTATCTTCAAAACATAAGCCCTAAGATCATGAATCATGATGTAGTATTACAAGGTAGCAATAATTTGATCAACTGTTTACAGCTGATTTCTCAGAAGGCTGCGTCTTTGTCTCTCAAGAAAATGACAAAGCTTTGGATGAGGTTTCATTTCAGGGGCTTGGAGGTAACTTAGTGTCTAACACCAAGTGGCAGGAATGTTTTAAGCTAAGACTCAAGTAAGAGATTCCCCTGAGGCAGATGCTGATGCTTTGTTTAACAAAGCAAACTATGAGTCCAAATTATTCATTACCATATTCATAAGTAATCTATTTAGTAAGATGGTATGAAGATAATAATAAAAACAAATATTGAATAAAGCTCTTTCCATGTCAACCTTTCCAGCACAAACAGTATGTCAGCTCATTGTTAGTCTGGAATAAACAATTTAAAATTAATGAGTATATCTCCTTATTGCTAGGTGAGATGCTAAGTAATTGGAAATATGTAGCCAGACTTCCCATGAAAGCTGTCTTACAAAAAAATGCTTGGTAAAGAAAGAGAGTTTATACTCATTTTTAATGGATTTGAGTATTCAAAATGTATTGTATGTGGTTCTCTTGCTTAAATGTAATCATAATTTGTATTCAAATGAAAGGAATTATCAACAATATTTGCCAGTATTTTTCTAATCCTTTCTTACTTCTTTCCATTCTTTGTTGTTTATATCTCCCTTTTTTATGATATTGCAGCTAGAGTCTGAAGGCAAGTTGCAAGCAGTAATCTGGTTGCACTTGTTTTTATATTCTCTTGATTTTATACCCTCCTTTGTGTTTCAGATTATTTGAGTAATTATTGTGCATAGCCTACTGCCATTTATAGCTATTCAAGAAGAAATATAAATCTGTTCCATTTTTGTATCTTGATTACTAACAGTATTTTAACAAGGTAGTAAAGTTCTTGATCCTGACATGTTAACACAGTGAAAGGCTATTTGCTCGCCTTGTAATCATCTCAGAAAAAGCTGAACTTTTTTCTCCTTGGGAAAGAATGAATAGAAACATTTTATTTATTCTTCCCTTATGATCTTCATTTTATAAAACTGGGAGAAAATGATGATGCGATACGAAGGGAATCTCTGCAGTCATAAGAACAAATCTTTATGAGGAAAAGTGAATTGTTATCTTTGTTCTTGAAAGTACAAAGTGGAAAGGAGTTCAGTAGGCTGCTGAAAGAAGGCCAAGAAACCTCTGTTGGGGAAAAAGAAAAGTCTGGAAAGTAAACTAAATTCTGTTGGAAAAGGAAAGCATTCTTAATTCTTCAAAGAGGGTACAACTACAATCAAGGCAGAGGAAAACTAGTTTTCCTTGATTGTAAAATAAGGGACAGAGAGAAGCAGGTGTCCCATGAAGATAATGATGCTCCAGGGAGGGACACTAGGAATGCATTTTCATAGACATGTGCCTTTTTATTCTTATTCTTAGAGAGGGCTCTTTAAATTGTATAAACCACATAAAACCGGGATCTGCCTTTGGATGCAGTGTTTGAACGACCAGTGCTCTTAAAAAACACAAACAAACAAGAGTTGACTTTGGATAAGGAGGCCAGGCAAACTAGAGGCAAGTTTTAAGTACTGAATGTATGCAGAGTACATTTACAAAATTTTGAAGTTCTTGTTTCATTAAAATTTACTTTATCTGTAAATGAATTATTTAAATATGCTCAGAAAGCTTCCCTCTGAAGTAATTTAAATTTTTAAAAGTTGTGAATTTGATTAGTCAATCCTTTTATTTTTAGAGCTGTCAAGGAAAAGATTTGTTCTAAGTGCCAAGAATCTGAGCCTATGGAATCTGTATTAAAGACTGTTTTTAACACACTTTAAAAATGTATCTTTATTTTAGTTTTTTCTTTCACTTATATATTCATAGTTATGAAGTACATGACAGAGTTCTGCTGAAGATCATATATTTACATCACACATGGATTAAATCTTAATATAACAAGTTCTTATCAGTGACAACGTTATTACATGTGAGCCTTAATGCTAGTTGAGCCTTTGGAGTTTTAAATGGATTTGTTCTGTAGGTTGGACAAAAACAGATAAAATTGAGTCTTCTGTTAAGTTTTACTTCTTTCTTATTGCAATTTATTGCACTTTCAATTTTTTTTTTTTTTTTTTTTTTTTTTTTTTTTTTAGATGGAGTCTTGCTCTGTCACCCACACTGGAGTACAGTGGTACAGTGGTGTGATCTCGGCTCACTGCAACTTCTGCCTCCTAGGTTAAAGTGATTCTCCTGCCTCAGCCTCCCAAGTAGCTGGGATTACAGGCATCCACCACCACACCCAGCTAGTTTTTGTGTTTTTAGTAGAGACAGGATTTCACCATGTTGACCAGGCTGGTCTCGAACTCCTGACCTCAAGTCATCCACCCACCTTGGCCTCCCAAAGTTCTGGGATTACAGGCGTGAGCCACCGTGCCCGGGCTGCATTTTCAAATTTTTAATTAGGAAATAGTACATGTTCATTATATAAAAGTCTGATCACTATAGAAATAAGTATTAAAGAAAGTTCCTATAATCTCATCCCTAGAGAAAACCATTTTTAAACAGTGCAGTTTTCAGCTTTTCCATAATTTTTTAATATTACTTTGTAAAAAATTAAATCATGGTATAAATACTAATTTGTAACTTGCATTTTTACTTATATCCTATTTAAGCATAATTGTTTGTACAGGTCAACTTTAATTTTCTAATGGCTATATATACATATATATATATCATATATATATGTATACCTCTGTTTAACTGATCTTCTGTTGTTGGTATTTCCTTAATTTCTCTCTATTACATTTTTCTAATGAATATCTTATGCATACACCTTCACTCACTTGTGGGAATATCTCAGTTTTATAGAACTCCCTAAGTGAAGCTGATAAGTCAAATGATATGAACCATCATCCATTTTTTGGTAGATATTGCAAAATTGCCCTTCAAAATGGTGGTACCCACTTACACTTTTAAAAACAATGTATGATATTGTGTATGAGTATTTTGGTTTCCCCATTTCAGTGACTGACAATTGGTTAGATTTTTAAAAGCTCATTGTTTTGATTTGTTATTTGCGTATTTTGCAATATATATATATTTTTACATAATTTAATTATGCTATTGGTTTATTTAATTGAATTGCCTTTTTACATCTTGACACATTTTTTCATTACTGTGTTTGATTTGTAGGAGCTCTATGTCTCTCTCTACAGATATATGTATATTTACATGTATGCATATATGAAATTATTTATGGTACATATTGCAGTTATTTTTATACTTTTCATTTGTCTTTTAAATTAATTCAAATTATATTTTATAGATCTAAGTTTCAAATACTTATGAACCTAAATTTATAAATTCATTTTTAAAGATCTCTTCACAGTTGCAGAGTTTAAAAAATTCTGATTCTTTTAGATTAAAAAATCAAAATCAGATTGATAATTTTTATATTGAAGTATAATACTTTTATGGTTTTTATTTTATCTTTTGCATTAAGACTTTTTATTCATCTCTAATTCAATTTGTATATGATATTTTCAAGTCTAGGCACTATTTATCTTAAATAATAATATTTGAACATTTACATTTACAAAATAAATAGAGATTTAACAAGATTTTTTTCAGTTTAAAACCTAATAGTATATCTAAAATATAATTTACCAAAGTCCAAGTTATATTTAACTTCTAAGAACTGCATATATTGCGTAATTTAAGGTATAAAGAAACTCCCATAGTTTCTAGTTTTACTGCTGTTTTTTATCCTTCGTTTTTGACACTGGCACTTTGCCGTCAAAGACATAGGGCTATTTCACATATTTCAAAAGGTATTTTGCCTTTATAAGTTTCAGCAAGAAGGAAGGTGGAAATTAGAGATAAGTGAGGGTAGAAGATGGAAGAATAAAACATAACCATAAAAGTCTCATTAACCCAAGGAATTGCTGAGAACCAGCCAGGCAGCCAACCACATTACCAGCATCTGTCACTCCCTGGTGACATATGACATAGTATTGTGTACAGGTTCTACTAAGAGTGAAAAGTTTACTTTTTAAAAAAAAATTGTATAAATTCACTAGAAATAAACAAGAGCAAATTATCTTGCTGCCAATTACCATCAAAAAAGCACCAACTTCCTATTGAAAGGGCTTGTTTAGGTCATTTTTTTCCCTATAGCTAGTATAAGAAGTTGGGCACATTAAACATGCATTGTTTGGGAACTTGCAAAAAAAATGCTTGTCTTCACAGTACTCTATTTCAATTCTCTTGATTGTTCAGCATAATTAAAATAAACAAACACATACAGCTTGTCAAACACTTCTGGAAGTTTCTCCTGACTCAGGCCTTCAGTGGCAAGAACACATTATAAACATTATAGGCACTCTTCATTTCAAGAAATATGTACTACAGGAAAGTTAAGTTTAGAGAATCTTTGAATAAATTGAGTAATGCTTTTCCCGTGACTTTGTATTTTCCAAGAGAAAATATTTAGGACAATTATGAAATACTGTCATTTTAATAATGGTGATGAGTATGATGATAATGTTAATAATGAAGTTGTTGGTAATTATAATATTATTCCATTATATTTGAGGAGTTCTGACATTACAAGACCTATCATTTATCAAAAATTCTGGTTACAATGCTGTGCAATATATAACTCCAGTATTTAATGGTATAAAACAACCATTTATTATGTTTATGGATTCTCTGGATCAGGAATTTGGAAAGGGCACAGTAGAGATGACTTTTCTCTGTTTTGTAATGTCTGGGGTCTCAACTGGAAGACTCCAAGACTGAGAGGTGGTATGATCTGAAGACTCATTCACTCACAAAACTGGTGGTTAATGATGGCTATAACTAAGGCCTTAGCACTTTCAGCTGGAACACTATTTTTGACTATTCAGACATCACCTGAGGTCAGGAGTTTGAGTTCAGCCTGGCCAACATGGCAAAAACCCAACTCTATCAAAAACACAAAAATTAGCCGGGTGTGGTGGTGCATGCCTGTAATCCCAGCTACTTGGGAGGCTGAGGTGGGAGACTCGCTTGAACCTGGGAGGCGGAGGTTGCAGTCAGTCGAGATGGTGCCATTGCACTCCAGCCTGGGCAACAGAGCAAGACTCCATCTCAGAAAAAAAAAAAAAAAGGAAATGTATTGCTCACAGTTTTGGAGGCTGGAAAGTCTGATGTGGGTTGGTAACAGCATAGAGGTAGACAGAATCACAATGGATATGACAGAAAGTGACTAGTCAAAAGCAGCACCTTATAGACAGCACCTGTTGCTGTGTCCTAACATGGCAGAAGGGGTAAAAAAGCTCCTTCAGGCATCTTGTATAAGGGAACAAATCCCATTTTGTATTATGGGTTCTGCCCTCATAACCTAGGCATGTCCCAAATGCCCCACCTCTTAATACCAACACATTGAAGATTAGATTTCATCACAAATATTTTTGAGGAACATAAACATTTAGATCACAGCCAACACCTACACGTGGGCTCTCCAAGTGTCCTAAGCTTTCCCACAACATGGTGGCTGGGTTCAAAGCGTGAGAGTTTTAAGAGAGTAAAAAGCTGGCAGAAGCCATATTGTCTTTTATGATCTTTATTATTTTATTTTATATTAAGCCCCTTCCATTTTAGTCTTTATGATCTTGACAGAAGTCAAGTAGTGTCACTATTACATTCATTGGGTTGAAGCAGTTACAAAAATTTACTCAGTTTCAAGGGGAAGTAGAATCAACTGTTTGATAGAGGAATACCAACTATAAGAACTATAAGAAGACAATGTGGTATGAAACTTTATATATAGTATACATTTTCTAGTCATTTTTAGAAGATATATATAGCCTATGCATCTTTAGAAAATATAATTTTCTACAATATTATATTCTACAATGGACAATTAATGGACAATCTTTTGTTAAATACTATAAATGCAACATTTTGTTTAAACTTTACAACTATGACACTGGCTTCATCTCCAGTTTACAGATAAGAAACCTGAAGATCAGAGAGGTTAAATAACTTAGTGAAAGTCACACATGTTAATAGAAAAGTCATAATTTGAATTAAAGACATTCTATTTCAAAGGTAATGCACCCATTTACTACATTAAAAGCGATCGTTTGTTGTTAAGTTTTCAAAAATAATTCTCAAAATGAGGATTTATGTCAAGGAGTTACGTGTCAGAAATCCAGATGTGCTTGGAAAACTTTGAGTAATAAATCATAGGAAAGATGTACTGGAAAGTAAGAAAGAACAGGAACCAGGCTCTACAGTTTTAGAACTAGTATTCTGGATAAATAGATTCTTTTTCAACCCACAATAATAGTTATAATGTCCCAAAGGCAGCTCTAGAAGACTGTCCTGCTTTGTACTAATTGCTTTCTGTCGTATCTATTGTGATTCTGTCTATCTCTATGCTGTTACCAACAACAGCTGACTCAGTGACTTGTCTACTTTATTGTCTGAATTACTGTTTGTGTCTCACAAACTCTGAAAGAGGCTCTGATTTGATGTAGTAGTAAAAATCCCACAAAGAGTGCCTTTATTGGTCAGTCTCTAGGGGCTGGCATCCATTCCTGGTCTATTCAGTGGTTGCCAGTATTTCAGATCACATGAGAAAATCCTGACCATCACCTCTAAAGGACAAGCCCTTAGCTCCATTCTCAGATGGTGGCTTCTGGTGGGGTTAGCTGTCAAAGCATCATGGACTATTCAGTACTGAAACTTTAAATAGAGAGAATTAAACTGTCCTATATCCTTCTAACCTCCAAGGAAGCAAAAAAGTTATTATTTGGTGTATTTTTCTGGACATACCAATTTATGGACATTTTTTGCCAAGAAGTTCTAGGCAGTAGTAACTTATCGTAGCTGCCTACAATAGACGCTACACATTGTTTCTGGGTATCACTGAGAGAAACCATTGTAAACCTGAACTAAGACCCACCCCAGGTGGCATTACAATCACCCAGATTCTCCGCTAAAGGCCCTGCAAAAGTCCCTACAAAATTACCTACTTGTGGGTACTGGAAGGAACCCCTATAGGAAGTAGCTGGATTGTGAGGCTTGAGGGTCACCAATCTCCTCTGATATCCCAGTGTGATTTTTTTTTTGAGATATGTAATTTTTTTTTTGAAACAGGGTTTTCCTCTGTCACCTAGGATGGAGTGCAGTGGTGCAGTCACAGCTCACTGCAGCCTTGACCTCCTGGGTTCAAGCAATCCTCCCATCTCAGCCTCCTGAGTAGCTGGGACTATAGGAACACTCCACTATGCTTGGCTTATTTTTGTATTTTTTGTAGAGACAGGGTTTTGCCATGCTGCCCAGTCTGACAGGATGAGTTACTTTTATTAGCATGAAAAAGGAAAAAAGCTCCCCCAAGAATTCTTTCAAGATTCTCTCATTGCAGGTATTACTAGCTCCCTATTAGGAAAGCTAATAAGTTATTCAGATATTTTGGGACAAGGATAAAGCAGACACTGAAACTAAATTCCGTTTCATCCCTTACAGTGTCTGTGGAGTGCACAATTCTGGAAAGAGTTAATAAAATTTTGACTAATGGAGGATATATAAACTAAAGCCAAATAAATGCAGAAGCTGGAAATATTGGGAATGGGTTACTTAACAATAAATTGATTCTGTTGTTATTTTTAATTGATTAGGCTTGAAACCTCACTTCTTATGAATATTTCTTAAAAAGTTACCAGAAGAAAATAGAATAAAATCAATATTCAATTCACTTGTCACAAATAACTTTATTGCCTTCAGTTACTAATCCCATTTATCTCAAAGAGGTGAGCAGACATCGCTGAAAGCTCCCATTTACCAGTGACAGAAGACAGCCATAAAGCTGACTTTTCTATTTGTAGTTAGAGTCCAAAATGCTGAAATAGACTATAAGAAAATGTGTTCTGTTCCTAGAAAACAATGCAGCTTGTGTGACTCTTTACGCACTACATTTTTTCTTTTCCTTTTCCCTTCAGGGATTTTTCTCAAACTTAATTCTCAGCTACCTAATACTGAACAAATCTCAGTAAATTATACCACGTGGTAGCTTGTTAGTGAGTTCAGAAAACTGGGATTCATATTTGACATATTTTTTTCACCACATTTTCCATATTGTATTTGCCACTAAGTCCTCCTAATTTACTTCCAAAATGTACGTCAATGCATACCTTTTATATCCATCTCTGCTGCCACCTTTCTAATGCAAGCCAACATCATCTCTTATCTGAACCGTTGTAGTAACCTCCAAATTCATCTCATTTTCTCTCTTGACTCTTTCCAATCTATTTTCTGCAGAACAGCCAGAGAATTATGTTTAAATCATCAATTGAATCCAATGTTATTTCCCAGCTTAAAAACTTTAAGTGGTTTTGCATGACATTTAGAATGACGTCTAAACTTGTAATTTTTGGCTACAAGGCCTCAGTGGAAATGTTTTCCCTACTAAGACTATGTATGATGAACAATTTTGATTTGTGTCTGCTGATCCAGAAATCTAGGAGTAGAGCGATTTCAGGGCATTACCCACTCAATTCTCTTTCTACAGTTGGTTGCCCTAGCTTCTTTTGGGTGGACAACTAGTAACTTCACATTCTCAAACTGCTCACTCTCCTTTAGGCCCAGGAACATAACAGTTTCCAGCTGTTGCTAGCTCTGGAGTTACCAAATCTTCATTTATTTTTTCTTTGCACTTCATGTCCACTTCTTCTTAAGTAGTCTTTTATTAAACTTTTCACAAATTAGCCAGATTGCATGTGCAATCTCTTTTCTGCAAGGAAATTGACTAATAAAGTATCTGGTGGTAGGAGTGACATAAGAAATTGTTTCTTGAATTGAATAGTTCCACACATTTGAGGAGCACATAGATTGTCTTCTTAGAAGTAGGATAAGACACTAGTAACCCATAACTTAGAGAGTTTTTATAATTCCTCAAATTTTCACTTGTGTGGCACAGGCTAAAGAGCAGTTAGAAGGTGAGGGACTGGAAAATCCAGTGCTGTGGCATTTGGTTCTATAGTAACAATATTGATTATAATGATTGTGGATCACCTGGCTATTTCCATAGGCTCTAGAGATCATACATGGTAAAAGGGACAAGTTTTAGATAATGAAAACACAATCCAGAACACAAAGAGGAAATCAGAAATGTTCAAGGGCATCTTTGAGGAAGCCTCTCATTTCCTGTAGTCACATGACAGATATGGCTGAAAACCACGCCTAGGATCTGACTGTAAGGGTTGCAGAGTTACAGTATCAATTCAAAGCTTAATCTCCGGGGCATAGAAGAATCTTACCTCCCAACCTCAGCTGAGTGAATAAGAATTCATTCAAGATGAAACTTTTAATGACTGCTATTGGTGTGAATTGCCTCACAAAGAAATGCCAATTCTCTTTGTTACCCACCTTCACCATCCTTCATGACTCTCATGTCTATAATGGAAGTTGGATCTCAACATGGCACAGATGGAGACATTCAAGGTCTACTCTGGAAAAATAAAGGTTGTATGCCCAAAGGTTTGTAGGACCACCCCAGTTTGTGTTAGCAGGAATCAGGATAATGTATAAGATTGGATTCTATGGGTGTTAGACCAAGGAGGATGAAAAACATTGTTTGATTGGACAATGTTGGATAAAATGATTGATACGCCCAAAAAGATCACAGAATTTAATGTGCAGGCGTATGCACCTACAAACAATTTAATCAATTAGGTTGTCTAATTATAGGTGAGTCATTGGTGGCCTACCATCAATAAGGTAGAAATACTGCAACTTCCATGGCATAATGTAGAAGGAGTTAAAAGGTCCAGGGAGATAGCCGTGTTGAATTCATTTAATATTGCAAACTGTTCAGATACTTCTCTAACCATACCTGTCCAGAAGGAGAGAGAAACTCTCTTAATTACACGTTTAAAAATGCCTTGGTAAAGGGTCATTAGTGTCCTTGAACAGCTCTGTGGTAGGTACCCTCTGTAGGCTGGAGATCATGGTGTGAATGCCCATTAGCTCATTCTTGTTAACCAGAGAAATCCCAACTTTGTACTCTGTGGATTTCAATATTAGCTAACCATTAATACTCTGAATGGGAGATTTAAAGAGCAGAGATTAAAATCCCACTTCCAATATGCAACATCCTTGTAGTACTCACTCTCATTTGACTGAAGGTTGTGAGTCAAAAGCCTTGAAAATAAAAAATAATTTTATTGATTTTAAACAATTTGGTGATTTTCTTCTTGTGTGTTTTCAGTGATAATAATTCAAAATTGTTTTTGCTTTTGAGCTTTTAAAACCTTTCTTAAAAACAAAGTGTATGCCCACACACACACGAGTGAGTACTCTTCGTGTATATATGTAAATTGCAAAGTATATATATGTATATAGTGTATATATGTGTGTGTGTATACACTTTGCAATATTCATATATATAAAGGGATACTCAATCTTTTCATACACACACACACACACAGAAAGATTGAATATTCCTTATCTGAAATGCTTGGGACCAGAAGTGTTTCAGATTTTGAGTTTTTTTCAGATTTTGGAATATTTGTATGTACGTAATGAGATATCTTGTGGATGGGACCCAAGTCTAAACACAAAATTTATTTATGTTTTATATAAACCTTATACAAATAGTGTGAAGGTAATTATATAAAATATTTTAAATAATTTTTTGCATAAAACAAAGTTTGCCTACATCTAACCATCAGAAAACAAAGGTGTACTATCTAAGGCACTTGTGTGAACAACCTGGTTGTTTGGAATCGCCCTCATTCCTGACTCTGAATTTATATATGACTGCTAAGCAATCCTTTCCTTACACTTACACATAAGTACATAAGAGTAAAAATATGACATACCATTAATACAATGAAAAAATAATATGTTCAAGGCAACTAAGCAACACAGTAGCATCTCCAGAATACTTGTATCAACTGTGAAACAACAGCAACAACAAACAACAACAGGCTTTCGGTCTCCATGTATGATGCTGCAATTTGATTAAACGGTTACTAGACACTGTATTCTATTTTTTTAAGTGAGAAGAAACATCAGAAAAGTTAAGAGACCAGGAAAGGGGTCTTCTAGGCATAAGGAGGCATTCTGCTGGATGGCTTTGTAAGTGTTTCCTTCAGAGTCATTCACCTCATTAACAATGTTTTTTTCTTAGAAGTCTCTCTTTGATTTTATAAACGGACATAATTTCTTGTTGTATTATGAATATACATTGCTCTTGTCCTTCAATAAGCCCATCATACGTTTTCAACATGTTGTCTGTAGGCACATTTTTTGCAGTGTTAACACTGTTGTCTTCATCATCACTATTATTATGGTCACTTTGCTTTGGAACCATTTTGGCTATTTCACCATTAGTCAATGAATGAACAACGGGAGCCTCAATATCTATGTTAAAAATTTCTTCAAGATTCACTTCTTCCAGCTTACTGATGGACTCTGAAAGTAGAATTTTTTGTGTGTGTATGTAAGGAGGTCACACATTATGTTTTTTCTTTTTTTTTTTTTTTTTGAGACGGAGTCTTGCTCTCTCGCCCAGGCTAGAGTGCAGTAGCGCTATCTCGACTCACCGCAAGCTCTGCCTTCCGGGTTCACGCCATTCTCCTGCCTCAGCCTCCCGAGTAGCTGGGACTACAGGTGCCCGCCACCACGCCTGGCTAATTTTTTTGTATTTTTTAGTAGAGACCACATTATGTTTTTTAACTTAACCTATAGAATCCTTCAAAGTCACCATCTTGTTCAGCATCATCAATGAATATAGTTGCAGGCCAGAGGTTGTGCTGGGCATGCACAACTCTGTCTTTAGTGATTGTATTCCAAGTGCCGGCAGCAGCATATATCGCATTCTTCATTTAAAGCTCCTTTTGAAAACCTCCCACGCCTTTGCCTCTGTTCACTGCTGCTAGCATGCTGTTTTTGTACTTACTCTTCATTGGTCACATAGCTGAATTAATGAAGTTACTTTTAGGAGAAGGTATATGGAATAAACATTATTTTTGATGAGCATTTCAGAAGGGGGATGAGTTAAGAAATAACAAAATCTTGCAGTCATCACCCAGTCCAGCTTCTCTGCAGTAAGCAGGAGTCACTGGTACAAAATATTTGTAAAACAATCAGAAAAGATGTCTCTGGTGATCCATGCTGTTTTGTTAGCATAGTAATGGGCTTGTAAGAAATTCACTCCTTGGAAACAGTGAGGACACGGCGTTTCCCTATCACAAGTTTACACTTATGTATACTTGCTGCATTAGCACACGTCAGTACAGTTATTCTGTCCTCGGGATCCTTAATTCCTGTAGGGAAACCTCTAGCTTTAATCAGTGTCTTTCTTGGGCAATAATGCCCAAGCATTGATTTTTTTAAATCAGAATTGTAGACTGGTTTTGGAATCAACTTTTTGTCAGTGATGACCTTGGCAAACTCGTTAATGAATTTCTTTTTGTTTGTTCATTTGAGACGGAGTCTTGCTCTGTCACCCAGGCTGGAGTGCAGTGGCTCGATCTCGGCTCACTGTCAGCTCTGCCTCCTGGATTCACCCCATTCTCTTGCCTCAGCCTCCCAAGTAGCTGGGACTACAGGCTCCCGCCACCATGCCTGGCTAATTTTTTTGTATTTTTAGTAGAGACGGGGTTTCACCATGTTAGCCAGGATGGTCTCAATCTCCTGACCTCGTGATCCACCCACCTTGGCCTCCCAAAGTGCTGGGATTACAGGCATGAGCCAACGTGCCTGGCCGTTAATGAATTTCTTACTTGAATTTCCCTATGATCAGCAGATGCATTATTACCACAAATCTTAATGTCGTGTCCTTTTTAAAATTTCCACAACCAGACTGTTGAATAGTCACAGCTTCTTTCAATTTTCAGTTCATCATGATGTTTGCTGTTTCATAGTCAGCATACCATTAAGTGGCTTGTGTTCATTGCAAAGCTGATAGATCAACTCTTTCAATACACAATCAGGATCTCCATTTTTAGCTTCATGTGATGTTTTTCTACTTTTTATTAACTTCTGTTCATCAACTTCAGCACAGAACTTCAGCAATTTATCCTTCTGTTTCTTCAGGTGATTTAGGCTGGTCATTCCGATATTATGCTCTTCTGTAATATGTTTCACACTTACACCAGTGTCTAGTTTCTCCAACAGCTTGACTTTCTGTGCTTCCTCTTTTTCTTATCACTGTTACCCATAGGGGTATCTACAGGTCTTTTTGAAATTTTCAGTAATACTTTTACACCACAGAATAGAGAACAAGCAGAGAAACATAGTATTTTGTGTTCTATTTTGTGAGCATTGCTGTAGGTTATGGCCTCATCTGGGGTACCCTGGGGAAGCTGCTGTTGGCACATCCCACCTGCACATGTGCCATTTTATTACCCTTTGTAGGTGTGCTTGTGTAGGGGAATCTGTGCATGCACAAAAAAGATATATCACAGCTGGAGAGGGCTGGGATGGTCTTTTTTCCCTTAGGGACGCTGAACAAACTTTGTTGTGTGTCTGCATTTTGACTGCAACTCTTCACATGAGATCAGGCATGGAATTTTCCACTTGTGATGTCATGTCAGCACTCAAAAGTTTCGGGATTTTGGAGCATTTCAGATATCAAATTTTTGGATTAGGGATACTCAACACGTGTGTGTGTGTGTGTGTGTGTGTGTGTGGGTGGGTGTTTATGTATAATTTGATGAAAGTTAAAAGAGGAATGTGAATAAGCATGAGGAAAAAATTAAGACACATGATTGGAAATCCACTGGTCAAAATGATTAGCTTATTACTTTTAGAACTGCCCTTAATCATTCAGAAAGAAAGGTGATGAGTTACTACTATCAGAGGGACTGTGTCCTCCAGGAACCACAAATAATATTTAGTGGCTCAGTAATTACTTTAATCAATTCCTAACTACCGTAAGATACGAGTTATCAGGATCTGATAATTGGTAGGTGTTGACAAAAGAAAGTTGCTTTCTAAAGTATCCTATTTTTTCTTTCGCTAAAAGCCTAGTAAAATAAAAGTGGATGTTAAATTTATAATTTTTTTATTTCTGGGAAGAAAGAACATGCATATTAAGAAAAACAATACTGTGATATCATAAATACAGATTAATAAAATTTACCAAACTTGTGAGTGAAGGTTTTCTCAGGACAACAGACTTAAGGTCACAGGAAAATCTTCACCATCTTGCTGGAAATCAAGTTTTCAGAGGTAAACATAACAGCAATAACAACAAAAAGATAACTAACATTTGCTGAGAATTATACACTAAGCCCTGTGCATTAAGTGCTTTATATGGATAATCTTTTGAAATCCTTAGATCAAATTACTCTCTATGTGGTATGGTACACAACTTCACAAATGAGGGAACTTGGCTTACAGAAGTTAAGTAATTTTCCCATGGTCACACAGGTAGTAAAAATGACTAAGACAGGATTGAAACCAAGACAATGTTCTTCAAATCCAGTCTATGTTAAACTGTTTCCCACTTATGGTGCTTCAAGGGAATTGTAATTATGGTACTGGGTGGGGACAGCAGAACTAGCAGAAATTTGGGGGTTAATATTCTGAAAGAAGTATAAAATTTGAGGTGAAAGAAAATTTAGAAGCCATCTAGTTAAACCATCTCCATTTACTGATAAAGAACACGAGGCCCAAAGAATATGATGTAGAACCCAGATTGCCTGGGTTCACCTCTTACAAACTATGAAAATTTGGGCCTCTTGATTCTTCTGTTTTCTCACCTGTAAAATGGGGATGGTACTAGAACCTACCTCAAAGGGTCATTTCAGGATTCAATGTCATCTATAATACATGTATCTAGCTTCACCCATTCGAATGTTTGTATATAGGAACAAAAGAATTCATTAAGTATAAGAGTTAGGTGAAATGACTAAATAAAAGATTACTTACACGTGTCACTTTATTTTCTAATTCTTAGGGATATTAGAATAGAGAATAAGGAAGCATCTGGCCAGAAGCATATAGAGCAAAATCAAAAATCAAATTCAAATCATCAGCATGAGTACAGGTTATATTTTCTTTTGGTTTCTTGGGACTAATTTATAGACAGGAGGTTTACTATCTATCAGAGTACACCACTTAAAAAGTAACAGAAAACTCTATCAACATTTGACTCTCCAAACTAAACAGTTATTACCTTGGTTAAGAAAAAATACTTAATAAGCAGTTGTTGGCATTGGTTTATCTATTTAATCATGCCAAGGTTGCTGTCTCTGAAATTTTATTGCCCTTTCTCTCGGGGTCTCAAGATGGTTATTGGAGGTCCAGAAATTATGACCTCGGTCAAGGCAGGAAGAAGGAGGAAGGGAATGGTGTTAACCTCTTCTGTCCCTTTATCAGGAAAAGCAAAAGCATTTCTAGAAAACCTCAGCCCACACATGTGAATATAGCATTTGCCGGACCCAGGGTCACCATGTTGTCCAAGTGGCTTTCTAGGGTAGACAGGAAATGGAGAGCGAGTTGTAAGTGGATTTTGGCTAGTCAACAGTATTATTTTATTTGATGCTTATTATATTTAGGCCACATTTATACAGAAGCTAGGGTATATATTACTGGAAATGGGTAAAGAAACTGCCACTTGCAGAGTAACGATGAACTTCAACACTGTATGTTAGGCACTTTATGGTCATTATTTTATTTATTCCCCAAAATACCCTTTGAGAAAATAAATAAAATGAGATTCAGGAAGATGAAGCCTCTTACAAAGATTTTATACGTAATATTCTTTGAACAGAGGTCCGACCAACTTGAAAGTCTGTGTTTAAATTGAAACATAAAACAATGAAGAAAGCTGTAGAATAACAGCCACCAGTTAGTGAATGCTTACTAAACATCAGGCATCACCAAAGCTAACACATTTAGAATCAAATTGCCACATTTATCCTTACAACAACAATCCTGTGAGGTATTCATATCCCCATTTTATAGATGGATAAATGGAGTCTAAAGAAGTTGGCTAAATTGTCCAAGGTAACTCAGCTAAAACTTTAAGGCTGGAGTTAGTATCCAGGTTTTGTCTAAATCCAAGCAATTTGTTCCCAACAATGAAAACAATTTTCCATTTTCATCTATACTTAGGAGAGTGTTGTCTAACCTGCCATCTTAACATGATGATTCTAAAGGTATACAAAATATAACCATGTAGGTGTTGGAAATGTCCAGTTGGATGTTTCCCCACTTAACTGCTATATATGTCAGGATAAAGTCCCAAGCAAATGGTCTCAGGAGAAGGAAAATGGATGTACCTAATTCCAGGGAAGTCTGGCATAGGTACTCTATCTTACTGATGATCTGGAATAGCCTTGAGGTTAAAAAAGACAGTTAAACAGAGGAAGTTGTGATGAAACAACCTGTTCTACTCCTATAAACAATGTCATATAGTCTTCATTTAAAGCTTTTTTTTTTATTATACTTTAAGTTCTGGGGTACATGTGCAGAATGTGCAGGTTTGTTACGTAGGTATACACGTGCCATGGTGGTTTGCTGCACCCATCAATCCATCATCTACATTAGGTATTTCTCCTAATGCTATCCCTCCCCCCTCCCCCACCCCAAGACAGGCCTCGGTGTGTGATGTTCCCCACCCTGTGTCCATGTGTTCTCATTGTTCAACTCCCACCTAGTGAGAACTTGTGGTGTTTGGTTTTCTGTCCTTGTGATAGTTTGCTTAGAATGATGGTTTCCAGCTTCATCCATGTCCCTACAAAGGACATGAGCTCATCCTTTTTTATGGCTGCATAGTATTCCATGGTGTATATGTGCCACAATTTCTTTATCCAGTCTATCGTTGATGGGCATTTGAGTTGGTTCCAAGTCTTTGGTATTGTGAAGAGTGCTGCAATAAACATATGTGTCCATGTGTCTTTATAGTAGAATGATTATAATTCTTTGGGTATATACCCAGTAATGGGATTGCTGGGCCAAATGGTATTTCTGGTTCTAGATCCTTGAGGGATCACCACACTGTCTTCCACTATGGTTGAACTAATTTACACTCCCACCAACAGTGTAAAAGAGTTCCTATTTCTCCGCATCCTCTCCAGCATCTGTTGTTTCCTGGCTTTTTAATGATCCCCATTCTAACTGGTGTGAGATGGTATCTCATTGTGGTTTGGATTTGCATTTCTCTAATGACCAGTGTTGATGAGCTTTTTTTTCATGTTTGTTGGCCATATAAATGTCTTCTTTTGAGAAGTGTCTGTTAATATCCTTTGCCCACTTTTTGATGGGGTTGTTTTTTTCTTGTAAATTTGTTTAAATTTTTTTGTAAATTCTGGATATTAGCCCTTTGTCAGATGGATAGATTGCAAAAATTTTCTCCCATTCTGTAAGTTGCCTGTTCACTCTGATGACAGTTTTCATTTAGAGCTTTTTAAATACAAATAAGACAGTAGGAATAAAAACACATAAAAAACCCCCAGCACCCTAACATCAATGTTTCTCAAAAGGTCAAACTTATCATTCTCTTTGGTGTGTTAGAACATTCCAGTACTAGCGGCTATATAGAAATGAGAAAAGCCAAGTGTGAGACATTGCCTTTGCTGACGATGTGATAATAGTTGTATGTGCTTATCAGGATGTTTAGACTGGTCACTCTTTGGAGGTGAAAGGATAAAAATGATGTTTTTTTTTTTTTCTGTATAAATTGACTTTATTTATTTATTTATTTTGAGATAAGCTCTCACTCTGTCACCTAGCCTGGAGGTCAGTGGCACAATCACAACTCACTGCAGTCTCAACCTCCCAGGTTCAAGCCATCCTCCCACCTCAGCCTCCTGAGTAGCTAGGGCCACAGGCACATGCCACCATACCCGGATAATTTTTTTTTTTTTTTGGAGAGATGGGGTCTCCCTGTGTTGCCCAGGCAGGGTCATGTACTCCTGGGCTCAAGGGATCCTCCCGCCTGGCCTCCCAAAGTGCCAGGATTATAGGCATTAGCCACTATGCCCAGCCTGTAAACTGACTTTATTTAATGGTTCTTTGAAGTCCTAAACTCCTTTAGGGGCAGTTGTAAAGGGTTTCCCAAAGAAATGTTTCAACATCTTCCACTCTGTAGACTAAAAACATTTGCCTTGAGGGCATCAAATACACAGGAAAACAGAGCACATACAATAGCTGACCACAACTTCCAAAGGAAAAAATAATAAAACAAAAAAAAGAATGAGATTTTATTGCCAGCACAACTATGATGAGTTTACAAAATATATTCTCTGCCATAGGTATCCAGCCTAAACATCTGAATAACCTTGTATCTCAAGGTGTCTGTCCATTGATCTGATTGTTATTGATTTGGTCAGTCCTTATGGGTGAACTGTCCCCTCTAATGATCAGGAAAAGTCACTTGACGCAACACTAATCCCAAAGAGGAAGTCATTAGGCATTTTGAGTCCTTCTGGTTCCCTTCATTTAACAACCATTCCTTTCTGTAGCTTGAAGCTATAAATGCATGACATTACATTGCAATGTTAACAGTTTTTTCCCTTGTTACTATAAGACAAACACATAGATATTGAATCTTTGTGTTTTTCAGAATAATTCAAATATATAGAACTCCACTCTGAGATTCTAACAATAATATGTTCAATAATGGTGTGGCCTCTTTAGTCTAATGATAATAATTACAAATAGTAGTCATAACTAACATTTATTGAATTATTGTTAAGTACTAGACTCTAAGTATTTTATTAGCCTTCTTCGGAGGCCGAGGCAGGTGGATCACGAGGTCAGGAGTTCAAGACCAGCCTGGCCAAGATGGTGAAACCCCATCTCTTCTAAAAAAAAAAAATTACAAAAATTAGCCAGGCGCAGTGGCAGGCATCTGTAATCCCAGCTACTTGGGAGGCTGAGGCAGGAGAATTGCTTGAACCCGGGGAGCAGAGGTTGCAGTGAGCTGAGATCGTGCCACTGCAATCCAGCCTGGGTGACAGAGCAAGACTCAATCTCAAAAAAAGAAAAAAAAAGTATTAGCCTAACTTTACTTAATCCTCTCAGCAACCTTATAGAATATGTGCTCTTGTTATTTTTATTTCATAGATGAACAAATGATTCCCAGAGAGATAAATAACTTGTCCAGGATTGCACAGCTTATAAGTGGAAAACTCACCTGAGTCCGGAGGCTCAATATATAATAATGATGCTAGAGATTGTGCAGCTAACCTAGAATTTAGAATTTTAATTTTAAAATTATCAAATGACATTTAATTATAATAATTTTCTGATGAGAAAGTGGGAGTGATTATGGCCATTGCTTCTCAATTCATTGCAATGCCTTTTACTTAGCTGGTGCTCCAGTAAATGTTTGATGAATGAAGAAATGAACCAATAATAAAATACAGAGGAAGTGCTCGTGCTTGAGTCATTTAGAATAATTGTATTTCCTTATTGTCTTCAACCATATTAAAGCATTGCCATGCGGATATTTGCTTATCTGCGGAGTCTGATTTTAATGATTTGCATTGTTGCCTATTAGTACATGGATCATCCATGTTCCATGTTATTTTTTTCTATTAAAAACGTGTTTGTGCCACCTTTGGTTTCATTCACATCCTCTTGACAGATAAACTAGTTAAAGGGCATGGAATCAAAGCCCTGAGCTGACTGAGCAGAAACAAACATTCACCTGGGCAGCAGGATAACTCCTTCAAGAGGCAGTCGTCTTCTCTGCTTGCTGTCTGGAAGAACAACTTTAGAACCTGCTGTCATGGCAATTTCTCCTTAGGAAATCAGGTCGTGGTCCCAATTCAACAGTGCGTCTTTTACAAGGATTTGGGACCAGTGCTCCCAGGTTTTACAAGTAATGAGAATACATATTTTTCCTTTAGGGTAATCAATGAAAATAACAGCTGTAAAAAATTAAACTGCTTTCTCTTTGAGATTTGGAGAAAATGAATTTACAAAACTTTAGTATATAGTATCACATTCTTTGAAGAAAATGAATACAAGACTGATTACCATACCTGTTTCTCATTGTCTAAATTCCAAACACCTTGGTTTGGTATTCAAGGCTTCCAAGCTCTAGCCCCAATATTATTCTTAGTCTTAAGTCCACCTTCTTCTATATGTATGTTATGCAAGACCAAAATGGATTATACATTGATTCCTGGATATTTGCTATATTTTCAGTTCTTCAACTCTGCTTGTAGAAATCCTACTTATTCTTCTAAGATGCAACTTCCTTTATGAAGTACTGATTGATGACTCCAAATAAAGATGATGTGTTCTTCTTCTGAATCCCTTAATACTTTGTGCTTCTCTTATAATACTAAGTTCAAGATAAACCAAGTTCTATTTTTACTGTAAATCTTTATATATTTGCCATTTGTAAGTTCCTTGAGGGCAAGAGAAATAGCATATCCTTCTGGAAGGAGACTGCTGGGGAGTCTTAAATTGATCTGGTTTGGAATTGTGGAATTAGGTCTGATGAACAAGAATAAGAGAATAGAGGGTTCAATAGGATAATAATTGGTATTTTAGAAAGGCTAATTAAAGTTAATTCAATTTAAAAGAAGATCAAAATTTCATAAGTAAATGCTATTAAAAATTTTGTTGTCTTTGGATGTGAAAGTAAGTTTATTTTTTCTTACATTTAATATAATTTATATTTGACTATACTCTATTAGAATGAACAAAAAAAGTTCAAAGAATTTTCCGCTTAACTTTGCAAAACTATTCATCGATTTTCCTAAACATTCTCTAAATCTCTCAATATTCAGATTATTCCTTTTAAAATTGCAAATAGCATTATTACTCTTGAAGACATCTCATCTTCAACTATTAAATGTCTAGACTTGGCCATTTCCTAATTTGTTAGTGATTGTTCTTGTGATTCAAGTAATCTCCAATACCATTCTCATTAATTTCATAATATTTTAAATATTTTACTAGAAATGTAATATCTTTTTAAAGTACTTAGTATTACGTTTGCATTTTAGGCTAATACTCATTGAGAGACTGGTAGGCAAACACGTTGAACTAAAGAGCTGTAGTAGATAATGTCCAATGGGGAAAAATGTTTGAGTAGAGACTAACTGCAAGTGATCAGTTTACTGTGCATACCTTTATGTTATTCTCCCTACTAGAGCATTGGACAGTGAACACTCAGATGAGACTCATCTCTGTTATATGTTTGAATTGACTTTTTCTTCCTATTTTTTTCCTTGGCATTCTACTGGGGATCATTGCATATGAATGTGCAGTTTATGTCTGTAGAAAGTGCCAAACTGAGGGCAACTGGGCAAACGCACAAATGCCCCTTGGAGAAGAGATACCTTCTTCTTTGCACAATTCCATGCTCACCTGTGGCAAACCTTTAAAAAATATAACAAAGGCACCACATACACCAAAGCTGGCCCTGGTTCCATAATTCTCTTCCTCATTCCACTTCAACCAGCCATGTCATTTTGCAGGTTCTGGTACATTCCATGCAAACTGCCTCCACAGGGCCTTCAGACTTACTGTTATGTTCCCCCCACCCCGCCCCACTGCCTTTTTGTTTTCTAAAACATTTGAAAGTAAGTTGCAGACATCATGCTATTTTATCCTAAATGCTTCAGCACATGCCTTATAAGAACAGCATCATGCTTCCACAGGAACATTAGTTTTCATATCTGAGAAACTGAACATTAATAATATTATTCAACATACAGTTCTATTCAAAGTTCTCCAATTGTTTTATGTGTTTCCCCTATAAGTTGTGTGAATGTGGTTTTTAATATTTTTACTTTTTAGAATCTAACCAGGGATCACAATTTGCCTTTGGTTATCATGTGTTCTTAGCTTCCTTTAATCTATAATCATCTCTTTTGTTTTGTTTGTTAATTTGTTTGGCCTTTCGTATCTTGACAGTTTTGACAAATTCAGGTAAACTGTTCTGGAAAATGTTCCACAATTTGGAACACATCAGGTTAAATATTTTGTTCAGGAATATGACAACAAGGTGATATTGTGGCTTCCCATTGTATCATATCAGGAGGTACATAATGGTAATTTGTCCCATTATTGGTGATGCTTACTTTGATCCCTGGGCTAAGATGTTCTCACTATTGCAAAATTTCCCTTTTTTTCCTTCATAATCCATAATAATCTGTTGGGTGAAATGCTGACAATGTGGAGGTTATTTTACTCTATGTTTTTAAGTAATATTTGATGATTGTTGCCTAAATCAATTCTGAAATTGTTTGCAAAATAGTTATTTTCTAATTGTATCATTTCTTCCACTTATAGTAGCTGGCATACTTTTTTTGAGGTTTTTTTTTTTTTTTTCCTACTACCCCCTCTATATTTAGTTGACTTAAAATGCAATATGTTATGATTTTTTTTCTTTAATGCTCAAATAGTCTCAAATTTGGTCAGCTGGATCTTTCAAACTTGTCCTTATGCCTTTTTGTTATGTCCCCATTAATCATTGAGGACCTTCTTGTTTTCTGACATTATAAGAACATTTAAATTCATCAGTGATTTTTCTTGCCCTCAGCCATTCTTCCAAGGAACTCAAGTTCCTTTATGGGGAGAATGGTATTTAGAAACTAAGATGTTGGCACCAGATGAGCACATCAATGTTAGGTTGGGCATGACCAATTTCCACTTCTACTGTATCTGGTCCATTTCCATTCCTCTTTCTCTTGTTCCCACTTATCTAATTTTGGATTTTCTGCAATTAAAGCATTTCCTTCCTTTGCATTTTCTGTAGTTAAGCAGTTAATTTCATGTGTTTCTATCTAAAATTATATGTGATTCCTAAAGATTGGCAAGTGGTGAGAATCCCTCCGTCTTCATCTGACAATGAGAAAGCTCTAAAATTCCACACGTTATTCAAGTATTTTGCAGTCACCTCTGTTTGTCTTTCATCTGATTTTTACAGATGTTCTAAAGTTCCCAAAATAAATAGAGGTAACCAGTGAATCACAATATCTGGAAGATAAAGCAAATGCTTACCTGTTTGCTTTGCCATCTGCTCCATTTTAGATTGGATCAGTACATATTCAGTTTCCCCAAACAGTATGCACTTCTCAAATACCCATGGTGACTGGCTCCAATTCCATCTGGTTGTTTCTGATTATTTCATTACAGCTGTTCAGATTTATAAACCCAGCAATTAAAAGAACTTAGACATGTTAATACTTATGTAGCCCTTAACCACCATGCCTCAAAAGAAAAATTGGGAAAGGTTTTACAACACATTGTTTCATTGAAGGGACTGTTATTAGTTTAATGAAACATGCTACACACGCACATTATTTTTAAAGATTTCTTTCTTTCTTTTTAGAGTTGTCAAGCCTTCATTTACAAATAGAAGATTAACTATAGTTTATTTTAATTGTTCCAAATTTTACAATGGTGAAAAGCAACAATACAAATCCCAGATTTTTTTCCCCTAGCAATGTTTCTATGGGAAGATTAAGAGTGTCTGCAACTTGTTCTAGAGTAATAATTTCAATTGGCTCAAGTCCATTAACTGCAGGGAAAAACACCTGGCAAGGCGGTTGGTAGCAGCCCATTCTTGTTAACCTTTCAGCCTTCACAATAACTATCAGCAGGCACTGAATCAGGGCCTCTAATAAACTGGCATTAAAGCTGCTGACAGCTAATAACTTTTTATGGGTTTCCAGAACTAAATAAAAGAAAATTCTGATTAATTAGAATCAAACAATTTTCAAATTCCATAACCCCAGAATTAAAAAAAATTTAGACATATAAAATAAAGTAAATATTAATATGGCCTTTCAGAAGACATTTTCAGCATAAACAAAATAGATTTTAAAGTACATTATTTTAGCTATTTTACTCCAGTTTAACTTTCTGCTACCATGCTCTTTTTTTTTTAGTAAAAGAGAAAATAGCTAAGAAATTGAAAACTTAGCATACCAACTACAGAAATAAAGTTTTAACTGAATTATTTCAACATGTCAAATAATTTTGCAAGTGAATTATAGAAACTCTTTAATCTTCAATAATTGTGGAAGAGTAGAACTCAGGGGAGACATTTTAAGGAAAGTATTTACAAGCTTCACACACATCGATTTTCTTCTTTTTGCCTTCCTATAAGAAAACCAATCTGCAGGTGGACTGTATCTGTAACCTGTTCACCACTGGTTAGGTGGAAACTAAGGTGGTCTTGAGGAGTTGCAGGAGGAAACCAGAGTCGAAAAGTTACGGAAACACTATGGTTCTTTAAGGAAATAGACAGAATTTATTTGCAACTCTGGTAGAAAGAAGGCATGGGTAGAGATGAGTAGGGAGTCAGTTTATATCACTGACGGCTTTAGACAAAAACAATTGAGAACCATCATTGTACCAGAATGGAATGTGCAAGGTTTCTTAGGGGCTAGATTCAGGTAACTATGGTGATAGGAGGATAGAGAAGCTCTACCTATACCCATGGCTCAGCTCCTGTAGATGGAAGGAAATAAGTTGTTTCTGAGAATGGAGAGACACCTGAGACAGTGAGTGAAGACGCAATACAGTGAGGTGAAAACTTCTCCTAACTTCTAAGCTTATAACACAACCTTGTAGGGTGTGGCGAAAACCATAGATGCTATGGTTTGAATGTTTGTCTCCTTCCAAACTCATGTTGAAATTTAATTGCCATTGTAACAGTATTAAATGATGGGACTCTTAAAAGGTGATTAGGCTATGAAGGCTCTACCGTAAAGAATGGATTCATGCTGTTATCATGGAAGTGGGCTCATTATTATGCAAGTAGATTCTTTATAAAACTACAATTTTGTCCCCCTTTTCTATCTCTCACCCTCCTTTTGTCCTTCTCTTATGTTATGACACAGCAAGAAGTCCCCCACCAGATGCTGGTACTTTGATCTTAGACTTCTCAGGCTCCAGAACTATGAGAAATAAATTTCTGTTTATTGTAAATTAACCAGTCTGTGATATTTTGTTATAACAGCACATGACCGACTAAGACAGTACCCATGGCTGTTTGCATGAAGGAGTTAAGATTCTGTAGAAACAAATTCAAGTAAATCTTCACCTTTTTAGCATGGAGGGAGCTTTGGAATAAGGGTTTTTGTTAAAGAATGCAAGTATTTGCCAGTGGGAGAAATGTAGTAGGATAATACTTTGAGATATGGACTGTAGTTCTTTATAATCTTTCTTCTAGAGAAGGTAGCTAAAATATTCCACATTTATGTTTCATGGAATAAATATGACCAGAATCAGAAACAGAGAGAGAGAGAAAAAAATAACCCAAGTTTTGAAAGGCCATTTGAAAAGACTTTTAAAACTCCTAGTTGGGTGAAAGACTTTGGAATTTCTAAAGCTTAAAGTTAAAATAAACAATCAAGTTGGAAAAACTCATGATCAGAGAGAATTAGTATTTCCCATCCCTAGTGACTCAATAAAATTTGCTTGGACTGAGAAGAAAGAAGTAATCAGAAGATAAGCAAGAGCGTTTATGTATGGTAGAGCTGCTGTGCTCTGCCCCTCCATACTTGCTTGAAAACTGGAAAGGCACAGACAAATCCCAGATTTGAAAGCAAGATCCATTCTCTTCTTCCCAGTGAATAACCAAGAAAATCCCAAGACCAGACCTCCCCCTGGTGCCCAGTATCATGTGAGAGCAAAAGGAAGGCTTCAGTGTCATGTCTGAAATGAGAGAGCGTAGAGCAGCCTCACAGAATTTCTCACAACTTACAGCAGCAATGGAAAGCAGCTGGTTGTTTTCTCTCCTTCTGAGATGTTGAAAACATCAGAGACAGAGAGAGAGAGAGAGAGAGAGAGAGAGAGAAACCAAGACAGAGAGTGCACCACACCTGGAGAGTTCCTACAGGAGGAAGCAAGGGAAAACTTGAAGGCAACTTACATAGGTCAGTAACTGTTAGGTCCTAACATGTTTATCTCAGAGGATGCAGCAGGAGGAGCTCTTGAATAAGGAAAAATACCATCTCCTCATTCCCTTATACTGAGGCATCACCTAAGAACCCTCGATTTATGACAAAACCCCTGGAACAAAGGTGATTATCTTGACTTAAGATTTCATTTTGATCAAATGGGAACCAAAAATACAAAATTAACTTAAGATATAGGAAAACAAACAAATTAACACTTTTTGCCCACCTGAGTTTCGTGGAATGACATTCATACCCATTACAGTTTATGTCTTAGTCCATTTTCTGCTGCTATAACAGAATACCACACACTCAGTAATTTATAAATAAAAGAGACTTATTTGGCTTATGGTTTTTGGGACTGGGAAGTCCAAGATCAAGGGGCTGCATCTGGTGAGGGCCTTCTTGCTGTTTCATAACATGATGAAAGATATCACATGGTGAGAAAGGGCTAGAGAGGCAAAAGTACTTGAGACAGATAGAGGAAAAGGAGGGCAAACTTCTGAGATAATGGCATTAATCCATTTATGAGGGCAGAGGTTTCATGATCTAATCACTCCCTAAAAGTTTTACCTATTAATACCATCACAATGGCAATTAAAGTTCAGTGTTGGTTTTGGAGGAGCCATTTAAACCCTATCAATTTGTATTTAAGTTATTTGTGTGCCAGCTTTAATAAATCCTTTTAGATGGTGAATTTCTATAGGACATTGGTTGCCTCTCTTTTTCTGATTTCCAGGCATCTTAAAAATAGTAGGAACTTAATATATATTTGTTCAATTGTATTGAATAGCTTAATCCAAAACATTCCCACTAGTAAATTGTCTTGGTAACCACCTTATTCATATATTATTATTAGCCCTGGTGCTCAAGTACTTTTACTCATTCAATGAGTCATCTGATATAACCAACTACAATGAACATCAGCTAATACAAAGAAGGCATAATAGAGAAGCAAACCATAAGGCCATCATGACTTCAGCACATAGAGAACCAGTTTCAACAACTGTTGTCACTACTTCTTGAAGTACTATCTTCGCTTGGTTTCTAAAACACTCTATTCATCTAGTTTTCCTTCTATTTGTCTAATCCTACTCAATCTCTTTGCTGACATCTCCTTCCTTGGTCTTATTCAATCATTAGGCTATAAAATTCTTCTGTACACTAATGACTCACACATTTATATACACATCTATCTGCTCCACACTTCTCTCTTTAGCTCCAGCTGCCTACTTGACCACTGTATCTAGGTGTCTAACAGGCTTTTAAAACTTCACATGTTTAAACTTGAGCTCTATATTCTCCCCAAAGCCAATGCCTTTATCAGTTTTTTTCCCATATTATTAAATGACAATTTTCTATTTCCAGTATCTTAGGCCAAAATCCCTGTTGTCATCCCGGAGTACTAATTTTCTCCTGGACCTCACATCCAAGTCCTCAGGGAAACCTAGCAGCTGAACCTTTAACTATATCCAGGATCTGACCATTCTCAATACACCTACTGCTGTCACCCAGGTCTAAGCCACCATCATCTCTTGCCTTCTATCTGACCTCTGTTTTTACCATTGCGCTTCTATAGCCTTGCAATGGACTCAATGTTTATGTTCCCCCAACATTCGCATGTTGAAATTCTTACCCATAGGTGATGGTATTAGTAAGTGAGGCCTCTGGTAGATGATTAGGTCATAAGAGTGAATCTGCTTTTTATTAATGCCTTTATAAAAGAGATCCAAGAAAGCTTGTTTGCCCCTTTCACCATGTGAGGAAACAAGAAGGTATCATCTATGAACCAGAAAGTGGGCCCTCACTAGAAGCTGAATCTTCTGGTGTGTACTTGATCTTGAACTTCCCAGCAACCAGAATAGTAAAAAATATTTTGTTATAGCAGCCTGAGAGATTAAGACAAGGCTGTTATTAACACAGTGGCCAGATTGAGCCTTTTAAATTATAATCAGATCAGGTCTCTCCTCTGGACAACTATTTCCATAGCTTTAAAACTCAGAGTAAAAGTCAAGATCCACACTATAACCTCTCTGCATGTGATCTGGCCTGTTGTTACCTCTCAATCCTCATTTCTTCCTCTGAGGACCTCAGCAACTCTGTCTACTTACTGTTTCCCCAGCCTATCCAACATACTCTCAAAACAAGGGCTCTGTACTTGCTGCTCTCAAAGAACATTCAATAGAATGTTCTTCTCTATCATGTTGTCATGGTTATTAATATTTACTTCCGTCACTTTCTTCTGATTTTTATTCCAAAGTTTTGTGGGGTTTTTTTTGTTTGTTTGTTTATTCATTTTGTTTGTTTGTGACGGGGTCTCACCCTGTCACCCAGGCTGAAGTGCAGTGGCTTGATCAAGGTTCACTGCAGCCTTGATCTGCTGAGCTCAAGCAATCCTCCAACCTCAGCTTCTGAGTAGGTGGGGCTATAGGTGTGCCCGACTAATTTTTTCTTTTTTGTAGAGGCGGAGTCACTATGTTGCCGAGGCTGGTCTCAAACTCCTTGGCTCAAGTGATCCTCCCACCTCAGCCTCCCAAAGTGCTGGGATTACAGGTGTGAGCCACCACACCCAGCCCAAAGTTATATTTTTGTAAGGACTTTTCTGTCCATTTTATCTAAAATTTCAATACCTAAGTTCACATTTCACAGAGCTCTTTCCTGTTTAATAATTTCTCTCTCTCTCTTTTTTTTTTTAGCACACGTCACTTATTTACATGTTATATATTTTACTTATTTATTTTGCTTATTGTCTGTATGGTGCTTGATAGTGTCTTGTTCACTGTATTATATCTGGTCCTACAATAGTGGTTGACGTATGGTAAGTCCTCGACAAATATTTGTTGAGTGGTCATTGAGCAAGTAAATGAGTATTTACTAAACTATCAGCAGATTATTTTCTAGTTTTATTTAATAATTTATGGTCATATGAAATAAAACTATTCATTAACAAAAAGTTTAGAATGTATTCTATTCTTTTTCAGTACCAAATCTAGTATTTCTCATCCATCATCCTGCAGATGGAAAAAAAATCCATTATTAAATTGCTTCTGTAATACAAGTTTGCATACAATAAAAGTATAAAATATTTTTCAACCCAGAGTACAAGATAAAGTACTTTTCTCCTAGTAAATACACTTTCTAAACACAATGCTATCTGTAAAAAGTCCTGTTAGTAATTAGCATAAAGGTTATTTTGCCTCACTGTAAATGGTTTCTTAATCTTAGAATGGTTTCTGAACCAAATTACAGAATAAGCATTATGCTTTTGAGTGAAAGCAATGTGTCTGTAGACAATCTTATGTTTACTTTCTTCTTTGGTTATAATGTTCTTTTTCGCTAGAATTTTTAACCTTCTTATTTCTGCCCATGAAAACCCAATATATTAGCTCAGTCATTTTCAGGTTATAGCTCCGAAAGTTACCACACCCTATATATTAAGGGTGTAGTGATTTTAATACTTACTAAAGTATTTGCTTATCAGTTAGCTTTCCACAATTTTGGCATTAAGAAAGGGAAAATGACAATGTTCTTCCTGAAGAGAGGAGAATATGATGTTGGTGAATACTGTAATAGAATTTGTAATCTACCTTCTAATGTTTCAAAGCCCCAGAGTGAGGAGGAAGTTCCTTGCACATGTAGATATAAAACTAAGGCAGAGGGCCTGCAGCCTTGCTCAGCATTTGGTTCTCCAGTAGGAAAGTGATGTTCAGAGCTTGTCTGGCCAACCTGCAGCAGCAGACCAGCACAATTAAGAGAGCAACTGGTTTGGTCTGATGGAGAGCGGATCTCATTTACAACTGCATGTTTCTTTCAATTCCAGAGTACATGGACATTGGACATGGACATTAGTTTAAGGACATTGGTATGGTGGGAACAACCTGAGAATAAAGATGAGATGGAAGGTGTGGCATAGACTCAGGGGTCTGCAGAAGCAGGGAGCGGAGAGGAAGGTGCATTGGCTTGGAAGGGTAAGGGGATGGACCAAGCTGAGAAATTTTGGATCACAGGGTATGACCACACAATAAATCGGCTAACAATGGCTGAATGATCACCAGCTAACACACCCAAAGATTAGCTTGAAGCTACAGAGTCTCCCTCTTGCACGTCCCAAGATCATTCAAATATCCACACCAAGAACACAATATACCCAAGGGTCAGCAAATTGTAGTCCACAAGCTGAATAGTGCCTGCTGCCTCTTTTTGTGTGTCTTGGAAGCTAAACTGTGTGGGTTTTTTTTTTTTTTACATTTTTAAATGATTGAAAAACAATAAAAATATTTTGTAACACTTGAATGTTGTGTGAAAATCAAACTATATATGAGGTATCCATAAATAAAGTTTTATTAAATCATAGCCACACCCATTCATTTACATCTTTACATCTTACCTATGATTGTTTTCCTGCTTCAATGGCAGAATTGAATAGTTGCAATAGAGACCATATGGCCAATTAAGACTAAAATATAGTATCTGAGTATTTATAGAAAAAGTTTGCCCACTCTTGTAATACAACATGTTAGAAAGTAGCCTAGGGAGAAACAGAGCTATAACAGAGCCTAGGGAGAAACAGAGCTGAAGAACGGAGCTGTAACCTGAAAATGAGTGAGTTAACCACAAAGAGACCCTTGAATTATTGAATCCACTAAATTTAACTAGATTAGACAAAAATTAGGATTAGCAAGGAATTGCAGATGATGCCAGTTCTGCCATATGTTCCTAAATGGCTCAGTGGGACATCCTCAGTTACGTGGTATCTCAGGTGGTGGGCGTCTCTTGGCCCTCAATAGACACAGCACAGATTTACTCACACCTTATGTGAATAAAATATTTTACATCAAGTTTCAGCACATAAAGATTTTTCTACAGCCCAAGCTTATGAAACCTCTAGGCAAAACTGTAATATAGCATACACAGAATATAAGAAAGAATATATATATATATTCTTTATATATATATATTCTTTATAGATATATTCTTTTTATAGATATTCTTTTTATATATATTCTTTATATATTCTTTATATATATAAAGAATATATATAAAGAATATATAAAGTATATATATAAAGAAAAGTATATATATATAAAGAAAAGTATATATATATATATATATATATATACACTTTCTTTCTATTTACATATCTGTTGGCAACCCTATTTCCATGCTTGCTAAACTACCAACCTCACTCAGGCTGTTTTATCGATGTCTTGTGTCACTCTGGGCTGTCCTCCCTTGTTCTCCACAAGACAGTGGAAATGCCTCATTTGTTTACATTGAAATATGAGTGTTTGATGGTTATGGATGTGTTGTGTCTCACATTTTGAAAACAATGGTTTATTAATGCAAGAGATACATTCCTAATGGAAGAACTGGAGCTATAATATTTAGTTATATGCTTTCAGAATTTAAGCTGTAGATTCATGCAAACACAATAGGTCAATTTGTAAGGAAGCACATGTATATATGTGCCATTTTGCTTTATTTTTTGAATTTGCATTACATACTCCAATTTTAAAGGAGAGGAAGTGGAAATACATAAAAATATGTTGTTATGTTTTTATGTCATAGCTAAACTGGGCCATTTAACCTTGAGCTATGACATAAAAAAACCATGTTTTTATGTTAATTGAAGACACATCTGGATTTATAAGACAACTGGGAAGGAATATGGAAATAATCACCTATTCTTTAAATTTAATCTTCAACTTAAACTTTAAAATTATTTAGAGGTAGTCATTTCTCTTATTAGTTAAATAACAACTGTACCATACATAAAAACTACCCTCCCTCATTTGTTATTTTCAGTGTTAAGTAGAGCTTTTTATTTTACTCTATCCCCTCAAATAACTCCGTGAATAGATATTACAATCTCAATATTACAGAGAGGGTAGTAGTACTAGTGAATTTAATCATTCGCCCACCTCAAAATTATATCGCTTGTAAACAACAAAACCAGGATTGAAGCACAAGCTTGTATAACTTTAAAGCCTGTGCTCTTAAGAAAAAGTTTAAAATCCTAACCAGTACTTGACCCTACTTTCTGTGTTTGAAGTACATTTTTTGCAAACCATTTAGGTTTTGTTTTGTTTTATAATTGCTGAGTTTTCTATATATGTGTCTTTAAAGACATTTGTAGCCTATTCCTTTGTTTCTCTAACCCTCAAGGTTAAATGGCCCAGTTTCGCTATGACAGCATTATTCTTGGTAAAGGAGATATGGCAAGGTAGCAACTGATTGTGCAGAGTTAACCTTGAAGTTATTTGATGTTAAATCAGTTTTACTTAGGGATGTTTTTTTCACCCCTAAGGTCTCTTTTATTCTGTCATACAATTTGCTGTCAAACTAAATGATGCATTTAAATTGAATGACCAAAGATAATGACTATAACAAGGGAGAGACCCGTACAATTGCTGTTGTAATGTCATTCTGATCTGAATGACCCTGTTATGTTGGAGTCATGATACAGTGGATGTCAAGTCATGATAACCTACTACTGTTTCTCACCCAAATAATGGAAGTTTCTCATGGGGTGGCATTAAAAATAAAGCTGCCCAAAGGGTATTTGTTATTAGAGACCTTCAGAAATGATGGCAACACTAACTGGAAGTAGAATGTAAGAACAATGTACTCAATTTGATTATCAAACTGAATGACATTAAGATCTGTTTCTTACTAGAGTTATATAGCATGGTAAAATAATCAGAACAGTGTGGCCAACAAATTGGCTTGGCTACTCTATGAAATAGAAAGAAAAATTGGCAAAATGTCTTTTTCAAAGACAAGTGGGTTCATAAGTTAGATTTTCTGTAGTGGAAAAAAAGCAATTGCACAGCTTCTAGACTATATGACAATCTAGCAGAATAATATGCCTTCACTCTCTCCCTCCTTCCTTCCCTCCCTTCCTGCCTTGCTCCCACCCTTCCTTCCTTTGCTACAGCATGAAAATCATAGAGGCTAAAATTATTTGGCTTAATTGCACAAAGAGGGCTCTATGATTTTACTTTTATCTTTCAGATTTCAGTCATTTATATTTAGCACTTATATATACTTGATGTATTTAATCTCCAAAAGAAATAGACTATATTCCCACAACTCCTTTCTGACATTTTTTTAATGCATTGTTGCCCATATTTTTTCATACCATAAGCCACAAGAGAGAGACCAGAAAGTTTTGTTTCTTAAAAATTTGCTCAATGACATTCTATGCATTTTCTCAAATATTTTGAAGTAGAAAGTCTCATAATCTTCCTCATAACTCTTCTTTTTTCCCCATTTGACATATGATATAATGTTAATGTTCTAGTTCATGGATTTCACCTCATGAATAGGGAGTATATTAAGAATAGATTTTGATTTTGTGATCCTTATATGGCCTTGGATATTTTTCCCTTATAACAAGAATAATGTTTTTGTTTTATAACCAAAAGACACATTTAAAGTATATCTTTTTCTCTATCAAAAGTCATTAAATAACCTAAATGGTGCTGGGAAAACTAGCTAGCCATATTCAGAAAACTGAAACTGGACCCCTTACTTACACCTTATATAAAAATTAAGTCAACTTAAATGTAAAACCCAAAACCATAAAACTCAAATGTAAAACCCAAAACCATAAAACTTAAATGTAAAACCCAAAACCATAAAAACCCTAAGAGAAAATCTAGGCAATACCATTTGGGAAATATGCATGGGCAAGACTTTATGATGAAATCACCAAAAGCAATTGCAACAAAAGCTAAAATTGATAAACAGGATCTAATCAAACTAAAGAGCTTCTGCACAGCAAAAGAAACTATCATCAGAGTGAACAGGCAACCTACTGAATGGGAGAAAATTTTTGCAATCTACCCATCTGACAAAGGTCTAATATCAAGAATTTACAAGGAACTTCAACAAATTTACAAGAAAAAAAAACAACCTCATAAAAAAGTGGGCAAAGGACATGAACAAACACTTCTCAAAACGAGGTATTTATGTGGCCAACAAACACGACAAAAAAGCTCAACATCACTGATCATTAGAAAAATGCAAATCCAAACCACAATGAGATAACATCTCATAGCAGTCAGAATAGCGATTATCAAAAAGCCGAAAAACAACATATGCTGGTGAGACTGTGGAGAGGTAGAAACGCTTTTACGCTGTTGGTGGGAACGTACATTAGTTCAACCACTGTGGAAGACAGCGTAGAAATTCCTCAAGGATCTAGAACCAGAAGTACCATTTGACCCAGCATTCCCATTACTGGGAATATACCCAAAGAATTATAAACCATTCTATTATAAAGATACACGCACATGGATGTTTACTGCAGTGCTGTTCACAATAGCAAAGACTTGGAACCAACCCAAATGCCCATCAAGGATAGACTGAAAAAAGAAAATGGGTACATATACACCATGGAATACTATGAAGCCATAAAAAGAAATGAGATCATGTCCTTTTGTTACTGGTGGGTCTTTGTTCCTAGAGCTCCCAAGGTGGTGGCAGCTGCTCCCAAGATGGCAGCAAGCCTTTTGTTCTCTGACCTGGGGTTCTTGGCCTCACAGATTCCAAGGAATGGAACCTTGGGCCATGTGGTGAGTGTTATAGCTCTATTGGAAGCCGTGGGTCATGGAAGAGAACTGTGGAACCCAGCGACTAGAGTTCAGCTCGATGAGGATGAACCTGGGCACTTAGCCCTGCAGGAACAATGGCGAGCCTTCAGTGTGATCAGGAACTGTGATGGGTGCCTCACTGGATCAGAAGCACAGCAGACACCCTGTCGGATCCGGAGGGGTGGAAGTTAGCAGCAGGTCTGTGATGGCAGTGAACAGCAGTGGTGGACGGTAAGTGAAAGCTCAACTCCAGCCGGAAAAACACGGACCAGAAGAGTGTGCAGTTGCAAGATTTAAGAGTGAGAACAGAGCTCCCATACAATGGGAGGGGACCCGGATGGGGTTGCCCACCCCTGGCTTGAATGCCTGGGGTTTATATCGCAATCACTGGCCCTTACCCTGTGCTCTCAGGCAATATATGATTGACTGTTTCTTTACCTCATGCCTTTAGCCTAATTGGTATTTTAGTGAGCCCTCTTTACTATCTGATTGGCCGGGTGTGAGCTGAGTTACAAGCCCTGTGTTTAAAGGTGGGTGTGGTCACCTTCCCCAGCTAGGCTTAGGAATTCTCAGTCGCCTAGGAAATCCAGCTAGTCCTGTCTCTCACTTTGCAGGGACATAGATGAAGTTGGAAGCTAGCATCCTCAACAAACTAACATAGGAACATAAAACCAAGCCCTGCATGTTCTCACTCATAAGTGGGAACTGAGCAATAAAAACACATGGACTTAGGCACAGAAGGGGAACAACACACATCAGGGCCTGTTGGGCAGGTGGGAGGAGGCACAGCATCAGGACAAATAGCTAATGCATGCGGGGCTTAATACCTAGGTGATGGGTTGATAGGTGCAGCAAACCACCATGGCACACATTTACCTATGTAACAAACCTGCACATTCTGCACATGTATTCCAGAACCTAAAATAAAATAAAATTTTAAAAAAACATGATTATAAGGAGGAAATCTATCGAAAGAAAATACATATTGCCAATAAAAATATAGAAATATTTCTGATCATTAGGGAAATGAAAATTAAAGCACCAATTAAGAAATACTTTCTAGGCTATCATATTGGCAAAAATTAGAAAACTGATAGGATTGAAGAGTGCCAAGTATATGGAGAAATTCATGTCCTGTTAGTGAGAACAGAAAGGCTCGCGACAACATTTTTGGAAAGTAATCTGACAATACCTATTAAAATAAAAATGTATGATCCATTTGTCCTAACATTCTCAATTATGGGATTCTAAAAACAAACAAAAAACTTATTTAATAACCACTTTGCATGTCCTTTGGTCAATTACATATCCTTTGCTCAACAATGGATTATGTACTTTGTTGCTTCTTATCTGTAATATTAATCACAACTTTTCTTTCATTTTGATATTTATAATTGTTATTTTTTATAATTAAAGAAAAATAACTTTGAAGTATTATCAACAAAACTTAAAAACAATTTATAAGAAAAAAATCCTATATATAGGACATTTGAGAAAGTGGGCTTAAATATTTAATAGCAACTAGTGAATTGCAACTAAATGTCAGAAAAACAAACAAGGAAACATGTATCTCTTCTATTTGGTGACTTCTTTGAATTGATGATATTCCCAATCTTGCTTAAAGAACTAAAGTAAAATTTAGCATAGCTCCTCCTAATTTTGGCACAGCTGGTCTTCTCTACTCTCGGAAAAGTAAGTAGAGTAAAAAAACTCCTTCCTTAGACAGTGTTCTCCATTCTTTTCCTGTCTCTTTGAGCTCTTCTCTGTCTTTGTCATTGCCTTCTGCATGCATAACAATCATAATAGGATTCCTATTTAAATAAACACAGTTTTTTTGTCAGACTGACGGCAGGCCTCTTAAAGTGAAGTCTCTTAGTGAGGAACCCAAGAATATACCTTGCAGCAAATTTTCTCTGAGTGAGCCTCATGCACAGTAAAGTTTGAGATTTGTTACCTGAAATGATGAGCTACTTCAGGGTTCCTGCATACATCTGTTTCAGACACACCAAATTTATCCCTGCTGTTGAAAAGGGCATTGAACTTCTTCTGGTCTCTATATTTTGAGTCAGTTCCAATCTCATTCCTGACTCTCAGACTTTTATCTCCCCTTGGAGGACTCACAAATACCTCAAAGCCCCTTGAGCCTACTCTTCCTCCTGATTTTCCTCTTTCCGTGATTGGCATTGCACCTGACAGCTGCCAGAACCAGAAACTGGGAGGTAACCCCAATTTCTGTTCTTTCCCACTGTATTCATTCACTAATGAGCTCCTGTTTATTCTGCCTTCTAAATATCCACATTCCACTCAATTCTCAATAGTACCACTGTCACTAGCCTTAGTCTGGCCCACATCATCTCTCATTGAAATTATTGTAACTGTAATTTTCATGTTTACCCTGTCTCTATTAAAGTACCATTGTAACTGAGTACCCCCATTTTTCTAAGAGGAAGAGAGTGAGTTATTTTTTAAATTAATTTCTTCTCTCTTTCCTTGTTCTCCCCTGTTTTCCACTTCCCACTTAGCTCTTTAGAAATGCAATTATAACCTTTACTTTCCCTTCACTAGACACTGGCTACATGGCAAGCTTACCTAACTATGGGCTTATTTAGAAGCTCCAGAACTGAAACTCTCTCTGCCCAGGAGATTGCCTCAGCTGATGGCAGTCAATTTACATCCTCAAGGATGCCCATGACAGTACTTCATCCCACCTGGAGAGTATCTCAGATTATGGCCACTTTAAAACCTAGCACTACCTGTGGTGATGCCAGCTGGACCACCTGGTAGATAAGGCACTGAAGTGAGTCATACAGGCCCTGCATCTGCTTGCTTCCTCCCCTGCATGCCATTCATGCCAAGTTCCCCTTTAAAAGCTGCTGCATTCTGCCCCCAAAATGAAGTGGTACCCTTAAAGGCAGGAGCCTGTGCTGCTTCCCCTAAGCTAAGCTTTGGAATAAAGTAATTTATACCAGACGCCACTCTTGTTAATGGAGTTAACAAGTGGTGAGTGACTGAAACTGCCTTTTGGTTATACCATGCATTCTTCTTCTAAGGTGCTAATTTAATTCTGTCACCTTAATTATAAGCTTTCAATAGCTCTCGTTTGCTTTTAGTTTAAAATATAAATCCCTTACTGTGGCTCAGAGTGTCCTGCATAATTGAGAGGTGAAGCCAGCTGAGCTTCTGGATCGGGTGGGGACTTGGAGAACTTTT
Organism: Pan troglodytes; assembly: GCF_028858775.2. Lineage (NCBI taxonomy): Eukaryota > Metazoa > Chordata > Mammalia > Primates > Hominidae > Pan > Pan troglodytes. The sequence continues at coordinate 97,625,563 of NC_086015.1, forward strand.
GCGTCTAGCTAAAGGATTGTAAACACACCAATCAGCACTCTGTAAAAATGCACCAATCAGTGCTCTGTGTCTAGCTAAAGGATTGTAAATGCACCAATCAGCACTCTGTAAAAATAAACCAATCAGTGCTGTGTGTCTAGCTAAAGGATTGTAAACGCACCAATCAACCCTCTGTAAAATAGACCAATCAGCACTCTGTAAAATGGACCAATCAGCTCTCTGTAAAATGGACCAATCAGCAGGATGTGGGTGGGGCCAAATAGGGGACTAAAAGCTGGCCACCAGAGCCAGCAGCGGCAACCTGCTTGGGTCCCCTTCCACACTATGGGAGCTTTGTTCTTTCGCTCTTCGTAATAAATCTTGCTGCTGCTCACTCTTTGGGTCCGCACTACCTTTATGAGCTGCAACACTCACTGCGAGGGTCTGCAGCTTCATTCCTGAAGTCAGTGAGACCACCAACCCACAGGGAGGAACAAACAACTCCTGACGCTCCACCTTTATGAGCTGTAACGCTCACTGCAAAGGTCTGCAGCTTCACTCCTGAAGTCAGCCAGACCAGGAACCCACCAGAAGGAAGAAACTCTGGACACATCTGAACATCTGAAAGAACAAACTCTGGACACACCATCTTTAAGAGCTGTAAGACTCACCTCGAGGGTCCGCAGCTTCATTCTTGAAGTCAGAGAGACCAAGAACCTACCAGAAGGAATAAATTCCGGACACATAATCATTATCTCTCTAATTTGTTTCTTACCACTCCTAGCCTCATACTTTGTAATGGTCTTATTAAATGTTTTATAAGTTTCCATGCTGTTTCTTGCCTGGGTTTTTATGTAGCGTACTTTTTCTTCTTGGAGCCCTATTTACCATCCTCTTTAACCTGATCATTTCTCCATATTTAGGTCTCACTCCCTCTGGAAGTGAGCCTTTCTTCCCACCTCTGGGTTGTGGGCACAGCATCACAGCAGTGTCCGAAACAAGAAGGAAGAAGGAGTGGTGTCAGCCAGCACTATTCTAACATATTATTTCTTTCACAGTGTTTTTCAGAATTGGCATCAAATAGCCACCTGTAGAGGCAAGGGAGGCTAGGAATAAAAGCAGCTTTCAAAGGAAATGAGATAGCAACATCAGTTCAAACAGATCATGATTCATCACTCGGACCAAACAAATTATAGTTGAGAACATAGCTGGGATCCTGTTATCAAGAAAGAAGGGAAAACGGCCTAAGGGGAGGCAATCAACCATATTTACCAGGCTTTCCCTTGCAGATTGACACCATAGGGAGTTGCCTAGCTGGCCTACTCCTTCATCCAGCTCTGGTTGTGCATACAGCCCCTCCCCAACCTCAGGACTGTTTCCAAAGTAAGAAGTAAATGCCTTCAGGGGTCTGCCAGTGAAGGTTAATGTCTAGGCATCTTGTGTTTGTTGCCTGTTAAGGGAGCCTCTTGCTACTTTGCATTCTACTTGTTTCTGGAGCTGAAGCAACACTGCTTAAAAGGATTAATTTGGCTGGTGCTCCAGAGAATTTGGAAGGTAAACAACTGTTTCTTTTTTGTCAATATGGCAATTAGGAACGTTGAGATTAAAGAAAGAAAAGTAAATGCAGCTTTTATTTCTACAGTAGACTGATAGGCTAGTGAGTCATTGAATAGGTAATAAGCCCTAGAAGTGTTTTGGCTTAACAAATCTAGTTCAGGGATAAAATTCTCTCTTCCCTCAACTATCTTGCATCCCAGAATATCTGAACTCTACAAAGAAAAAGGTTGACAGTTTAGAATTTGGATTTTGTGTTCATTTGATTGCGGTGTAAAATGTTTTATGCTAGAGACACAAATCTGCAGGAAAATTTGGTTAAAATAAAGCTGATTTTTTTTTTTTTTTCTGTAGCCAGAAGTGTTACTTTTTATTTTATGGTGACTAAGGAAAATATAAATATACACATACAGTTTATTAGTGTAAATGATCCAATGGAGGTTATTAGTGGGTGATACAAAATCATATTCTCACTGAGAGAATACTAGATTCAGCTATCAATTTACTTATCAGTGACCTTGGAAAATTGCTTAATCTTTCTGAGACTATTTCTCCCTTCTTTAAACAGCAATGATACTGCCTCCATCTCCACTGGGCTGTTGGGGATTTTTTCTTATACTTGATTGTACCCATTATGACCAACTTAGTGCCAGACGTGATAGATATTCAGTAAATACTTATTTAGTAAAATATAGAATTAAAAATCAAATGAGATAAGTATGTAAAAGTATTGTGGATTACTATACAAATACAAGCATTATTATTGTCAAAGAACAAAATTTCAATAAATTGAGTTTTAAAGCTCTAATTGGCTTTTATTAGCAATTCATGAACCAGGCAGTATTTTTCAGTCCACAAAGTAGAAGCAGCTCTGCCAGGAATGGCAGAAGGATTGGCTTTTGTAAGGCAGATTTAGTAGAAAACAAACAAACAAACAAACAAACAAACAAACAGAAAAGGGTGGAAAGTGGATTGGTTGCCCTCAGGTACTTTCCTTGTATGGGTTAAAGCCGAGAGGACTTCCTTATTTTGCCTGCTCAGATTTACTGATCCCATTTTTTTTGGTTGCTATAAATCTTCTATTATTTTTTCTTTGAAAACTACGCTGTTTGGGGATTTGGTTCTCATCTTTCTCCTAATTTCTCAGAAGGTCAAATTCATACAAATAAACAATTTAGTTCTTGGATAGGTAATATGGAACTTTAGCATGAGTGTCTCCATTTTGGACCTAGTATCTTTTTATTAACCTTGTTATTCTCTCCCATGATATGGAAATACATTTTATCCATAAACTATTCAGATAATTTAAAAAGCAACTTTATCATGATAGCTTTCTTCAAAGACCACGCCGCTGGGTAGGAGTAGCACTTGATGTACTGTGGTTTTTATTATCAGTCATTAGCTAAATCAATCAAAAACCTTGCTAAATCAAACTTGCTAAAGGATGGCCATGAAGAAGAGAACTCATTCATAGAAACTTAATTTCAGAGCAAGATTAGGATGGAGTTTTTCTCATCTATTTCCGTTTCTGAAAGACTTGGGGTAACGTGGCCCTTGAGGCATGATGGGAAGTACTGCCGAAAAAAAAGTGTCATTGCACTTGCTATCTCTTCAGCTGAGAATTACAGAATATCCACTTACCATTACCCATCTAATCATGCATATCAGTAATCTTACATGGTTAAACCTATAGGAAAATTGGGGCAAGCGTGGTGCTGTCAGGAGAACTCAAAGAGGAAAAAGGGACTTTTTTTCCAGGGGATTTTATGCTGTATAATTCCTTTCAAAACATCAGTAGAAAAGAGAGAACCTTAAAATGCAAGCTTTATTTTAGCAGTAACTGTTACTTCTCTTAGTTGCTCTTTCAGAGCAAAAACAGCCAAATTTAATTGACAACAAGTATAAAGATACTGTAATGAGGATTCTAAATTTAATTGACAACAAGTATAAAGATACTGTAATGAGGATTCTTACTATGAAGCGGTCTGATAATAACCAAATGTTCATTTTTTAACCATTAATAAATAACTAATTAACTAATTTTCACAAGAGAGTTATAGTCAACATTGTAGACAAGGATAATGCTATCATCCAGAGAAAATGACTTATATATAGAAATAAAAATGGATAACATTTTGAAATACTATCTACTTTGGTCTTCCTTCTTGATAATTGTCTTTTAACTCTGCAGCCTTCATGATTAAACTAGGAAATGAATGTGAGATCTATTGCCCTGGGGCGGGGGTGGGGGGGAACAAAATGAAAAAGAAAACAAAAAAGAACTTCAAAGAGAGTCAAATTCTTGACTTTATAGCTCCTAAGTAGGCTTTTATAATATTCTATCTGAGATATTAGTCTGAAAGCTGAGAATGTTTAAATAGTAAAAGTTAGACACTATTGAGACATAAGAGGCTTGTAATGGAATGGCAGAGGTTGGTCTTGAATATGCTCACTCAAAATAGAATTTATACCAAGAACCAAAGGGTTGGGAGGAAATAAACAGTGAACTATTTTCTTTACCCTAAGGAAAATAAAAGTACAACTAGTTGAACTGAGGGAAATAATTGAATTTGATGTGACTGGGATTTAGATGCTGATGGAATCCTGAAAGTGGCCGTTGCCACATGTCCCTGAGCAGTTGAAAGTTATTCTCATAGATCTGTAAGTACTAGCTTTGGTTTTTGTTTTTATTATGTGCCTTAAAAAAACCACTATTATCAAAACAACAACAACAAAAATCACTCAAAATTCTACCCAATAATATATATTTCAATGCTTATTCTACTAGTCATTTTGTCCATGCATGTTCATTTCTGTCTGTTTCTATGTCTGTAGCTGTATCCATATTTTTACCTACACCTGAAATTCTATTTTGCATCTGTAGCTACATCTGTAGCTATAGCTGTACTTATATCTGTATTGAAAAGTAGTATGTCCTAGGAAATTCTAGGAATATAGTGACAGCTGGAAAACAAAAATCAAAAATCCATGAAGTTAATATTTATAATGAAACTAGGTAGCAAAGTGTTTTTTTAAGCCTCAAAATATAAGCAGATAGAAATATGTCACCAATAGCCACAAACTCTGCATTATACCAATATCTTCATTAGAAAAAACAAGAAGGAAGCAACGAATGACTAAAGGACTTGAGAATACAAACTTCCAAATTAGCCAACATGAAACTGTCAGAGAACAACAGCTACAAAGGAGGAGAGTTCTCACCTATTTATATGATGAGTGAATGTAAGGCTTACACTAAGGTATAAGGAGCTGGAGCTGTCTAGACTTTATAAACTCTTGAAACTGATCAACCTTCCAAGATAGAGTACCAAACTGCCAAGAATAAAATCAAAATTGATCAGGCCGGAGACAATAGCAAGGAAGGAAACATGGTGTCCTAGTAAAAGTGAGAAAGAAACAACCAGAAAACCTCAGTAAGAAGCATATATTTTAATGCTACACAGAAATACTAGAAGAAGGAGCTCTGTGCAGTTAAAAAATGTCATTTGAACCAAGATCCCTTCTAAAAATTCAAGAATACAATTTCACATAAAAATAAACAACAAAAAAGTGTTGAGGTTAAATCCCATTAAAACTTACCAGTATACAAAGAGAATAAGGAGCAGAATAACATCTGTACTGACAATGAAAGTATGCCATAACGATATGCCTGTAAAACAGATCTAAATTATAAACTGCTATTTCAAAGCAGCTTCAACGTCATTCAAATGTGATACAAAGTATAAATGAATAACACACATGAGAATTAGGAAAAATCAGAAATTAAGTGACAGAACTCAAGAAAGAATTAGATATAAGGAAAAATCATATTAAAAAGAGAAAATAAACATAGTTAATAATGTCTTAAGAAAAAAGAAAGGTTAAAAATTAAAGCCGAAGGAAAAAAAATGGAACATTGAAGATAAACAAAAAAGATACTTAACACAAATAATAGAATTATCTGAAGAAGAAAACTAAAGCCAGAAAAAAGAAGAAATACTCAAAACCATAATTCTAGAAAGTTTATGGGGTTAAACAAAGATTTGAAACTTATTGAAAGAACACATCATATACTCACATGCTCAAGAATATCAACCCAGGAAGACTAATGTTAAGATATATTAGAGAAATTCCTGAGCTTGAGAGAAAAAAACATAAACTTTTGAGTGGGTAAAACAAGTTATCACTTATAGGGAAAAACTATATTATCTTCATAATTTTCAGCAGTAATGCTTCACGCCAGAAAAAGAATGAAGAGATATGTTTAATACATCAAGGAGAGAAATCATAAAATGAGAAACTTATATGCAGCAAAATTATCAGTAAAACAGTTACAAACTCTTAAATATACAGGAATTCAGAGAAAATTGCTCTTGTGAGTCCTTCTCAGAGCAATCTGCTGGAGAGCAAACTTTAGATGACTACCATGACATTACATGTGGAATGGTCATGAGAATATGTACTTATAAAACTAGAAATAAAGAAAAGTTAAAAAGGAGAAAATATATCTGGAGTAAAAGCTTAGAAATGAAGAAGGAAGAAGGGATTAGCTTATGTAAAATTTTAAAAAATTGTTTCTAATAATTATTACTGGTGGTAGCTTTGTTGGTATTAATATTCTAGGATCATTCTGTGTATAATGTGAGATAAAGCAAGGGTATCTTTTCTATATTTGAAAACCAAGATTCATAGTGTGGAAGAGAAAAGATACAAATATAATATAGAAGAGGTTACATAATATCAATGTGGTTATAAATATATGCATATATTTATACATTATATATTTATATATAAAATTAAAGCTAATTATTTATATGTATATACTGAGTATACTCACTGAAAGTGGCTGGAAACAATGACTAACCCAGGAACAGTGCATGTTTCTGGTGACCAAATTGCCTTGAAATGCCAGGGGCTTCATGGAGAAATGGCTGATTCTACGTATAGGGGTAGAAATGTACAGGATAAATTTGGAAAATCTTGTTACACTGGGTAACAAGACAGCTAACAGAGACTCCTTTGGACAATGTCAAAGAGAATTATGTGCTATCTTGAAGTATCTCCAGCTGACCAAATGTAGGACAATTTGAAAGTCAACAGAATAAGAGACACAATGTTGTGAAACCTATACGGTATGTTTAAATTCATGAGTTTAAAATGATGTAAAAATTAATTAGTCAACTTTTGAAAATGTAAAGGGATTAATACATATCTTGAAAAATAGTATGCAACGAGAAAGAATAGGCCTTTATGTTGCCTTCTTGTATAAACTGTACTCTTGGGTGACCAAATGGTAGATAAGAGAAGTATCTGTGTAGAACATTATTTCAGGTAATTAAAAAATATAAAATTAGAATATCAGCATTTTATACCATAAAATATGCTCCAGCATGAATGATTTTTACCCAGAATGTGAAGTGAACTGGTAGCTTCTCTCATAGCTTACCAAACAGGACTTTCTTCTCTGTCAGTCTGCATGTATGAAATATATACATGCTGGAATAAGACTCTCATACTGTCTTCTTATCTTTTAAAAAAATTAGTGTATCATGAACATTTTCCCTCTTTTAGCATCCATTTAGCAGACATTACAACATTTACAATGACTACATAATAGTCTAGTGTATGAGTATATCAGTTTCATAATTTAAATAACATGCTATTTTCATTCAAAATTTACTTTGTTGTCTTATGTATTTGTTTTCTATTATGTATATGGCTTCCACAGCTCCTTTTGCAGTAAAATTTTTTTTGTAACCATAGTTTTTTTTTTAGTCAAGTGTAATTATTAGTTAAACATATTTTTACCAATTTGGACACAAATTGTCAAGTTGTCCTTCAGAAAAGTTATTAGCCTACATGCCCATCAGTAGAGTGCAGTCCTCCATATGCCTGCTGTTTTTTTAAGTACAGGTGGCCCTCTGTATTTGTGGATTCCAAATTGGGTTCAATTAACCACATATTGAAAATATTACACACATATGCACACACACACACACACACAGACACACACACATTCAAGAACTGAGTTAAAGATTAAATATTAGAACAAAAAGATCCTCCTAGTGCCCTTATCCACGAGGGTTTAGGAGCTCTTATCTGAGGACCTGGGGCGGGGGAGAGATCAATATATATGTTTCTTATTATATCAGAATATCACACGTTTATTATTTCTCTTTAAGTCTTTAGTGTTTGTGTTTGTATGCCTTTAATGAAACCTTAATGAAACTTTCCACTATTTTAAATAGTGCAAAAGCTGGTAAAATAAAAACTTAAAAAATGAATATGGAATTAAATAAAATACATCATCTTATCTAGCCTCATTTATTTGCTAAAAATAATTTATCAGTCACTAAGGAAAATCAGCTTTTTTCAAATTTTCCTATGAATGGGACAGATACTGCGTTTAAAAAAATCTCTAAGATTAACCAGCTATACATTTATTCTGATGAACTGGTCCAATTAGCCTCTTTATCTGCTTGTGCTATTAAGAGGTAGAAGTTAAGAAAAAAAAATCCAGCTTTGGTTTAATATTTTTCTGAAAATTACTGAACACATTTGGGAATAAACAGCAGATTGCCCCCTTGATATATACTTAAAGTGGATTTTGTAACCTGCTGTGGGATGGGAGATTTCTAAAATGCAGCCCCTGATATCAAGGTCTCTTATTATGGCCGTGGTGCCACTGGGATTGGATGACAATTCCTCTTCCTCGCAGAGATTCATTTAAGTGACTCCTAAGTACCTGAGTGTTGAATTTACCCCAGCCTCTTAGGAGCAAGGGGATATTGAAGGACCTAACTGTGTGTATTTATTTTTTTAAAAAGGATTAAATACCAATTTTTAACAGAGGCTGAGATCCGATAGTCTCTTTTTAATCTTTGGGGTATTCCCTGGTAGAAGAGCTCAGTTTTTGCCTAATGTTTTTCTTAAAACAACAGTCCTTGCTATTTTAATCTGTCACTCCCTGGAGCAAAAGAGCATGGCTGAGCATCCAAGGTTACATTTCCTGTCTCTTATCATATAACTGAAGCTTCTCTTCAATGTAGTATTTTGAACCTAATACAACTTTCTTTCTGTGTATGGAAGGCCTTCATATTCTTCATATTCTTCTCTTTTATCTTCCTGTTTTCATTCCTTTCATCAGATCCAGCATTATATATTAAACAAGCTAATTAGTTAAAAGGCATTTCAGGAATATATTAGAAAATGTAGAAAGTGAGGAAGGTGCATTGGAGATTTATTCAGCACCTACAGTTTATATGAAGGAAGAGAGAATGGAGATCAGTGAAGTTAGGACTTTTCAAGGTTCACAAAGCAAGTTCACAGCTGATATTTTTTGTAACTCTACTCAGGTTGTGGATTAGTTTACACTGTAATTCTTGTGACAACAATGAAAATAATTCCCTAGTTTATTAATGGCTTCAAAAAGACTAAGTTAGCAATACAAATCCTCTAAAGTTGTATGCAGAAAATACATATTGCTGTTTGCATAATTGGTTTTCTAGAAGCATGGATATAATGCTAAATAAATGGAAACATATTTCAATATTGTTGCATTGATATTTATTCTATAATACACTCATGTTTGCTTTGCACTACTCATATTGTATGTACTTAGAAATCCTTGAAAAACAGAGTTTAGAGAGAGCTTTAATTAAAGTAGTAATGAGCACTCGATTACCAAAATTGATTTTAATCATAAGAAAATATCATCCTTCTTCCTGATCTCTTGGCACCCTTGCTGTGCTCACAGATTCTTTCTTGGAAAAGTGGACTTTTCTTTTCTTTTCTTTTTTGAGACTGAGTTTCGCTCTTGTTGCCCAGGCTGGAGTACAATGGTGTGATCTCAGCTCACCACAACCTCTGCCTCCCAGGTTCAAGCTATTCTCCTGCCTCAGCCTCCTGAGTAGCTGGGATTACAGGCATGTGCAACCACACCTGGCTAATTCTGTATTTTTAGTAGAGACGGGGTTTCTCCATGTTGGTCAGGCTGGTCTTGAACTCCCGACCTCAGGTGATCTTTCTGCCTCGGCCTCCCAAAGTGCTGGGATTACAGACGTGAGCCACTGCGTCCAGCTGACTTTTCTTGTCTTGACGGCATATGCTGCTATGGTTTTTCCCCAAATATCCGGTGGGACTTTTGTTCTGTCCGCTTTGTTCCCTCCTATTTTGCTTTTATCTCTTAAATTTAGCAAACTCCAAGTGTTTTCCCTTATTTCTTTTAATTGGTACCCCCATACTCTGTTTTGTCCAATATTTTCACAACTTCAACAGTCATCTCTGTTTACGTGATTTCAAGTACTATACTTTCAGCTTCAACATTTTTCCAACTACTGATACTCCCTGGTAAATATCTTCACTTTGATGTTTGCTGGTATAGCAAGTTCAATATGGCCATATGGGGACTTATTATCTGCTCAACATCCTACAATTCACTTGCCCTCCTTATTCTTCTCTTTCTGTGTAATGTCACATTTCTCTCAGCTACTTCTCTTTCCAGGCTCAACACCAGGAATAATTTTTTCCTATATCAATTCCTTATCCCTGATCTTCAAAGAATTGTTTCTATGTTCTGAATGTTTATTTCCCCCAAAATTCCTATATTGAAACCTAATCTCCAAGGTGATGGTATTAAGAGGTGGTGCCTTTGGGAGGTGATTGTTTCATGAGGGTAGATTCCTTATGAATGGGATTAGTGCCCTTATGAAAAAAAAAAAAAAAACTGAGGAGCTGGTTTCCACCATGTGAGGATACATAGAAGGTGCCATCTATGAGAAACAGGCCCTCACCAGACATGAAACCTGCCAACACCTTGATCCTGGACTTCCCAGCCTCCAGAACTGCGAGCAATAGATTTCTGTTGTTTACAAATTACTTACTCAAAGGTATGTTATCGTAACAGACTGCACGGACTAAGACAGTTTTCATCTTGGCAGATTTTACTACTGAAATGTTCTCTCATTTATCCTCAGTCTTGTATTGCTCTCTTAAATCTTCATTTATGTCTTCATTAACTCTTTACAGACTTCTGAAAGAGTTACCTGTTGGTTTCCCTGCTTTTGAAAGTCTTAGCAAACTACCCTGTAAACATATGTGATGTTAATCTGCTTAAAACATAGCCTCAGATCACATGCTCAAAGGCTTCCAATGGTCCCTACTGACTTATAAAGGTTTTCATCAAAACGTACTAGATTTTGTGGGAAATGGCTTCAAACTACATTGCCATTGTTTTTTCTTTCACTTTTCAACAAATACTCTACATAAGTGCTTCTCAGATTAAAGGTGCATACAAATCAAATGTAAGTCATTCACTGTCCTTGGGAAGTTTTATTTGCTTTTTTGGTTCTGTGCTGTTCACTGTTTGCAATACCTTGCTGTTACATCTCCCTTTATTATAAACCAGAACACATCTCACAGTCAACCTATCCATCAAATCTCATTTGCATGAATTCTATTTTCCAAATTCCCAAACATTTATAGGTATATTCTTTTTTTTTTTTTTTTTTTTTTTTTGAGATGGAGTCTCAGTCTGTCACCCAGGCTGGAGTGCAGTGGCACGATATCGGCTCACTGCAATCTCCACCTCCTGGGTTTAAGCGATTCTCCTGCCTCAGCCTCCCGAGTGGCTGGGATTACAGGTGCCTGCCACCACACCTGGCTAATTTTTGTATATTTAGTAGAGATGGGGGTTTCACAATTTGGGCCAGGCTGGTCTTGAACTCCTGACCTTGTGATCCACCCACCTCAGCCTCCCAAAGTGCTGGGATTACAGGCGTGAGTCACCACGCCTGGCCATCTATAGTTATATTCTTTATAACACTTAACTATATTACCTGGCATGATAGTTTCTCAAATAGAATATAAAAATTTTGAAGACAAGAACTATACTTCTTTTCACTCTGTATCTCCCATAGACCTTGCACAACACTTCACATGCAGTAGGTGGGTGCTTAATAACTATTGTTTAAATTATTCTACACAGTTGAGCCACACTGATAAAACAAACCACTAGTAAACAGATTTCAGTTCATAATTAATGTTTGTGATATTTCCTGTAAACTGGAAAAGCTAAGATTCTCTTTAGCAGTGGCCTTTTCAGAAATGTTTGTGTAAATTCCAAATATCAAACTCTGCACTACTGTGAAACTATTTCAGACGTCAAGTCAACTTAGTGTTTGAAACTAAAGAGGAAAATGCTAAGTATTAATGAATATAAAGAAGGTTAAATATTTTTACTTGTTATTATTTTTTTTACAGGAAAACCTAAATTGATAAAAATAAGGAGGAGGAGGATGTTACTGCAGTGAACTGGGTTCTTTTAACAATTTATTCCACGTATTGTTTGAGAAAGGCCATGTGTTCTCAATGAAGTGAGATCGCCACATGTTGTCTCAGTGTGTCACCACTCAAGCAGAGGGAGAATTGTGTCCATTGTTAAGAAGTGGAAATTGCCAGAGATGAAGTCTTAAAAGGAAAAATGCCCCTGGGGTTCTCATTCAGCCATTCAGATTTCTTGTGCTGTTAATACATGCCAAGCAATGTGTTATGGATTCAGAACTGAAAGCCATAGTCTTTTTCCTATAATCAGCTAAAAAATCTAGTGGGAAAGATATAAAAATAAATAATCACTAATAAAACAATGTGACAAGTAGTGGTTAATTAGGGAAACTACAGAGTCTAAAAGAATACATAGGATATGTTTGGTAGAACAGGCGGGAGAGGACATTTCAAATTGAGCAGTGTTTCTGAGAGAAGTAGTTTCTTTCTTTCTCTTTCTTTCTTTCTTTCTTTTTCTTTCTTTCTTTCCTTCTTTCTCTTTCATTATTACTCACCTAAGGAAACTTTTCAGAGCCTTGTTCTAAACACTAGCACTTGCTCCCAATAAAATGTCAATACCACAGATATATTGAATGTCCCTTTATGTATGGTGGTCTGTTGAAGAGCTACAAACCTCTGTAATATCTACAGTTTTTTCATCCTCTAACAACCAATTTTTATCTGTTTGTGGCAATATGACCCCCACTGAGAATGCCTGACATTGTAGTACTAGCATGCCTAGATCTTGTCAACTAACTTCATTTCCCTAGGGTCAATTTTGGCAAACTTTTTGTGCCAGAGTGGCCTCACATTGTTTTCCCTTCCTTGATTTCAGCTATTTTTTTAAAATCTGATTATGGCTTAAAGATTGCAACTAACTGGCATTTGGGGTTATACCTCTGCATTTAGTAGGCTGAGATACTTCTGCAAATAAGAGAAAAGTAAAAACAGTGGTTTCCACAAGTTTGTTGCTCACTCTGGGAGTATGACTCCTCTGTTCAGTGCTGTCTGGAAGGATCCCAGACTACTTTCAGTTACACTGCTTTGCCAACTCTAGGAAGTGGCCCTTGTCCAAGTTGGCTTCTACAGCCTACGTAGCAGGAGGAAGGAACATAGAAGTAGGGAGATGGTCATGTGACAGCTGCCTCTTAAGGGAGGTATCTAGAAAGCTGCCACATTGCACTCTGACTTATAGCGCATTTGGCCAGGGTTTAGTCACATGCCCACACCTGGCTACACAGGAGATTGGATATTGTCATCTTTATTCTGGTGGCCATGTGCCCAGCTGAAATGGAAGAATGAGGGAATGGATATTGGAGGACTACCAGTGCTCTTGTTAGTTTCCCTGCTAAAGACTTTTGCTTTAAAGAAATTATTTTTGCTAGACAAATAAAAGTGTAACATTTACTGAAATTAAAATAAAATATATTAAAATGATCTGCAGTCTAACACGTAACAGATTAAACTGCTTTCATAGTTTTCCACCATAAAATTCTTATCTAGGCATGATTTTTATATTGTTATAATTAGCACTCAAATATAATTGTTTCTTTTTCAGTTTGTGTTATAAGTAGTATTCTAGGTTGTTATATAATCCTCATAATTTTAAGGGCTTTAGAGATGCTGCAATAAACATTTTCATGTATATTAACTTTTCCTTGTTTAGGATAATTTTCTTTATCTATGTGTCTACCAAAAGTAGGGTAATTGGATCAAAGGCTATGATAATTTTGCATGTCTTGAAACACAAGAAAAAAATATTTTTCCAAAAAGAATCTTCCAATTTTGTCATTTTGTTTCATTAGTGATTGTTTATTTTTCATCACTTTTATTAGTTAGATATGACACTGTCTGCTTGATTACCAAATATTCTTATTTTGTGCATTTAAAAAGCCACATTACTCTTATTTCAATGTGTTCTTTTGATAACTGGCAGAGTTGAACATTTATACATATATATTAAATATTATCTTACCAACTTTAATTCCAATTACTCATATACTTTCTTCAAATGTTAGTATTATTTTAAATACCAATTTGTACAAGATTTCTATGCAATATAGATATGGTCTTTGGAATGTAAAATTTGCTGTAGATATGTGTCTAAATCTGTTTTCTAGTTATTATAAAATCATTATTATTATCATTCCACTGATCTTTCTTCCCTCATATTCTCTGTCAAAATGCATTCTTCAGGAAATAAAAAATTAAAGGACTAGTCAAAATACATGTCAAACACCAATGAAAAGCAAATGTTAGCTCAAACATTGCTTAGCCAAGGAAACGTTTATTTTAATAAATTTTCCTCTCTGATTAGTTTTCTCTTGAACACTGCTAAAATAAACGCACACACACAAAATCAACGTTCAGGATTTTCTGATTATTTGCTGTGATTGTATGGTTTAATCCATTTGAAACTAGAAGAACATAGTGCTGTTCACACTCCGCTGGAGGAAACACAATTTCACAGTTTGGTTCCCAGCACTGCCTTGCAGGGCTGCTATCGTAATATGTTTCTAGCTCTGAACATGCAAGCACAAGTCTCTCACTTTGGCTTCTCAATGGGGAAGGAGAGAAACACTAGAGGAAACAGCAATTAGATCAATATATAATAATACAAAAGCTACAGAATTGTTCCCCATACTCATATGTATGTTACCGAAGTAGTATGACTCTTTCCCACTCAAACAATGATTTATTTTTTCAGGAAGACTGGTTTAGATTTGTGCAAGCTGAAACACAGGAAGCAGCCTGAGAAATTAAGGAACTCTGCTCTGTATGTAGAGCATTATTAGCTGGGTTTTTTGTTTGTTTGTAACTAGAAGAAAAGAAATGACCAAATCCAAGAATTTAATCAGCCATGAGATTTGTGCTGAAAATTTTTTTATGGATAAGATACAAAAAAATCTGTTACTAAAAATTGTTATGAAAATAAACCAGTTTAAAGGACATAATCTCATAACATGCAGGGTAGTGGGCATTATTATTTATGTTTTTGTGACTCTTTTTTTAAAAAAAAACTTGTCACTGAGCAACCAGAAGAGTCTAACATTGCTTGAGCAAGTGCTACTCCAGTGCTGTGGAGACATATGACATCAGACTTCTCACTGACACTGCTTTCTACCAGAGACAATATGATATACGAGAAAATGACCTGGCTTTCAGCTCAGCTAAATTTGGGGACACATTGCAGCTCATTCACTCCCTTCAGTGTCCCTGGGTAAGTTTACTAACCTTTCTGTCTCTCCCTATTGTACGATTTCTAAAAGATGATATAGATACCTTGCAAGGTAGGTGTGAGGATCTGTGATTATCTATATAGAATATCCACTGTAATGGCTATAATGAAGTGGGAATTCAATAGCCGATAGTTGCTACTCTTCTCCCTAATCCAGTTTATCCTACATTTTTTTTTTCTTGGAAATGTATGGTAAATATTTCTTAATTTTGTTTGCACCTCCATGGCCCATTTTTTTCTATGCCCATGGAAGACACAGTTAATTGATTATAGTGCTGTATTCTACCGTGTTTAGATAGTCTTTGAATCTGATTATCTTATAAATTTGCTGAGGAAGATACTATATTATGTATTTTCTTTTTTTGTAAGTATTATAATTTCCAGTATACATTGCATACAAGAAAAGACACATTCATTGAATTATTTCTCCATTTGGGCATTTGAATCATATTATAGTTTAATTTTGTACAATACTGGAAAAATGAAAGAAGTAGAAATTAATTTGTGCCATAATATTGAAAAAAATATATATTTCCCCAGGTTAGTCTAGAACTCCTGGCCTCAAATGATCCTCTTGCCTCAGCCTTCCTAGTAGCTGGGATTACAGGTGTCTGCTACCAAAAGCAAAATGAATTTTCTTTTGAGAGCTGATACTGAGTAGAATCAGTTTCTATTGTAAATAGATTCATAACTCTAGCCTGACTAGGTTAACTCTCACCTGATTGATCTCTGCTAGTTTCAGGAAGAGATCCAGAATTTAAAGGGCAAAGAGTCCCTAGCACTTTGTTGTTTCTTTTCTGTGATGGTGCTGAACGCTCTGAGAACGTTCAGAAGCAAGTGAGCTTATAGAACCATACCATTAGGGAATGGTAAAAGTACTGCCTCAAGCACTAGGCCTGCACTGCCCAAAAGTGGGACAGCAGTTGGTGTCAATCTGAAGCAAAAGTTCCCAAAGACTATTTCTTCAAGGAAGGTGGGGAGAGTTGTCATAGACAGTGCTATGGTTTAAATGTGTCCCTCCAAAACCATGTGTTGGAAACTTAATCCTCAATGCAACAGTGTTGGGAGGTGGACTAATGGGAGGTGTTTAGGCCATGAGGTCTCCACTCTCATGAATGGATTAATGCTAATTATAAAAGGGTTTGAGACTGCGAGTGTAATCTCTTGCTCTCTCCCTCTCACGTGCCCTTCTACCTTCCTTCATGGGATGATGCAGCAAGAAGATCCTCATCAGACATGGCCACTTGATCTTGGACCTCCTAGCCTCCAGGACCATGAGTCAACTAAGTTTCTTTTTTTATAAATTACCTGGTGTCTGGTATTTTGTTATAGCAACACAAAATGGACTAAGAGAGTTTAAATAATTGTCTTTTTTCTGTTATTCTTTGAGAGACGGAACCCACATATTGAGTGAATAGTAAACAAATCTCCCTTTAGGAATGAAAAGAAAAACATTTAAATTCAGGACACTCTCTCTATTGATGTGGTAGGCAGAATTCTGATATGACCCTCAAAATTCCCCCATACCCTAGAGTACACGTCCTGTATTATTCACTCCTCTTGTGTGATAATAGAAAGAATGTCACTCCTGTGATTATGTTCCATTAGATGAGAAAGGTGAGGAAATTTTGCGGGTAGAATTAAGCCTGCAAATAAGGTGATTTTGAGATAATCACATGAAAATTATCCTGGGTAGGCTTGATCTAATCAGTCAAGCCATTAGAAGAGACTGAGGTCTTCCTGATGTTGGACGGATTTGAAGCAACAGTGATGTTCTCTTCTTGGCCTTAAAGAAGCAAATTGTCATTGTGTGGAGAGGGCGCTATGGAAGGAACAGTAGGTGGCTTTTAGAGGCTAGAACAATACATGGCTGACAGCCGGCAATAAAGCAGCAATCTCAGTTTTACAGCTGCAAGGAAATGAATTTTGACAATAACCAGTGAGCTTGAAAGAGGACCCTGAGTCTCAGATAAGATCATAGTCCCAGCCAACACTTTGATTTCACTTGGTTAGACCCTGAGATGATGATGCAATTAACCAGTGTCCAGATTCATCAAATCTGTGAGATAATACATTTGCATGATTCTGAACCTCTATGTTTGTAATGATTTGTTATATAGCAATGGAAAACTAATACTCTTGGCTAAGAAAAAAATTTGAATCCCTCATTTTTTTTCCTCCCATAAAGGAAAACATTACTTGTATTTCTTAAAGCCAATTATTTCACTTAGGGGTGTCTTTAAAATTTAATTTTAACATTTATTTATTTCTTTTAAATGGAATCAGAATCTTTATTAAAAATATCCTTTAAGAACACAGGAAGAAAAGATAGCCATATACAAAGGGTTTTTTTTTTCCCAAATATAAACATATTTTATTTTATTTTGAAGTTCTGGGATACATGTGCAGGACATGCAGGCTTGTTACATAAGTAAATGTGTGCCATGGTGGTTTGCTGCACGTATCAACCCCTCACCTAGGTATTAAGCCCTGAATGCATTAGCTATTTATCCTGATGCTCTGCCTCCCCCAACGCCCAATGCTGAAAGGCCTTGGTGTGTGTTTTTCCCTTCCCTGTGTCCATGTGTTCTCATTTTTCAGGTCCCACTTATAAGTGAGAACATGTGGTGTTTGCTTTTGTTTCTGCATTAGTTTGCTGAGGATAATGGCTTCCAGCTCCATCCATGTCCCAGCAAAGGACCTGATCTTGTTCCTTTTTATGGCTGCATAGTATTCCATGGTATATATGTACCACATTTTCTTTATCTAGTCTATCGTTGATGGACATTTGGGTTGATCCCATGTCTTTGCTATTGTGAATAGTGCTGCAGTAAACATACACGTATATGTTTCTTTATAATGGAATGATTCATATTCCTTTGGGTATATACACAGTAATGAGATTGCTGGGTCAAATGGTATTACTGGTTCTAAGTTTTTCAGGAATAGCCACACTGTCTTCCACAATGGTTGATCTAATTTACATTCCCACCAACAGTGTAAAAGTGTTCCCATTTCTCCATAGTCCTGCCAGCATCTGTTGTTTCTTGACTTTTTAATAATCATCATTCTGATTGACATGAGATGGTATCCTATTGTAGTTTTGATTTGCATTTCTCTAATCATCAGTGATGTTGAGCTTTTTTAAAAATATGTTGTTTGCTACATAAATGTCTTTTATTGAAAAGTATCTGTTAATATCATTTGCCCACTTTTTAATGGAGTTGTTTGTTTTATTCCTGTAAATTTATTTAAATTCCTTGTAGATTCTGGATATTACACCTGTGTTAGATGGGTAGATTGAAAAAATTCTCTCTCATTCTGTAGGTTGTCCGTTCACTCTGATGATGGTTTCTTCTGCTGTGCAGAAGCTCTTTATTTTAATTAGATCCCATTTGTCAGTTTTTGCTTTTGTTGTGATTGCTTTTGGCAATTGCGTCATGAAATGTCTGCCCATGCCTATGTCCTGAATGGTATTGCCTATATTTTCTTCTAGGGTTTTTATAGTTTGGGGTTTTATATTTGTCTTTAATCCATCTTGAGTTAATTTTTGTATAAGGTGTAGGAAAGACGTCGAGTTTCAATTTTCTGCATATGGCTAGCCAGTTTTTCCAGCACCATTTCTTAAATAGGGAATATTTTCCCCATTGCTTGTTTTTATCAAGACTGTTGAAGATTTGAAGGTGTGTGGCCTTATTTCTGGGTTATTTACTTTCTTCCATTGGTCTATGTGTCTGTTTTGTACCAGAACCATGTGGTTTTTGTTACTGTAGCCTTGTGTATGATTTCATGTCTGGTAGTGTGATGCCTCCAGTTTTGCTCTTTTTGCTTAAGATTGCCGTGGCTATTAGGGCTTGTTTTTTGGTTCCATAAGAATTTTAAAGTAGTTTTTTCTAATTCTGTGAAGAATTTCAATGGTAGTTTAATAGGAATAGCAATGGATCTATAAATTACTTTGGGCAATATGGCCATTTTCACAATATTGATTCTTCCTATCCATGAGCATGAATTTTTCTCTATTTGTTTGTGTCCTCTCTGATTTCCTTGAGCAACGGTTTGCAGTTCTCCTTGAAGAGGTTCTTCACTTCCCTTGTTTGCTGTATTCCTAGGTATTTTATTCTCTTTGTGGTAATTGTGAATGACAGTTTATTTATTATTTGGCTCTGTGCTTGTCTATTGTTGATGTATAGGAATGCCTGTGATTTTTGCATTGATTTTCTATCCTGAGACTTTGCTGAAGTTGCTTATCAGCTTAAGAAGCTTTTGGGCTGAGACTATGGGGTTTTCTAGATATAAGTTCATATCATCTGCAAATAGGGATAGTTTGACTATCTTTCTATTTGGGTGCCCTTTATTTTTTTTTCTTGCCTGATTGCACGGGCCAGGACTTTCAATGCTATGTTAAATAGGAAGGTTAAGATAGCATATCCTTCTCCTGCACCAGTTTTCAAGGGGAATGTCCAGCTTTTGTTCATTTAGTATGATGTTGGCTGTGGGTTTATCATAGATGGCTCTCATTATTTTGAGATATGTTTCTTCAATAACTAGTTCATTGAGAGTTTTTAATATGAAAGGATGTTAAATATTATTGAAAGCTTTGATCTGCATCTATTGAGTAATCAGGTGATTTTGTCTTTAGTTCTGTTTATGCACTGAATCACATTTATCGATTTGCATATGTTGGACCAACCTTACATCTCAGAAATAAAGTCTACTTGATTGAGGTAGATAAGCTTTTTGATGTGCTCCTGAATTCAGTTTGCCGGTATTTTGTTAGGGATTTTTGCATTGAAGTGTATAAAGGATATTGACCTAAAATTTTCTTGTTCTGTTGTATCTCTGCCAGGTTTTGGCATTAGGATGATGCTGGACTCATAGAATGAGTTAGAGTACCTCCTCCTCAATTTGTTGAAATAGTTTAAGCAGGAATGGTACCAATTCTTATTTGTACATCTGGTAAAATTCAGCTGTGAACCCATCTGGTCCTGGGCTTTTTTTGGTTGGTAGGCTATTTATTACACTCAATTTCAAAGCTTGTTATTGGTCTGTTCAGGAATTCAGTTTCTTCCTGGTTTAGTCTTGGGAGGGTGCATATGTCCAGAAATTTGTCCATTTTTTCTAGATTTTCTAGTTTATGTGCATAGAGGTGTTCATAATAGTCTCTGATGGTTGTTTGTATTCATATGGGGTCACTGGTAACATTCTCCTTGTCATTTCTGATTGTGTTTATTTGCATCTTCTCTCTCTTCCTTTTTATTAGTCTAGCTAGTAGTCTATCTATTTTATTAATTTTTTCAAAAAAATTAGTTCCTGAATACATTGATCTTTTGAATGGTTTTTTGTGTCTTGATTTCCTTCAGTTTAGCTCTGAGTTTGGTTATTTCTTGTCTTCTGCTAGGGTGGGGATTTGTTTCTTATTGAACACTTTTGTCTGTATCTGTTGAGGAATCAGGTGGTTTTTTCTTTAGTTCTGTTTACTCTTATTTCGCTAGTTCTTTTAGTTGCGTGGTTAGGTTGTTAACTTGAAGTCTTTCTAACTTTTTGATGTGGGCATTTAGTGCTATAAATTTTGTTCTTATTACTGCCTTTGATGTGTCCCAGAGATTCTTGTATGTTGTATCATTGTCCTTATTCGTTTTGAAGAACTTCTTGATTTCTGCCTGAATTTCATTATTTACCCAAAAGTCATTCAGGAGCAGATTATTCAATTTTCATGTGATTGTAGGGTTTTGAGTGAATTTCTTGGTCTTGATTTCTAATTTGATTGTGCTGTGCTCCAAGAGATTGTTATGATTTTAGTTATTTTGCATTTTCTGAGGAATGTTTTACTTTCTATTATGTGATCAATTTTAGAGTATGTGCCATGTGATGATGATAAGAATGTGTATTCTGTTCTTATTGGGTGGAAAGTTCTGTAGATAACTATGAGGTCCATTTGGTCCAGTTCTGAGTTAAGATTCTGAATATCTTCATTAATTTCCTGTCTCAATGATCTGTCCAATATTGTCAGTGTGTGTTAAAGTCTCCCAATATTATTGTGTGGGAGTCTAAGTCTCTTTGAAGGTCTCTAAGAACTTGTTTTATAAATCTGGTGCTTCTGTGTTGGGTGTATACATATTTAGGATAGTTAGATCTCCTTGTTGAATTGAACCATTTACCATTCTGTAATGCCCTTTTTTGTCTTTTTTGATCTTTGTCGGTTTAAAGTCTGTTTTGTCTGAAACTAGGATTGTAAGCCTTGATTTTTCTGTTTTCCATATGCTTAGTGATTTTCCTCTATCCCTTTATTTTGAGCCTATGTGTATCATTGCATGTGAGATGGGTCTATTGAAAACAGCTTAGCAATTGGGTCTTTGTTCTTTATCCAGCTTGCCATTTTGTATTTTTTAATTGGGGCATTTAGCTCATTTACATTTAAGGTTAGTATTAATACATGTGAATTTGATCCTGTCATCATGATGCTAGCTGGTTATTTTGCAGACTTGTTTATGTGGTTGCTTTCTAGTGTCACTGGTCTTTGTACTTCAGTGTGTTTTTGTAATGGCTGGTAATGGTTGTTCTTTCCATATTTAGTGCTTCTTTCAGACCTTGTAAGGCAGGTCTAGTCATAATGAATTCCTTCAGCATTTGCTTGTCTGAAAAGGATCTTATTTCTTCTTTGCTTGTGGAGCTTAGTTTGGAAGGATATGAAATTCTGGGTTGGAATTTATTTTCTTTAAGAATGTTGAATATTGGCCCCAAATCTCTTCTGGCTTGTAAGGTTTCAGCTATTAGTCTGATGGGCTTCCCTTTGTAGGTGACCTGCCCTTTTTGTCTAGCTGCCTTTAATATTTTTTCTTTCATTTTAACATTGGAGAATCTAATGGTTATGTGTCTTGGGGATAATCTTCTTGTTAAGTATCTTACTGGGGTTCACTTCATTTCCCGAATTTGAATATTGGCCTCTGTAGCTAGTTTGGGGAAGTTCTCATGGATAATATCCTGAAATATGTTTTCCAAGTCGGTTCCATTCTTCCCATCTCTCTCAGGGACATCAGTGAATCATAGATTTGGTCTTTTTACATAATCCCATGTTTCCTGGAAATTTTGTTCATTCCTTTTCTTTTTTCTCTATTCTTGACTGCCTGTCTTATTTCAGAAAGCCAGTCTTTAAGGTCTGAGATTTTTCCTCTCTTGGTCTATTCTGCTTTTAGTACTTGTGATTGCATCATGAAATTCTTGCGGTGTGTTTTTCAGCTCTGTCAGGTTGGTTACATTCTTTTCTATACTGACTACTTTGTCTGTTAGCTCATGAATTGCTTTATCATGACTTTTAGCTTCCTTGCATTGGGCTTCAACATACTCCTGTAGCTCAATAATTTTTGTTCCTATGCATATTATGAATTCTATTTCTGTCATTTCAGCCATCTTAGCTTGGTTCATAACCTTTGCTGGAGAGGTGATGCAGTCATTTGAAGGAAAGATGCAACTCTGCTTTTTGAGTTTTTATTGTTCTTACACTGATTCTTTCTCATCTTTGTGGGCTTATGTACTTTCAATCTTTGAGATTGTTGACCTTTGGAAGTTTTTTTTTTTTTTCTTGTATCCTATTTGATGACCTTGAGGGTTTGATTTTGCTATAAGGTGGGTTTAGCTCACTGGCTTTATTTCTTGGAGATTTTAGGGGGCCAACATTCAGCTACAAAGTCTTAGACTATGTGCTCTAACTCTGGGGCACTTGTATTGGGCCCCAACTTTGTTCTCTGGTTCCTTGAGGTTTGGAATCCCCTGTGCTGGATATCCAAGTTACTGCAGCTGTGGCAGAGTGCTAGTGGGTGCTGGGGTGCCTGCCTTCCTGTGAGCATTCACCACAGTGGCAGAGGTGAGGAAGCTGTGGAGGGGTGAGCAGGGAGCCCCTTCTGGAGACTGTACATGGTCATGCTAGAGATGGTGTTGGCTCAGGGGCTGGGTGCTGGCTGGCTCAGGTCTGGATGCCTTCTCTGTTCCCTGCAAGCAGGAATGATTGCTCAAAGAGGGGGAGGATCTGCAATTCTCTATGTAGTGTTAGTGCAAGGGCAGGTCACTAGGAAAAGTCAGAATTTGCTGGCTTTGTGCCCAGCAAGGCTCAGTCTGCAATGGTGGTCACGGAAGTGGAGGTGTGGGTGGACTTCACTTGTGTGCACTGTTGGGCTAGGTAAGCAAAACCCATCTGTGCAGACAATCACCAGCAAAGTGACATGTGCTGGGAGGGGGCGGGTGGTCTGGTGCGCACCAGTAGGGGCTACCTCACTGGACCTCTCCACCAGTCGGGCATGATCTGCCAGCACAGGAGCTATCTTTATGTTCAGTTTATGTATGTGCTTCACAATTGATTCATCCATATTAACTTAAAAAGACTACATATATGTTAGCTAAAGAAAGTAGATAATTAAAACAATTATTTAGATGAGCAAAGCAGAGGAAACATTTTATATTTGAATTGAGACAAAACATTTTATATTTGAATTGAAATGAAAAACAGTTATGTATATAACTTTTCAATTTTGTGTCATTTTTGGAAAAATATTATTTTTTTAGTCATTTAAATTGTAACCCCTAGAGTCAGTTTTGAGCTGCCTGTACGATAGCCCATGCTTATCTCTCTAGTATACTTTCCATGTAACCTATTACCAAGCTCTGTAATTTCTATCTCCTCAATATCTATACATCTAATTCTTTCTTTGCTTTGTCTTTGTCTTTTTCTCCAAGACAGCCCTTCATAGGAATATCTTAACAAGTCTTCTCTTCAATTAAATGCCCCACATATAAAGATTAATTGTGCATTTTACTTCAAAGCATTAAAATATTTTCCATTGTTGATTTATGAAAAGGGTCCTCTGCTTACTAAGGTGCTTCTGCAATGTGGCTTCCTACCATGTGATTAGCAACATCTCAACTTCTTCTTTCCATGAACCCAAAAGGAACTCAAATCCACAATACAGCCAAACACATACTTTCTTTTTCAGCCTTTGTCTTTTTTGTTGTAGTTTCTGCTAGATCTTCATTTTCAAATTCATTCTTTCAAAATCTTACACAAATATCAGGGTCCTATTAATCAAGCATCAGAGTCCCATTCATCAAGGATCAGGGTCCCATTCACAAAGCATTTAATTCAGGAAGCAATCCTTGATCTCCCCTTCCTGATGAAGTCACTCCTCTGAGCCCTGTTAGCACTCTCTACCCCTCTATATCACTTATATCCTGATTATTAATATACATATTTGTAGGGTTATCTTATTAACGACCTTGTACTCTCCTGACACTGTGACTATCATCTTAAGAGTAAAGTTTCTTATTTATAATTTCATTCTCCACATTGCCTAATTTTGCATCTTACAATGCTATTTACTAGTTTTTCACATGTATGTGAGAACTAAATTGAATTTTTATTTTTGACAGATAATTAAAAAAGCATTTCATTTATAAAATGAAGCATATAGTTGAAATAAGTAGGAGTGAAAGAGGTATTTAGTTATGATGAAATATATTAAGAAAATTTGCTGTTCTAGTTTTCAATGTACCAGAGTTCTATTTTAGTTAGATTATTTTTCTCTTTTAACCCTTCTCTCCCTTATGTTCTTTCATTTTTTCTATATATGTATTCATATAGACACAGAGTGACTATTTCTCTTCCCTGATATCAAAGAATTTTTTCTCTATTTGATTTTTCCCTAGGGTTAGGCAGAGTGATTTAGAATAAACCAAATTTGACTTGAATCCTGACACATTTCTACAAATGTCAAAGTTTTAAATTGCATAACTCTGTATAGAATTTATGAAATCTTGAGTTTCTCTTGGATTCTGCTTTGAGCAACAAAACATACCATGCTTAAAATTGAGTTCATCTGGAGAACACAAAGTAATGTCAAAAAATACTACTCAGCATATCACTTCCTCAGAAATATCTCAGTATACTCAACATACCTATCTATAAAACAGCAAACTTCTAAGCTGTGGAAGTGAATAAAATTGATATTAGTCAGTGACTTCCCTGTGGGAAGAAGGGTGGCAGTGTAAATGCAGAGTAAAGGCTGAATGAAGTCTATATATGTTTGGGGGTATTTTCAGCAGTGGTTCTTTCAAAAGTCATTTCATTTATGGCTTTTTTGGTGATTTTGCACAAAATAACCTAGATACATTTAATCTTTACATTTTCAGAAGAAACCTGCTCAGTTTGGAGCATGTTCACTTCTTTTGAAATGTTGATGTTGAAAGCTGCATATAGATCTTTTGAGAGGCCACATGCTTGAGATTCTATTTTTAAATTTTCATGACAGCTTTTACACTCTCCTGAGCATGCTGGATCTAAGTTTCTACTGAAGCATGTAATTACCAGCAATGACTTAGCATCTGCCATGTGGTGCCAAGTAATGGTAAATGGAAGCAATGTCAGAAAGAGAAGATTGGCAAGTTGGAAATACTGAGATAACTCAGAGACTCACCTACTCTGGCAAACACTCTCACCATTGCTGGCAGCACAAGAGAACTTTATTTACAAGAAATGCTTATGTAATATTTAAAGTGCCCTACATCAGAGAAAATAAAAGGGTTACTTTTTTGTTGTTGTTGTTGTTGTTTAGAATAAAGACATAATATCATTGACTGAATGCCCTACTCTTCCAAAACTATTTCTTACCTAACTTGTCATTTTATTTTACTACCTCCACTATTTGGTTTGCTCCTTTGGATGAGAATATTGTCTATAGAAGGTAACTCTCAAAACATAACTACGAGATAAAGACCTAGGAATGGGGTTGAAGATGAAGCTGTAATTTAGCTTTTAGGGTATACAGGAATCACCTATAGAGACTTTTAAAATTACAAATTCCTGGACTCAGCCTTCAGAGATTCAAATTCAGTAGGTTTGGAATTAAGCGGAGCAATCTTCATTTTTCTGAAGCACTGAGACCTTGGACCAGATGGGAAAGATATCACTCTAACTTGAAAAAAGCTACCTTTTAGCCTCTGCCTTAGTCCACTGGTGTTGTTATAAAGGAATACTTGAGACAGAGAAACTTATAAGAAAAGAGGTTTATTTGTCTCATGGTTCTGTAGGTTGTACAAGAAGCATAGCACCAGCATCTGCTTCTATTCTGGGATTTAGTGTGTTTCCACTCACAGCAAAAGGTGAAGGGGAGTTGGTGTGTGCAGAGATCACACGGCAAGAGAGGAAGCAAGAAAGAACTGGGGTTGGAGGAAACATCAGGCTCTTTTTAACAGCCAGATCTCACAGGGACTGAGGAACTAATAGAGCTACAGTGAGAATTCACTTACTAATTACCATGAGAACAGCACCAAGCCATTCATGAGGGACCCACCTTCAAGACCCAAACACCTCCCCTTTGCACCACCTCCAACATTGGGAATCAAATTTCAACATGAGATTTGAGGGGTCAAAAAAACCAAACTATAGCAGCCTCTGTCTATTTCCAGTATAAACTGTGGACAAGCAGAATTCTAGAGTCTCCCAGGAGCATGACAGAACTGCAAAATCACAGATTCACACCATCTATAGAATCAGAATTTGCATTTTGACAAGATCCACAGGTAATTCCTATACACATTAGAATGTGAGCAGCACCACTTCAGTAAACACATAGGATTTAGTTCCTGCTGTGTAGTTAATTAGATTAGCTGTTACATTGACTAGAGGAGGGAGAGTAGGAGGTAGAACAGTAAGTCTGGATGGAAAGGTGAGCATTAGTTTGGAAGATGGTGGTGGAAGGCAGTTTGGTGGAAACAATATGGGAACAGAACTGGCAATTAAGCCTTGAGAGGCAGATTTCACAATGATTCCAGGGGCCCTTCAGCCCCGTGTTAAAAAGTGCTATCCTGTATTTCTTATCTTTAGTTTGAAAAAATTTTATTTAGGCCAGGTGTGGCTCACACCGATAATTCCAGCACTTTGGGAGGCCAAAGCAGGTGGATCACTTGAGCTCAGGAGTTCAAGACCAGCCTGGGTAACATAGCAAATCCCTGTTTCTATAAAAAATACAAAAAAAATTAGCTGGACATACTGCCATGCACCTGTGGTCCCAGCTACTCAGGAGGCTGAGGCAGGAGAATCACTTGAGCCCGGAAGGTGGAGGTTGCAGTGAGCTGAGATCATGCCATTGCACAACCTTGGGCAACAGAAGAGAAACCCTGTTTCAAACAACAACAACAACAACAACAACAAACAAAAATATTCTATTTAAAGTCCTAGTATTTGAAGTACAGTAGAGAAAATATAGTTAATAATAATTTATTGCATATTTCAAAATAGCTAGAAAAGGATAATTGGAATATTTCCAACATAAAAAAGGTAAATGTTTGAGGTGATAGATATCTTAATTACCCTGATTTGACCATTACATATTGTACGTAGACGTTTATTAAATATTTCATGTATCTCCCAAATATTGAAACTATTATATATCAATAAACTTAAAGCACATAACAATATTACATATATGTAATTCATTTATACTTTGGATTCCGCATGAAGGAGTTTTGACAAATTGCTGTTATGGTCTATTCATTGTGCTTTAGTATTTGACTGCTAGAACAGATAGACAGTTTTAAACCCTCCCTGTTTTGAAACTGTGTACAGATTGACACAGTCATAGTTACTGAATAATTCAAGGGGAAAATATCTGATATTCCTCAGGTAGCCACAATCTTTAAGCCTGGCTACAGATGCATTTTCCTTGAACCAAAAGATCTCAATTAAGATTAAAGTTTCAAGCGAAACATAGGAGCTGTATTCTCTGAATGAGTACTAAATGTGGTGAAATGAGTTCAGCTATTTTGAACATCTACCATGCAGAATAAATTTTATAAATAAATCAAATCACATAACCTAATGAATATATTTCTTGTCACTTAGCAAGATAACTGTTACCAGCTAAATACTAAAAGCTGTGTATTTAATTGATAAAAGCACATTTATTACATTAGAAATACATAAAGTTACCCTGCAATGTGACTACCACACAGAGTTCTGTCTCATTAATTCCAAAGAGACATTGTGCAAGTTTTATGGTAATTTTGACAAATTAAGTTTCTTAGTGTTTTTAATTTGGATTTCATAATCTTTCTTGCCAAATAATTATTTAACTTCACAAATACTAGCTTTGTAATAATTAATTGGTATTTAATTATCATATAACCAATGAGATTATAATCTCTATATGAAGTTTCATTTCATTTAAAATAAATGCTCATTTTAATGTAAATTTTTTTCAGATTAGTATCAGTGACAGTTTTTCACATGAGATAGTAAACTTGGTTTACTCTCTGAGCAAGCAAGTAATCGTCTTTCAAGATCAGCAAGGAATTTAGGTGTTGTTCTTTCTGAAAATTGCCCTAAAGTTGTACTGTCATTTTAAAACATAAGACCATGTCACATACTTTGGTCCCTTGAGACTCTAACTATAATAATTTTTTGGTTTAGGACATTACAATTAATGGAAAAAAGATAAAAATAATGGAAAACTAAGAGGTGTAATTCTGGGTTCAGGGCACTAATCTAGACAGTATTCTTGTCCCTTAATAAATCATGGCAAGAATCACACATATTTATTTATTTTTTATGTATCACTCTTCTCTACATTTCCATAATGAAAAGAATCACCTGAGGTACTTGTTAAAAATACCGCTTCCTGGGGCTTTCTCTGAAAATTCTGATTTACTGGGATTGAAATGAGGCCTTGGAATTTGTATTTTTTCCAAGGACCTAAATAATTTAAATCATCAAGGGAGGCTAGAAAATACTGTTCTTGTGTTAAGATCTAGAAAAAGGAAATTTAGAATCACTTGTGCCTGAACAAGGATATATAGATCAGTTCTCCCAACCTTGATTGCATTTTAAAAATTCTGATGGCCGATTTAATCTTAGATTTAATCTTAGACCGATTTAATCTTAGACCGATTAAATCATAATTTCTAAAGTGGGATTCAAGTGTCAGAATGAGTAACTGGGAAACTGCCTCATAGAAGGGTGTGACAGCTAACCAAGTGGTTTCAGAGAATCTGAACAGATTTGAAAGTGAAAGACCGGGAAAATAAACATAAGATTAAAAATGCATATTTTTCAAGGTGATAAAATTCCTATAGTCAGGGCTACTGCTTGCTCACATAGTGCAGAGATTTATTGAATTAGGAATCTAAGGCAGTGGTTTTAAAACTTGACTATGCATCAGCATTATGTGGAGGGCTGGTTAAAACAGTTTGGTTGGTCCCAGCCCCAGAGTTTGTAATCAGTAGGTCTGGGATGAGTCCCAAGATTTAAATTTGTAATAAGTTTCAGTTGAAGCTGATGCTGCTGGTTCAGATAACACACTTTGAGAACAAATGTTCTAAGGGAAGGTACAGTGAAGATGAGATATATGGAATGGGCATGGTGGGACTATATTAGATAGAGCCTAGGATTGGGTAAGATGTTATTATGATAGAACACCTCCTGCCTAGGATTACAATAAATATAGCCAGTCCTTATCGAGTGCCTACTATGTGTCAGGTCTTATTCTAAGCATTCTATATATATTGAGTCATTTAATCTTTACAATAATCCTACATGGCAGATATGCTGTTATTGTTTGTATTTTATAGCTGCATAAGTTGAGGCACAGAGAAGTTAAGTAATTTGTTCAAGACAATGCAGTTAGTAAATTGTAGGGCTGAAGTCTGAGGGATCTGGCTTCCAGTCCATGCAGTTAACCACCGTTATACTGAAGAAGGTGAAGATGAATAAGATTTGTTCAAACAATAGACGTTCTAGGTCTGCTTGTAGTATCTACATTTAGTAGCTGTTTTCAGTCATCTCCTGCCCTCCAATAATTCTTTGGCTTGCATATTGTGCCTACCCATAAAGCAAATGGTAACAGCAGGTTTGCCAACATTATTCCTTCATTCTATTTCCAGGAAGAGATCATAGAATTTTTAAGGTGAAGGATCACAGATTATCTTTACAGTTTACCTTGGTTACATTCACATGTAACCCTAATTTGCTTTTATGGCATAAAGTTATAATCCACCCCCAAAGTACTTTTAGAAATATACTCAAAGTTAATGGGTAACTAACTTTAATTCATTGTAGTAATACTACAATGAATTGTAAAGGGAGAAACTATCCAGGTCTAAATGTATTTTAAATGAAGAAAATAATACAGATTAATTTCTTTGTTGACAGTGGAATTAAATTGGAAATAATTAAAAATAAAATAACTAGGAACCCTCCAAATATGTGGAAATTAAAATACCCAGGAATCCTCCAAATATTTGAAAATTAAAATACACAAGAAACCCCCAAATATTTGAAAATTAAAATACCTAATATCAACAACATGTGTGATATCTTAATCAGCACTGGCTGATGTGCCAGGAGTTCTGCAGGATTTTAGGAGCATTCCATAACTAGGAAAGGATGGAGTATGGAAGCCCATCTTTATAATTAAAACAACCTGCTAACTTCTGTTTCTGGCTGAGTTTGAATAATTGTACCATACTGACTTTCCACCATAAACAACTAGAAAGCCAGACAAAATATGTAAAACAGGTGTTTCAGACATTGGACAGACAGCAGCACACTACTGTTACCCAGAAAAAAGAAAAATAAGACAAACTCTATGATTTCCCCCATCTTTCCGTCTGAAGGCACTTTCTGGAAAGTACTCTGTGTGTGTGTGTGTGTGTGTGTGGTTGGGGGTGGAGGTTGTGAGAGCCAAGCAGAATATAGTGCACTTACTGAGTTGAGAGATGGAGTTCAGATGACTGAGTCGACAAGAATTTGCAGGGCAGAGTGCTGGAGAGGAAGGAGCTATGTGGAGAAGATTCTCCTTGATGCTATTGCAAAATGCTAATCTGTACTAATCTGGAAATGCCTAAGTAAAATGGTATGAGGCCAGGCAACAACTACTTGGGAGTTGCCACTTGAATATTCCCCAAATTTACACAGGACTGAGAGATGTTCCAGTTCTGACCAGCCAGATTGGAAACACATAAATGAACATATGGGGTGTTCAATAAAGATCCTTGAAGAGTCAAGCTAACTCATAGTGATAAAATCTGGAGTAAAAGCATATACTAAACTTGTCCCAATAAAGGTTAGAAACAAGCCTCAGAAGGATAAAGCTGAACCACAAGTTATTTGAGTGCCTACCTACAAAGTTCAACACTTAAAGACATCGAGGCTGGGCGTCGTGGCTCACGCCTGTAATCCCAGAACTTTGGGAGGCCGAGGTGGGTGGATCACAAGGTCAGGAGTTCGAGACTAGCCTGGCCAATATGGTGAAACCCCGTCTCTACTAAAGATACAAAAATTGGCCGGGCATGGTGGTGGGTGCCTGTAGTCTCAGCTACTCGGGAGGCTGAGGCAGGAAGGAGAATCGCTTGAATCTGGGAGGTGGAGGTTGCGGTGAGTTGAGATGGCGCCACTACACTCCAGCCTGGGCAGCAGAGTGAGACTTCATCTAAAAAAAAAAAAAAGAAAAAGACATTGAAACCAAGAATAAATTATCAACTTTTCATCAGAACCAATGCAAGTCAGAAAGCAATAGAATAACATTTAAAAAGTACTGGGCAGTGCAGCTAGGGGACCAACAAAACACTGTCAATTTAAAAATCTATATCCAGTGAAAATATCCTTAATAAATGAAAGCAAATTAAAAACATTTTAAGTCAAGCAAAATGTTATCTACTTTATTACCTGAAGACTGGCACAACAAGAAATGTCAAAGGAGATTCCTCAGGGAAAAGGAAAATGATGCCAGATGGATAACTCAGATTTATACAAAGGAATGAAGAGTGCCAGTAATTGTAAATATGTAGGTAAATATATGAAACATATTTTTTACTTTAAAACAATTCTTGAAAAGATAATCTACTTTTTAATAAAATAGTAGAATTAACAATAATTGAAGGCAACTGCAGAGTCAATGTAAAAACTTGCTATACCCATATCTAACAAAACACATTCTACAACGTTTTAGGAGGTTTTGATTTCTTTGATACTTTACACTTTGAATTATTTCTCTGGAGGTGTATGGTATAATAGAGGGGTTTATAATCAAATGTGGGGATCTCTCTGTTCTTGGTATTTTTATTACTTCTCTTTAAGTATTTGTTTAATCCAGAGTTTGCCTTTTGTTTTTTCTGTAATGGGCCAGATAATAGTATTTTAGGATTTGAGGACAATGCATTCTTTGTCACATCTACTCATATCTGTCATTTCAGACTGGGCACAGTGGCCCACGCCTGTAATCCCAGCATTTTGGGAGGCCGAGGCAGGGGGATCACTTAAGGCCAGGAGTTTGAGACCAGCCTGAGCAAAAAGGCGAAACCCTATCTCTACTAAAAATACAAAAATTAGCTAGGCATGGTAGTGCATGCCTGTAATCCCAGCTACTTGGGAAGCTGAGGCATGAGAATTGCTTGAGCCCAGGAGGTGGAGGTTGCAGTGAGCCAAGGTCGCGCCACTGCATTTCAGCCTGGGTGACAGAGAGAGACTCTGCCTAAAAAACAACAACAAAATTAAAAAAAAAAATGTGTGTGTATATATATATATATCTGTCACTTTAATGAAGTCATAGACAATATGTAGATAAATGGGCACAGCCAGATTTGGTTTATGAAGCTGTAGTTTGCCAGCCTCTGAACCTCATTATAGATACTGTGATGAATTTTATTAGGTAAAAGAGGGGCATAAAGGAGTGGAAGAATCAGAGGAGATTAATATTCTTTAAAGATTCCATAGGTGGTTATTTTACATTCTGTATCTTATATTTAAAATTTCTGATGTCACTGGAGGAATCTAAAGCTGTTTTTCATGGTTTCTTCTGACTTTTATACGTGGTAGCCTCTTATGTACTTGGTAAGTTTTGATTGTGAGCTCTACTTAATATGTAGTCATTTGGGGTCTAGATTGAAGGTATTATATTAATTACATTATATTAATATATTATATTAATATATTTTCAATGAGAATTTGCATTTTCTTCTGCTGGGCACCAGGGTGTGTAAAGAATCTGAGACCATTTTATTTTTGTCACTTTGAGTTTTTACCAACTGTGGTGTTGGTAAACCCTAGAGAGAGTAGGTTTATAATGGCAAAAACCCAGAGGAGATTTTTCATTAATATTTTTACTGTTATCATCATCATCATAAATCTTTTCCATCTAGAGCCCTGGAAAGTGTGTTACTTACCTCTACTCCTTACTGTTAGATGAAATTTTTCCATCTACTCCTTCAATAAGTGAAATCAAGTTCCAGAGAACCATTTTGCACAGTCTCAAAGCCTAGACTTCTGATTCTCATGTGACTGCTAACTTTCTCATTCTCCAGACAACTTTATCGGTAATAATTCGGGAGTGTCAATTTACCTGACTCTCTTGTGTATCTCTCTGTTACTGCTGAACATATGCACACATGGAATACTAGTGTAATTTGTTAGGTCTTCTTAAACTCTGATACTATTAAAATGATAAACCCTCTTACAAAAAATATTCATATGTCATATATATACAATTGCATAAAATCACAGAAGATGTATAGGTTTTCTGAAGATAATATCTGAACTGTTTAGAGTCATGTTTTGAGAACTTACTTAATTATTAGACAATTTAAAGTTCAAGTGAGCTATTTTGGTTAAAATAAATTTCAAAATTAAAATTCAGTACAAGAATTGTAATTTATGAGTATTGTTGCATAGATGACTATACTAGTTCCTTAAGGTATAAATGGGATTTTATGGATATGTTGGGATGGGAGAAATATAAATGGTGATTAGATGTTTTCCACTAATAACTGGAAGTGGCATTACTGGCAATAAGCAAAATATGCTTTGGTTGCCTTGCTAATTATGTGGTATTTCCTGCTCTGGATAAATTGATGGTTTGAAAGAATAGTGATCAAGGAAAAGTTTATGCAATGTGATTCTTTTATCCATTTTTCATCTATTGATGTCTCTGTGAATTGTTTCTTTTTAACACTGGGTACTTGGGATTATGTATAGGTGAAGTATGGTTTTATATAAGCATCTTAAGTCAAAAGAGAAGTATTTCAATGGACTCAAAATAAGTCCAATAAAATATTTAGGACTGTGTATTATATGTTTTAATAATCTATAAGCATTTTCTCTGTTAAACGTTTTCTTGAGGTCCCTGTCAATATAAATATTTTAAGTGCCATTAATTAGATGAATGTTTCAAAATGTCTTGATGATATAGATTTGGAGACAAGATGAATGACTAGACATGGAAAGGAAGAGCTTCTCCCATGGAAGGACCGGACCATCAAGAAGACTGGTGCAATACAAACAGATCTTTGGAAAGAAGGCATTGAGAATGAGTAGAGAGGGGACACAGACCCCACATTGAAAAGAGAGGAAGCTAGAAACCCTCCACAAACTTGCTGAGCATCAGGACTCACTCCTGGCCGGTTTCTGGGGAAGGAATGAGTGAAAGAGGTGTGGAGTAGCCCACTCTCATCATGGACCTCTGGAATCCTAGCTGCAGGAGACCCCATGACCCCCATAGACATTTGAGTTGACAGGGAGAAATGCACAGAGAGTTGGCAGAGACAGAACTCCAGCCTGCATGGAGCCCAGAGGGTTTGGCACAGGGAATGGCTGCAGTAGATCATAGCCATAAGTGCCCAAGCCCCAAGACTCACTATACTTCTCTTGTTGGCTTTAGCCTTTTTTTTGGCTACCATAATTGGACAAAACAGAGGTATTTTTCATGTGGGACAGGCCAATCTGATCTGAGTAACCCCCTGTCTTCTGGCTTATCCCAGAGTCTGCTGGGCCACAAGAACTTGCAGCATGGCCTTGGCTGCTCAGCTGAGTCACTTGCCAGCAGCCACTGCCATAGCCTTTTTGCTGGCAGACCCTGCCTATCAGAGAGCTTTTGCAGGCTACCTCCCTCATGCACCTGCCCACAGCCCTTCCCCAACTGCTCTGTGGCATGTGCTCACTCACAGCTTCCCCCACTGCTTTATTGATGCATGCTTGCCCACAGCCTCCTCCTGCTGCTTTGCTGACACATGCACACACTAACTCCACCACTGTCCCACTGCTGCTGCACATGTGTGCATGGGGACCCCAACTGCTCTGCTGCCACCCACTGAAGTGCGTTTGCCAGCAGCCCCCCATCACAGTATTGTTGCCAGCAGACTGGGAACACCTTGTCCCCTCCAGCATGGCAGATGCTTAACCTTATGGGGCAAAACAAAAACAAAAACAAAAAAACAAAAAACAAACCAAAAACAAACAAAAAAACTGTGAGCCTAGTTCTAGTCCCCAGAGTTAGAGTGCTCAGCTCAACAGCACAGGAGTATTGAGCTGAGCCTTCAGAGTTGAGATCTGAAATTATCCAGAAATAAAGCCAATCAACTAAACTCAACCTTATAACATAGTAAAATCCTCAAGAGCACCAAATAATATAAAATCAAAAAGCCCTATCCAAAGGACAGCAATTTGAAACACCAAAGGAACATCAGTTCACACAGACAAGAAAGAACCAGCACAATAACTCTTCAACTCTAAAAGCTAGAGTGTCTTCTTACCTCCAAATGACTGCAATAGCTCCCCAAGAATTGTTCCTAACCAGACTGAAATGGCTGAAATGACAGAAATAGAATTCAGAATCTGGATGGCAACAAAGATAATCAAGATTCAGGAGAAAGTTGCAACCCAATCCAAGGAATCTAAGAAATCCAGTAAAATTATACAAGAACTGAAAGACAAAAAAAATCCTTTTAAGAAAGTGCCAAGCTGATCTTCTAAAACTGAAAAACTCACTGCAAGAATTTCATAATCCGCCATGATCAAGTCAGCTTCATCCCTGGGATGCAAGGCTGGTTCAACATATGCAAATCAATAAATGTAAACCATCACATAAATAGAACCAATGAAAAAAACCACATGATTATCTCAATAGATGTGGAAAAGGCCTTTGACAAAATTCAACAGCCTTTCATGCTAAACACTCTCAATAAGCTCAAAACACTGGTGGAACGTATCTAAAAATAGTAAGAGCTATTTATGACAAACCCATAGCCAATATCATACTGAATGGGCAAAACCCGGAAGCATTCCCTTTGAAAACTGGCACAAGACAAGGATGTCCTCTCTTACCAGTCCTATTCAACATAGTGTTGGAAGTTCTGGCCAGGGCAATCAGGTAGGAGAAAGAAATAAAGGGTATTCAGTTAGGAAAAGAGGAAGTCAAATTGTCTCTGTTTGCAGATGACATGATTGTATATTTAGGAAACCCCATCATTTCAGCCCCAAATCTCCTTAAGCTGATAGGCAACTTCAGCTAAGTCTCAGGATACAAAATCAATGTGCAAAAATCACAAGCATTCCTGTATACCAATAACAGACAGAGAGGCAAATCATGAGTGAACTCTCATTCACAATTGCTAATAAGAGAATAAAATATCTAGGAATACAACTTATGAGGGATGTGAAGGACCTCTTCAAGGAAAACTACAAACCACTGCTCAAGGAAATAAGAGACAACACAAACAAATGGAAAAACACTCCATGCTCATGGATGGGAAGAATCAATATCATGAAAATGGTCATACTGCCCAAAGTAATTTGTAGATTCAATGCTATCCCCATCAAGCAACCATTGACTTTCTTCACAGAATTGGAAAAAAATACTTTAAATTTCATATGGAACTAAAAAAGAGCCTGCATTGCCAAGACAATCTTAAGCAAAAAGAACAAACCTGAAGACATTACGCTACTTGACTTCAATCTATACTACAAGGCTACAGTAACCAAAACAGCATGGTACTGGTACCAAAACAGATATGTAGACCAATGGAATAGAACAGAGGCCTCAGAAATAACACCACACATCTACAACCATCTGATCTTTGACAAAACTGACAGAAACAAGCAATGGGGAAAGGATTCCCTATTTAATAAATGGTGTTGGGAAAACTGGATAGCCATATGCAGAAAGCTGAAACTGGATCCCTTCCTTACACCTTATACAAAAATTAACTGAAGATGGATTAAAGGCTTAAACATAAGACCTAAAATCATAAAATCTCTAGATGAAACCTAGGCAAAGCACTCAGGACATAGGCATGGGCAAAGACTTCATAACTAAAACACCAAAAGCAATAGCAACAAAAGCCAAAATTGACAAATGGGGTCTGATTAAACTAAAGAGCTTCTGCACAGCAAAAGAAACTACCATCAGAGTGAACAGGCAACATATAGAACGGGAGAAAATTTTTGCAATCTATCCATCTGACAAAGGGCTAATATCCAGAATGTACAAAGAACTTAAACAAATTTACAAGAAAAAAACAAATAACCCCATCAAAAAGTAGGCAAAGGATATGAACAGACACTTCTCAAAATAAGCCATTTATGCAGCCAACAAACACATGACAAAATGTTTATTATCACTGGTCATTAGAGCAATGCAAATCCAAACCACAATGAGATACCATCTCACACCAGTTAGAATGGCAATCATTAAAAAGTCACTAAACAGCAGACGTTGGAGAGGCTGTGGAGAAATAGGAACACTTTTACACTGTTGGTGGTAGTGTAAATTAGTTCAACCATAGTGGAAGACAGTGTCATGATTCCACAAGGATCTAGAACCAGAAATACCATTTGACCCAGCAGTCCCATTACTGGGTATATACCCAAAGAATTATAAATCATTCTACTATAAAGACACATGCACATGTATGTTTATTGTGGCACTGTTCACAGTAGCAAAGACTTGGAACCAACTCAAATGTCCATCACTGATAGACTGGATAAAGAAGATGTGGCACATAAACACCATGGAATACTATGCAGCCATAAAGATGGAAGAGTTCATGTCCTTTGCAGGGACATGTATGAAGCTGGAAACCATCATTCTCAGCAAACTAACACAGGAACAGAAAACCAAACACTGCATGTTCTCACTCATAAGTGGGAGTTGATCAATGTTGATCCATGAGAACACATGGACACAGGGCGGGGAACATCACACACTGGGTCTGGCTGGGGGGTGGGGCCTAGGGGAGGGATAGCATTAGGAAAAATACCTAATGTATATGATGGGTTGATGGGTGTAGCAAGCCACCATGTCATGTGTATACCTATGTAGCAAACCTGCACGTTCTGCACATGTACCCTAGAACTTAAAGTATAATAATAATAAAAAGAAATGAAAATCCTAACTTGCTAAAATAATAATAATAATTTCATAATACAATCAGAAGCATCAACAGCAGAATAGGTCAAGCTGAGGAAAGAATCTCAGGACTTGAAGACTGGCTCATTTAATCAACTCAGACAAAAATAAAGAGAAAAGAATTAAAAAAGGATGGAAACCTCCAAGAAATATGGTATTATGTAAAGAGACTAAACCTATAATGCATTTGTGTCCCAGAAAGAGAGAGAGAGAGTAAGCAACTTGAAAAACGTATTTGAGTATATTGTCCATGAAAATTTCACTAAACTTGCTAGAGTGGTTGACATGAAAGTTCAGGAAATTCAGAGAACCCCATTAAGATAACATAAAAGATGAACATATCCAAGACACACAGTCATCAGATTCTTCCAGGTCAACATGAAAGGAAAAATATTAAAGACAGCTTGAGAGAAGGGGCAGGTCATGTACAAAAGGAACCCCATCAGACTAACAGTGGACTTTTCAGCAGAAACCTTACAGACCAGAAGTTATTGGGGACCTATGTTCAGCATCCTTAAAGAAAAGAAATTCTAACCAAGAATTCCATATTCAGCCAAATTAAGTTTGATAAGCAAAGGAGAAATAAATATCTTTTTTAGATAAGAAAATGATAATGCAAATTATTACCAGCAGCCCTGCCTTCCGAGAGGTCCTTAAGGGAGTGCTAAACATGAAAACAAAAAAACATTACCTGACACCACAAAAACATACTTAAGTTCATAGCCCACTGACATAATAAAGAAACTATACAATCAAGTCTTCATTACAACCAGCCAACAACACAATGTCATGATAAAATCCTCACATATCAATATTAACCTTGAATGTAAATCAGATAATGCCCCAATTAAAAGCCACAGAGTGGCAAGTTGTATAAAGAAGCAAGATCCACCTGTAGGCTGTCTTCAGGAGACCCATACGCTCAAAGTTAAGGAATAAAAAAGGTCTATTAAGCAAACAGAGAAAAAAGAGCCAGGGTTGCTATTCTAATTTCAGACAAAACAAACTAAACCAACAATAATTAAAAAGGACAAAGAAGGGCCTTACACAATAATAAAGGGTTCAATCCAACAAGAAGACTTACCTATGTTAAATACATATGCACTCAACACTGAAGCACTTAATTCATAAAACAAGTTCTTAGAGACCTATGAAGAAACTTAGATAGCCACACAATATTACTACCACTAATAATAGATAACCACACACAGTAGACTTTAACACCATATGGAGAGTATTAGAGAGATCATTAAGGCGGAAAACTCACAAAGATATTCAGAATCTAAACTCAACACTTGACAAAGTGGACCTAACAGACATCTACAGAACACCACCCAACAACAAAATATATATTTTCCTCATCTGCACATGCATATACTCTAAGATCAAACACATGCTTAGCAATAAAGCAATTCACAACAAACTAAAAAAAACCTCAAATCTTACCAACCACACTCTTGGACTACAGTGCAATGAAAATAGAAATCAATACCAAGAAGATTTCTAAAAACTATACAATTACGTGGAAATTAAATAACTTGCTCTTTAATGACTTCTGGGTAAATAATGAAATTAAGGCAGAAATCAAGAAATTCTTTGAAATGAAGGAAAACAGAGATACAACATGCCAGAGTCTCTGGGACAGAGCTAAAGCAGTGTCAAGAGGAAAGTTTATAAAGCTAAAA
Organism: Pan troglodytes; assembly: GCF_028858775.2. Taxonomy (NCBI): domain Eukaryota; kingdom Metazoa; phylum Chordata; class Mammalia; order Primates; family Hominidae; genus Pan; species Pan troglodytes. Next base: position 97,665,555 of record NC_086015.1, read on the forward strand.
ACTCACATCAAAAAGCAAGATCTCAAATTAACAATTTAACATCACACCTAAAGGAACTAAAGAAATAAGGACAAACTAACCCCAAAGCTAGCATAAGACAAAACCAAACCAAAATCAGAGGTGAACTGATGAAAATTGAGACACAAAAAACCATACAAAATATTAACAATATCAGAAATTTGTTTTTTTGAAAGAATAAATAAGATTGGTAGACTAATAAAGAAAAAAAAAGTTGGGTACAGTGGCTCACACCTGTAACCCCAGCACTTTGGGAGGCGAGGTGGGTGGATCACTTGAGCTCAGGAGTTCTAGACCAGACTGAGCAACATGGTGAAACCCTGTCTCTACAAAAAGTACAAAAGTTAGCTGAATGTGGTGGTATGTGCTTGTGTCCCAGCTACTTGGGAGGCTGAGGCAGAAGAATTGCTTGAACCCAAGAGGTGGAGGTTGCAGTGAGCCAAGATCATGCCATTGCACTCCAGCATGGGTGATGGGAGTGAAACTCTGTCTCAAAAAAAGAAAAGAAAAAGAAAAAAAGGAAAATATTTGAATAAACACAATGAAAAATTACAAAAAAAATTATTCCAGTCCTACAAAAATACAAGAAACTCACTGAAACTATTACAAACACTTCTATGCACACAAGCTAGAAAACCTACAATAGATAAAATTCCTAGAAACATACAACCTCCCAAGACTGAACCAGAAAGAAATTAAATTCCCAAACATACTAATAATGAGTTCTGAAATTGAAGCAGTAACAAAAATATCTACCAACCAGTAAAAGCGCTGAGCCACACGCATTCACAGACAAATTCTAGGATAAATAAATAAATAAAAGTTGCTACCAATCCTATGGAATGCATTTCAAAAAAACTCCTCTCCAACTCATCCTGTAAGACCAGCATTATTCTAACACCAAAACTTGGCAGCGACACAACAACAACAACAAAAAACATCAGGCCAGTATCTCTGATAAATATAGGCAAAACAATACTCAACAAAATACTAGAAAATCAAATCCAGCAGCACATCAAAAAGCTCATGTACCATGATCAAGTAGGCTTTATTCCTGTAATTCCTGTGATGCAAGATTTGCTCAACATACAAAATCAGTAAATGTGATTTGGAACTAAAAACACAAGCCACATGATCATTTCAATCGATGCAGTTAGAGGCTTTTGACTAAATTCAAGATTCCTTCAGCTAAAAATCCTCAAAAAACTAGGAATCAAAAGAACCTCAAAATAATAAGTCATGTATAACAAAATCCACAGCCAACATCACACCCAATGAGCAAATTTTGGAAACATTCTTCTTGAGAACCAAAACAAGACAAGGATGCCCACTTTCACTACTCCTGTTCAACATAGTACTGGAAGTCCCAGTCAGAGGAATCAGGCAAGAGAAAGAAATAAAAGGCATTTAAACAGGAAAAGAAAAAGTGAAATTATCTCTCTTCACAGATGGTATAATTCTATACCTAGAAAACACCATAGTCTCTGCCCAAAGCCTCCTAGAACTGATAAACAGCTTCCATAAAGTTTCAGGATACAAAATCGACGTACAAAAATTAGTAGCATTTCTATACACTAAAAACGTCCAGGCCTGGAGCGGTGGCTCACGCCTGTAATCCTAGCACTTTGGGAGGCTGATGCAGGTGGATCACCTGAGGTCAGGAGTTCGAGACCAGCATAGCCAAGATGGTAAAACCCCGTCTCTACTGAAAATACAAAAATTAGCCAGGCGTAGTGGCGGGCACCTATAATCCCAGTTACTTGGAAGGCTGTGGCAGGAGAATTGCTTGAACTTGGAGGGCAGAGGTTGCAGTGAGCTGAGATCATGCCACTTCACTCCAGCCTGGGCAAAAGAGTGAAACTCCGTCTCAAAAAAAAAAAAAAAAAAAAAAAAAAAAAAAGAATATTCAAGCTGAGAGCCAAATCAAGAATGCTATCCCATTCATAATGGCCACAAAAAGAGAAAAATAGTAACATACCTAGGAATACAGCTAACCAGGGAGGTGAAAGATCTCTACAATGAGGATTAGAAAACACTGCTGAAAGAAATCAGAGACAAAACAAATGGAAAAACATTTCATGCTCATAGACAGGAAGAATTAAGATTGTTAAAATGGTCATACTGCCCAAAGAAATTTACAGAATCAATGTTATTCCTGTCAAAATACTAATGTCATTTTTCATAGGATTAGAAAAAGGTATTCTAAAATTCATATGGAACCAAAAAAGAGTCCGAATAGCCAAAGCAATCCTTAGCAAAAAGAACAAAGCCAGAACCATCACATTACCTGACTTCAAACTATATTAGAAGGCTACAGTAACAAAACCAGCCTGGTACTGGTACAAAAATAGATACATAGACCAATGGAATGGGTTAGAGAACCCAGAAATTAAGCTACACACCTACAGCCATCTGTTCTTCAACAAAGTTGACAATAACAAGGCTTTCTATTAGACAAATGGTGCTGGGATAACTGGCTAGCATATGCAGAAGATTGAAACTAGACCCCTTCCTTTCACTGTATACAAAAATCAACTTAAGACAGATTAAAGACTTAAATATAAAATCTAAAACTATAAAAATCCTATAGGAAAACCTAGGAAATACCATTCTGGGCATAGGCTTCGGCAAAGATTTCATGAAGACTCCAAAAGCAATTGCAATGAAAACAAAAATTGACAAGTGGAACCTGATTAGACAAAAGAGCTTCTGTGCAGCAAAAGAAACTAGCAGTGGAGAAAACAGCCTACAGAATGGGAGAAAATATTTGAAAACTATGCATCCACTAAAGGTCTAATATGCAGAATCTATAAAGAATTTAAATAACAAGCAAAAGCCAAACAACCCCATTGGAAAATGGACAAAGGATATGAACAGACAATTCTCAAAAGAAGATATACATGCAGCCAACAAGCATATTAAAAATGCCCAGCATCACTAATTATTAGAGAAATGCAAATCAAAACCACAAAGACATACCATCTCAGATCAGTCAGAATGTTCATTATTAAAAAGTGAGAAAACAACAGGTGCCTGTCAAGGCTGTGGAGAAAAGGGAACACTTATACACGCTTATGGGACTGTAAATTAGTTCAGCCAGTGTAAAAAGCAGTCTGGAGATTACTCAAATAACTTTAAACAGAGTTACCATTCAACCCAGCAATCTCATTTTTGGATACATACCAAAAGAAATATGAATCTTTCCACTAGAAAGATACATGTGCACTTATGTTCATTGTAGTACTTTTTTTACAATAGCAAAGACATGGAATCAACCCAGATGCTAACCCATGGTGGACTGGATAAAGAATATTTGGTACGTATACACCACGGAATACTATGTAGCCACAAAAAAGAATGAAATCATGTCCTTTACAGCAAGATGGATGCAACTGGAGGCCGTTATCTAAGTGAATTAATGCAGGAACACAAAACCAAATACTATGTGTTCTTGCTTATAAATGGGAGCAAAATATTGAGTACACATGAACACAAAGAAGGGAAGAGTAGAAACCAGGGCTTACTTGAGGATGGTGGGTGGGAGGAAGGTGATGATTAAAAAACCACCTGTTGGGTCTATGCTCAATACCTGGATGATGAAATTGTACACCAAACCTCAGTGACACATAATTTACCCATGTAAGAAATCTGCACAAGTACCCTCTTAAGCTAAAATAAAAGTTGGAAGAACAAAATATATTTTACTAGTAGGTATGGACAGTCAAGAAACTTTCTATAACTATTGTCAGGAGTCAGCAAAGTTTTTCTTAAAGGGCTAGAGAGTAAATATTTTAGGCTTTGCTGGCCATGAGTTCTCTGTTGCAACTATTTAACTCTGCCATTGTAGTGTGGAAACAGTGATAGACAATATGTAAATAAATAAACATGATTGTGTTCCAATAAAACTTTATTAACACAAACTGGCAGTGGATTGGATTGGCCTGATGGTTGTAGTTTGCTGATCCCTGGTCTAAGTAATTACATGAGTAGTAACAATAGAGTTTAATAATTAGGGCAAGTACAGAGTGCTACGAAACACAGATCACTTTTGTTAGAAGGGTGATCAGAGAGGAGACACCTGAGGAAGCTTAAAAAAAACACAAAATGTCTTGATGATAGATTTTTAAAAGGGATGAAGTTTTATGGTTAAGTGAATTGGCAATTTATTTGGTTAGACTGAGTGAAATAGGTTTCCTGACAGCATAATTTTTCAAAAAGTCTAAAATGCAAATATATTATTATATTTCTAAAAGACTGTATAGCAAACTGCATGTTCTAGTAATTTAAACATCACATCTTTTTCTCTTGGTGCTTCTTGTTGGACTATACATTTAGAACATATCTGTGTCTCCTTGTACTACTTTTATTTCTATTTAAGTGTGAAATGAATTTAATACATATGTATGCCATAAACATTTATTTTTTTCTCATCATTGAATGTATAGTAATTTAAATAATTAGTGGTTAAAATAGAAACTATATACACAGAGTAAAAGCAGAATAAGTTAACTTTTATTATAAATCTAAATTATCAGAATGGTTACTGTACTAAGCAAATGTTGTCATCCTGTACCTGCTCTTTGCTGTTCATCATAAAAGTCCTGAAACAAATTTATATGTGACAGATACTGGGACCAAAATGCTCAGTGCCAAATTCCAAAATTTGGAATTAAAACCTACAGGTAAATGTGAACAACATGTTTTCCTTCATGGGTTGGACTGGATAGTGAAAACTGAAGTTTGAGATGCTAATTATCCCTTTTAATACTGTATCTTCTTCAGTAATAATGTGTAATTTATTATTTGTGAAAGAATTATAAAGTTTAATAAAACTCAGCAATTAAAATTAAATGAGATTAAATATTTTAATGCACATTGCAAAAATATTTGAAAAAACTGTGACCTTTATGCTGACGTTTGCAGTCATCTAGTGGTGGCCTTTTGAATATCTTAATTGGTTTAGTATATGGTACTGTGTGTATTAGTGTTTGGAACATTTCAACCAACTTTCCACCACTGAGAGTGTTTATCTAGAATCTTGCACAGATGAGTATGTTTTATGGCCATAATATTACATCTTGTAAATAATAACTTTTAAAAGCAAAAATACAGCACTTGAGTAGTGACTGGTAAAGAGGACTGACACTTTCCGCCTCCATGTCTCTGTGTCTGGGCTGAAGAGGAAGGTTGTCTTTCTGTTTGCAGCCTTCTGTAACTGTCTCCTTTCTCAAAGCTCCATCAAGTCTCCTTTGGTCTTCATAAATGATACTCTTTTGGGATTCATGGGTGTTATTTAGCACACTACTGCAGTTTGCTTGCCTTCCTTATTTACTAGAAAACTATGAATTACAAACATGGTTGGTATTGTAGCTTTAATGAAGAGAAAATGAAAATAATCCAGGGATATTTATCTCTGCAAAATCACTTTTTTGGCTTATTTCAGTTTACTCTATGATTCTGTCTATGGATTTTTGCTAGGAAGAAAGTCAGTAATGTTTTTACCCTTGGAAGAATACCAGTTAACTAGTAATCTTCAGAACTCTGATACCGGTAAGGCTTAAGTCCTCCAGACAGCACCTAATCCCAGGTCCGGCAGCTCTGACTGTAACTGTCAGTTTGCCATTTCATTCCTCCTCATATATAATCTAGAATACACACATGCATGTCAAATACATCCTGTAGTTTTACCTTAAATTTTAAAATTAAATTGTCTAATGAATAGCCTTTGTAAAGTCACAAAGTTAGGACTCCAGTGTAGACAATGGGCTGGAAGTCCCACTTAAAACTATTTTAGCATACATATTTAATACATATTATATGCTATAATCATATCTCAAATTATTTTTCTCATACATTTTCTAGTATCCAAATACATAGAAAGGAATGGAGTATGATATTAAAAATTATTTTCTTTCTTATCTAGCATGTTCAGTTAACAATATATAACCAAAAGAGCTAAAACAAAAGGCTATATGTACCTTTTCTGTTAATTTTTTTTGCTTTATTACAAATAAAAAGAGAATACCTGTTTTTAGTTGTTATTTTCCTAATACAGTGGTATTTCCCAAGTCTATGAATAGCTCCTTGTAAAGATGGTTTGCCTCCCAGTGACTTCACATTAATAGCTAACAAAATTGTCATTCAATTTTCCCTCACAACTATGAAATAAAGGTATAAAAATACAATTTAAATTATTTCTCACAGTAATGTACTGTGTGTATCTTTGGAAAATGAAGGCTCTGTCTAGAACTGCTTGTAAATATATAACACTACAACCATAAAAATGAAAACTATTATTAAATCAAATTGTTCCAAATATTGTTTTCAATAAATGCTACTTAGCTAAAACTCCACCTCACTGACTGAAATCACATCAGTGGTAATGGAAGGGATGAGTTGCAAACTACATCTTCAGCATCAACCCCCAGGAAGGTCAAGAGCCCAACCTTGGATTAACAGGAGGAGGCCTTCATAACTTACGAGACTCAAGAAAACACGCAAGTTGCCTGACGGTCCTAACTGTGATGAAAATCATCTACTGAAGTGGATATTATTGTAAATCTTTGTCTACATGACAGATTTACATCTCCTTACCTCCATAAAATTCACCGTTAATGGCACAACACCTATTAAGCTGAGATATTTCTAGGTGTAGTACGTCATGGTATTTTCCTGTACAGTTTACATTATTCTTGGCATTTCACTGCCTGTCTCATGAGATGGCCAAGAAGGAAAATATAGTAACTTGCACTCACTTCTCAAGGACAAAATGCCATATCTTACCAGAGGAAACATTCAGAAAGTGAAAAGCAAATATTGAGAATCATAAGTTTGAAAAATGTGTCGTGTGAGAAATCTGGGGGCTTAGGGGAAAAACATTTTGTTTCATGGAATACTATTTTAATACATTACCAACTTTCCAGTTTTTAGGTGTTTCAAAAAGGGACAAATAAACATTTACAAAAGGCTTATTCTTAGAGCTGGGTATATACAGGAGAGAAAATAGGATCTTTGACACAAACTCAATCTTAGAGCTTGCACTTCTACTGTGCTTGTATAGGAAAACCCTGGGGCCTCCAAAACATTTGGGTAGCACTTTCTGACAACACATGCTGAGCAGGCTTTGTGTACCCAAGGCAATTAAAATGTCCAGGCAATCTCTTGAGATAGTCAGCACATTGAGAACCTGGCATACTGAATAACTTCGATCTTATTCACATAAAGCCAGAGAGAAAAATAATTTCATCTCTTATTGTACACTCTTTCCATTTTCTCTCTTAAGAGAAACAAGTCAACAGTTACAAGCATATATTAAAATTTTTGACTAATTGTTGCAATGTTTTCGGCCATATTGCAGGGTAGTAAATTGTATAAGCTAATGTCATTGCACCTTATGTGGGCTAAAAACATATTTAGAAAACCATATTGTAGCATTCCACATCTGAAAGAAGTGGGTGACATTTTTCTTCCTCAAAGTTCTTCAGAGAGGGAACTGCCAAGTGACTAACCCAAGGTCATATTGTTAGCTAATAGTAGAACTGGGACTGAAGAAACAGGTGTTCTTTCTGTACTCCAGAGAAACTTCTCCGGAGCCCAGATAAAGTACAACCATGTTTTTTTCTCATGAAGCTAGCTGTGGGTAATATCATGTAGTAAAAATCATTGCTTCTTAGCTTTTGCTCCTTTTCACTTTGGCAAAAAGAAGCAGAGAATATGAACTATTTAAATTTTAAGCGAATTTTTAGAAAGAGAAGTTATATTTCTTTTGTATGTAGTGTATATTGCTGCTTGATCCATTTCTTTACTTGCAGCAACATCCCTTTCATTTTATATTAGCAATAAAGGGCTCTGTGGGAAAGCCTCATGTGCAACAATAGGGTCATTACACAACGCTTTGGATGTATGGTGTTTACGAACTATTGGAAATAGCCATATAGATCTTGTAGAAGAGCCCTCTTTAAGTGGCTGGTAATGGTTTCACATAATAGAGGCTCAGAAAATATTCGTTATTTGATTTGCTTCTTTTGTAGATAATTTTTGTGAACCTATATCTAAGATAATCCAGTCTGGAACATGAATAGCCTGAAAAAAATTAATATACTGAAATGTTCAACATACATCATTTGTTTATAGGTTTTTCTACACAAGGATTTTTCTTGAGGCTGTGCTGCATGGTTTTACTATCACTGCAAAGCAGAGCAGAAAAGTTCCTATAATCTTAACTATTAGCAAGTAGTGTGTGCTTCTTTTGACTTACCAGGAAAATACAAGAGCTTTCTGGTTAGACCATTGTCTATGAGATAACTTCCCGGCTGTCAGCTGTCATATTAAACCCACTAAGGCAGAGACTCTTTGGCTCTGCTGGGTGGAACATTGTTGTTATGGACTGAATGTTTGCATACCCCCAGATTCATATACTGAAAGCTCAACTCTCAATATGACTGTATTTGAAGACAATTATGAAGGTAATTAACATTAAATGAGTTCATAAGGGTGGACCCTGATAAAACAGAATTAGCATCCTTACAAGAAGAGAATACTATTTAGTCGTAAAAAGGAATAAAATTATGTTTTTTGCAGCAATGTGGATGGAACTGGAGGCCATGATCTTAAGTGAAACAACTCAGACATAGATAAAAAAAAAAAAAAAAAAACACTTCATCTTCTCACTTATGTGTGGTAGTTCAATAATGTGTACATGTGGATGTAGAGTGTGGGATAATGGATAATGAAGACCCAGAAGGATGAGGGAGTAGGAGAGGGATGGATGATTAGAAATTATTTAACAGGTACAATGTCCATTATCTGGGTGATTGATATTCTTAAAGCCCTGACTTCCCTACTGTGCAATCTGTGCATGTAACAAAATTATGCTTGTACCACATACATTTATACAAATATATATATTATTTATATATTTATATATGTATATATATTTATATTTATATCTACATATATTTTTAAAAGAAGAGATACCAGAGAATTCACCTTCTGTCTTCACCATGTGAAGATCACCACAAGAAACCAACCCTGCCAGACTTCGATCTTGAACTCCAGCTTCCAGAACTATAAAAAATAAGTATCTATGGTTTCAGCCAGCCACCCAGTCTGTGGTATTTTGTTATGTCAGACAGAGCTAACTGATACAATTACTATTTAAAACAAAGTCACGGCGTGATAAATCAACAAATACTTTTTGAAAACAACTATATGCTTAAAGCTTTTAAAAAATTAAACTGTTGTCTCTTTAATATAAAAATATTCTTGGGAAATCAAAAAAATAACACATGCAAACTATAAAAATTAATGCATGATACTCTTTCCACTAGCCCAATTCCTTGGTAGACCAACTAAAAAAAAATTACAAGTTTAAATAGAGTTAATTATTTAAGGACTGATCATGTCATGCGAGTTCTAATATGCTCACTCAGATTTCTTTTAGTTTTGCCCTTTGGACCAACCATATCCTTGCAAAAGGCCTCAAAAATAGCTACTGCTTCCATAACAGCCATTCAGAGTCAGTAATGTTGAGTTTCTCCAAGATGTGAATTATGTTTTCATAGCAGAAAACACTAATTTAAGTTGAAACATGTTGCAAAATGCCATTTCCTTTGCAAACCAAACAAATTAAGAGGAAGAAAAATATCACTTAGTGGAATTCAGAGCTTGTTGTGAAATTTTGAAAGAGTTCTAGAAATTTGGCAAAACCTAAAGTATTGCTTGGCATTTATACCCTGGGATGAGTATTTTAGGCGTCCACATTAAACTTGTTGATAGATATATACTGAGAATGTGTTAACTTGGTGATATTTCTATTTCTTACTATAAATACTGTCTTACAAGCTAAAGATTTGTCTCATATAAAACCTATTCAAGTTACTGTGTCATGCAGATGAAAGGTTTATATTTACTACATATTAAAACAATCATGGTCATATGCCCATAGGATTCAGTATACCCAAGTTTTTGTAAAATTAAACATAGAAAACCAAAATTTACTTGTGTGATAGATTTCAAGGTTACCACTATGTTACATTTCATCTACTGATTGAAGAAAAAATGGCAGGTCATGAAAGTTAAAATGCAGGAAGGCTACTAAAAAGTTCTTTTTTCATTTCGTAGAAGATAAGTGTGTTTAAATGCTATATGTAGTTACTTGAGCCACTACTAAATTTAGTTATACATCTTCATTTTATATAGGTTGGGCTACTGGGTTCTGCTAATATCTCAATTTTTATATAAGATGTTGGAAAAGTCAATTTGCAGCTCAGACAAGATGGAATAGAAGGAAACATGGCAGTCTTTGTGGAGATCATATGGAGATAGAAACCATTATTACTCAGATGATATAAATCTGTATTTTGAAGACAAAGTTCTAAATTTAAAACGTTTTTATTACTGGTATTTGAGTCCTAATCCTATAATCTTCAACTACTACAATTCCTGAAGGTTTCTCCTCTCTATATTTGCTAAATAAAATAAAATATGTATAACATCTAGTATAGTACTTGCAAAAATGTAATTTCCTTTTCCTTCTTCTTAACCGAGGACCAGGAGTGGGGAAAAGTAACACTTATACCTGCTTTGGCTGCAGTATGGCCATTGATCAACTCTTAAATTTGGTGGTTATACAGAAGGGAAAGCAATGGAAAGAAGGCAGGCTAGGACTAGTATCTATGATCTAGGAGAAAGAGCACCTGACTTCAGAATCTTTTGGATAACAACTTTGGAATCAAAACAATTCCTAGCATGCAGTAGAAACAGACAATGATTTGTTGAATAAACAAACTGATAGATACATAAGGATAATAAGTGTCAAGATATGCTTAGTGTTGACTAAGTAAGCCAGAAACAGAAGACAATGAGTATGTTGTTAGGCTGCCATAACAACACAATGCCACAGACTGGGTGGCTTAAATTACAGAAATTTATTTTCTCACAGTTCTGGATGCTAAAAGTCCAAGATCAAGGTGCCATTGGCATTGGTGTCGGTGAGGCCTCTCTTTCTGGCCTGCAGGCAAATGCCTTCCTGCTGGGTCCTAATATGGCCTTCCCTCTGTGTGCACATGGAAGAAGACCAATCACTAGGTCTCTTCCTCTTCTTGTAAGGATACCAGTCCTCTCAGATTAGGGCCCCACCCTAAGACATCATTTACCCATAATCACTTTCTTAAAGGCCCTATGTACAAATACTCACATTGGTGATTAGGGCTTCAACATGTACATTTTGGTGGTACACAATTCAGTCCATAATATGGAAAGACACTGAGATTATAAGGAATGTGAAGTATATCCTTTGGGCAGCTGTTGTCTAGTAACCACTTTAATTATCTTTATATCCTTCACCTTGAAGACTAGTTTTAGAACCACAGGTCTACTCCAATCTAATAGCTGCAGTGTGAAGATACAAGGAATTTGAAGTCGTTCAATGCATGTATAATATGTTTCAAGCTTTCAAATTTGAGACTACAAATAAAAATTCTCTTTAGGGTGGCCTACAGATTTTGCTGTAGTTAAATTCCTTCACAATATTTCCCCAAAACAACAACACACAAGCCAAAAGCACACTTACCTAAATTCCGTGTTTGATTAAATAAAACCTATCTCATAGTCTGTTTGAACTTTACTTGAATATGACTGATTCAAAGGAAAAGAACTGAGTAGCTGTGAATTTTATATTCCCAGCTATTTAGCAACACTTATTGATCAATTAAAAGATTGTATAATTTAATACAAATTCAATTGTATGTGAATGATGCAGCAAAATTTTAAGGCATTACACAGTGACTTTGCTATATTATTTATAATTCTCTATGTAATCTTCACTTTTATTTTTAAATTAAAAGAACATCATGGCTACAAGGTGCTTAACTTTGTATTCTAACAAATTCCCTGGGCCACTTAGTTTTGTTATTATTCACAAAACATATATTATTGATGTAAAATAATACACCTTGAACACTTCAGATTATATTAAACTCCAAAGCCATATCTGGTAAAGGTGATTACCAGTGTTATATAAAAATATTACAATTAGCATTTCAGGATGAATTGAAAACATGTGATTGCTTGAAGTAATTTGTTGAATAAATTTAGAAGAAATAGCAATGTTGATTCATATGTGGCTTTATTTTCATATTTTCTTCTGAATGTGCTTTGTTGAATTATAATCTTAACCTATAAATCTTGCAGATAAATTATTGTTGTTCTTAGACTATTCAGGTAGCTGGATTATTTCTAATCTAATATTGTTTGTTTTACATGAGATATGTATTTTTATAAAAGCATATGCATTTTGTTGTCACAGATGACAAAAGTAACAGGGCATGGGATTTTTACCTAGAGGATTAAAAAGAAGTTTCTCTTTCTTCAACATTGTAATATATTTAATTTCTTCGATTTCTTTTTTCTCCTTCCTCTTTTTCTTCTTTTCTTCCACTTGCTAATAGTAGTAGCTTAACCTTGCTAATAGTAGTTTGTTATTTCCCATTCCTCACATACCAGCATCTAAAGTGCACGTATTTCCCTGAATCATTCGCAAATCATTTGCTTTTAAGTGTTCTTTTTTGTCTTCTTCTCTTGCACACACATGCAAAGGAATATGTAGAAATAGCTAGGTACTTACTTTCAGGCCATTTTCAAGCAAATTTTGAATAATAGCAGAAGATTGCTATTTGACACTAAATAACATGTGAGTTGATTTTCTTCTGTCTTCATGAATAGGAGGATGATGTTAGCTGAACATGAACTCTTACAGTTCTCTGACATGCATAAATCTTTTCATCTGTAGTTAGCGTAACCTCCTCCCCATTCCTACCTTTTGATTAACCACTGAGCTATGGTGTTTTTGCAATGCTGTCAGAATTACAGTTTTTGAAATAGAAATGCTAGGATATACACTACTTGGATGTATGTGTTTGAGACCAGAGGAGAGTTTCTACTGCTTTTCCTTTCATTGTAGTGTGGTGGTTTCCCAGGAGATTAAATGACAACACAAGAGCATATGGTTTTAGAGGAGATGCTGCATTTTACTTTAAAATTTTTATTTTATTGCTTAATTTAATTTTACTTTTACTGTGCATAGGCCACTCTGGGAAGTAGTATTTGGTCAAAGCCATGATGTTATGTTCACCCCCGTGAACTTTGTTCTATGAGCTCAATTATATTGATAGTAGTCCAGTGATTACAGCTTCAGAGTTTCTAGAAAGCTGTATTTGTGGGGCATGTTGCATGACAGCATCCAGAATATATAAATATGATCTGGTTTCCTTTAAGTGCTCTGCTAATTTTGCTTGATGATACTCAAAGCTAAGACCACTATAATTATAGAATTTTAGATCCACTAGAATGATAGGACTTTTTTACCTGGGAAAAATTTGAAAATATTTACATCAAAATTGTTCAATTAGTGTTCTATGGAAAGCCATACCCATGAGATGTAGTCATAAAGACACTTTGAGTAATAACAGACAGAAATCTAAGTCAAGGAAAGAAACTATTGATTGAAAGAAAAATTATATAACTTACAAAGGAAGGGAGGGCGGCTTTGCAGATTTCAGACACTGGAACTGGAGACTCAGTATTGGCAAGATTGTTTCTTGCAGTCTTATTTGTACCTTTCTGTGGGTGTAGGCTCCAGTCTTTTAGATTCTTCTATATGAAAACATTTCTCCAAAGAGCAAGAGATAAAAGGAATTTTCACCAAAATCTCCACATAGAAAAATACTGAGGAAAGTCTCTTACTGGACTAGTTACAGCCATGTGATCATCAGGAAAAATCTTTGGGCCAGAAGGATGAGGTGCCAAGATCAGTCATGAGTGGATCATGTATTTGTGTCTGTGGCCAGAAAGGTAGGCCAAGATATTTGGCTGTTCAATGAGAAAGACAAAGTTCTAGTCACTAAGGGGAAGAAGGTGGTTATAGGTAGCAAAAATGTCAAATGTCTATAACAGTCCATGCTGTGAATGTAAAGTACCTACATCTATTTTTCCATGTGTATAATTTTTTGTTGTTGTTCTACAGTAATTCTAATTAATTCTTATTTTTATTTATATTGTTTTTGATTGACAAATCATATGGCTTATATTTATGGGGTATAAGTTGATGTTTTGATACATGTATGCAATGTGGATTGATTAAATCAAACTAACATATCCATCAGCTTGCTTACCCATTATTTTTAAGATGAGACATTTGAAATACACTCTTTTAGTTATTTTGAAATATATAATACATTATTATAAACTGTAGTCACCCTGCTGAACAACAGATCTTCAAATCTATTCCTCTTGTCTACCTAAAACTTCGTACACTTTAATCAACAACTCCCCATTCTTTTCCTCTCTACCTACCCAGCCTCTAGTAGCCATTATTGTATTCTCTACTTCTATGAGTTCAACTTTTTTAGATTTTACATGTAAGTGAAGTCATGTCGTATTTGTCTTTCTGTGCCTGGCATATTTCACTTAGCATAATGTCATCCAGGTTCATCCATGTTGTCACATATGATAAGATATCCCTTCTTTTTAAGGCTGAATAGTATTCCATTGTGTATATATGCACTACATCTTCTTTATCCATTCTTCTACTAATGAACATTTTTATCAATTCTGTATCTTGATTATTCTGAATAATGCTGCAATGAAAAATGGAAGTGCAGATATCCGTTTAACACATTGATTTCAATCTCTCTGGATATATATCCAGAAGTAGAATTACTAAATCATATAGTTATGCCATTTTTAGTTTTATGAGGACCCTCCATACCTTTTTTCATAGTGGCTACTAATTTACATTCTGACCAGCAAATGCAGAAGAGTTAGTTTCCTCTGTACCCTCAACAACATTTATCTTTCATTTTTATTTTGATAAAAGTCATTCTAAAAGGTTTAAAGAAATATCTCATTGTAAGTTTACCTTTGTTTCCCTAATCATTAGTTATGATGAGCATTTTTTATGTACCTACTGGCCATTTGTATGTCTTCTTTTGAGCAACGTCTTTTCAGTTCCTTTTTCCATTTTTTTAAATGGGTTATTTGTTTCCTTGTCATTGAGTTGTTTAAGTTTCTGATGTATTCTGCATATTAATCCCTTATCAGATGTATGGCTTGCAACTATTTTTCCCATTCTCTGGGTTGTTTCTTCACTTTGTTAGTTATTTGCTTTGCTGGGCAGAAGCTTTTTAGTATAATGCCATCTCATTTGTCTCTTTTTGCTTTTGTTGCCTGTACTTTTGGAGTTCTTTCCAAAAAGTCACTGCCCAGACCAGTGTTTTAGAGCTTTTCTCCTATATCTTATTTTATACTTTCAGGTTCCATGTTTAAATTTTAATCCATGTTAAGGTGATTTTTATATATGGTGTGAGACAAGAATTCAATTTCTTCCTTTTGCAGGTGTATATCCAATTTTCCCAATGGCATTTATTGAACAGACTGTTCTTTTCCTATTGCATGATCTTGGCATCTTTGTCAGAAATCAATTGACCATAAATGCACGATTTTATTCCTGGGGCTTTTATACTGTTCCATTGGTCATGTGGGTCTGTTTTTATGCCAGTACCATGCTATTTTATAATATGTTTTGAAACTAGGAAGAGGGTTGTCTTCAGCTTTGTTCTTTTCAATAAAGATTTTTATGACTATTCAGACTTTTTGTGGTTCCATACAATTTGATTACTTTATTATATTTCTCTGAAAAATCACATTAGAATTTTGATAGGGATTGCATTGAATCTGTAGTTCATTTTGAGTAGTATGAATATTTTCACAATACTAAATCTCCCACTCCACAAACATGGAATATCTTTCCATTTATTTGTGTTTTGTGTAACTTCTTTCATCAATGTTTTGTAGTTTTCAATATACAGGTCTTTTATCTTCTTAATTAAATTTACAACAAAGCATTTAATCTTTTTGTTGCCATTATAAATGAAATTGTTTTATTAATTTTGTTTTTGGATGGTTCATTATTAGTATATAGAAACGTTATTGATTTTTGCATGTCACTTTCGTATCCTGCAACTTAATCCATTTATCAATCCAAAAACATTTCTTTTTTATTTTTGGTGAAGATTTTAGGGTTTTCTACATATAAGATCTTGTCATCATCAAATAGAGACAATTTTACTTCTTACTTTCTTATTAGGATGCATCTTATTTCTCTCTCTTGCCTAATTTCTCCGGCTAGGACTTCTAGTAGTATGGTGAAAAGAATTGGCGAGAGAGAGCATTCTTGTTTTGTTTCTGATGGAAAAATATTCAGCTTTTCACTATTGAAAATGAAATTAGTTATGAGTTTGTAAAGATGGCCTTTATTATGTTGAGGCGCATTACCTCTATACCTAATCTGTTGAGAGTTTTTATCATGAAAGGGTGTGGAATTCTGTCAAATGCTTTTGCTGCATTTATTGAGATGATTACATAATTTTTATCCTTTATTTTATTACTATGGTGTATCAATTCTTCCTGTAAGGGGCCCCAGAATCATGGGGAAGCTGAATGTCTACTTTCATCTTACTTCTCCCACTGTAGAAACTGGAGGTCCAGGGGAATCATCTGTGTGGCACTGTGCTGACTTGAAGGAGGGATAGCATGGTGAAAGGCAACCATTTCTTTTACTCTTGGGACATGGCTTTTCTCAAATTTCTGCAGTTCAAGGCAGTGTGTTTCAGCCTCACTTCCTAATTCTGAGATATTCACAAAGGTATCCTTTGTCTGTAAATAGTTGCTGGTTCGAGGGCAGTGAAGCCACAGTACTCCTATTCCACCATTTTTCTGACACCACTCTCCACATGTATAATTTCAAAAGGATTCCTGTGTTATATTCAGTTGCTTTATGTGTAATCACAAACTCTCCTACCCTTTCCCATATAGGTGACAAGCAAAAAAAGAATCCAACTTTACATCTAGAATGTCTGGGCAATGCGATATCTTCTCATTCAAGTTTAGATGTGGTTAGCTGACTCATGTATAGAGTGGTACTTTTGACCACCCAATACTCACAACGTACAATGAAGAGCTAAACTTTTTTTTACAGGCAAGGCAGGGCTTCTCACAGTGGCCCTATTGATATTTTGGGTTGATTAATTATTTCTTCTTGGGGATTTTCCTGTGTATTTTCATATGTTTTGTAGCATCCCTGGCCTCTATCCATTGAATGTCAGTAGCACCCTTCCACCAAACTCGTGACATAAACAATGTCTCCAAACATTGCCAAATACCTTCTGAGGGGCGAAATCTCCCATAACCAAAAACCACTGAAATAAGGAGAAAATGTGAAGAAATATAGAGCTGTCAAGAGTCCAAAACCATTACATAATTATTAGAGTGGAGCTGTTACAGTGGCTAGCCCTGGAGTCAAATTCTTTCGGTTTGGATTCTTACCCTTACAAATTTTCTAACTGTGAGCAATGCCCTTAACTTTTTGTAAGCATGTTTTCTTTTCTTCAAACCAACATAGTGATAGGAACTATCTCATGAGTTGTTTTGAGGATTCAATGAGCCCTTAATACAATGCCTGCATACAATGAGTGCATGTCCCATTAATGTTAGCTTTCATTATTATCAAGCTAGGCTGGGACACTGAGGAGTATCCACATATTTACTCACTTTCCTGAAAGTGGTATGATTTATTTGGTCAGAAATTTTGGTGTCCTTGTTATACCCAAAAGGAAAAATTTGAAAAAATTCAATTTTGCAAGGTTCTTTATAGACATATCTGCAGGGGTATTTATGAGGCTTCACCAACTGTGGGATGGTCTACCTCTGGAGGAAAATTCTGTCACAACCATGCAGATTGCCTCTGCAGTTAAATAATAAGGCACCATTGTTTACCAAGCCTGTGGTTTCTTTTTCAATAAATCTTTCCTCCCTCTCTCTCCCCCGACTTTCTTTCTTTCTCTCTCTTTTTCTTTCTTTCTTTCTTTCCTTCCTTCCTTCTTTCTTTCTTTTCTTTCTTTCTTCTTTCTTTCTCTTTCTTTTTTTCTTTCTTTCTTTTCTTTCTTTCTTCTTTCTTTCTCTATGTAAGTTGCCTGTAAGTTTCATTTGATGGGAATTCTTCAGCAATAAATAAAATTAAATATTGTGAATTTGGGATCTTTGTATATGGATCTCTCCTTTGCAGTTTCTGTTTCTTAGCAACAGGTCCCACACCCTCTCAATGTGTCAGGTCTCAGCTCAGTGCCTTTGGTTTAAGCCACTGCCCAAATACAATAAAGTAGTAGGCCAGAGTGGTAAGGCAGAGCTTCTTAAATGCTCAAAGCCTAGAGTCTGCATTTTCTTTGATGATGCTTTTAGAGAAAAGTTAACACCTTTGCCCGATAGGGAGTTCAGAACAACAACAAAAGGAAAGCTCAAGAGCACCCTGATAGAAGAGACTACCCCATTATATTGGTTCTTTTGGGTTTCAGTCTTAGCTAGTGCAGTGCTTCTCCCTTCCTAACCTTTGCAAACACAAATTTTGATGTAAGGTAGATAACTTTTGCAATTCTTTAGTATGCATTAATTATAAGGTTTAGAAGTCACAGCTTAATGGCCACAGGTAGAAAATGTATCTTTTAAAAAGCATTTATGCTTGTAGTGGCCTTTCTCTTTTCAGATGGAGAAACTTGGATTAAAGCTTGTGTCTCTCCTACGGGAACTTGCTGAATCCTGGGAAACAAAGGCAGCATTCCAATACTCTAATATTTTTCTCCCATTGAAAATTGAATTTAGGCAGGCACATATTAAAGACTATCAATTGCTTAATAAACTGCTTCCCTGACTTAGAACAATTATTTTTCCAGCATTGGATGGAAGGATCTTCACTGTCCCCTAGTGCAACTTGAACAAGTTACTTCTACATTTTAGGGCTTATAACTTTTTTCTTCCTCTTTTGGTATTGTTTTTGTATTTAATTGACAGTTTAAATTAAGACAAAATTTAAACTAACGTCAGCAAAAGGATATATACGTCATATATATAAAAGCATAAATATATATGAAAATATAAAAAGCATATATATATATATATATATATATATATATATATATATATATAAAGGGATGACTGCTGGGATATCTATAGGAAGCAGGGAATCTTCTAGGATCTTAAGAACTGAAATCAGAAACTTGATGTATTCATTCAACAAACTTCTATTGAGAACCTGCTATAGTATATGCCAAACTCTGAGGTCAACATGGAGCAAAAACAGTCACTTACTGATTTCCTAAAACTTAAAGTCTGTATTAATGAGGTTATCTGTTTCCAATTCTTACTATGTCTTCTTAATTGGTTAGCAGATTCATTTTCTTAGATTTCTTTATGTGGCAATATACACAATTCCTAACATTTCCTGAGTTACATCCTTTCAATTTCTCAACTTGAAGAAAGGGTAGTTTTTCTCTGGTCATTCTATCAAGAAAATCTTGGAGGGAGGCACTCCTGGATTAATCACATTAGGATGTGAAAATAGTACACTATCAGTAGCCATGTTTGGGTCTCTCTGTAACAATCTCTCTATAGAGTAAAACTTCTGTCCTTTACTGAGGTTGAGGAGGAGCAATAACCTGTTTTTATCTCTTCCAGCAGCTCCGCTCCAATTCCTAAAACTCGACCCTCCAATCCTTTGTAGATTTAGCTTTCAGGTCCCTCAAATTGTTTTCTAGCTCCCAAAATGCTGCTGCTGTTGTGCCTCAATTTCTTTGTCCTTGAGCATGATTCTTTTTTTAAAAAAAGCAGTTTCCTCTCCTTTTATTGCACATTTAGAGATTTATTGCATTTCTTGTACATATGTAAACTGATACGTTATCTGTATGTTTCATGTAGGTGTACTTTCTATGAAGCCTCATTTGACTATTGCTCTTCAAAGCACCTACCATTGATGTAGCCTCATCTCAATTTTATGCAGTTGCCTTGATGAAATCCCAGTTGGTTAGATATTTACTTAATCAGTGTTGTTCTTGGGATCAACAGCTATGTATTTTTCAGATATACTGATTTGACCGAATTCAGACAGAAGACAATTATTTCCTTATAAGTTGTCAGTTGTCTTGAGAAATCTATTGATAATTTCATGTCGTCATCACTTTTTAGTCATCTGAATACCTAGACTATTGATTTATAATGGGATTGGCTAGATTCTTCTCTACTTTTTTTGTGTGCCACTAACTTCAGAGGTGGAGAATCTTATCACTGAAAGGACCACCTTTCTTCACACAATAAGATGTTATATCTTTTAATATTGGAAAATGTGTCAAAATTTTGACAATGCTAACAAAGATTTTAGTGAGAGGAAAGAGAAAATATTTTAATTCGTGTTGAAATGCAGCAAGGAAAATTTGAATCCAGGAGTTTGTACTGTCAGACACTGATGTATACTGGCAGAGGTTGCCTTGTATTCCTCGTATTTTCTGAATAAGACATACCTAATTAACTACACTAACAAATACTAAAAATATCAGGTGATGGCTTTAATGACTATCTAACTTCTCTACTTCTATTTCTCCGCCATTGCTTAAGGTTTTTGTTTGTTTGTTTGTTTGTTTGTTTTCTCATGGCTCACAGCAGCCTCGACCTCCCTGGACTCAGGTGATCCTCCCACATTAGATTCCTAAGTAGCTGAGACTACAGGCACACACCACCACTCCTGGCTAATTTTTGTATTTTTTTTTTTTTTTTTTAGAGATGGAGTTTTTCCACATTGTCCAGTCTGGTCTTGAACTTCTGGGCTCAAGCAATCCACCTGCCTTGGCCTCCCAAAGTGCTAACTAACCACTGTGACCAGCCTTATTGCTTAGCTTTTAATTATGCCTATGTCTCATTGTTTACATATTGGAATTATGAGGTTGGTGCAAAAATAATTGCGTTTTTTGTCACAAACAATCTAATACTTGTGGGCTTTTAAAAAATATTGAGGCTCTGACCCCAATGCAGAAAAATTAAACCTGTATTTCTAAGAATAGCATCTGGACAGTAGTACTTTATTAAGCTCTACAGGTGATTATAATATGGAGGCAGGATTGAAAACTACTGATCTCTCTTTATGTCATATAGGAACATGAAAATGAATATATATTTCTGCCCCTTTGATGGTATATTTGGCTTTGACTTTCTGCTGTAACTTAACCTCAGGATCTGTGAGAGACATAGGTTCTAAAAATTATTATTTTACTTAGAGACCTAATGCCAGAGAATCTTAACATTTAAGCATATTGAGTTCTAAAATATGAACAGGATTGTAAATAATTTCATAGTTGTCTAGTACTTAAAATATAAAACCTGTTTTGGGCTTTCTCTGTAAACAAGCCAGAGATTGCATGGAGACTTAGTTACTCAAGGCTGGATTATTTTGAATAAATGTATAACCATTCTTTTATTTTCTAGGTAAGTGCTTTACAATACTATATGTCATATCTTGTATTTTTCTCTCTACTATACTGATTTCGGCTTCTCCAGATAAGATTATTTTTTCTTATCTAACATGTGCTGTAGGTTTTTTTGTGAATGTCAGGGCAGTAAAAGTGAGATTGCGGATACTAAGTCATGAAGAGTTGAAGGTTTTGGAATCTGGATCAATTTTGGGGAGTATTAAACATCATGGAATGTCAAAAAAGATAGAGATCTCTAAAAGAAGGACTTTCTCGATGGAAGCTGTTCTTATGGAATGTTGATTGTTACAGTGATAGAAGAAACAAAAATCACTTATCCAATATTCAATTATTTATTTAAAAAATCAATTTGTGCCTATATGTGGCAGACAACATCTTAGACATTTTAAATGGGGATCCAGATTGAAAGAGATATGTTAATAAGTATGGAAATATATATGCATTAATTTGTATGTGAAAAATATTTGATTAATGCTGAAGAAGAGATAAGACACGATATAATAAAATTTCCATATAAGATGGTTTAAAAAAATCTCCTAGGATTCTTAAAGCCAGAATGGTTTCTGTCTTTTCAATATTATCTGGGTCCCCAAGATGATTAAAAAATGGGTAGAAAGAGAATGGCTCTGGCAATTACTTAGTCTTTGAATTCCTAAGAATCACTGTTCTTTAACCTTTGCTTTTGAATCCTCCAGCAACTTCCACTTTTGAATTGCTCCTAAATCCTAAACTTTGCCTTGTTTTTCCTGGTTGAAACTGTTTCTTTCACTACTAATTTTCCACATTTCTTGGATGATTCAAGCCTTTTTTTTTTTTTTTTTTTTTGGTGCGGATCATAAGTCGAAGACCAGGAGTGATATCTTTGTATGTTATGATCAATTTTGAAATCATTGTGAAATGATTTTTATCTCTATTGACCTTATGATTCTTGTAACCCTTCAGCTACTGCAGTAATTTCTACGGATTTTGAAGCCATTTCATAATTTTACTCCAGAAGCAGCTTGCTCATTATTTTCACAAATGATTATTTATATAGAAAACTAATAAAAGATAGAAATTTAATTGTTATATAATATTATTATGCTGTAGATTAATATTATAATTATTCTTTAAGAAAGTACTTCTCAGCCAGGAGAAATTTTGCCCCACAGGGCATATTTGGCAATGTGTGGAGACATTTTTTTTATTGTCATGACTAGGAAGTGCTACTGGCATCTAGTGTGTAGAGGGCAGGGATGCTGTTAAATATTCTATAATGCATCGGACAGCCTAAAACAAAGAATTATTTCCAGTCTGAAATATCAATAGTGCTGTACTTGATAAACCTCATCTGAAAATAATTCCAAGAACAAAACCATATTGTTGAATTTTTAATGTCTGCTTGAAAGTCATGGTACTATAATTTTTATCTAGGGAAAAGATAATTTAAAAGCATTTATGCTTTGGGTCTTCTTTCCTTTACACATTAATGTATTCCTTCTAAAGCTCTAAATTGAGTCGGTTAAGTGATTTTCCTTCTAAAATGTTCAACTACCTATAACCACGAGTGCTTTCTCTTAAGTGCAAGTGCAAGCTGTCTTGTTAGCAAGTTATGCCAGAATCAGTTATTAAGAAAAATGAATATCCTGTAGATAAAATATGTTCCCATTTCAAAATAAATTACTCATTTAAGGGATACTGCAGCAATTTAAAAAATATGTTTTTTTGGCACAAATCAAAATTCTATTTCTATGTTCACCATATAGTTTCATGTCTAATACCTAAGCTTGATTGCTGGATTTGTAAAGGAATGTCAATGAATGTGAATACACATGCTCTCTACAGTGCTAAATGTTAAAGTTGATATATATGTATCTGTGTTTTACATAGAATTTACAAACATATTGCTTCTAGATTTTACTGGTACCTAACATAATGCCTTTCAAGGAATATTGTGACATTGTGAGATATACTTAGCCATGTCTATATTTTTGTAAGGAAAATATTTTGTTGTTGAATATATTAATATACATATTATGATTATATGTCATATAGCCTTCATTTCTAGTCATAAAAATAATAAAAGAAAGCAAAGACATTTCTTCTAGAAGACTTTTCTGATTCCTCCAGTCTTGAGGACATCCATAGCATCCCAGGTATGTCACTATTAATCTACTACTAGATTGTTTCAATATGTCTATGTGCTATCTCCTGCAAATGACTAGAAATTTTTATTTCGACCCTGGATCTGTCACACTGCCTGGCATAAAGTAAAACATTTATGTTTTATGTGATGTTTTAATGTGATAGTTTCTGAAACAGAGGTAAGTTCCATGTTAATGGCAAACCCAGTTTGTTGTTCTGTTTGTTATTTTTTAAAAGTCAGTCTTGTTCCAGAGCTATGTAAAGATTTCATCATATGAATTGGAGATGTACATTTTGCTTATCTATATTTATCTTTTCTCTGTATTCCAAAAAGCATCCCATTTTTGATCAGATAGCCATGCATCTTCCCACAGCCCACATGACTCAAATGAAATGGCCACTTTTGTAGTTACAGGGCCTGCGTAGTTTAGGAGGTCAGTATTGGGAAATCCATCCTCCTTTCCAGAAAATGGTTTAGGAATTCATAATTAAACTCCCAGCACTTGGGATTTGGGGGAACTAATTATTAATAAGCAGAAATATCCCCCACTGTTAGGAGACAGGATATTTTATTTGTCTTCTTCACTGTACATGAACAAGCAGTCTGCTGCTTCAGTAGCTGCTGGCAGCCATGTTGCTGCTTTTCATGTGCGTTCGTGTGAAGAGACCACCAAACAGGCTTTGTGTGAGCAACATGGCTGTTTATTTCACCTGGGTGCAGGTGGGCTGAGTCCGAAAAGAGAGTCAGCGAAGGGAGATAGGGATGGGGCCGTTTTATAGGATTTGGGAAGGTAATGGAAAATTACAGTCAAAGGGGGTTGTTTTCTGGTGGGCAGGGGCGGGGGTCACAAGGTGCTCAGTGGGGGAGCGTCTGAGCCAGGAGAAGGAAATTCACAGGGTTAATCACTCAGTTAAGGTGGGGCAGGAACAAATCACAATGGTGGAATGTCATCAGTTAAGGCGGGGCAGGGCCTTTTCACTTCTTTTGTGATTTTTCACTTACTTAAGGCCATCTGGGCGTATATGTGCAAGTCACAGGGGATGCAATGGCTTGGCTTGGGCTCAGAGGCCTGACACTGTTATGGAGAAAGTCTAATCAACACAGAGAAGGGGAGAGCTGAGGCAGCAGCAGAGGGGCAGAGCTGGATCTGAGACTATCTCACCTGGAGCTTATCCTACTTTTTGGTTTAGGTTATGTGAGAAAGCGTCTTTCTATATTTTGTAAGTTTTTTATTACTTGTAGCCTAAGTAACACAATGTTAGAAATTCCCAGTCCCCTCCTTTTATTAAAAAAACATTTGTGTCTGTTGACTTTTTTCTATAATTCAGGCTATAATCACCCATCATTCAGCCACACACATTCACCACACACATTCAGCTATTTTCTCTTCTCTCTACTCTGTCTTTCTGTACCTCAAAATTTCTGTGCATTTATTTTCTTTTATCCTGAGGCCTGCTGACAACTGCTTTTACATTCTCAACATTCCCCAGGTGAATTAGCAAGACGTCTTTACAACAAATACATTTCCTCTCTAAGAGAAATTCCAGCACTGGCTGTTAAGACATTATAATTTTTACATTTTCTCAATCTTTCTGTTGTGACATATTAAAGAATACTAAAGGAGGTATAATATAGTGGTTAGCAGCTCAAATCTGTAGTTAGTCTGTTTTCAAATTTTGACCTCACTAGTTAGTGACTAGGGCGAGTCATTTAATCTTACTAAACCCCAGTTTCATCATCTAGAACAGCAGTAGGCAAACAATGGCCCATAGACAAAATCTAGTATACTATCTTTTAAAAAATGTTTATTGTAATACAATCACACTTACTTGGTTATGGATTGCATATGCAGCTTTTGAGCCAAAATAGCAGTTGAATAGCTGTGGCAAAGACTGACTGTTAGGCTAGCAAAGCCTGAAGTATTTGTTATTTGGCTCTTTCCCAAAAATGTTTGCTAACTCCTGATCTAGAAATTCGGCTAAATAAAAGTCTCATAGGATTGTTGTGAGGCTTAAATGAGATAATTCACATAGGTAGTTAACATGGCAACTGGAATATATAAACCTGCAATAAATGTTAGCTGCCATTGTTTTTAATAATAGTAATGTTCAGGAAAAGATCAGTGTTGGTAGATCAAAAATTATTTGAACCAGTACCCTCACCATATTTTGTGGTTGAGGAAAATGACTGCCATGAGGACACATGATGTAGTTTTATTGAAAAATATTTATTAGCAAGGGGAAGAAAACAATATTTATTTCTGGAGTCAGTCCCCCAGGTGAGGTATAAATATAATTACGAGACTGCATAAATATATTTATACCACCCTGGTGAGACTATGATACTTTAAGTCTTATTTTTCATCCAGGGGAAATAAATGTTATTTTAAAAATCATAACTCATTGCTATTGTTAATTCAATAATAACAATTGTGTATGGGGCTGCATTAGGGGAGAGCATATCACTAGTGTTTGGCCAGA
The DNA here is from genome assembly GCF_028858775.2 of Pan troglodytes. Taxonomy (NCBI): domain Eukaryota; kingdom Metazoa; phylum Chordata; class Mammalia; order Primates; family Hominidae; genus Pan; species Pan troglodytes. The sequence goes on from NC_086015.1 coordinate 97,691,543, forward strand.
CAGCGGAACAATTAATAGAATCCCCATTTCCCCTAAGAGGTTTATTTGTCATGTCAAAGTTACTCTGGTCTGGTGCAACACAGATGGTGTTGTGACAGCACAAAATGATGAGTGCCACATTGTTCTTTCTAATGATCTTCTTCTGCTCAATTCATCTTGTTTTGCAGCCTTGAATCTCTGCTACATGCCTGTTTTTAAAATAAGGGACATCCGGTAGAGGAAGTCAAAGAGGATGCTGCTTCTTTTGCTATTTTTCTGATTGTTAAGTGGGTCCAGAAAGTACTAAAACATACTATGAATAAGAAAATGAAAAGAAAATCACCAGCTTTATCACATAAATGAATAAATAGCAAACTTTTCTCAAAAACAGTAGAATATATACTAGTTTTATACAAAATAAATTCTGCTAAACTAGCTTAATTATCTCCATGACATGGTTCTGGGTATGATAATAAAGGAAAACATACATATTAAAATGGACACAGTTAAATTATCATTCTCTTTCTTAATCCACTGTTGAAAAGATATACAACAGGTTAGAGAATCAATAAAAGGATCAATAAAAATAGTGTAAATGTCAATAGAGAAAACAAGGTAGTTCTTATAATGAGGAATCTCAAATTCAAAAACTGACATTGTAGTAATGTACTATTAAAAAATACTTTGATTAAAATGGATGGATATGTCAATTGAGTTGACTATTGAGGAGTACATTAAAATTACATTCAAATTTACACTGCTCTGAAATTCATTGTATAACTTTTCACTTTTTTGCACTTCCATAATTTCTTCTTGTTTAGATGTTGAGGTGAATGCTAAATATTAAGAGAAGTTTCCTTCATCCTGTAAATCTCCAAACAGTGTCCTGGGAATAATAGCTATAAAATATAGAATAGTTTTCTTCAGCTTTTAGAATCTGTGAAACACTTAACAACATTCAGCATACATGTAAACCATCAATTTTAAATTATTTATGTTTTAAAATGTTTGCAATAATATTTTAAATTAGTAATTATACCAATTCCCTATTTGTGAGGAGAATGTCATTTGTAATCTTTCACCAATATATCAATATTAAACTTGGTAAGCGTTGAGTTATAAATTATAATCCTCATCCAGCCAAAATTTTTTTCTTTCTTTCTTTTTTTTTTTTTTTTAGAGACAAGGTCGTGGTCTCATTTTGACCAGGCAAGAGTGCAGTGGTACAATCACAGCTCACTGCAACCTCAAACACCTGGGCTTAAGGTATCCTTCTGTCTCAGCCTCCCGAGTAGCTAGAACTATAGGCACATGCCACTGTGAACAGCTAATTAAATTATTTTTTGTACAGATGAGGTCTTGCAATGCTGGCCAGGCTGGTCTGGCACCCCTGGCCTCAAGTGGTTCTCTTGCCTTAGTCTTCCACAGCCAAGTTTTTAATTCTGTTTTTAACTAAAGCAGAAAATATTGTCACAATAATACTTTGTAAATGGCTTTAATTGTGTATCATTCTGGATATTTGAATCAAACTTCCTTCTAAGTCAATGAGGCAGTTTGTTCCAGACTCCAGATTCATTAATTCCTGATTCACTTTTTACTTTCAACTCTGAAATGTCTGTTCTATTGCAGCATTTTGATGTTGTTTGTAAATCTGTCCAATAATATATATTTTTAAACCTATTTTTTTCTCCAAAAGTGAGAAAACATTCCAATGCTAGGAAAAACTCTCAGTAATCTCATATTAATACTTTTGTTGTACTTTTGTCTTCAATGATAAAAATTAGAATTTTTTGGAGCTGAAATGATGGCTTTAGGCTCTGCAAGATACTAAATGTGTTCCTGAGATGTTCCACTAAAACAAGCTTCATGTGATCATTCAAATGGTCTTTTCTGGCAACGCTAGTGTCATAAAGTAATGTTTTTCATCTCACTTCCTATTTTAATTTGGTGAATACCTTCTCCTTTTACTGACAACATACTTCACTGTGAAAAACTAGTCACCCATTTATTGCCAATTTTTTCACCAACACGCTGAAAGATGTATATATTCACTAGATGAAATGTGATTGCAATGAAAGATTTCACCATGTTCTTCAATACCGAATCAATAATATAGATGTATATTATTGACTACCAACTGAACTCTAGATACGACAATGTGCAGGATAGGCATGCAGGTATAACCTGTTCTTATGTTTTATTTACTTGTTTTCATTGTAGAGTGGTGTTTGTCCTTGTTAGACACAGAAGTGCTGTTCTGTTAAGATTAATTTCAGTACATGTTTTCTAGTGTACACTACAAAAGAAAAATATTACCCCCGTAGCACATTTTTCAATAATAAACCACACAAAAAGACATCATGCACTTCTCCCTTCCACTGCACATAGCAAAACGCTTATTCATATGCTTGCATATGCATGGTCTTGTCTACTGAAAAATGAAATATGTTCATCATGTTTTAGTAATTGCTCTTCCACATTATATGTCATGGATATGTGTGTGCAAATTCTGGGTTGTGCCTTAAAAGAAGGCATTCCCTTCTCTTTGTCTGGGAAATGTTGAGAATAAGAACAGATTTCATGGGCCTAGAGATAAAATGGTGTGCTGGGGAGGGTAGAGGCCTCTTTCTAGCCTTGAATTATATGTGACTGAGAAATAAACTTTGATCTTCTTAATCAATTTTATTTATTTATCTGTGTTATAGGAGCTAAGTTGAGCTCTAATATAAACTAATCTCCTAAGTTAGAAAAAGATTACATCTATGTTAATAAATCTGGTTGTATCTGTATCTATAGTTATTAGATAAACTGCCTAATATTTGTGAGCTTCAGCTTTTGAATCTGTAAAACACAGATGATAACACCTACCCTACATAGTTGTTGTAAGGATTAAATGATAGGAAATATATGAAGTGCTTTAGCAAAGTTTCTAGTATTATGCATAAATACTCAATAGAGTTTAACTGTTATTATTGAATTTGATATTTTGGTGCTTTGGAATATAAATAAATTATTAAATTATTTTTTGTGCGAATAGAAATTATATTTAATTAAGTCCTGTTGCTTTAACTCACTTGATGTTGGGATACATTAGCCTGATTCTAGATCGGTCTAGTAGATACATCACCAGCCAGACAACTCATTCTTTAGCCAGTGATCATGGGTCCCTTAGCTGATTTCTGGTTTGAATATGTTTTATGCATTAAACAAAATAATGGTCGTAAATTGATTGGCATGTTGTAACATATTGTAAGTCCTTGATAATTGAAGACTACTATTATTTGATTTTGTGTGTGTGTGTGTGTGTGTGTTTGTGCTGTTAGCTGTTACATATTCTTCAATTAATGGTAAGGAAAAAATGATCCAAAAATTTAAAGTGATTTCTTTAAAGTTCTTCCTCTAGGATTTGGAGCCAAGATGGCCGACTAGAGGCAGCCAGGAAGAAAAATCTCCCACCAAGAGACCAGGCCATGGAGAAAATTGGCACATTCTAAGCACATCTTCAGACGGAGGGCATTGAGAGTGGACAGAGGAAGGACAGAGACCCTGGGATGAAGGGGTTAGAAGCTGGGACCACGCATGGGGCTGCCGAGCACCAGGACTTGTCCCTGCCCGCCCCGTGGCTCCTAGGGAACTGATAAGTTGAACAGGCCAGGAGTGGCCTGCTCTCACCAGGGACCTCCAGAATCCTAGCTGCAAGAGACCCCACAAGCTCCACTACACTTGGGTTTGCAAGGAGGGAAGTTTGGAGAGGCAGCAGGGGCAGGACTCTAGCTTGTGAGGAGCCCAGAATGTTTGGCATGGGAAGGGCTGCAGTGGAGCATGGCCAGGAATGCCTATTTGCCAAAGCTTGTCAAGCTCTTCTAGATGCCTTTGGCCTTTGGTAACTGCCAGACGTGGACAGAGAAGGGCAGTCTTGTCTGTGGGATTGGGGCATCTGGTCTGAGCATCCCCTTGTCTGCTGGCCTCTCCTGGGCTCCAGTCTTCTCACCCCCACTTGCATCTCAGCCTTGGTTGCCCAAGCAGGGTGCTTCCTGGGACCCATCATTATAGCTCCTTCGCTGGAAGACTACACCTAGCAGACCGTGCCTAACCATTGTAGACTTCCAGCAGACCACTCCCCACTGATGTGCAACCATCAACTTGCAGCCTTCCTTGACTGAACCTCACCCCATCCCTTTGCCATCATGCACTTTTCCACGAGCCCAGGCCTTCCCCATGAATCACTTTGTGGGCACATGTGCATAAGCAGACCTCTCCTCCCCTCATCTCCTGTCATGTGCACATGCACCGTGTTGCCCCACTGCTGCTGGCACAAGTGTGCACACACGGACACTGTTGCCTCTTTTCTGACAATGCATGAAGGCCAGCATACTGCCCCCACTGGTGCCCTGGCCCTGCCAACATGTGGGCACACCACTGCACCATCACTCATGTGTGTGCAGGTGTGGGTCCTGCTACCATCATCCTGAAGAAGGGCTGTGGCTGGTACCCCACATTAGAGGGTTGTTGCCAGGGGACCAGAAATATTTTGTCCTCCACCCAGCGCTGTGGGTGTCTAACCTCAAGAGGCCAAAGAACAAATCCAGGAACCCAGTACCGGCCCCTCAGGGCTAGAACACACAGTTTAGCAGTGATAAGCCCTCTCGCACGGCTCCCCCCATGAAATCTTCCAAGATGAAGCCAGTTGATTGAATCCACCTTACACCACAATTAAACCCTCAAGGGCATCAAAGATAAAAGCAAAAACCAAATCCAAAACCCATCCAAAAGACAGCAACTTCAAAGATTAAAGGACTGTCTGCCCACGCAGATAAGACAGCACCAGTAAAAGAACTCTGGCAACTCAAAGAGCCACAGTGCCTTGTTACCTCCAAATAAGCACACTTGTTAACCAGCAATGGTTATTAACAAGGTTGAAATGGCTAAAAAGACTGACATATAATTCAGAATCTACATAGGAATGAAGTCAGGAGAAAATTGAAACCCAATCCAAGGAGTCTAAGGAGTCCAGTAAAACAATATAAGAAATATGAAACAAAATAGGCATTTTAAGGAAGAACCAAACTGAACTGATAGAGCTGAACAACTCACTACAAGAATTTTGTAATACAGTTGCTAGTATTGACAGCAGAATAGACCAACCTGAGGAAAGAATTCCAGAGGTCGAAGACTTGTTCTTCAAATCAACTGAATCAGACAAAAATAAAGATAAAACAAGACAAAGAATGAACAAAGCCTCCAATAAATATAAAATTATGTAAAGAGACCAAATCTATGACTCATTGGCATCTCTGAAAAAGGGAGAGAGAAAGCAAGCAGCTTGGAAAACATATTGGACGGTATTCTTCATGAAAGCTTCCACAACCCCCCTAGGGAGGCCAATATGCAAATTCAGAAAATGCAGAGAACCCCATTGAGATGCTATACAAGATGACCATCCCTAAGACACATAATCATTAGATTCTCCAAGCTCAATGTGAAAGAAAAAATATAAAAAGCAGCCAGAAATTAGGAGCAGGTCATGTACAAAGAGAACCATCAGGCTAATAGCAGGCCTTTCAGCAGAAACCTTACAAACCAGAAGAGATTGGGGAACTATATTCGGCATTTTTAAGAAAAGAATTTTCAACCAAGAATTTCATATCCAGCCAAACTAAACTTCATAAGCAAAGGAGAAATAAAATTCTTTACACACGATCAAATGTTAATGGAACTCCTTACCATCACACTGGTATTGTAAGAGGTCCTTAAAGGGTGTGCTAAACATGGAAACAAAAGATTATTACCTATCACCAAAAAAACACGCTTAGGTTCGAGGCCCACTGACACTATAAAGAAACTATACAATCAAGTCTACATAATAGTCAACAGACAATATAATGATAAGTTCAAATCCTCACAAATCAATATTAACCTTGAGTGTAAATGAGGTAACATCCCACTTAAAAGGCAAATTGGATAAAGAAGCAAGACCCAACTGTAGGCTGTCTTCAAGAGACCCACCTCACATGAAACACCCACAAGCTTAAAGTAAAGGGATGGAGAAAAATCTACCAAGAAAATGTAAAACAAACAAACAAACAAACAGGGGTTGCTATTCTAATTTCAAACAAAAGAGACTTTAAACCAATAAACATAGAAAAAAGACAAAGGGCGTTTCATAATGGTAAAGGGTTCAATTCAACCAGGAGACTTAACTATTCTAAATATATATGAACCCAACAATGAGGCACCCAGATTCATAAAACAAATTCTTAGAGATCTATGTGAGACTTAGATAACTACACAATAATAGTGGGAGACTTCAAAACTCCACTGACAGTATTAGATACATCATTGAAGCAGAAAACCAACAAAGACATTCTCAGCACCTGAACTCAGCCCTTGACTAAATGGACCTTGCAGACATCTACAAAACTCTCCTCCCAACAACAGAATATACATTCTTCTCATCTGCACATGGCACATAATCTGAAATCGATCACATTATCAACCACAACAGAATTCTCAGCAAATTCAAAAAAGTCAAAACTATACTAACCACACTCTTGGATCACAGTGCAATAAAAACAGAAATCAATACTAAGAGGATGACTCAAAGCCATTCAATTATGTGGAATTTAAACAACATGCTTCTTTTTGACCTTTGGGTAAAGAATGAAATTAAGGCAGAAATCAAGAAATTCTCTGAAATGAATGAAAACAAAGATAAAACATGCCAGAATTGCTGAAACACAGCTAAAGCAATGTTAAGGTGAAAGTTTATAGTACTAAAAAGTTAGAAAGATATCAGATTAATAATCTAATGATCTAACATCTCATCTAGAGGAACTAGAAAAACAAAAGCAAACCAACACCAAAGCTAGCAGAAGACAAGAAATAACCACAATCAGATTGGAAATGAAGGAAATTGAGGGGGGAAAACAATAAAAGTATCCACAAAACAAGAGGTTTGGTTTTTGAAGAAATAAATGTGATTGATAGATAGCTAGACTAATAAAGAAAAAAGAGAGAAAGTCTCAATAAACACGATCAGAAATGACAAAGAAGACATTACCCCTAATTCCACAGAAATACAAGAAATCCTCAGAAACTATGATGAACGAGCACCTCTTCACACACAAACTAGAAAACCTACAGGAAATGGATAAATTCCTGGAAACATACAACCTCCCAAGATTGAACTAGGAAGAAACTGAAACCATGTACAGAACAATAACAAGTTCTGAAGTTGAATCAGTAATAAAAGGCCTACCAACCAATAAAAGCCCTGTACTAGAGATATTTGCAGCTGAATTTTACCAGATGTATAAAAAAGAGCTGGTACCATTCCTACTAAAACTATTCCAAAACACTGAGGAGGAGGTACTGCCCCCTAACTCATTCTATGAGGCCAGCATCCTAATACCAAAAACCTAGGAGAGATACAAAAACAAAAAAAAAAAAAAAAAAACAAGAACATTTCAGGCCAACGTCCTTGATGAACATAGACAAAAAAATCCTCACCAAAACAGTAATGAACTGAATCCAGCAGCATGTCAATAAACTAATCCTTCAAGATCAAGGAGGCTTTATCCCTGAGATGTAAAGTTGGTTCAATATACACAAATCAATAAGTGTGATTCATCACATAAACAGAACTAAAAGTGAAAGCCATATGATCATCTCAATACAGGCAGAAAAGGCTTTTGATACAATTCAACATCTCTTCTTGTTAAAAGCCCTCAATAAACTAGATATTAAAGGTAATACCTCAAAATAATAAAAGCGATCTATGGCAAACCCATAGCCAACATCATACTGAGGGGCAAAAGCTGGAAACATTTCCACTGAGAACTGGACAAGGATGCCCACTCCCACCACTCCTATTCAACATAGCACTGGAAGTCCTAGCCAGAGCGATCAGGCAAGAGAAAGAAAGAAAAGGCATCTAAATAAGAAGAGAGGAAATCATACAATCTCTGTTTGTAGATGATATGATTTTATACCTAGAAAAACCCATAGTCTCTACGCCAAAACCCCTATGTCAGATTAACAACTTCAGAAAAGTTTCAGAATACAATATCAATGTACAAACATCAGTAGCATTTCTATACAATAAGAATGTCCAAGCTGACAGCTATGTTAAGAATGCAATTCCATTCACAGTAGCCACAAAAAATAAAAGGCCTAGAAATTCAGCTAATCAGGGAGGTGCGCAATCTCTAAAACAAGAATTACAAAATACTATTGAAATAAATAGGAGATGACACAAAAATGGAAAAATATTTCATGCTCATGGAAAGAAAGAATCAGTATTGTCAAAATGGCAATACTTCCCAATGGAATTTACAGATTCAACACCATCACTATCAAACTATCAAAGACAGTTTTCACAGAGTTAGAAAAAATTAGTCTAAAATTCATATGGAACCAAAAAAAGGCCTAAATAGCCAAAGCAACCCTAAGCAAAATCAACAAAGCTGGAAGCTTCGTGTTACTTCACAGTAATCCAAACAGCAGGCTACCAGTACAAAAAAGACAGATGGACTAATACAACAGGTTAGAGAATCCAGAAATAAAGCCACACACATACAATCTTCTGATCTTCAACAAAGTTGACAAAAATAAGCAATGGAGAAAGATTCCCTATTCAATAAATGGTGCTGGGATAACTGGCTAGCCATATGCAGAAGATTAAAACTGGACCCCTTTCTTACATCACATACAAAAAACAATTCAAGGTGAATGAAAGACTTAAGTTTAAGACATAAAACTATAAAACCGCCAAAGAAATCTAGGAAATACCACTTTGGGCATAAGCCCTGGCAAAGATTTTATGACAAAGATGTCAAAAGCGATTGCAATATAAACAAAAAATTGACAAATGGAACCTAATTATACTAGAGTTTCTACACAGCAAAGGAAACTGTCAACAAAATAACAACCTACAGAATGGGAGAAAATTTTTGCAAGGAATGTATTCAACAATGGTCTAATATCAAGAATCTGTAAGAAACTTAAACAAGTCAGTAAGCAAAAAACAAACAACCTCATTAAAAAGTGGGCAAAGTACATGAACGAACACTTTTCAAAAGAAGACATACATGCAGCCAGCAAGCATAATAATAAAAAAAGCTCCACATGACTAGTAATAAGAGAAATGCAAATCAAAACCACAATGAGATACTATCTTATGTAAGTCAGAATTTCCATTATTAGAAAGCAAAAAATCAACAGATGTTGGCAAGGCTATGGAGAAAAAGAAACACTTATACACTGCTGGGGAATGTAAATTAGTTCAGCCACTGTGGAAAGCAGTTAAGTAATTTCTCAAAGAACTTAAAACAGAACTGCCATTTGACCCAGCAATCCCATTTTTGGATGTACATACAGAGGAATATAAATCATTCTACTAGAAAGATACATGCAGTCATATGTTCATTGCAGCACTATTCACAATAGCAAAGATATGGAATCAACCTAAATTCTCACCAATGGTAGACAGGATAAAGAAAATGTGGTACATATACAACATGGAATACTACGTAGCTATAACAAAGAATGAGATCACGTGTTTTTTTTTTTGTAACAACATGGGTGGATCTGGAGGCCATTATCCTAAGCAAACTTCCTGAAGAATAGAAAATGAGTTTTCTCATTTATAAGTGGGAGCTAAATACTGAGTACCCATGGACACAAAGAAGGGGAAAATAGATTCTGGGAATTACTTGAAGGTGGAGGGTGGGAGGAGGATAAGGATCAAAAAGCTACCTATCAGGTTACTATGCTTATTGAACCTGGGCAACAAAATAATCTGTACCAAACCCCTGTGACACCCAGTTTACCTGTATAACAAACCTGCACATGTACTCTTGAAGCTAAAATAAAAGTCTAAAAAAAAAAAGACAAAGTTGGTTCTCGATTCTATGTATTTTCACTTTTGAGAAAAGTAGATCAAATCAAACTAGCTTAAGAAAGATTTTGTTTAAAAGATTCTGTGGTAGCTAACAATGTCAAAGGCAAAGCTGACCACTCAGTTTATGTGTGTATGTGCTTCTGGGCACCTGTAGTGTGGAATTTTTTTTCAAGCAATTAACTTTTTCTGTATTTCATCTTTTAAAGCATTTCCCCATATTATTTGAAGATACAGATAACTATATAGATTTACTGTAATCAATTATAATTAAAAATATTATGAGTTCATATCCTTATCAGGGACATGGATGAAGCTGGAAACCATCATTCTCAGCAAACTATCGCAAGGACAGAAAACCAAACACCACATGTTCTCACTCATAGGTGGCAATTGATCAATGAGGACACAGGGCAGGGAACATCACACACTCAGGCCTGTCAGGGGGAGGAGACCTGGGGGAGGGATAGCATTAGGAGAAATACCTAATGTAAATGATGAGTTGATGGGTGTAGCAAACCAACATGACACACGTATATATCTATGTAACAAACCTGCACGTTGTACACATGTACCCTAGAACTTAAAGTATAAAAAAAAATATAATTCAGGTTTTAAATTTCTTGGGAAAGGCCTTAACATTTTCATATAAGAGTTTCATTAATAATTCATATTAGAGTAGGCATAGTGGTTAGGAGCTGGACTCTAGAACTAGATACCAGTGTTTGAATCCTGATTTTGCCATATACTAGATTTGGGACTGCAGAAAATTAAATTCTCTGAGCCAAAGTTTTCCAACTTAAAATCAGAATACTAAGAATACCTATCTTGTAGAGTTGGTGTGAGCATTAATTGAGTTAATATATGCAGTGTACACAGAAGAGAGATTAATGTTATTATTGTTATTACTACAGAAACACAATTTTAAACATAATTTTGTCTTGAGAATGTAAAATATTTTAAATATCAAGAAAATTGATTTAATACTATTTAATATAAAGGTTAGTACTTTTTGTAATTTTTTGAAAATATTTAGTTTAATCTTTCAAATATAGCTCTTTGTGTTCTAACTGCACAGATGTTAGAGCTTTTAAGCCATACCTCATATTTCTATTATGTTCTTTTTGCATATTCTATCTTTTTCTCTTTATACATTAACGGAGATATTTTCAACTATTCTGTAAGTTTGCTAATCTTTGTTTCAGCTATGGCTAATATGTATTAATTTAGTTTTATAATTTTCATTTGATTCTTTTATATAGATTCTAAAATTCTGCTGCTTTGCCCAACTTATATTTAATTTTCCTAGATATATTAATAACAGATTTTAAATTCCATATTTGATAATTTTAATATAAGATTCATTTGTGGGCATTTATCTATTATCTATTTTTTCTTTACTTTTTAGTATTCTGTTCTTATTGTCTGGTGTGATAGGTAATTTTTGATTGAATGCTGAACATTGGTAAAATAAATTTGGGTGATACTTGATTTTCTGAATGCAATTCTCTTCCTCAGCGAGGCCTTCCTGTTGCTTCTGGCAGACTATTACAGAAGATTCAGATAATCTTAATTCAGTTGTAAAGACACGACTACATGTGATTAGCTCTTCTTTCTGCAATATAGTAATTTACAAATCCCAACAGGAAGCTTGACATGTTTATCAAGTGATCCTCTTTGGTAGTTCCTGAGCTTCAATGTTATGCACTCTCCCATAAGATTACTCCAAGTCTGCTGGCCTTCTCAGACACTGCTTTCTGCATCTCTGCGCTTGGATCTAGACCACAATTTCTTATAAACCAGAAAATGCTATAGCTAAAATGGGCCAATGTACACCTCAGGCTGTTGCTTCAGAGGCTGCAAGCCCCAAACATTGTCAGCTTCCACATGTGTTTGACCTATGGGTACACAGAAGTCAAGAATTGAGGTTTGGGGACCTCCACCTAGATTTCAGAGGATGTATGGAATGGCTGGATGTCCAGGCAGAAGTCTGCTGCAGGGGCAGAGTCCTCATGGAGAACCTCTAGTTTAGTACAGGGGAGAAATGTGGGGTTGGAGACCCCACACAGAATCCCACTGGGGCACTGCCTAGTGGAGCTGTGAGAAGAAGGCCACTGTCCTCCAGATGCCAGAACGGTAGACACACTGACAGATTGCACTGTGCACCTGGAAAAGCCACAGACACTCAACACTGGCCAGTGAAGGCAGCCAGGAGGGGAGCTGTACCTTACAAAGCCACAGGAGTGGAGCTGCCCAAGGCTGTGGGAACCCATCTCTTGTGTCAGTATGCCCTGGATGTGAGACATGAAGTCAAAGGAGATCATTTTGGAACTTTAAGGTTTGACTGTCCTATTGTATTTTGGACTTGCACGGGGCCTGTAGCCCCTTTGCTTTGGCCTCCCATTTGAAACTGGTATATTCACCCAATGCCTGTACTCCCATTGTATCTAAGAAGTAAGTATCTTGCTTTTGATTTTACAGGCTCATAGGTGGAAGGGACTTGTCTTATCTCAGATGAGACTTTGGACTTGGACTTTTGAGTTAATTCTGGGATGAGTTAAGACTTTGGGGGACTGTTGGAAGGGCATGATTGTGTTTTAATATGTGAGGACATGAGATTTGGGAGGGGCCGGGGAAGAATAATATGGTTTGGCCATGTCCCTTCCCAAATCTCATCTTGGATTCTAGCTCCCATAATCCCCATGTGCGGTGGAAAGGACCCAGTGGGAGGTAACAGAATCATGGGGGTGGGTTTTTCCCATGTTATTCTCATGAGAGTCAATAAGTCTCATGATATCTGATGGTTTTATATAGGGCGGTTCCCCTGCACACATGCTCTTGCCTGCCACCCAGTAAGTTGTGGTTTTGTTCCTCCTTCGCCTTCCGCCATGATTGTGAGGCCTCCCTAGCCATATGGAAATGTGAGTCCATTAAACTTTTTCTTTATAAATTACCCAGTCTTGGGTATTTCTTCCCGGAAGTATGAAAATGGGCTAGTAAAGGGGAAAAAAGTGCTGAATACCAGGCTAGTTTCTATGCTTCTTTTTTGGGGGGATTTTGGTCTTTAAATTCTTCTGCTATGGAAGCTCTTCAATACCTTCAAACACAAATTTAAAAACATTGTATTTAGCTTCTCTGAATGTTCTCAGTGGGATGGTTCATATAAAAATACCAGTCAGCATACTTATGTGTGGAGAAGTTAGTACCTTCATTCTAGAAGAATCCATTGTCACACTGTCAAAGTCCTCTATCTTTCACTTGCAAAAGCTGAGTTTATTTTACTTCAAACATTTTTCTCTTATACACACACATAGGTTTTCACCTGTTTTATTTTTTCTAGCCCTTAATGCTAGCTCCCAAATTTTGGTTACTTTTTCAGGAAAATCATCTCCAGTTACTATTTTATATGGGAGTTATAATGTCCCCAGCTCAAATTAAGAGTAACTATAGTGCTAGTTTTACAAATACACTAATAAAAAGGAAAGCTGTAAGTCTTGATATGTAATACGATATCAAAATGAACCATTATTCCTACCAAATAAAGCCTCTTTAAAATTCTATAATGTACTCAATATGGATCTCCACAAAACAAATGCCTTGCTTATCTTCCCTTTCCCAATTTAAACTGCAGAAACACAGTTTTAAAAATAAAACATTTTGATGTTTATTTGAAATCAAAATTGAGCAATAATGATAAAATTAGAGGAATAACTATTTATTGAATAAAATTTTGTTTGAATAAAATACTGCTTTCTATATGGGATCCAAATATTTTTACACCTCTCTATTCTTCCCTGCTCCTGATTATTTAGCTATATACTTTTGCCACAATTAGCAGGATCTAATATATACTTTTTGAAGCTTTTCTGTTTTCAATTGTCTAAATAAAAAAGGTGCTTAGCCAAAAAGTCAGTGCTGCTTTCAAATGCCAAGTGGTCCTTTGCTTTTAACATAATTGAAACTTAAGCTTCATAGATAAACACAACCTTGTGCATGCTGTGATGAAAAAATTTGCTGGTTCAAATCTCTTTTACTAAGATATTGTTTTTAAAAATTGACCACTTTATCAGGGGGATGGAATCAACCTTGCTCTATCTTAGCTGGCGCTGAACCTGGATCACTGGTCCTGACTTACCCTTTACTTCTGTTGTGTTTCATTTGTCTCTTTCTGCATTTCTTTTTCCTGCAGCAGTTCTCCTTGAGACCCTCTCAATACATTGACACCTCTATTAAATTGGAAGTTAGGGTTAGAAATGTAATCCCTTTTTTCATTAAAGGCTCCTTGACACCTGTATAAATTTACCCATTTTTCCCTCACAAACTTAATCTGAATCAAGATTTTGCTAGATGCAGACTTTGCCAGGCCACACAAGCTCTTGTTTTAACTTCCTCTGGGGAAATAGCAGCTTGAATAATTGACTGATTCATATAGAGGCTAATTATGTGTTTAAGAATCAAAAAGATCTCCTCTAAGGTGATCTTGTGTTCATCTTCTGTGTAACTAATTAGCAATTTTTCTGGATCAAAAAGTATTTTTCAATTGTTACCTGACCTAAAACATTTTAAGATATTTTATTGTAGAAGGAGAGATGGCATGTAGACAGATAACGATAAGCCAGAGTGGGAAAAGTACCCTAAAAGTCATAAAACAGAAATGCTTTAGAAATTTAGAGGATAAAATGGTTACTCTTTACAAATCCCCCCACCTCCAAAAAATAGCAAAAGGGAATACCTGACTTGGCAATTAGGCTTTTGTGAGCCACCTTGGAATGCGATCCTTGTGTCTGTAGAAGAAACATATTAATGAATCCAAATCATTGATGCACAAACAGGTTTAGATCCCAATTCCTCCTAAATAGGGGGGCTGCTTATCTTTCTGCTACTTTTTTGCCCCTTCGATATTTTGGGTGGAAAAGTATTTAAAGTAAATTTAATAAATGTGAGAGAATTTGTTACTTTGAAGAGGACAAAAAAATTTTAATGTGAGTTGCTTGATTTTGTGTACAATTATAAAATTAAAGGTTTTACCTAATTTACACAGAAGCATTCAGGAATTCACCTGTGGGGGAAGGTGTGGTATACCTGCTTTCTGCTACAGATAAGAGTTAGATGCATTACAACACATGCATTCCTGCTATGGTTCTTTCTCCCTTTTCTTTCAAGTATTAATGAAAGTAGTTTCTGATCCAGAATGGCTATTTGTCATGGACTACATTTATTTCTGTGTTAGTTCTTATTATGGAGAACATCATTGGAAAAACATCATATTTTCATAGATGACTAATCTATGATTAAGACAGCTCACTCATTGCTTCATAAGTAACATCTGGCATCAAAGATAATTCCATTGACTTGAAATCTCATAAAGTGTAACATCATTAGATTGAAGAAAAGACTGTCATTATTTCTAGTTATAATGAAAGATTTCTAGGAGGAAGTCACATAAAGGTACTTTATAATTTTCCCCAAAGATCTATAAAGTGTCAAACATATTTTTTGGAGTTATCCTAGAAGTTTGCTTCTCCAGGACAGCAAGTCCTTGAAGAGTGAGGAAGTAATGCTGAGGTACAGAATATGCTTTGCAGAGTGGCCTCCAATTTGTTAACAGTTGTTTTGCTGATCTATAACCACAGACACTAAAAGAAGAGAAAATTGATTTCTAATGAAAAATACGTTTCTGTAGCCAATATGGTTCATAAACATTATTGCTTTCCCTCCAGATAATAAATTTTAGTGAAAAATTTCTGCACAGAATTACATCATTGATAGGTTTGAATTGATGAGAAAGCTTTACGTTTTCTGGGAATAAATCAGGAATTCTTTTATTTGTTTCCCAATCTATAATGATGTCAAGTCAATGCTGGGAAATCTCCTGAGTTTGTATTGGGTAATTGTTTCTTTAACAAACAAAATAACAAAAATCACAGTTAGTATTAATATGTTCCTAAATTATTATAAAATAATAATAAAGACTCAGAGAATAATAAAACAAGGAAGAATTTGTTTAAAGAAAGTCCTATCTGGAGCTTTATTTCAGAAATTAAATATTTTCAATAATTTCATTACTCTAATTCTGATTGCTTGATTGTTTTTGAAAAGTTTTGCTCATCTATCTTTCATAGGGTGCAATGAAAAAATTCTATTTATACTGTTCTTTGAAAATAATGTAATTTTAAAATAATTAAAATAATATGTACTTAAGGTGAAAAGGAGTATGAGTTGATGGGTATTATACACTTTTCATTTATAGTATATATAAAATAATGTATCTATAAATTGAAAAATCTATAGGTGCTATGCCATATTAAAACATACATACATACAGTTTTTGAAAGCATTCTCTATTTTTATTTTGCATATTTTTAACTGATAACTTTTCCTCCTCTAAGAAACAGGTGGGATAGAATCAGAAAGCAGAAGGGGGCTGAATTTATGGTACATACAAAGTTGTTTCTGTGAACACTACCTTGAATTCTGATTAAATTATCATTAATTTTTTTTTATATTTTAAACAAATAATTAATTTCAGAAAAGCTATCCCCATTAATATATATTTTCCTTTGCCAAACATTAATCTTCCTTTAAATCTTGGTTACCCTGTTTGTAAAAGAAAACCAAAAGCAAAATTCCAAAAAAAATTAAAAAAACCCCAAAAAACCACAAACACAAAAACTGCCAAATAAACCCTATAGTGTTCAAATGATCATAAATGACAGTCTTAAGAAAGACTAAAAATGTATTTACTAAATAGATTCTCTTGAAGCTTTGTACGTTAATGTGTATGTGTGTGTGAATTTAAAATACAAAAGCATTTATGGAATATATGGTTTGCTTTTTAAAAACTTCATGATAATCTTTGAAGAAAAGGGAATTAACATTTTAAAAATACTAATTGCCTGGTACTCTGCCAGTTGCTCTACATTTATATTTTTAAATCTTTTTCATAATTCTATAATACATTTTTACTCATTAGGCCATTGAAGCTCAGAAAAGGTAAGTAAAGCATTCAGGGTTACACAGCTATTGCATGCCGGAAATATGTTTCAAATATATAAATACCTAACTTAAAAAGACCATGTTCTTTCCATTACATCTCTCCAGGGACATCATTGTTTGTTCAATTATCACAGTCTTAGAGAAGTCTACTTGTGAAAATATTGATCAGCTGTCAGCAACAGTTAGACCTAAAGTTAGCTTTTAGTTAAGTAGATTTTCTACATAAGGCAAAACTGTCTGGACTGAAAACATTTCTGTTAAATGGGAGAAGCAAGGCCCATTTAAAAGTAAGAAAAAAGTGTAAAGGGTCTGTTATTTTACTCTGTTTGCAAAGTAATAAGTGAGTCTGCAGTTTCTCTCTCTCTCTCACACACACAGACACAAACACACACACGCACACACCACTCAAGAACATAATATTTCTGGGTCAGAGAAATCATTTTTTGCTTACGGCAAAAAGCAGCAGCTAGAGCAATAACTTGCCACAGCCTCTCATGTTCCACTTCTCACAGGGTGAGATGATAAATGCCAGATATTTATCTGCCTGTGCAATGTGTTGCTTCACAGGAGAAGAACCCCAAACTTCGGAGGCTGTGAACTTTTATTGGGGTAGTCTGGAGAGAGATTACTCATATTACCTTGGAATATAAGCAAATCTCTAGGATAGCAGAGGAAGGCATTTCTAGATTTATTACTCTGGAATGTGAGGAAAAAGTGTCTGGGTGGCAGTGGGAGAGGAAAAGCTGTTACCTTTACTATTGTGAAATGTCTGTAAATTTTTCTGGAGGAATACATCATCACTAGCTTCCATATTCAAACATATCCTTTGCTCAGAAGGCCTAGAATATGCAGGAATTCAGGATATTCATGGAAACTTCTCTCTCAACAAAGCCTTGGCATCAATAATTCACATGTTTTGCTGGACCACTTCTATAACTTCTGGTTTGAACTGTAGCTTATATATTTAATGAGCTATTCTTTATTTTTATTTCTTTCCTTTCTATATTTTGGTGAGATTATTAGCCCTAGAAAACAAAGCATGAAACAGCAGCTTAAGTCCAAGTAGTCTGATTGAAAGCATGATGTTTGGCAGCAGGAGCAAGAGATAACAGTGAGTGAAACAGGGAAGGAAGGAGGGAAAGCCAATACAAGCTTATACTTCCAAATTTCCTCCTTGTGGTTCTTCAGATATTCCATGTTCTGAGGGCAGGTGCCCTTCTGTCTCCTTGTAGCTCATGATGAATGGTAGCTGGTATGGAGTTGTATTACATCACATTGGTCACATATGTTGTTGCTTCAACTTCTTTCCCTCACCTCCTGTTCTTGCTTCCATGCTCCCACATCAAGCGTTTTCCCCTTTACCTTGGCTTTAGGCTCTGCTTTCCAGAGGATTTGGCCAAGACAAATATTTTGAAGTTTAAGAAACACTTCCACAAACATCATCTTACATATATCATTTTTAAATTAAGATATTTAAAAATCAAACTGATATCACGAACATAGTTGAACTATTAAATTTTTTAAAGTTCTTACATAGAAAAACAGCAATCTCCTGCCCTACTGCCTCCCTGTTCTGCCAATTCAATACCCAGAGGTGCTATTTTTCAACTTTTGAGCAGTAACTTTCATTTACTTAAGTATCTGTTTTATATGTGTAAGAAGTTTCAAAAAATATCACGTTTAGGGAGTATGTCTTTACTACTTTATAGATAGCTGGGGGGTTATCACCTTTGCAGTGATTAGGCTTCTTCCTTCTGCTCATCCCATTCACTGATTTGCTTTTCCTTTGATTAATAATTGCCTTATTTTTCAATTTGCTGTTTTATGCATACCTATAATCAATTTTTCCCCAACTTTTTCTAACACAATCTACTAAATACAATAATCCTATTTCCAAGCACCCCAATATTAAATAATATTTCAGTCTTATTTCATTTTCTTAGAAATCTCTTCTCCCGTATCTCTATCAATTTGCTCTAATCTGGAATATTTAATCTCTAGGACTAATGCACAAATGTTATCCTGGCATTTTTCTTAGTTTCTCTCCTCTGTTAGATATCCTTTTTCGTGAATCATTTCTTCCATTTTCTTGGTTTACATTTTCTTTTTGCTGGCACATATTTTTAGCTTTCTTAAAAAGATCCATATTTTGAGGCCCATTGAACTAGGCATTTATAGGGCTCATCCACATTCAAAGTTGGAGAGAAAGATCACTTGGATTTGGCTCAAATTGCTTTTACTTTGATTTATACCAAACTAGAAAACAATATTAGAAAATATATGGGATTTATATATGGGGTATAAATGTGTAAGTGTGTACAGCCCAGATTCTACTTAAAGTTTTGTGATCAATGCAGCCTGCACATAGTACACAAGCCTCAAGATCCTAAATACTACAAACTGCATGCTTGCTGCTTTTTATTCTATTAGCTTGGTAGGAGGGATCATGTCAGCATTCAAGGGTCTGACTAATGCTTTCTTGTCTTGTAAGTTACTGTAGCATTTGGCCAGGATCAAAACTCTTTGTTTATGTGAAAATGTTTTTATTTTCCTTGAATTCTTGATTTATAGTTTGGCTAGAGAGAATATTCTGAATTGAAGATCATTTTTCCCCCAATTTTGGATGCATGGCCTAACTTTCTTTTAACCTCCAATATTGCTCTTAAGTAATCGAATGTCATCCTCATTTTTATTCAATTCATTGTGTCATTTTTTTCCTCCACTCTTACAAATTTGTGGTCTTCCCCATAACCCACTGAGTTACTTCACTCACGAGCCTTCTCCAACCTCCTGCCCACCTCCACGACATTGGTAGAAGTTGCAGGGGTAGAAAGGCAGGGAACTTTCTGGTTAGATGCAAATTTATTACCTGCCGTTGGCTCTCTTCAGGAACTTTAATAAACATATTTTATTTTAAAGTGACAAATCATAATTATATATATTTATGGGGCACTTTTCATAGTTCAATAAAGTGTCTTTAGGTTTCTCTCTCTTCTATTGTTTTATATCATCAGGACTGTTCAATTCAAGAAAGATCTATATTGATCAAAAGAATATACCTGATATGTTTGACAATGAAATCCAGAGATGAATCATAGTCAGAAGTTCAGGGGTGATGGACTGATGCTCAGCACTGAGCTTGTTTAAATAGAACAACTTATGTGAAGTAAAAATGAAAATTATGGTTAAAGAACTGAATGCAAGTTTATAAACACTGATAATGTGGAAATAATCGACAAAAATCAGTAAGTCATGAGAAGTTTAATAATTCCTATATACCCACTTTTTAAACTAGTGCATAATAAATGAACAATATCCTAGTCTAGTAATTAAAGAAATAATGGTTTGAGTATGTCCAAAAATTACATATGTAATCTACTTCAAAACTGATTTAATAATTAGAGATCATCCACTGTAAGAACTCGATTATGATATTCTCTTTGGATGAAAAATTTATCAAATTATTAATGTTTCTTCTCATGTTCCCCTCCTTTTAAGGAAGAAGTATCCATTTCTTGTTATATCTGCTGCTGTAACTGTTATTCAAAACAGTTTCTTTCAGTTTCTTTATTCAAAAAGAAATTATTCAAAACAGAGTCAATGAAGAGACATTGCACTTGAGAGGATAGGCATGGCAGATGCTAAGTATCACTTGATATAGATAGAAGAATAAGGATATCATGAAACATTACATGTATCAATTTATTTTACAGACCAATATATATTCTAATTGCTTTTAAATTATTTTAAATTATTATAGCTTTTTTATTGATATTTCCTGAATGGAACTTCATGCTGTGATTGGGCCACAAGGGAGCTTAACTTTAGGTGGTAAGCCTTTGCAAATACTAGCCTGTGTATTTTGTAAGATTACACTTACCAGTTTACATATATTCAATATTTTAAGAGAAAGAAAAATGTAAGCAAAATGCTTTATTAACCTCTTCAATTGAAAAATAAAATAGTAATGTTAGCCACAAATAAGTCAACTATCATTCTTTCTTTGTTTTCCCACTTGCCATTCATAGATCTTAGTAAAAACAATTTATCTGTGCTATAAATACAGGTCTATTTATTTCTTGTACAATTGTAGGATAGAATTAATAAAGCTTTAGAGTTGTAAGGGACCTAGAAGTTTAAGTGACTTGTCCAAGTTCCCTCAGGCAGTTAATAGCAGAGAATGACTTAGAATTCAGGTTTTTGGGCTGATGATTTTCTTTGCACGATAGTATGCTGTCTCTAAAGCTGCGAATCTCAAATTTTGATGCATAATATTCATTGGGAACCACTAGACAATCTTTCAGAACCGGGGTCAAATGCAGAAATAAGCATTCTTAAGAAGTACTCCAGTTGTCATAGTCCACACTTTGGGTATACATTGTCTTAAGGTTGCTTCTCTTAAAGCTGTTAGTGGTCACTTGCTTTCACAAAATATTTATATCAAATTGTTTTCAGGCCTGATTAATGATAGTGGAGTAGTTCTTGTTTTCATCCTTGCAGAAATAAATCAGATAAAATCTGACCTTATTGTGTGTTATTGTAAACTTCTCAAAAGTTGAAAACTGGTTATTGTCAAAATAATTATACAAAGTGGTTATTTCACATCATGGTTGACATGGATTAAGCTCTTTGATATGTGCACAAATTTTTAGCAGTTTAAATCATTTAAATCTCAGTCCTAGAAACTCATCTCAAATTCCTTTTCTATAGGCAGTAACAACTTTTAGGGGAATAGAATTTCTGTATATCTCATCTTCAGCATTATTTCATGTTTTTCTTCAACTGCATTATAAAACTTTATAAACCTGGGCTGTAATACAACAATATAGTTTACAGTCCATTGGTGTTGCTGCGGTCAGTCTTCTGAGATGCCTTTGTGGACGTGATTCTGCAGATAATGGGCTGTTTCAGTTCTGCTTGAGCTTTCATTGCTATCTCCACCCCAGCAACAGCTGTGTTTTACTGTTTTCCTTTGGAATACATAAATAAAGGGGAGAACATGGGTATTCTTTTAAATATTACTTCCCAATCAATACTTGTTGTAACTAAATAGAGTGTTTGGTTGTTTCAAAAGACATTATGAAAATTCATGGCAATTTAGCATATTTTCATAAATTATATACATATACACAAATAGAACATATATGAATTATATATAAGTTATATATATATTTAATTATATAAATTATATATATGGAACATTCTCCATGACAGTTCTGAATCACATTCTGAAAGTTTTCTGTCAAATTCTAGTAAGCCTTGTTTTTGGCAAATTAACTGTTTTAGTGAAACAATCGTGTTCTTTCATAAGAAAATGGAAAATAAAACAACACAAATAAAGTCATTTAGCTTGGAAAAAGTTATAGAATTATCCAATTCAGAGGTTGACAAACTATGACCTGTGTGTCCAGTCTGGTCCCCTGCATGTTATTATAAATAATGTTTTATTGGTATACAACTACTATCATTTCATTTACCTATTGTCTGTACATGCCCAGGTTATAACAGTGGAGTTCAGTTGTTGTGAGAGATACCATATGACCTATAAAGTCTAAAATATTTATTATTTGACTCTTTATAGAAAAAGTTTGCTGAATCCTCATCTAACGCAATTGTTTGAAGCTTTTACAGAATTTCTGGAAAGCTTTTGAAAAAATACAGAAGTCTGGATCCCATACTTAAGGACTGATATGGTTTGGCTCTGTGTCTCCACCCAAATCTCATGTCAAATTGTATTTCCCATATGCTGAAAGTGGAGCCTGCTGAAAGGTGATTGGATTATGGGGGCAGTTTCTAATGATTTAGCACCATCCCCCTGGTGCTGTCTTGTGGTAGTTCTCACGAGCTCTGATGGTTTGAAAGTGCGTGGCAATTCCCCGCTTGCTCTCTCTCTTTCCTGCTTCCATGTAAGATGAGCCTTGCTTTCCCTTTGCCTTCCACCATGATTGTAAGTTTCCTGAGGCCTCCCCAGCCATGTGGAACTGTGAGCCAATTAAAATTCTTTTCTTTATAAATTATCCAGTCTCAGGTAATTCTTTATAGCAGTGTAAAAGTGGACTAATTCAAGTATTTAAATTTACTTGGTTTGGGAAGGTGCTTAGAGCTTCCTACCCAATTCAAATGTGTAGTTAGAATTGAAAACCACCAACTGACTTCTACAATAAATTACATTATTCACAAAGTACATTGCATTTTTCTGAGAGGGTAGGAGGCCAACCAGAGAGACTCAGACTTGTTAGTTATGGCCTCAGATAAAAACAAAGACATATAACTTAACTAAGGTGACTTTCATTTTTTTATTGTTTGATCAAATAGAATTTTCATGAATGACCTGGCATGACTTGAGATGATCCTAGAGAAATTGAGCACTATGTAAAATAGATAATTGTGGTTCAGAGGAAGGAAATATTACTTTGAGTTGAAGTGTCAGAGAAGACATCACAAATGAATATCTTTAACTGTGACTAGAAGCTTCAAATACTGGTAGGATTCAATGATGCAGACATGGGTACTGTAGATATTATATTTGTTGCATTTTTTTTTCTTTTCTGCAAGTCTGCCCTGAAGTCCAAGGAATCAGAGTTTTTCCACTGTGGCTTACCTCGCCCATTCAATTAAACAAAATGTATTAATTCAGGCACTCAGTGCTATGAAGTGTTGAGCATATCACAGGGAACAAGACAGATGTGGAGCTTGCTCTATAGAAGATCTCCATGCAGTAACAATATGGCATAATAAATGCTCCGGTGAGAGAAGTACAGGGTACCTTCAGGTCATACAGTACAGTTACCTTACTTAGCCTTGCATACTCTGAGAAATCTTTTTAGACTAAATAAATTCCAAGTTGGAACATTTTGAAAGATTGGTATGGAATAGGGTGAAATAGGGACTAGTCAAAGGTAGAAGGATGGGAAGAATAAATAAAGAAATGGTAAAAATTTGGCCGGGTGTGGTGGCTCATGCCTGTAATCCCAGCACTTTGGGAGACTGAGGTGGGCAGATCACGAGGTCAGGAGATCTAGACCATCCAGGCTAACACAGTGAAACTCCATCTCTACTAAAAAACATACAAAAAAAATAGCCAAGTGTGGTGGTGGGCACCTGTATTTCCAGCTACTCTGGAGGCTGAGGCAGGAGAATTGCTTGAACCCAGGAGGTGGAGGTTGTAGTGAGCCAAGATCATGCCACTGCACTCTAGCCTGGGCTACAGAGCGAGAGACTCCATCTCAAAAAAAAAAATTTTTTTTTGCAACCTACTCATCTGACAAAGGGCTAATATCCAGAATCTACAATGAACTCAAACAAATTTACAAGAAAAAAACAAACAACCCCATCAAAAAGGGGGCAAAGGACATGAACAGACACTTCTTAAAAGAAGACATTTATGCAGCCAAAAAACACATGAAAAAATGCTCATCATCACTGGCCATCAGAGAAATGCAAATCAAAACCACAATGAGATACCATCTCACACCAGTTAGAATGGCAATCATTAAAAAGTCAGGAAACAACAGGTGCTGGAGAGGATGTGGAGAAATAGGAACACTTTTACACTGTTGGTGGGACTGTAAACTAATTCAACCATTGTGGAAGTCAGTGTGGCGATTCCTCAGGGATCTAGAACTAGAAATACTATTTGACCCAGCCATCCCATTACTGGGTATATACCCAAAGGACTATAAATCATGCTGCTATAAAGACACATGCACACGTATGTTTATTGCGGCACTATTCACAATAGCAAAGACTTGGAACCAACCCAAATGTCCAACAATGATAGACTAGATTAAGAAAATGTGGCACATATACACCATGGAATACTATGCAGCCATAAAAAATGATGAGTTCATGTCCTTTGTAGGGACATGGATGAAATTGGAAATCATCATTCTCAGTAAACTGTCGCAAGAACAAAAAACCAAACACCGCATATTCTCACTCATAGGTGGGAATTGAACAATGAGATCACATGGACACAGGAAGGGGAACATCACACTCTGGGGACTGTTGTGGGGTTGGGGGAGGGGGGAGGGATAGCATTGGGAGATATACCTAATGCTAGATGACGAGTTAGTGGGTGCAGCGCACCAGCGTGGCACATGTATACATATGTAACTAACCTGCACAATGTGCACATGTACCCTAAAACTTAAAGTATAATAATAAAAGAAAAAAAATGGTAATAATTTGGGAGTGATTAGCACAGAGTACAAGTTGGGTGATATTGTGGACATGAGTTGAAGCGTAAGTAAAATTCACATTTGAAGGGCTTTTATTTATATGTTTATTTATTTTAAATTAATAAAAATATTTTATTGAATTTCAGGAACTTGGTATTTTTTTAAGATTTCAAATCTTTGCACACAAGTTTCCACTACACTTTCTAAAATAGTGGAAGTTAGGACATCAAGAATGTCACTTATCTTCTTGTGTCACGTAGCATAGACATCCCAAGTCCCAACACTGCCCCCTGACTCCCTTTCTGGCCATGAACCAAAGAAGAATACAAAAGGGAAGCTTATGTATGATCCAAATTAGGAAGTGCATTCCAAAGTGTATGTGGTATGATTTTGGGATTGATTTTCCCCTCACTTCAGTACAGTATGCTCATGGACGGGTGATCTCTTTAAATTTCTATCCATTTCCATCATTGTCCTCTGCTACAATAATAGAGTAGTTGGTAGTCATGAAGGGCTTTTTAAATGCCATGTTGAGGAGTGTGGAGTTTCTACAAAACAATAGGAGACCCTAAAAGTGTGGAACTGTGGAATGACAAATCAGACAGCAAATGTATTATTATGCTGATACGTGGGGGAAAGATTTAAGAAGGGGCAGGCCTTGAGATAAGAAATTCAATTATGTGTCTGATATAGTATTTCAAGACACTGGTCCAATGAAGCACAGTGGTGACAACAGTGAAAGAGATAAGCAGACGAGTTTCAAAGATAATCTGGAGGTGCAATAGATACAGGATATGGAGATTGTTTATGTATTGCATATAAAGAAAGAATCATCAGGGATGACAGAAGATCTGGCTCCATCTTTGCCCCAAAAAAATAATTTGGATTGTATAATATTGACTTATGGAATTTACTACTTCAGTATTATATCTCTCTTGCCTCCAACTCTGCTACTAAAATAACCATAAAAAAACCCTCTGGCTCTACTGAGACCACCAATACAAAGTCAATTTGCTTCATGACCCTTGAGGAGAGGGTTGATTTGGAGGATTACATTTTGTAATTCACTGGGGGCTCATGCTGAAATGAACTGTGACACATTCACAACTATCTTAATATTTCAAAATGTAGAAGGAAAAAATATTTGCATACCTCTGTCTGCCAACCTTGGACGAGAAACCCCTTTCACCTTAAAAATCCATTCATCCTTCCAAATGATCCCATTTAATATATGACTCATATTCATTCAACTGCCATACTTGAAACATTTAAAGGATCCATGGGCCATTTACTTCTTTTAGAGATTGTTAGCAATGGTATCTTGGGGATTTATGCTTCCTTTACCATGTTTCGTGAACTGTGAGGTGGGTCTTTGCTATCATTTATCCTAGTCCTGGAAAAGCAACAGCAAGAATAAGAGAAAAATAGTAAGGGAGGCAATGTTTGTATTTATTGTTTGTACACTGAGCATTGGCAAAACAGTATTCTGCATTCAAATGATAAATATTCAGCAAGGGATGTATCAGGCATAGAATTACCAAGTGAAATGAATAGGTTTTATCTGTATTCACATTGATTCCAGGTTAGTCATACATCATCTTTATTTAAAATAGCACATGGCTTGCTATGAAAGCAATGTGTTCCTGCATTCTTTTTGTATAACTCACTGCACTTTGACTCCATGTATTGTAAAGTTTTCTCTCTCACTTTCATAGCCAAACATTAAATGTAAGTCATTGCGGAGATTGGAACTAGCTGAAATTAGCTATCCTATTTTTAAAATGTAATTTATTCTTTCCTTTGCTGTTTTTTCCTACTAGACTATAAAGTCCTCTGTAATATCACAAATTACTTCCTCTCCGTATGCTAATTTCTTACCCAGTTCCCAACCATAGTAGTTATTTGATCTGTACTTAAAAATTTTTATTAAATTCCCTTTTCTACCCAGTCTCACACTGAACTCTCTTAAAGGCTCTCTGTGTCTTTAGGTGTCTTATGTTAAATCATTTTTCTTTCTCTTTATGATGTCGCTTCTCTTAACACCTAGTCTGAAGCTTTTTCAGAGTCATTACACTTTGGGAGGGTTTTGACCTACCTGAGTTTGAAATGTTGCTACCACTAACACATCTGTACTTGGCATTTCCAAAAGCAGTAAAAGATTTCAGTAATTTTTGTGTAATAATTTCAGATTGTAGGAAAAAATTTATCTGAAGGAAAGGTAGGTGAAATTCTCTAGCCAACATTTCTTTATTGGGTGCTCTGTGTCCTCTGATCCTAGAAGCCCAGCCTCTATGGCTCTGTGACTAGCAGGTATTGGTAGAGCAATGGCTAAGACCCCAGGACCTGCTAAAAGCCTAGAAAT
Organism: Pan troglodytes; assembly: GCF_028858775.2. Lineage (NCBI taxonomy): Eukaryota > Metazoa > Chordata > Mammalia > Primates > Hominidae > Pan > Pan troglodytes. Next base: position 97,718,958 of record NC_086015.1, read on the forward strand.
AACTGACAGAAATTGCTGTCTTCTCCTGCCTCTCTAAACTTTAAAAAGCCAGCAAAGAATGTGATCTTTCGGGATGGGAGGGCAAGATGGCAACCTAGATGCAGACAAGTGAAACAGCTCCCACGGAGGGACTGAGACAACTGGAGCGCTTTATACAGATCTTCAGAGGGAAGGCACTGAGAGTGGGCGGAGGGAAGACACGGAAGCTGGGCTGAAGAGGAAGCTGGGAACCCCACAAGGGCTGCTGAGCACTGGGGCTCATTTTTGAACCACAATAGCTCTGAGGGTGCAGGTTAGTCGAACTGGTAAGGAGCAACCCGCTCTCACCAGGGGGTCAGGAACTCTGGCAGAAGGGGACCCCTCTACCATCATGGACACTTCAGGTGGCAAGGAGAGCTGCTTAGAGAAGTGGTGGGGCAGCAAGCTACTGATGTGGAGCCCGGAGGGTTTGGTGCAGGAGCATCTGCAGTGAAGCATGGCCAGGGACAGCCATGCCCCTAGTCTCAACTTGTTCTCATAAGAGACTTTAGCCTTAGGGAACTGTTGGACCTGATCTCTGCAGAGTGGTCTTGGACATCAGACGGGGCTGGTCCAGCCTGAGCACTCTTTGGTCTGCTGGCCTCTTCTGGGGACACAGTCTGGCCATGGTTGCTTACAGGGCAGTCTCGGGTGCCCTGGGGGCCCACACCATAGCTTCTGTGCCAGTGGACAGTGCCTGACATGTGGAGAGTTCTAGTGAGGTGGCCCCTAGCGCTGCGCACCAGCTGCAGCTTTTTCTTCCCCGTACTGCAGCTTTCTCCAAGCCCACGGCAACTCCCTATATCGCTTTACTGGCACATATCTGCATGGGCGGGTTTTGCTTTACTTGCTCTGGCAGCACAAGTGAGTGTGCTGTCCCCCCACTCCCGCTCTCCACAGAAGGCCATTGCTGATGGAGCCTTGGCAGGCACAAAACCACCAAGCCTTGCCCCACCAGCTAACACTGTGCAGAGAACAGGGGATCCTCCCACTCTCTGAGCTATCATTCCAGCTTGCAGAGCACAGAGAAGGCACCCAGACCTGTACCGTCCAGCACTCTACCCGAAGCCAACACCACTCTAGTGCAACAACACATGTAGTCTCCAGCAGGGGCCCCTTGCTCACCAACCCCCAGCTGCCTTGCCACCCCCACTTTGGTGCATGCCTTCAAGGAGACAGGCAGCCCTGTATCTGCTAGCATACTGTTGAAGCTGCCACATATCAGCTCCCCCAGCGCAGGGAACCCTAAACCTTGAGGAGCCAGAGAACAAAGTTGGGGCCCAATAAAAATCTCCCAGAGTTACAGCACACAGTCAATGAGTTGGGAACTAAGTGTTGGCCCTCTAAAATCTCCCAGAAACAAAGCCAGTTGGCTGAATCCACCTTATACCACAATCAAACCCTCAAGGTCATCAAATAGGATAAAAGAAAAAAACACCCATCTAAAGGTCAGCAGTCTCAAAGATTAAAAATAGATAAGCCCACAAAGATGAGAAAGAGTCAGCATAAGAATGCTGAAAACTCAAAAAGCCTGAATGCCTTCTTTTCTCCAGATAACCTCATCACCTCCCCACCAAAGGTTCAGAAAGAGGTTGAAGCTGAGATGGCTAAAATGACAGAAGTAGCATTCAGAATATAGATAAAAGTGAAGATCATTGAGATACAGGAGTACATTGAAACCCAATGGAAGGAAGGTAAAAATCATAATATTAATAAAACATTGCAGAAGCTGACAGATAAAGTAGCCAGTATAGAGAAGAATGTAACTGACCTGATAGAGCTGAAAAACACACTACAGGAATTTCACAATGCAAACACAGGTATTATTAGCAGAATAGACAAAACAGAGGAAGAATCTCTGAGCTTTAAGACTGGCTTTCTGAAATAAAAAAGGCAGACAAGAATAGAGAAAAAGAATGGGAAAGAATGAACAAAACTTCTGAGAAGTATGAGATTATGTAAAGAGATTCGATCTATGACTGATTTGTGTACATGAAAGAGGTAGGGAGAATGGAACCAACTGGGAAAGCATATTTCAGGATATCATCCATGAGAACGCACCCAACCTAGCTAGAGAAGCCAACATTCAAATTCAGGAAATGCAGGGAACCCCAGTCAGATACTTTACAAAGATAATCCCCAAAACACATAATCATCAGATTCTCCAAGATCAAAATGAAAGAAAAAATGTTATGGGCAGCTAGGAAGAAAGGTCAGGTCACCTACATAAGGAAGCCCTTCAGACAAACAGCGGACCTCTTATCCAAAATCCTACAAGCCAGAAGAGATTGGAAGCCAGTATTCAACATTCTTAAAGAAAATAAATTCCATACCAGAATTTCGTATCTGGACAAAATAAACTTCATAAGCAAATGAGAAAGAAGATCCTTTTCAGACAAGCAAATGCTGAGGGAATTCATATCTACCAGATCTGCCTTATAAGAACTCCTGAAAGAAGCAGTAAATATGGAAAGGAAAGACCATTACCAACCACTACAAAAACACACTGAAGTACACAGACTAGAGACACTATAAAGCAACCACATAAACAAGTCTTCAAATTAACCAGCTAATATCATGATGACAGGATCAAATCCACACATATCAACACTTACCTTAAATGTAAATGGTCTAGATGCCCCAATTAAAAGATACAGAGTAGCAAGCTGGATAAAGAAGAAAGACCCATTGGTAGGCTGTCTTCAAGAGACCCATCTCACATGCAATGCACATGGGCTTAAAATAACACTGGGGCCTGTCATGGGGTGGGGGGAGGGGGGAGAGATAGCATTAGGAGATATACCTAATGTAAATGACGAGTTAATGGATGCAACACACCAACATGGCACATGTATACGTATGTAACAAACCTGCACCATTGTGCACATGTACCCTAGAACTTAAAGTATAATAATAAAAATAAATAAATAAATAAATAAATAAATAAAAAGATGGAGAAAAATCTACCAAGAATATGGAAAACAGAAAAAATCAGGGGTTGCAGTCTTAGTTTCTGACAAAACAGACTTTAAATCAGCAAAGATCATAAAAGGCAAAGAAGGGCATTATGTAATCGTAAATTATTCAATTCAACAAGATCTAACCACTAAATATATATGCACCCAAACATGAGCACCCAGATTCATATAGCAGGTTCATATAGACCTTCAAAAGACTTAGACTCCCACACAATAGTAATGGGAGACTGTAATATGCCATTGACAATATTAGACAGATCACTGAGACAGAAAATTAACAAAGATATTCAGGACCTTAACTCAGCACTGGATCAAATAGATCTCATAGATATCTACAGAACTCTCCACCCACAAACAACAGAATATACATTCTCATCACCACATGGCACTACTCTAAAATAGATCACATAATCAAAAGTAAAACACTCTTCAGGAAATAGGAAAGAATTGAAATCATAACAAACAGCCTTTTGGAACACCGAACAATGAAATTAGAATTCTAGACTAAAAGATTCACTCGAAACCCTACAATTACATGGAAATTGAATAACGTGCTCCTGAATGACTTTTGGATAAATAAGGAAATTAAGACAGAAATCAAGAAATTATTTGAAACTAATGAGAGAAAAGATTCAACTTACCAGAGTGTCTGGGATACGGCTAAGTCAGTGTTAAAAGGAAAATTTATAGCACTAAATGGCCACATTAAAAAGTTAGAAAGATCTCAAGTTAACAACCTAACATAACAACTAAAAGAACTAGAAAACCAAGAGCAAACAAACCCCAAAGTTGGCAGAAGAACAAGAAATAACCAAAATCAGAGCTGAATTAAAGGAGATAGAAACACACACAAAATTCAAAAGAGCAACGAATCCAGAGGCTGGTTTTTTGAAAAAAATTAATAAAATAGACCACTAGATAGACTAATAAAGAAGAAAAGAGAGAGGATTCAAATAAACACAATCAGAAACAACAAGGGGGATATTACTACTGACTCCACAGAAATGCAAACAACCATCAGAGAATATTATGATTACTTATATGTACATAAACTAGAAAATCTAAAGGAAATAAATGAATGCCTGAACACATACACCATCTCAAGACTGAACCAGAAAGAAATTGAGTCCCTGAACAAACCAATAATGAGTTCTGAAATTGAGGCAGTAATGAATTGCCTACCAACAACAACAACAAAAGACCAGGACCACAGATTCACAGATGAATACTACCAGATGTACAAATAAGAAGAGCTGGAGCCATTTCTACTGAAACCATTCCAAAACATTTAAGGATAAGGCACTCCTTCCTAACTCATTCTATAAGGCCAGCATCATCCTGATACCAAAACCTGGCAGAGATACAACAAAGAAAAAAAATTAGGCCAATATCCTTGATGAATATCAAAGCAAATATTCTCAACAAAATACTGGTAAACTGAATCAAGCAGCACATCAAAAAGCTTATCTACCACAGTCAAGTAGGCTCTATTTCTGGGATGCAAGATTCATTCAATATACCCAAATTAATAAATGTGATTCATCACATAAAACTAAAGACAAAAAACACATGATTATCTCAATAGATGCAGAAAAATTCAATATCTATTCATGTTAAAAACTCTTAATAAACTAGATTTTGTAGGAACATACCTCAAAATAATAAGAAACATCTATGACAAACCCACTGCCAGCATTATACTGAATCGGCAAAAGCTGGAAGCATTCCCCTTGAAAACTGGTGCAGGAGAAGGATAGACTCTCTTACCCTTCCTATTTAACATAGCATTGAAAATCCTGGCCAGGGCAATCAGGCAAGAAAAAAGAATAAAAGGCATCCAAATAGAAAGATAGGAAGTCAAACTACCTCTGTTTGCAGATGACATTATCCTATATCTAGAAAACCCCGTATCTCAGCCCAAAACCTTCTTAAGCTAATAACCAACATCAGCAAAGTCTCAGGATAAAAAATCAGTGTGCAAAAATGACTAGCATTCCTATACACCAACAACAGGCAAGCCGGGAGCCAAATTAGGAATTTACTCTCATTCATGTTTGCCACAAAAAGAATAAAATACCTAGGAATACAGCTAACTAGGGAGGTGAAAGATCTCCATGAGGAGAACTATAAAATACTGCTAAAAGAAATAAGACATGAAACAAACAAATGGAAAAACATTCCATGCTCATGGATAAGACAAATCAATATTGTAAAAATGTCCATACTGCCCAAAGCACTTTATAGATTCAATGTTATTCCTATTAAACTACCATTGAGATTCTTCACAGAACTAGAAAAATCTATTTCATAATTTATATGCAATCAAAAACGAGCCCTAATAGCCAAGGAAATCCTAAGAAAAAAGAACAATGCTGGAGGCATCATGCTACCTAACTTCAAACTATTTTACAAGGCTACAGTAACCAAAACCACATGGTACTGGTACACAAACGGACACATACACCAATGGAACAGAAGAGAGAACCCAAAAATAAGACTGCACACCTACAACTATCTGATCTTCAAGAAACCTGACAAAAACAAAAAATGGGGAAAGGATTCCCTTATTCAATAAATGGTGCTAGGATCACTGGCTAGCCATATGCAGAAGATTAAAACTGAACCCCTTCCTAACACCATACACAAAAATCAACTCAAGATGAATTAAAAGACTTAAATGTCAAACTCAAAACTATAAAAACTCCAAAAGACAACCTAGGCAATATTATTCAGGACATAGGAGCAGGCAAAGATTTCATGAGGGAGAAGCCAAAAGCAATTGCAATGAAAGCAAAAATAGACAATTGGAATCCAATTAAACTAAAGAGCTTCTGCACAGAAAAAAAAAAAAATCAACAGAGTAAACAGACTACAGAATGGGAGAAACTTTTTGCAAACCATGCATCCAACAAGGTTTAATATCCAGGATCTATAAGAAACGTAAACAAATTTACAAGAAAAAAACCACTCTTTTAAAAAGTGGGCAAAGGACATGAACAGACACTTTACAATAGAAGACATGCATGCAGTTGATATTCATAGGAAAAAAAGCTCAACATCACTGATCATTAGAAAAACGCAAATCAAAACCACAATGAGATACCATCACACACCAGTCAGAATGGCTATTACTAAAAAGTCAAAAAATGGGCCGGGTGCGGTCATTTATGCCTGTATTCCCAGCACTTTGGGAGGCCGAGGTGGGCGGATCACCTGAGGTTGGGAGTTCGAGACCAGCCTGACCAACAAGGAGAAACCCGGTCTCTATTAAAAATACAAAAAAAATTAGCCGGGCATGGTGGCACATGCCTGTAATCCCAGCTACTCAGGAGGCTGAGGCAGGAGAATGACTTGAACCCGGGAGGTGGAGGTTGCAGTGAGCCGAGATCGTGCCATTGCACTCCAGCCTGGGCAACAAGAGCGAAACTCCATCTCAAAGTAAATAAATAAATAAAAGTAAAAAAAAATAGCAGATGCTGGTGGGGTTGTGGAGAGAAAGGAATGCTCATACACTCTTGGTGGGAGTATACATTTGTTCAACCATTGTGGAAGACAGTTCCTCAAAGTCCTAAAGACAGAATAATGCTCAACCCGGCAATCCCATTAATGGGTGTATACCCAAAGGAATATAAATCATTCTATTATAAAGACACATGCATGTTTGTGTTCATTGAAGCACCATTCACAATAGCAAAGATATCAACTCAAATGCCCATCAATGATAGACTGGATAAAGAAAATGTGGTACATAACACTGTGGACTGCTAAAACAGAATGAGATCATGTCCTTTGCAGGAACATGGATGGAGCTAGAGACCATTATCTGTAGGAAACTAATGCAGGAACAGAAAACTAAATACTGCATGTCCTCACTTACAAGTAGAAGCTAAATAATGAGAATACATGGCCACGCAGAGGGGAAGAACATACACTGGGGCCTATTGGAGGGTGGAGGATGGGAGGAAGGAGAGGATCAGGAAAAATAACTAATGGGTACGAGGCTTAATCCTGAGTGATGAAGTAATCTATACAAGAAGCCCCCATAGCACAAGTTTACTTATGTAACATACCTGCACATGTTTCCTGAACTTTACATAAAAGTTTTTTTTTTAATATTTCTTCACTGATCTCTATAGGAAAGAATCAATCTCTGTCTTCAGAAGATTTTCAGGGAAAAATTCAGGAAGCTTCTCATTTACAGCAATAATTAAATGGCAAACATGATAGTGCTAATTACTGGCATAGCAATAGGTATTTGGAAATGGGGGAGAGTCCTAGGTATGAGGGATATTGTTAATGCTTAATATCAAAGATGGAGCTTGAGCAGGGAAATGAGGGATGAATAAAACTGGAATAGGCAAAGGGATGAAAAGAGTGGAAGTGGTGAGGAAGGGAGGGAAGACAGTAGCTGCCTGAAATAGAGAAACTGGCCTAAACAAACAGATTAGCTGGGATCAGGTTATGGTGGAAACCCCACATAGTGCAATCAAGTACGTGTGTCCCTCCCTATTTTCTGATTGGTGTCTGCCTTTCTGGATCTGGGTATAGGTTTAGTTTTCACCTCTCTGTATTTGATCTTGATTTGGTAAACTAGAGGTGTATTTCCTCTGTTCCTAATTTTAATTTTAATTTTAATTTTCTTTGCTCACTTCATCCAAGGTCCTGGGCTCTTGGTGCTAAACCAGACCTAGTTTTTGTTTCGTGTCTCTCCTTCATTCAACTTGCTGCTTTCTTCGGTTGATTTATAGTGTATCATGCCCTGATCTTTAATGATGTAGCAGAAGGCGTAAACTGAAAATAATGATTTTACTTTCAGTTACTAAATATTTCTTGTACTTGACTATTTATTTTCTCCAATATATATGGCCTCCCAATAACCTGCTTTTACTTCTGTTTATTGCAAATGTTCAAAAGAAAGATAATAAATGGATAAAGTATAGTATATATAAACAGTGGAATACTAGTTAGCCTTAAAAAAGAAGGAAATTCTGTCATTTGCAACAACATGAATGAACCTGAAGGACATTTTGTTAAGTGAAATAAGCCAGGTACAGAAAGAAAATAACTGCATGATCCAACTTATGTATGGAATCTAAAAATGTCCAACTCATGAAGCAGAGTAGAATGTTTTTATCAGGGACTGGAGAAGGAGGGGTGATTGGAGAATTGTTGGTCAAAGGATAGTTAGGCAAGCTGAATATGTTCAAGAGATCTAATGTACACCATGGTAATTATAGTTAATAACAAATATATACTTGAAAATTGCTAAGAGAGTAGTTTTTAAGTTCACATAGCACATACAAAAATCTTAAGTAGGTGAGGTATGTTAATTAGCTCGATTTAGCCATTCCACAATGTATACATATTTCAAAACAACTTGCTGTATACCAGAAATACATGATTTTTACTTGTAAATTTAAAAAAGAAGAAAATAAAGGTAATAGGAAACTACCTACGTTGTTTGTCGAGGCTTCTAAAACTTTTAGTTATCAGAAGACAGCAACAAATCGAATCATCTTCCAAATGATGACTTTGATATAGTCAGTCAGTTGATAAATATGTGTCATGCTTGTTTCTAGGTTTTGATTATATAGAAACAAACATTTTTTTTTGAGGGAGCTTGCATGTTAGTGTCAGAAAGAAGAAAACACAGATACAAAAATAATTAGATAATTTAATTTCATATGCATATTGAGTTTGAATAGTGAAAAGAGAGAGTGCTACTTTCACTAAGACGTTTAGTAAAAGTATCTTTGAGGAAGTGATGAAAATGGTTTATGACATTTCAGTTGAGACAAGGCAGATGAAAAGAATCAGTCATACAAATAATCGGAGAAAGAATATAAGCAGGTACAGCAAATGTAAAGACCCTTAGGTAGGAATAAGCTATTGTGCTCAAGGAACAGAATTAAGGCCATCATGTTTTGATATTGGGGGGACCAAGATAAAAACAAGCTTTGAATAAAGGGGAAATAAAGATAAAAATGAAAAATGCATATGTTTATATTTTAGACTTCTATATAAGTAGGCATTTTTCCAATACACCATATTTGGTCCAGTTTGTATAACACATTTTGATGTGTTGTGGCATTCCTACTTAATTTGGGGCTTATTTTTGTAAGTTAACTGATGGTAAGATTTTGAAAGAGTAACTCAATCAATTTCTAATCCTGTGGCAGGATTTTGTCTTGCAGCTAATTCATCACTTATCAAAAATCAAAGTAAATTTTTCTTCCTTTTTAATATTTAAAATGTGATAAAACTTCTCTTCATTACTACATTTTCCAGCAGGCTCAAAGTTTATGATGTTATATATAGGCAATGCTAAATGAAGAAAATGCTAATAAAATTTAACCACTGGTTCATTTTATATGAGTACAAAATGGATGTGAGCTTGGCTTCATCTTCATCAGGGTTTGATGAATATTGCACCTTTTAGATGTGAGTTTGAATCCTAGACGTTTTCCTTATTAGTGATGTCAAACAAAACAATAAATCTCCCAGTCTCATTTCTCTTATCTGTAAAATGGAGGATCATTTTATGAGAGTTTTATGAAGATTAAATGAAGAGATAGAGTATACAAAGCACCTAACTTGGTGCTTAGCCCATCTCGTATTGCCTAGTAAATGCTTGAGTTTGTGAATATGAATGTGGGTGCGGTACTCACCCCTCATAATTTTTTAATGTTCTTTGCCTCCTAAAGTTCAAGGACTCATTTAACACAGAATAATTTTTCTCTGAACAAACATTGTGTTGAACAACACCAAAGGATATATAAATATTTGGATCAGAAACAGTTGTGGGGAAAACCTCTTTGCTGGCTGATTAAGTTACACCTGTTGGTGTCCTTTCCTACTGTTTCATAGTGACTTAGCCAGCCGCTCTCTGGAAGAAGAGGCTTGGCTACTTGATAGAAAGCTTAGTTTTCTTCCAGGGCACTTAAGGAAGTTCCTACTACTTAAGGGTTCACATTTGCAAATACTCTCTGAAATGCCTTTTCCCTGGTCCCATGAACTGTAGAAAATATTCAGGGCCTCAGTGGTGAAATCCTCATCTGACTTCTCTTTACCTTGCCTGTTCTGTGTTTCAGAATCTTCATTCAGCAACCATTTTTTGCTCTCCACAGGCTTCCATGTACTTGACTGTGAAGAACATAATTGGTTTCTTAAACTGACCCTTGACGAACAAAGATACTTACTAGCTTTCTTCCCACTAGACAACCTGCATTCCAGGGACCTTTACTCCTGCTGGTAGGAGAAAAAAACTAGTGAAACCTAAACTCTGCTGATTGTTTTCAACTAATTTTTACTTTTGGATATAGCACGGTACAATGAATTCCTTTTCTACTGGCAAAATAAGTAGGAAAATTTGCTGAAATTAAAGGGAAACCAGAGAAGACTGAAGAGAGTTGTGATGTAATTCCCAAATCACAAAAAGAGACTATTTTTAAAGGATTTGTTTTAAATTAATCTTACAAGGTCTACACTTTGCATTAAGTAACTTCAAATATACAACATTGTTTTCAGCTAAAAATATTATAAATTCTTTCTCTGTATTTCCTGTGTTCCAAGCAAAGAAAGAAGAGTGGGAAGTGTTTTGATTCATATCAGCATCATCAAAGAATTTATTAAACACTCGATCTCAAATGGTGTCTCACTTGCTTTAACAAATGATGTAAGCTATCTCAGCCTTTTAAATATTTATCACTGAAGCAAACTTCTTGCCATTTTTGGGATGCCCTTGGTAGTGTCTCTTTTTCTCCTGCCCTTGCCTTAACTTGTTTTTCTCCTGTCTCTCACTCCAAGTGTTTTAGATGGGAAAATGTGATATATTAAAACAACAGATATAGTAAAACATAGTAAGTGACTTGATAGAGGCATATATAAAGTGCTGTGAGAACTTAGGGGAAAGAATAACTAGGCTTCTTTCTCTAGAGCTCAGAGAAGTGTTGAAGGTAAGATTGAGCCTTAAAGTGTGTGGAGGGGTCTGCGAGGTAGACAGGGGAGATGGGAATGCTAAGAGGTAATGTTGGATGAAGATCAAAATGTCTCAAAAATAGGCATTTGGAAAGCTGTCAGTAGTTCATTGTGACTACAGAACTTTGAAAATTTAATTATCCAAATATACTAATGATCTTTCTGAAAATTCTCCCTAATCTGCACATCTCTTGCTCAGTCAGGGAGTTGCCACAGATGCATGAGTCCTTCATCCTCTAAGTCAGCAGCCCCCAGCATTTTTGGCACCATGGGCCAGTTTCATGAAAGACAATTTTTCCACAGACTTTGTGGAAGGGGATGGTTTCAGGATTAAACTGTTTCACCTCAGATCAGATCATTAGGCATTAGATTCTCATAAGCAGAGTGCAACCTAGATCTCATGTAGGCACAGTTCACAATAGGGTTCGTACTCCTGATAGCAACAGGAGACAGACAAATTCCTAGGCAGACAGGGACAGGTCCCCAGTGAAACTCAACCTTCAAACCAAGGACAGCTTAAAGCCTGAAAACCAAGCTGCCAGTTCCAGATAGAGTCCATGACTGGAGTGAGAACTTCTATTTTTATCTTACCCACTCTCTCTCAATTGGTTCCTCCTGAATGATGCCTTTTAACCAATCGAATGGTGCTTTTTCCAAGACCACCCATGGGCCAATCAGCACACACTCCCCAATTCTAAACCCATAAAACCCCCAGACTCAGACTTATAGACAGCAGCCCGCTTTCAGGGTTCCCTCTCACAGCTGAGAGCTTTCCTTCTGTCACTCAATAAAATTATTCTCTGCCTTACTCTCCAATATCTGCATACTTTATTCCTCTTAGTCACAGGACAAGAAACTGGAACTCACTGAGCTGAGGGTGGTGGGAGTAAAAGAGCCATAATCCTCCCTCCCACTCACTGAACTGCAGGAGTGAAAGAGCTATGATGCTCTTGGCTGGTTTGCTGAGCCACAGGTGGTGGGAGTAAAAGAGCTGTTAACCCTCCCTCCAGGAGAGAAGCTATTGGGTGCCACTCCCTCCCACTTGCCGAACTACTGGAGCGAAAAAGCCACAACACTCCTATGAGAATCTAATACTGCTGCTAATCTGACATGAGGGGTAGCTCAGGTGGTAATGCTCATTCAAGTGCTACTCATCTCCTGTCGTGCAACCCAGTTCCTGAGAGGCCATAGACTGGCAGTTGGGAACCCCTGCTCTAAGTGACCTGGCTTGTATGTAGGTTGTACCTCCTGTCTCTCTGTTAGTCTGGTGAAATTAAGGGAGATCAGAAGTTGAGTACGAATGTACCAAAGTATTTTTAAACTTTCCAGGTTGATTATATATTGGATGAGAAATCCTCTTTCATTTATGGCTAGATGGAAACTTTATGTGTAAATGTGTAAATGGAGTTTCTTACATTTTTCAGCACAACTCCTCTGGAGAAAGAAAGAGCATATAATTTGAGAGCTCAATGTACAAAGAAGAGTCATCTACTTCAGGTTTATTAGCCTGTAATCATCCAGTTGCCTGAAGTGCTTGTGAAACACTTAGATTACTCCTAAGGCTTAACCTCGGATGATCCTTATCCCCCTGAAAAATTCACAAAAATTATCTGACACCTTCCAGCCCTCTTTTTAGAGATGAGTCTGTAGTCATCTCCAAATAAGTAAATCATTTCTCTTAAGTTCACAGATTCAATGGATGGTAGAGCCCAATATGACAGAAAATTACTACATTTATTATTATAGCAATTTCTCTAACAGTTGATAAAATTTAAGACTAAGACAATGAATCTTAACTGTCTCCAAAGAATATTATTAGCAAAACCAGAAAGTTACGCTTCACTAGAATGTCACAATGAAGAATTTGTCACTCAGAAATACCAGTGGGTGCTCTGGAAGGCAGTTAGCTTTCCTTTCTCCATGTCTTCACTTTTCTGCCATCCTAGCCTGTCGTATTTTTAAGTGGAATTAGATCAGTTTCCAGATCCTTGTTTGATGGAATTTCTGTTTTTACTCTTCAATAAATCCTGTAGCATCTGAAAACCAAGTCTCCCAGCTCAATTGTAATGTAAAATAAAATGAGATATCTGCAAGTATAAATAAAATACTTAAACTGCTACCTTATGTTCAGAATTCATGCACATAAGTGGTCATTACCAATTACTATTCATCTTTCTATTGGTACCTTTTCCTCTGTTCATTATCACCATCATTTTCTCTATTTACTGCTCTGTCTCTCTATCTATTGCTCCACCTATCACCCATCAAAGTGTTTTTTCATTATACAGTCATGCACTCATTGTCTTCTGTCATCTTCAAATATTTAATTGTGTTCTGCACTAAACAATCTTTTCGAATACAGAAAATAATAATTGGTAATCACTATTACAATAAAATAAAAATATAATACATAATAGAAATAAAAATAAAAATAGAATAAAAGGTAATCACGTCTTCTTGACATAAAAGTCTCTGTGTTGAATAAAAATCCTTTTATATAATATATTTTATTTTTTAAAATTTAAAATGACAAAAGACCGTTGAAGAAATATCAGAGATATATAAAGAGGTATACTAAATACCAATTACTCATCTTACCACCTTGAAATAAGCATTGTTGTGATTTTTTGTAATTCTCTAAAATATTTTTTTTCCTGTGGATAAGCTCAGAGTATGTTTTGAAGACCTTCCATATTAAAAGCTGTGAGATGATTCTTAAATTTTGTTGAGTGATTGTTAAAATATAGATTCCTGGGCAGCTTCCTCCTTGTATTACTGTATTACTATCTCTGAGTTGATTATCATGTATATGAAAGAATCACTAGTACAATTATACTGATGATTTGAGAATCACTAATACAATTATATTGATGTTTCACCTCATTCATATTATATGTATTTTTTCTGTCCTAGTGTGTCTTCCTGCTAAAGTCTCAACTCATAAATAGTTCACCTGCGGAGAAATGGCTTCAGATGTTTTCACTCATTACGCCCAGGCTGGAGTGCAGTGGCATGATCTCGACTCACTGCAAGCTCCGCCTCCCGGGTTCACGCCATTCTCCTGCCTCAGCCTCCGGAGTAGCTGGGACTACAGGCGCCTGCCACCACGCCTGGTTAATTTGTTTTGTATTTTTAGTAGAGACGGGGTTTCACTGTGTTAGCCAGGATGGTCTAGATCTCTTGACCTTGTGATCCGCCTGCATCAGCTTCCTAAAGTGCTGGGATTACAGGCGTGAGCCACCGCGCCCAGCCTATACGTGTTTTTAATCAAAGTGTAACAGAAAGCACCATAAAAATAGCGCTTTACCATTGCTAATGCTTGCTCCAAATCTCTATAAAACATTGTTAAAACCACACATATTACACTAGACTTCTGTATCCTGCTGTAAAAATCACAACCACATCTGCCCCGTAACAACCCGGAACGATGAGAGAGCCTTGTAAGCCCTCCTACACCTTCTCTTCAAAGGGAAGTGCTTTGTCCTGGAGCTTTGCCTCAAAGCATATTGCAGTCCAACTTGGAAACAGATGAGATAATGCAAACGACAGATGATAACTATCAACAGGCTTCATAAGAAATGAAATATTTAAGGGAAATGTGATATTTGTTGACTGTTTGAAAATTTCCTCAGTTCACACTAATGACATGACTTTCTGGAAACCATTCTTTCCTCTCAAAGTAAAGCAGACAATACTTTCCTGTGTCTGATGCAGTATTTTGTGGAAAGCTGGAGGAATAGTAAAATCAGCTGACTGCTTCTATTTGGTAACAGAGAGTTCACTTTTTCTTTTGGCAGAAAAAGCAGAACCAAATGTTTATTTGGGTGCCATTCATAGATAGCTGTCTTTCTGTCTTCGTGTACCAGTATTACACAGGATTTCAAAGAATTGCTTTTCTGTCTCTGAGCAACGAAACGACTAATTTTAATAAAAGGGAAAAAAACCTGTTTGTACCCAAGTAGATCAGTGTAGAATTTTATTGTAGCAATGTGTAAACCTCATACCAAATATTGAGCTAGCAGCTTCAGATATTTTTTCAAATTACAGTGTGAATACTGAGTCTAATCTCCTGATTAAGTTGTTTACTTACATTTGTCTACTTATTGATTGTTTTTCTCCACCATTAGAATATCCTCATTTTATCCCCAATACCTAGTTTGTCTGCCACATGGTAGATGCATAGAATACACCCTAGGCCCAATCTTCCAGGAGTCACACAGAAGAATTGTTACAGCAGCAGTGGTTGGTTCTATGCTCCTTCTGAAGGCAACCCCCATTGCTCCATTTACTTTCCTATCAACTAAACTCTATAGTCAAAAGCATATTATGTAAGGCCCTCCAGAGATCAGACTCAAATGCCCTTATCTTGACTTATCTCTCACGATTTTCATACGTATAGTTTCCCACTTCTGGGCCTTTGCATTTTCATTTTCCTAATTTGAGTGCTCCTCATTGTTCTTGAAATGCTACTTAGACTACATGCCCAATTCTTTTTTTAAGCATTCTTCTCTGATTTCCCTGGATGGAAGGAGCCTTCTCTCCTTTGAAATGTCAACAGCTTTTGTAAATGCTTCAGGACACTTACATATTGTCTTATATCATTTTATTGCTATCTGGTCCTCATATGTGAAGATTTTCTCTGATACTAGATGATTGACATGAGAGAAGTAGCCTTGCTCCTCACTCACCAAATTCAAAATAAGTGTCGCATATTTATTTATTGAAAAATAACTGGATATATGGAATAAAAAGCTTATAGTAGAGATTTTATTATATTTAACCAGAAAAATATTAATACTTTACAGAATAACATACTACCTTTCAACAATGCAGAGCTATCTTCTTATGCATTTTATGTGATGACTCACTGTGTATTTTTAGTAGTTTAGGAGTTAGATATTATATATATTTACCTGAAATATGAATGATTCTGAAAGATTCAGTAACTTGAATAAGATTAATATGGGCCAAGTGTGTATTTCCAGTATTTAAATTATTTTAAAGAAAGTTTTATATCTCATTTTGCAGATTAATTCAGTATTCCTAGAATTACTTGATTGTGGCTATCAAAATTGGTGGCTTTTGAAATTCATCTTTCTTATTATAAAATACAATCCAATTTAGTAATTGTAAAACAATCAATGATGAAAAAAATATTTCCTGAACTCAGAGTGTATGCTGAATGGTTATGAATATAGATGGAATATATGTACTAGAAAATTTTATGAAGAGATTTATGTAATTCTGAAATGTGTACCATCTAAATCTTCTCCAAATTAGAGATAAATTGCATAAGCATATTTAGTAAATAAAATAACCTATGGTTGGTCCTGAAAATAAAGTATTAAGAAATATTTTGATAACTGCATGGGCAATTGGGCCAAAAATGGGCTATTAGAGAGTGTGCTAGAAATGCTTATTATTCCATGTCAATATTTTGAGACTGATGTAAAGACTAAGAACAACATTCTCCTGTAGATTATTTGTGATCACTGCTGAAGATAGAATATAGCCTACAATGGATTGCACTGTATGATTCAGACAGAATTTCCTCATTAAAAAATTATTTATAAAGATATTTTTATTAAGCACCTTACTTGT
The DNA here is from genome assembly GCF_028858775.2 of Pan troglodytes. NCBI lineage: Eukaryota > Metazoa > Chordata > Mammalia > Primates > Hominidae > Pan > Pan troglodytes. Next base: position 97,735,532 of record NC_086015.1, read on the forward strand.
ACCAGCTTTTAGGTGCTTTTATTAAGCACCTTACTTGTAACTTGCCTTTAGGGAAATGGAACTGAATAATACATTGGGTTTGACTTCTAGATGCCTATAGTACAGATGAAACTAGCACAAGGTGACTCATTATTTCTTTAAAAGATATCTAGGTTCATGATGTTATCAATGCTCTGACTCTGCTTTTCCATTTCATTTACTACTATGTAGAAAAATCACTATAAAAGTGACAGATTTATATTTCAAGCTTGTAAGCACACAGTATCTCCCAAATACTCACATTATATATATGTAATTTTTTTGTGTTTGTTTTCCCATTGGGTGCCACATAGGATCCAAATAAATAGGTTCTAGAAAGAAATGTTTGTGAGAATCTGGATAGTTTCTTTCTTTTCCTTTCCCTTTTTCTTTTTTTTTCTTTCTTTTCTCTGTAGGTGACTCAAATATCTGACATATCTAAGCATTTAAAGCACACATCCTATAGGGGATCTGTATAGTTATAGTGAGGGGTGGTGTTCAGATGTTATGACTGATTGACGTTAATAAAGAGCATGATCCCTTTGGAATAGATTTCTTTCTAACCCCTGGATGTGCCTCCCAGGAGTTCAACACCAGCCTGACAGACAGATGTCAACTGTGAATAGGCATGTGTAACTGAAAACTCAGTAAAGAAGGAAGCTGTCTGCAATTCTCACTCAGAGGACAGGAAAAAGAAGAGAGAGGATGGTGTCAGTTTCACAATATCATCCACTGGAAGCAGGTGGATAGAAAATGTGGTTTCTGGAAAGGATTCCATGAAAAGATCTTTTTCATTGCATGTGATTTAGATGTTTTACCTATGTGTCAATCCTTTCAATATGTCACTAGTGAAAAGCTTCAGTTGTAATTATCTTGAGCTATATATCTTTCTGAATTAAACTTAAATAGAGGTGCAAATGACTGATAACTGGTTTTCTCTTGGGAGAAACTTTCAGCCAAAGGGAGGGTAGACAAGACATAAGAGAAACAGGAATTTGAGAGTTGAGGGAAGTGCACAGCACAGTAAGAAGGCAGAAAAGAGACTCTGGTATGTCCAAAGACAAGCCCTACCTGCTTAAGTTTTCTCAGGGTCACAGGGCTCCATTTGCATATATTATCATGAAATTACAGGAGATGAATCAAAGCAACAGAGGGGATTGTGTGATTCAAGTGCTATGGGTAAGTCTTTGGAGGGGGATGGCATTTTGTTTGCACATCCTTGGAACAGACAACAGCAAAGGAGAGGGCAATTGAAGAATAGCATAAGAAAATGGGATAAAGAAAACATGGAAGCAGTGTGAGCATAAAACAAAGCAGATATCTTAATGGAGAGGTCGGGAATTTTGAGAATGAGCCAGCAGGCACTTATTAGAATTAGGCAGCAGTAGATTAGCATGTAAGACTCATAGCACTGGCTTTAAGGTGAGAAGACTTAATGATTCTCCCTCTTTTTTTCCTGTTGACTATAAATAGATATCATTATGATAATATTTTAGTCAGTATTCATCTGGAGACAATTCTAGGGCTAGCCAGGTCTTTTGTGAAAGTGAAATTAGTGGCTAGTTGTATTTCTCTCCTGTCTCATTTTTCCCTGTGCACAGCTTTTGAATGTGGAAAATTCTGTTATTTTATTACTAGTCACTAGTAATTTATTTTTTCTTCTGATGTATATAACTTACAAAGTAGCACACTTAGTTACTGAGTTCTGATATTTGACATTGAAAATTAAAAAGAAGTCTTAGTTTCAACGGCAAACATGAGAACAGTAGAAACCTCTGAAAGTGTGGATCTGGTTGTGGTCTGGTTGGCTTAGTATCAATTGATAACAGACGTTAACAAAAGAATCTCTTACGGTAACTACTCTTGCAGCTATGTAATATTATATTATAAATTTTATATTTTACATAGTTCATTACAGAAATGAATATCTGACAAAGTCTGCTTCAACAAATTCTGCAAATGAAAGAATAATGAGTTTTCCTCAAATGGCTGATTATAAAAGCCCACTCTTCAGTTAGCCTACAGATACCTGGTCCATGGAGCTTCCTAGGCAGGTGTGTAGTCATTATTAATTAGTCCATCTCTCAAAAGTATTAGGATTTTTGCAGGAGTATCAACTCTGATACGTAATTCTCCATTAATATTTGTTATAAACTTATTAATTAAAATTCTTTCTTATTTTAAGTGCTTACAAGTGGACAAGTTGAAGCCATCAAAATTTTCCCACCAAGGATATTATAGCTTATCACACATACTCTCTGTAAAACGATACTAACTGAAGTGCAATACCCTCGAACAATGACCCAACCCTCTGGCAGGATCTCAGCATTTAGAGAAGTGCATGAAAGTCTTTGTATGTCAAGTAACAGTGAGCCATTGTGTGTGCTGTTATCCTGATGGGTGGGAGTGCCTGTAGGGCTGCATTTGAACAATCTGCTAGGCAGGGTTCCTTACTGTTCTCTAAATGTACCATGCTCATGACTGTGGGTAATGATTAGAAAATGAGCATAGGGAGTGGAGTCTACAGATCTTTCAAGACCCCTGTTGAAGTTTCTCCTCCATTGTTAACGTTTATCTGTTGATTTCACCCTTCTGGTCGCTCCACGTTGTGAATGCCTGTAACGCTTATCATTCTCTCATTATGGCTTTTAATTGTGTGCTGTCTCTAACATTTTGTACATATTTCTGGTGTTCTGTGCTATAATTGCTTACTCTGAGTAGGAGGAGATTGTCCATTTAATTTATTTCATCTCCTCTATAAGGCCTACCTAAAAGCTATCCTATTACTTAAATCAATTCTGGCCTTCTTTAACAAATGAGGTATAACCACTATTAAATATTTAAGCAGTTTAGAATTAAAGTTTTGCCTTAATGAGCAAAATACATTGGTAAATCAGTAAAATGGATTGATTATTAATAAGCATCTGTTGGAACAGATAGACAGTGAGTCGCAATGAAGGTAGCATTTCGAACTTCAAGAGCATCTGAATGAATACATATTGTTAAAATACAATGACTTCTGTCAGAATCACTAGGAAGAGATGGTGTTAAATGATATTTGTATTCTTTAGTTCTTTTTCTTTAAAGTGTTTGAAAACAATGACTCCCTGCCTTCCGCTCAGTGCACTTGGGAATGTTATAAGTTGTGGGATACAATGCCTTGAGGAGTGATGGACTACTTGTACTTCCACAATGATATGTTCTTATTTGCCCAGAAGACCTAAACCAATTTAAAATCACAGAGGAGTGGAATTGTAGTTTTAGCTAATAGAAGAAAAGTGAAGCATAAAATATTGTGTCAATAGGAACACATCACAATGTGTCACCTTTTAACTGGAAAACTGGAACAGGAATTTTCTAAGCACATATCAGCCATCCTCTAGTCTCAGGATAAAGCAACACATGCAGAGGGACTCTCTCTATCTCTGGCATGTAATCTTATGAACTTTGTCTGGATACTTAAACATTTTCAGCTTCAAAATGGAGTCAATGCTTCCTATTTTTTATTTATTCATTCACTAAAAATATCTTCAGGGCCCACTATGTGTTAGGACCTTTTCTAGGAACTAGGAGATCCAGAAGGAGACAAAAGAGAGTTTTTGCTCTTATAAATCTTACAGTCTGGTGTAATGTGCATGAGAGTTTGTGTGTGCATGCTGGGGGAGTGGTTAGATCAATTAAGGTGTGCAAAATATCTAGAATATAGATATTCAATAACAAAAGCTGGTATTACTACTATGCACCAATAATTTTACATCTCTTATTTCTTATAACAGTCCATATTTTAAGTAAGAGAAAATTTGATTTGGCAAGCAATTGATTTGGTAAGAATTATTTCAAGCTGACAAATGATATCCAAGAACCCTCAAGTGACACAACCTGGATTAAATATCCACTCCTAATGAATATTATTTACATTACCTTTTTCTTGGCTGCCCTTTATGACATACTATGCCATCAAGCTACACCATGTGTAGGTATTTTAAGAATTATTATCCAAAGTGTACCAAATGTGATTTTTTTTTGTCATAATGAGCTATAGTAAGTGCATGCCTCCATTTTGGCAGAGACCATGCATAATTTGAATCATTCTATCCTCTGCCTCCTGAAATAATTTCTTAAACTCAAAATTATTTGATGGATGAATGAATGAATGAACGTTTATGCTAGGTTATATGAAGATCCTTTTACTGTTTACTTTTTATTATCCAAGATGTATTATTGTCAATTCATATCTCTTTTGCTGAATTAGTCTTTCAGGAGAAAAGGTTTATGCCTTGGCAGAAAAGAGTTCTTTGTTGCACGAGTCTTGTAAAAGACATGTTTTATTGCACTAAGCTCAAGTGATACATTTTCAGCAGAGATACCAGAGGACTTCAGGCTGGCAGCAGTTCATTGAGCATGACTGGCTCCCTTGTTTCTTTAAGGGAGATGTACTCAGATGGGTAATGGCATTCAGCCTGGATTGGAGGAGGTCCTATCAAGTCTCCAAAGCCTCCAAGTAGGGTCTTTTCAAATTTTCTTTCACCAATAGCACATTATCTTGAAACGTCTTACATTACTGCAAAAAATACTTCCTGTTTCTCTGATCATCTAGCTCCAAGTATAATTTGTTTGTGACACCAGCACTTTCTTGCCACATTATCCATGGTCCAAGTGATAATGAAGCTCCACCAGCATTGCAGGTACAAAAGTCTGACCAGTCTGCATGTATGTGCTGACCAGTCTGCATACATGTGCTGTCAGCTAATTTTCTCCTGTTGTATAAAGTCCATCAACCTGGAGAAGATCTCTAACACTGTTATGCCCAGACCGTTAGTTCCCCAAAGAAGACCACCAGAGTCCAGAGTCAAAGCCAAGCGGCAAGGATCTTTACTACAAGTTCGAACCTGGTCCCTCCATTCCACAGCATACAAGAGGGCCCCGAACAATGCGAGTGTTTGCTTTTTTATAGCCTGAAAGTTACAGGGGAACAAAGGAATTCTTTTGGTTCCCGCTCTTTCAGTAAAACTTTGAATGGCTGTCCCCTCATCTGTCCCCTTATCGGAGACTTTCCTGGTGGTGTTTGTACTGGGCTTGTTTGTTTTGAGCCCGGGGGAAGTTTAAGAGATATGTGGTGGGATGGGAGGATGGGATGTGTTTGTACTGGGCTTGTTTGTTTTGAGCCCGGGGCTGAGGAATGTGCCCAGCTCTTTTCATTCCCCCCCTTGCTTTTCAGGTATTTTTTTAGAGCCAATCTTGGGTCTTATAAGTCTGATTCTGTTTCAGCGTTTACAGGTTGGTATTGGGCTCTGAGGACCATGAGTTGTACAGTGTTAAACCTTTCTTTAACGAACCGCAAAATTCTGTTAACAACACAAAGTCCTATGGTAAGCAGAAATAGTAGACTCAGCAGGGGTCCAAGGAAGGGGGCTAACAGAGAAAACATAGATGAGTTCCACCATTTGTCTGCAGCTGAAGCAAACTGCCGTGTTCTTACTTCTGTGCTTAACTTGCGTAACTGTTGGACTCGGTCTTCCATGAGTCCTGATTCATTTATGTAGATACAACAGTCTTCCTTTAGAAACATACACATTCCCGCTTTTTCAGCAGTGAGTAGGTCTAAGGCCCTCCGGTTCTGCAAGGTTACCTGTGCTAGGGACGTGAGCTGCCGCTGGAGGGAGGCAAGGGACTCAGCTGACTCCTCCATAGCAATGGCAAATTGTTGGTACAGCTTGTTACTTTCTATAAGGGTGTGACCTAGGGCTCCCCCAGCCAGTCCGGCCGCCATGAAGGATGCGGTGAGGGAGATTCCTGCAATGAGGGGGAGAAATATGGCTCGTGCAGGTCTCGGTCTAGGGTCTGGGTGAATAACAGCACTAGTCCAGTTACCGGTAAACCCTAGGAACTCGCCGGCAGTAAGTAGAGTTAACCGGGGAACTAATGTGACAGGAAGACACAGTAGGTTGGTAACAGAGGGGCTTGATAGGTTTTTAGATAATGTTCCATTACACCAGAAGAATATGCCTGATGGAGCCCTTAAGGTGACGTTAGGGGGCGTTGCAGTGATGTTGCAGAGGCTGGAATTCGTTCCTGAGAAACAGTAGGGAAACTTCTCTTGACTGGGGTTTAGGTATAGTGGCACGTTAGGGATAGGGGCATACGAGAGGTTTTGGTGGTTGTTAGCTTGGGCAGAGGTGGATGATCCCCATGGCAGGGGGACAGCGGTTAGCGGTGGACGCCCTAGAGTGGCACATAGAAAGCAGCCAGACAGGCTGTGAAGTCCTGTAAGGTTGGCAAGTTCTAATCCTTCTTGCAATAATTTTAACCAGGAAAAAGGACGTAAATCTTGTGTCAGGCGGTTTTCTTGTCACTGGATATTTCCATGGACCAGGGGCCGTACCTGCACTAGACCCCGCCACAGATAGAGGTGACTGCTAGGCCATGTGGAGGCGGAGGAGTAGTATACAGCCCCGTGTTGAGGCGTGGTCCAGCGGGAGTTCCAGGGGTCTCTAACTATCCATGTATATGAAAGGTCTCTATCTCGTCTGCGATGGAAGGGCCATCTGGGATCTATCTGTTCTTCTCCACCCCACCATTGGTATTTATGGATGTTACAATAGTTATAAGGGCAGCCGGCACTTTGGTGCCACCAATAGTGCTTACAATTGTATTCAGTCTGATCATACTCGAAGCATATTATTGGTGCCACTGGTTTGGCTACTGGGAAATCGGTAAAATTTAGTAAAATTGGGCTATTGCACCCTGAGGAGGGGCAATCTGCACTGGCCACTAATTTCCCGGGCTTATGAGGTTGCCCAGGGTGGGTTTGGTTTTCATAAAGCCAGAATCTCCAGACAAAGGGATTAGGAGCTGGCTTTATGTTTTCCCCAGCGGCCACTAGGGTGACTAATGTTAGAGTTAGACTACCTAACTGCATGTTTGCAGTGAGTTATGCTGCCGGCGCAGGGTGAGTTTTAAGGGGTTGTTCTTAGCTCTGTCCACAGTCCACGTGTCCAGTGCTTCAGCCGCCGCCGCCGTGATTGGCCCCAGAAGGTCGGAGGTTGGGTCCACTGGCTTGACGTGGGTGTAGTGGATCCACGACGCAATGCCTTCTACCTTCAGGGCGGTGGGTGTGGTCAGGAGTACTTGGAGTGGTCCTTGCCACCTGGGCTCTAGGGTCTCTTGTCGGTGTCGCTTAACCAGCACCCAGTCTCCCGGCTGGTACGGATGGGGTGTCGGTGGGGGACTGGTCTCATATAGCTCTCTCAGCTTGGGCCAGATTTCTTGGTGAATTTTCTGTAAGGCTTGTAAGGAAAATAAGAATTCAGAGACATTTTCTGTTTCAGACTTAAGCAGGTCATCTTTTAAGCTAGGAACCAGGGGTGGAGGTCTGCCATACATGATTTCGTAAGGGGTAAGGCCCAGTTTGTAAGGGGTATTACGGGCCCGGAACAGAGCATAGGGGAGAAGGACTACCCAATTAGCACCAGTCTCTATAGTCAATTTAGTTAAGGTCTCTTTTAAGGTCCGATTCATCCTTTCTACCTGTCCTGAACTCTGGGGCCTGTAAGCGCAATGTAGTTTCCAATTTGCCCCAAGGATGGAAGCCAAGTCCTGACTTACCTTAGCGACGAAAGGGGGCCCATTATCTGACCCTATCTGGATGGGGAAGCCATACCTGGGAAGGATATCTTCCAGAATTTTCTTTGCTACGACCTGAGCAGTTTCTCTTTTGGTTGGGAATGCTTCAGTCCACCCTGAAAAAGTATCTACAAAGACAAGTAAGTACCGGTACCCGTACTTTCCTGGCTTTATTTCAGTAAAATCTACTTCCCAGTAGATACCGGGCCTGGTTCCCCTGAGCCTTGCTCCTGCGCAGCTTGAGATTGGGGGTATGCGTTGTTAAGCTGGCAGACTTTGCAACTTGTCACGATACTGCTGGCCGTCTCAGCTATATGTCTGATTTTGAGCTTGGAGCGTCTGATCAGGTCTATCATCCGCCGGGCCCCCAGGTGGGTGGTTCGGTGGATGTGTTCTAACACCAGTTGTCCTAATTTTTCTGGTAGGATGGTTTGGTCATTAGTATCAGTCCACCACCCATTCTGGATTTGTTTCAGGGTAAGTTTGTCAATCCACTGGAGATCTTGTTCTGAATATTCAGGGAAATATGGCAAGTCCCGGGGGCCCGGGTCAGGGAGCTGGAGTGCAAGGAGTTGGCTGGGAGCCTTCGCCACATTTCTTGCAGTTTGGTCTGCCAGAAAGTTGCCTTGAGCAGTTGGAGTAGTTAGTTTCTGATGCCCTGGGCAATGTACAATGGCTAATTTTTCTGGCCTCCATAGGGCTGTTAGCAGGGCTAGGATCTCTTGCTTGTTTTTTATCTCTTTTCCTTCAGCCGTCAGTAACCCTCGCTCCCTGTAAATGGCCCCATGTATATGCGCCGTTGCAAAAGCATATCGGCTGTCTGTATATACTGTCAGCTTTTTCCCCGCCCCTAAGGTAAGAGCTTGGGTGAGCGCTATCAGTTTGGCCTTCTGGGCCAATGTCCCCGGGGGCAGGGGTTCCGCCCAGATTACCTCAGTCTCTGAAGTTACTGCCGCCCCAGCGTACCTCTGGCCTTGATGCATGAAGCTGCTCCCATCAGTGAACCAGACGAGGTCGGCGTCAGGAAGTGGGCGGTCCTGCAGGTCTTCTCGAACTCCATGCACCTGAGCTAGTATCTCGGTGCAGTCATGGAGTGGGGCATCCAGGTCCGGGTTGGGCAGCAGCGAGGCAGGGTTTAAGGTCGTTGGGGGCAGGAAAATTATCCTGAGAGGATTTAGTAGTAGTCCTTGGTAGTGGGTGAGCCGGGCGTTACTCATCCATCGATTAGGTGGCTGTTTGAGTACACCTTCGATGGCATGTGGAGTAACGACCCGCAATTCTTGCCCCATGACAAGTTTATCAGCATCTTGCACCATCAGAGCCGTGGCCGCAATCATTCGGAGACAAGGGGGCCACCCGGCAGCTACTGGGTCTAACTTCTTTGACAGGTAGGCAACTGGCCTCCGCCAGGGGCCTAAGTTCTGAGTTATTACCGCCTTGGCGACACCCTTATTTTCATCCACGTATAAGTGGAAGGGCTTGGTAACATCAGGTAGTCCTAGTGCAGGCGCGGAGAGTAGGGCGGTTTTAATCTGTTGGAAGGCCAACTCGGCTTCGTCTGTCCAATTAAATGGCTGTTGCCCCCGTGTTGCCTGATTTACGAAAGACATTACAACAGCTGCCTGACTTCCTGGAGCCTCTGGATCTATGGGGGTGTACTGTCTAAAAGCTTCCATTAATCTTTCTAAGTAGGTAGCTGGGCTCTCTGTCTTTCTCTGCAGAATAGAATATACTTTAGCCAAATTAGTGGGCTTGTGAGCAGCTGCCCGGAGACCCGCCATTAGAGTCTGGCGATAAAGGTGTAGCCGTCCCCTACCTTCTGCCGTGTTGTAGTCCCACACCGGCCTGGTCAGAGGAAAGGTTGCGTTTATGAGGTCGGGGTTGGCAGTCGGTTGACCGTCGTCCCCCGGGACCAGCTTTCTAGCTTCTATCTGTATTCTCTCTTGCTCTTCCGTGGTGAACAAAATTCGGAGGAGCTGCTGACAATCATCCCAAGTGGGCTGGTTGGTGAACATGACACTATCTAGTAAAGCCAGTAAATCTTTGGGGTTGTCTGAAAACCGAGCACTCTGAGTTTTCCAGTTATACAGATCACTGGTGGAGAATGGCCAGTACTGGAGCCTGGGGATTCCTGTGTCATCCGGGGGTCCTATTTCCTGAAGGGGTAAAGCCACCATGGAGTCAGGTGGCTGAGGGGGGCTAGTCCACGAAGTGCGCCCTCGCGTCCTCCCCGCCGGCCCTTCAAAGTTACTTTCCCTTTCAGCGGGCCCGTGTGTGCCAGCCGCCTCCTGTCCGCCTGCTCCCTCCCGCAGCTCAGCCAGGGGGGCTGGGGCCTGGGGCCCGGAGGGGTACGGAGGGGGTTCTGTGAACAGTGGGTCCCCGCTGTCAGGTAAAACAGGATTGGGGGGGGCAGTTGGTTGCTTGGATTTTAGTGGTCGAGCAACTAGTGCCTTACAGGGTTCAGAGGCCAATTGGAAAGGGGACAGCCAAGGAGGCAGGTTCTCAACAAGGTCCTGCCATATGAGGATATATGGGATATGATCTAAGTGGCCCGCACGCCCAGGTAGGAAAATCTTGGACTTTACCCTAGTGATGACAGCAAGTTGGAAGGTCCCTTCAGGCGGCCACCCCACATCAAAGGCAGGCCATTCGGAGGGACACAGAGTAATTAGCTTTCCTTTCCTGATTTCTATACCAAGATCATGGCCCCTTGCTCTAAATTCTTTGAAATTACTTGTAAGGAGAGATAGAGGAGTGCTCTGGGTATTACCCATCCTGTAATAATTTGTAGTCTCTTCCTGTAAAGGAATGTGGGTTTGAATCCCTGTAAAGGAAATCTGATCTGACTTATTAATGATATCTAATCGCAGGCGCACTTTGGCAGCCCTGGTCAGAGGCAGCTGCTGCCCGCCAAACCGGGGCAGCTCAGATCAGGCCAAACCGGGGCAGCTCAGATCAGAGACAGATGCTGCCCGCCAAACCGGGGCAGCTCAGATCAGAGACAGCTGCTGCCCGCCCAACCGGGCAGCTCAGATACGGCTGCTGCCCGCCAAACCGTGGCAGCTCAGATCAGAGACAGCTGCTGCCCGCCAAACTGGGGCAGCTCAGATCAGAGACAGATGCTGCCCGCCAAACCGGGGCAGCTCAGATCAGAGACAGCTGCTGCCCGCCCAACCGGGCAGCTCAGATACGGCTGCTGCCTGCCAAACCGGGGCAGCTCAGATCAGAGACAGATGCTGCCCACCAAACCGGGGCAGCTCAGATCAGAGACAGCTGCTGCCCGCCCAACCGGGCAGCTCAGATACGGCTGCTGCCCGCCAAACCGGGGCAGCTCAGATCAGAGACAGCTGCTGCCCGCCAAACCAGGGCAGCTCAGATCAGAGACAGCTGCTGCCCGCCCAACCGGGCAGCTCAGATACGGCTGCTGCCTGCCAAACCGGGGCAGCTCAGATCAGAGACAGCTGCTGCCCGCCCAACCGGGCAGCTCAGATACGGCTGCTGCCCGCCAAACCGGGGCAGCTCAGATCAGAGACAGCTGCTGCCCGCCCAACCGGGCAGCTCAGATACGGCTGCTGCCCGCCAAACCGGGGCAGCTCAGATCAGAGACAGCTGCTGCCCGCCCAACCGGGCAGCTCAGATACGGCTGCTGCCCGCCAAACCGGGGCAGCTCAGATCAGAGACAGCTGCTGCCCGCCCAACTGGGCAGCTCAGATACGGCTGCTGCCCGCCAAACCGGGGCAGCTCAGATCAGAGACAGCTGCTGCCCGCCCAACCGGGCAGCTCAGATACAGCTGCTGCCCGCCAAACCGGGGCAGCTCAGATCAGAGACAGCTGCTGCCCACCAAACCAGGGCAGCTCAGATCAGAGACAGATGCTGCCCGCCAAACCGGGGCAGCTCAGATCAGAGACAGCTGCTGCCCGCCAAACCGGGGCAGCTCAGATCAGAGACAGCTGCTGCCCGCCAAACCGGGGCAGCTCAGATCAGAGACAGCTGCTGCCCGCCAAACCGGGGCAGCTTAGATCAGAGACAGCTGCTGCCTGCCCAACCGGGCAGCTCAGATACGGCTGCTGCCCGCCAAACTGGGGCAGCTTAGATCAGAGACAGCTGCTGCCCGCCAAACCGGGGCAGCTTAGATCAGAGACAGCTGCTGCCCGCCCAACCGGGCAGCTCAGATACGGCTGCTGCCCGCCAAACTGGGGCAGTTCAGATCGCAATATAGATCAGATGAGAGCCAGGGGACGTCTCCCACCAGTCTCCGCTGGCTGTCCTATAGCGCGTCCGCCAGGACTGTGCCAGCTCCAGTTTCAGACCTCGCGAGTCACAGATTCGGATTCAGAACAGACACAGACAGACAAACGGAGACGAGCCAGCTCACCTATCAGTAGATCGATCCTAGCAGATCCATTGACCAGGGGTCTGGTGGGCTTGGGGAATCCCGGACGGGCCCCCAGATGTTATGCCCAGACCGTTAGTTCCCCAAAGAAGACCACCAGAGTCCAGAGTCAAAGCCAAGCGGCAAGGATCTTTACTACAAGTTCGAACCTGGTCCCTCCATTCCACAGCATACAAGAGGGCCCCGAACAATGCGAGTGTTTGCTTTTTTATAGCCTGAAAGTTACAGGGGAACAAAGGAATTCTTTTGGTTCCCGCTCTTTCAGTAAAACTTTGAATGGCTGTCCCCTCATCTGTCTCCTTATCGGAGACTTTCCTGGTGGTGTTTGTACTGGGCTTGTTTGTTTTGAGCCCGGGGGAAGTTTAAGAGATATGTGGTGGGATGGGAGGATGGGATGTGTTTGTACTGGGCTTGTTTGTTTTGAGCCCGGGGCTGAGGAATGTGCCCGGCTCTTTTCAACACAATAAATTTTACTTTGTTTACTGCTGAAAGAACCCCTATAGGACATCATCAATTGCCTGATTGACAGTCTGAGGAAGAACAGGCAAAATCATGTGTTCAAATAAAGATGATGCACTAAGGTCCTCCTACTTGCAATGTGTTTTGTTAGGCGCTTACTGCATGGAGGTGAGATTAGGGCACAAACACTTGAAAAGTTAATAAGAAGTTTGGATCCAATGCCCTATGCTCTGTGGAGCAGGAGCTTGCTCTTATTCTCTTCTGTAGGTGTTCTAGCCCTTGGAACACAGCACATGATAAAGTTTTGATACGTTTTTTGAAATGAACAAAGCATAGCATTAGAGTTCAAATCTGTGAATTTTGAATGAATAAATGAATGCTAATGATCAGTTCTCTAGAAGTTTAGATAAAGGAGTGATACATTTAGGCCTAGAAAAACCTTAAATATATGCTTTATGTATCTATCTATCTGCTTATCTAATGTACATTTGAAGCTTGAAAAGTGTTTCATATTTATTGCTTCATTTTACTTCTATTAACACTCTTGTGGCAGGGCAGGTATTATTACGCATTTTACAGATTAAATTGCAACAAGAGTTCAATGTAACTTTTCCAAATACTATAGCTATTACATGGTAAGTGTGGGGACTTAGTCTCAGTTCTTACCATTCCTGGCCCACGGCTCCTTCCAGCATAGTGCGGTGTCGCCTTCCACTTTTTCACCTGCAGTCATGTTTCACTAAATTGGTGTAGATGCTTCTAGAGGAAAATTGCCTTTATTGTTACTCTGGAATCTGAAGGAACATACTTGCCGTCATTCTTCCAGTCTTTTAGGTGGTATCTCTAAACACTGAATGTTTATGCCTCCAAGAAAATCTGTGCTAATCAATGACAATGACTTAAGAATCCAAATCATTCTTTCTAAACGCTATTGTGGAGTATACATGAAATTGGAATTAGGAGGGGATTGAAAGGAAGAACATGGATAAGAATACAAGAATGGACAAGACAGCATGCAAATACCACAGCCATTCATTCACAGGTGCTTCTTGGGCAGTGGTTGGGTAAGCTACACAGAGAGACATGAAGTCTGCCCTAGTTAGCCTGTTGACAAAAGTTGTCTCTTAAGTGTGTTTTGGTCCATATGGTAGAGCACATTTCTGGCACGAGAGCATTCTAAATAGCAGACTTCTTTTTAGGGGACTGGAACAGATTTTACGGTGATAACCTGCCTGTGCCCAGGGGCAGATGTATTACTCTGCAACAAGAAGTTGATGCTTAACCTCTGCCTGGCCTCAGAAGCCATTTCGGTGTTAGGAGCCAAGCAATTTCAGATACTTCAACCTAACGTTCCTTCAAGCCTCAAGGCTGCCTTGCTCCATCTCTTGAATATCATCTCTTTTGTGCACAATCAAACCCCTTAACAGTCTGGCAAATATGTTTTAACGAAGTGGACTAATAGGACTCTGATGTTCTTTTCATGGGAATCAGGCTGCTCCCTCACAAGCTGCCTAGGTGAGACTAAGAATTGTTCATGTTGTCAGCTCAGACCAGCCCTAGAATAATTGTCCTGATTACCTTGTGGTGCTTGCAAGTTGTTCCCGCTCATCTGACAAAGCAATAGGGATTTAAACCACATTTCTGTATATGTGGTTTGGCCCTGCAGACTTGGAGTTTGAGACAAGAAAGATAATGATTTGAAGATGATGTTGGGTGCCTTTTTTTTTGTATTTGACTCAAAGGTCTGTTTAAGCAAAATAAGTGAAATGCTTTGAAATATATATCTATGTATATACATATGTATAATATATATTTATAGAAATAAAAAATACATATATTTTGTTCTCTCTCTTACTTTTGCCTCATATATCTATTCAAATAATCTCAAACAAGTATTTTGAAAATAATTTGCCTTTTCTGGTTTCAAAGATATATCTCAACATTCCTGACATGGTCGCTCTGGATCTCTGAAAACCACCAAAGGTTGCATTATTAGTCTATTAGTATTTCCTTTCTTAAATATTATCCCCTGAGCCAATGAAATGTGTACCTTTCTGTGCATCAGCCTTCAGTATCCTCTTGGTGTCATGTTGTATGCCTTAATGGGAAAGTCTCTCTTCTGTTTATCATTCCTGTTAAAATACCACTTGCATTTTCAATACAGCTTTTCCTGACATTTCAAGTCCTCACTATTCTTACACTGTATCATCCAATTTAGCATTTCATACACATGATTGTCTTTCATTTCTTATGCATGGTCATGAGGTCTACCTTTCAAGCTAGAATATCAGTTATGCTTACAGGACTCATGCTGGCATTTTTTCATAGAAGAGGAACAGATCCGTAGAATGTTAGAGCTGGTTGTCTGGCCCAGGCCTTTTCCTTTATGGTTGAGAAAACGGAAGCCTGTTGAATGTTAACGTCTTGTTCAAAGTATTTTACTGAGTTGGTGGCAGAAATTAAACCATGGAAGCAGTTACTGAGCCTTCTATCAGTCCTCTATTCTTTTCACCAACTTATGCATCATAGGTGTTCAATAAGTGCTTGATGTGAATGTGTTGAGTTGTTCAGTGCTTATTCAGTGACTGAAGCAGCTCTTTTTGGTTTGTCAACACTGGTGGTGTGTGAGTGAAACTAATAGCTATATATAGTATAGTAAATATAAAATTTGGAGATTTATGACATTGAAAAATGATATTCAATGATTTAGACCTAATGCATTTTAGCACAATGTCACTTTTCTCTCCTGTAATAATTGTGAGGAATTACTAAAATGACAAGGTTTGCTAGGAAAATATCATGGGAAGTGGCCATGTTAATCAATATTAAATGTTATTAAAGTCAAAGTTTATATTGGGGGTTTAAAGTAGTAAAAAATCATTATTTCAGATAATTTTTGCTTTAGTTGATAAACTTCAATAAAACATGTCAGAGACAGGGATTGTTTGGGAGATGTCGGTAGGACTCCTGGGTCATTGTTTATATGGGACCTTATAACCAGTAAAGTCATTGTTTATAAGGGACTTTAAACCAGTAAGATTGATAGGGGCTTAGAGTTGCAGCTCTCATTCTATACTTTGTTCATCAGGGACTCTGGTGAAGCTTTTTGTGGTTGGTTGTTTGTTCATTTGTTTTAACTATCTTTATTTAGAACAATACAGCCCTTCAAAACTGGTGAGAGACTTTTTCAGTTAACTATTAGAGTTTTCTGTTTAGTTATAGCCACACTGTAATATAGATAACTTGGAACAGATTATTCCTGTGTTTAATAATTCTATTCACAGTTCTATTTATATTTTCACTTGCTTTACAACTTTTTCTGACTTGTATTGTGCAGACTTACAGGATGATTCTGAGAAAAATGTCAGAGACCCATATATATTTTAGCAATCATTTTCTTACTGGCGAATGTGGGTAACATACCACAAGTGATTGTGTTCTCATTGCTTTAGGTGTTGAGAATGTGTATGCACACAACACCTCCACTAAGGCCTTACACATGCATACTTAAAGGTGGGTGCTGAATGTTCTCATTAATCAAGGCAAAATATTCCAGAACTTTTGCATAACCCAATCTGTCCATATTTAGGTCAATTTAGTGATTCAAAATAAAGAATCACAGTTTACCCAGCTCCATCAAAATATTTGGACCCCTATCTTCACTTTTAGGATCGTGAACTAATTTGGGGATGCAGGGTGTAATTCTCCAGTAAGTTGCTATGCTTACAGTTTTCCTAAAAACCTAGGACCTATTGATACTAATATTTCAGTGGAATTCTGACAAATCTGCACTGAACTAAAACTCCTCCTTATTCGTCTGTCATAGGTAAATTCTAGAATTTGATCTCCACTTAGGAGAACGGTGTAATGCTGAATTATAGCTTGAGAATTTATAGCAACAGTAGGCCCTTTGATCTTGATATTTGGAAGGAGTTACATTCTCTGGAAGCCTATGCTGAGATGGAGTTTGTGGTGTGAGTGATTATTATCAACACACATGAAAGAAAGTGGAAGGATGGAACAGGATGGAAAGAAGGATGAAGGTGAATTTGAGGTAGGACTAACAAAACTCCACCCTGTATAGTGGGGAGATCTGGTGTGAATACTGCTCAACAGTGTCCATACTAGAATACTAACTTCTCCAGTTCTGGATGTGGGCTTCCCTAGAAAGAGTACCATCGTGACTCTCCACAGCTGAGAGAGACCTAAGTTCTGGAGCCTAGAAGAAGCTGTCAACTGGCAGTTGCATGCTGACTATACTCTCTGTGGCTGGGCGGCAAGAATAATATCTCTACATCAACCAGTCTTTGATCTAAACTTCCACAACAGAGATCTACTCGATTTTTGGAAGTTCTGCTAATTTTGTGCTCTTCCTTTCAGACCTCAGAGTGCTTTACTACTTAGAGATCAAAGAGCTGACAATTTAGACCATAAACTGTAGTGCTTTAGAAGCAGAGTTATTTTGATTTGCCTTTTAGTATAACCTTCTAGTTTTATAGATGATGAGAATGAGATCCAGAGAGATTGCACGGCTTGATCAACATGAAATAAACATTTTTTAACACAGGAAAACAGATTCGATTCAAGAAGCCTTAGATTATAATTCAAACTGTACTCTGCTCAAATATAGCTGTATTTTAAAACTATCTGCCCTTACAATTTTTTTTGTCTTAATGTTTTGATCATAATTGTGAGCAAGAATTATTGTAATAAGAAGTGATGCCCTTGGGTATTACCCAAATTGCTGTTTATTTTAACAACAGAGGAAGTGGTGACATCTAGAAAAGTAACAAAAAGCTGTCCAGGCTTGAAATACTCATTTAAGGTGTTTCTTGTCTAAAGAATATCCTCTTAAATAAAGAGCTATTTTAATAATTAGCACTCCAATGTATAAAGTGACACCATTAACAAAGGGAAGTTACAAAATAAATTAACATATCAAAGATCACAAAGTGTTCCTTAAAAAGTACAACCCTTAGAGGAAGTTATAAACAATTAGCAATGAGGTCACTCTTAGTTTAATGGTGTGTTTGGATTACGAGTTTGAGGCTTTAAAAAATACATTTTTCAGGACCAAGTAAATCAATCTTACTCAAATAGAAAAGAAATAGAGTTTCCACCATTAAACACTGCTTTTCAGCCTCAGACAATATCCATTTTCTACATGAATCAAGCCCTAAGTAACAACTAGTTCTGAGAAAACACCCCATTTCAGTGTATACTACTGCTTTGTAGCTTATTTGGGAGGGAGGCAGTCCCCCTTTTTAATAAACTAATCCTTTTGTTATTGAAAGTCTGCTAGAAATTTAATCTCAGATTTTACAATCTGAGTGAAGAGAGGCTCAAAGCAGCTCAGAAGTTAAAGTTAGAGTAATTGGGTTACTGAAATAATTGAAGTACTGAATTTAAAGGGGTTTAGGCTTAGAGTCTAGGATTCTAGGTGAACTTAAGTGTCAGGAGCTTTTTAACAAAAGCTTTTGTGGACTGATATTGGAAGGGTTTAATCATGTATAATGTGATCAAATATGTCTTATATTGGATTTTAAGAGCATAGTGTTCATGATAATTGGAAAATAAAAGTGGAATTTTGGTTTTTTCATTTGTCTTTTTTTTTTTTACTTTTGGTTTTAGTTAAACTGAACATAGCTTTCAATGTAACAAAGTTTGCTGTAGTTTTATGAATTAAATCAGTATACATTTGAACCACCTTTTGTAACTTCATGACTCATGCATCATTAAAATAATGTTTTCTTTTTATAGTACAATTGAAGCAGGATATTTCCCTGACCCCTTTGTGGCCCATGGGACAGGGGTGCCTTGTTTCCTCAGCCTGCTGTGCTCGACCACTTGTGGGAGGGGGAGCATGCAGGTGAGTGGGTGCAGGAGCCAGGGCGAGTGCTTTTGGGCACTGGCAGGAATGAACTCTGTACCAGCCCCATGGCAGTGTCTAGGAGGGTGACTGCAACTCCTGAAGCCTTATAGTCAGTGCTCTTTTAGCTTTGCTGTCCATGGATGCCTTAAGTATTAACAGCTCAGTAGAGGGTCAGTGTGATAGCCTTTTGCACCAGCACTCATGGCTCTGAGCTCTTGTCTAGCATCCAGAAAAAATGAGATTGCACTAATGAATCAAAGATGGTATATGCAGGGGTTTTATTGCTGATGAAAGTGGCTCTCAGTGGGATGGGAAGTTGAAAAGGGGTTGGGTCAGGAAGGCAATCATCCCCCAAAGTCCGGCCATCCCCAGCCAGGCTCCTTTTCAAAGCTCTGTCAAGCTGTCCTTCTGAAATCAAGCTGCTTCTTTCCAACATCCAACCACAGTATCCAATGTCGAGCAGCTTCTGTTCTTCTTATCTATCTGAGCCTGGGGTTTTTATGGGCACAGGATTGAGAGCATTGTGGGCTATGGGTGGTTTTGGAAAAGGCAACATTCAAGCAGGAAAACAGGGATATAAATTATCACTTTGGGCTGCAGTTCCAGGCTTCAGGGTGGGGCCCTTGCTGGGGATCCAACCTCTTCTGCCCAGAATTTCCTGCCTCCTCTCCATATGATTTCCCCCTTCTGAAGAGGCACATCTAACTGCAGTGAGAATACAGACAATTGTCAATCTTAGCTACCTCCTGCTGACAGGGGGCATTGTTTTGGGGAGAATGGCAGTCAGATTCATCCCAGTGGTCTACCTAAGGATCCTCAGCAAAAGGGAGCCATCGTCTGAGGGTCTGTTTGCCTGACCATTTGGAGTTTGATGGCCTCTATGTGAGAAGAAATAAGTTTTACAAGGTTAAGTATGCATGGATCAAATATGTGTATTATACAAAGAGGAGTTAAAAGGAGAGAATATAGTGCCAAAGATTATAGAAATAAGTGAAATATACTAATTGTTCTGAAAACAACATTGTACCCTCTGACATAGAACAAAACAAAAGTAAAAACAACAAGCGTAGGCAAAACTATAAAGAAGATATCCATGGAAGGTTAGTTATTAACACTTAGCTTTTGTGATTTTTAGTTTGAGGTCCCTGATCTCTTCACATTGGTACTTTGGCTGCACTCCTGGGTTGACAGAGGTAACTCTGTCGGCTCCCCAGGCCTTTACTCATGTATAAAGAATTCAAGAGTCTATTCCAGTGACCTGTTGTAGAAGACAGAAGTGACCTCTTTCAGGAGGTTCTATGAAGTACTATCTGGTTCCAGGGCCTGTTTCTGCAGTTTCCACCTGATATCATGGGTTGCCTGAGTAATAAATTTATCCTTTAGGATTAGTTGTCTCTTGACCGAATCAGGAGAAAGAGAAGTGTGATTTACCAAGGCCTCTCTTAGCCTTTCCAGGAAGGCAGTGGGATTTTAATCAAATCCCCGGTCTATCATGTATAGCTTGGTATAATTGATGGGCTTAGTTCTAGTCTGACATAAGCCCTCCATTATGCATACTTGAAAACGTCTCCTCTTCTGTTCTCCCATCTTGTCATTGGGATCCCATTTAGGGCATCCAATGGTACTGCTTCTCTTCAAGTTGGATAAAGTTTGACTCCTTCCCTGACACTATATGTGATACAAAACTCATCATCAAATCCTTCTGTCACTTGCAGAGTGGCCTGCTTCTCTTCATTAGTCAGGGTGTGATTCAAAAGTAATAGAGTCCTTCCAGAAGAGTTCAAATACCTGGGTTAAATTCAGGAAAACCTCTATACATATGTCTCGGTCATCTGAACACTTGCCAAGATCCTCCTAAATTTGCCTTAAGTCTTGTAGAGAGAAGGGGATCTGGACCTTACTGGGGCCAAATTCATCAGGCATCTGCTGGAGGGGCAAGAGTGAGACTGGGGCTTGTCAGGGTGAGGATTTCTAGGAGGGGGCAAACAAGAGAGAGAAACTAGTTAGGGAAGATGGGGTGGACCCAGAGGTATAAGGCCCAAGAGAGTTGGCTCCCCTGCTGGAGGTGCCTCTGGAGTTTGTTTCTTTAGTTCCCTGGGATTGCCCCTTGTAGCCTCTCCTGAGATGGCAACCAAGAGGACTGGATTAACCCTACACTGTCGGCAAAGGTCTGGGAATACCCTGCAAGGTAAAAAAGCCTGCACATACGGGGCCTCAGACCATCTGCCTTCACATTTACAGAAAAGGTCCAATGGCACGATGTATCAAAATGAATGATTTCTTCTCGAGGCCAAGCCAGTCCTTCTTGCAGATCATAGTTTGGCCAAACCCTTGTGCAGAGAGCTATGAGGCATTTTTCCTCCAGAGTCTGAGGATCAAAACAGTGATTCAGGATACACTCCAGAAAAGTATAGATTATGGATGGTGAAGATAACAGGTTGTCCATTCTGAAAGACAGGAAAATAGGCATCCTTCATTTCACTTCTTTCTTTCAGTGAAAACTCAGGGTGTGAGGGAGAGAGAAAATGAGCATCTCCTTTTTCTGTTCTGTCTTTTTATCCCAGAGACACAGCAAACTTAGATGGACACCACCCATGTGTGCCATTGCGGCCTGCACTCATGAAACAGGGAGGGCCTACAGAATAGGGATTGTTCTCACTCACCTATGCCTCCATCTCTGCTACTGTCAGCAACCTTTGGGTTCCCTGAGCATCATCTATTCCATGGAGCATGGCCTCCTTCCATGAAACAGGAGTATAATCAGCAGGAATTGGTCCTGCCTATTTATACTGTGCCTGTTGCCTAGCTTTAGATCCCTCGGATCTGTTTTTTATTTCCAGGGCCTCAACCCGAACTTTAGAATGGAGTTTGGGATAAAAAGTTGTCTCAGGGGTCCATGGATTCATTCAGATTAAGCCCCACATGGGATTTGCCAATTTTGCAGTTATTAGCTAGTGGGGGTCACTCCTCTGTTGCCTCCCTATCAAAAGCAGAGTGGTGAGGTAGTAAAAGGACCCTCTCACATAAAAAAGAGAAAAAAGAACAGCTTAAAGGGGCAGAAGAACCTCTTGCTCTATGCAAATGGATTCTTTTAATCACTGTATCCCTCCCCCAGTTCAGACTGAACTTGAACTCCTCTGCCAGGAGAGAAAAGACTCTATGGGAATGTGGTGAGAGGTGATGGTGAGTGGGAAACACTGGCCAGCTGGCCGCATGTAGTTCCTGGTCCCCAAGACTGCCCTGGGGCCTTGGTGGCAACCACAGTTCTCTCCTGCCCTGTGTGGCTATTGGGTGTGGCAAGTGCATGCTATGGACACACCCAAATGCCCCAGCTGGGAGGGGAGGGGTCAGGAGGGGAGCCACTGTGTCCTGTGTGCACCTGTGGCTGTTGGGGTGGGGATGACACCTCTAAGAACAAATGAAAATCACATTGTTCTGAATTGCATATCTGGTTGCTGGGCCAAACTCTCATTCTACTTAGTAACATTTCTGCAGTTTTCAGCAAAACCCTTAACATAAAAGAAGAGATAAGAGCCATTTCAAACTGTGAAAGAAGAAAGGTAAGATACCATAGAAATGTCTGTGGCTGACACCTTAATGGGTGATCTGGGACTGGGTCTAGTCTTGGGGCCTTCTGGCAACAGCAAGGAGTGGCCTTGGCCAGTGCCTTCAGTTGTCCTATGATTTTAATCCAGTCCCACATGATGGTTAGACCCTTGTGAAGAAAAACAGAACCAACTTTCCTCTTCCCTGAAAAAAAAAATAGAGAGGTGGCAGGGTTGCATCCTGTCACCTGCAAGTGGCATAGCTCAGAGGAAAGTCTGAGGACAAGAAGCCTTGGGAAAAAAGTGAAGGAACACATTCAGCAGATCCACATTTATTCACCTTTCTGATGTATACTGGGTGGGCATCCAAATGAAGCAGGATATTTTCCTGACCCCTTCATGGGGATTGTGACAGGGGTTCCTTGCTTACTCAGCCCACAGCCCTCAACCCTTCATGGGAGGGAGAGCATGCAGGTGAGGAGATGCAGGAGCTATGGCAAGCACTTTTGGGCTCTGGCAGGAACAAACTCTGTATTGGCCCCACGGCAGTGTCTAGGGGATGTGCCCACAACTCCAAAGCCCCACGGGGAGTGTTACAGTGTTACAGTTGGTCTTCTTTCAGCTTTGCCATCCATGGATGGTTTAAGTGTTAACAGCTCAGCAGAGGGTCAGTGTGATAGCCTTTTGCACCTGAACTCAAGGCTCTGAGTTCTTGTCCGGCATCCAGGAAAAATGAGGTTGCACGAATGAATTAAAGATGGTAAATGTGGAGGATTTTATTGCCGATGGAAGTGGCTCTCAGTGAGATGAGGAGTTGAAAGAGGGATAGGACAGGAAAGCAATCATCCCCTGAAACTATGCTGTTAAGTCAAGTTTATTGATGTCAAGCTGATTCTCTGATGTCAAGCCTCTGATGTCAAGCTGATTCTCTCCAATGTCCAACTGTAGTCCCAAAGTCCAACTGCTTCTCTTCTCCTCTGGCTGAGCCTGGGGTTTTTATGGGCAAAGGACAGGGGGCAGTGCAGGCCATCAGTGGTTTTGGATAAGGCGGACAAACAGGGATATAGGTTCTCACTTTGGGCCTCAGTTCCAGGCTTGAGGTTGGGGCCCTTGCTGGGGACCCACCCTCTTCTGCCCAGAATTTCCCTGCCTGTTGTCCCTGTCATAATCACTATACTTATAGGTGATTTCTTACAGGGAATACCAAGCATTTCCTATGTTTCTCTTCCCAGGTACTTGTAGCAAGCATTCTATAAAGTTTGTAAGCATAAATGTTCTAAGAACATTTTAGAAAGCTTACCTGCTCCACTAAGCTGTCCTGGCAGTTTCTTGCTACCTAAGCCATCTGCCACATCTGGACCCTGCTTCGACCCTAACTATGGTTTGTGGCTCACTCAGCTATCAATATTTTTCCATGTGGTCCTTCATCCCAAGAATAGGTCTAGACTAGTCTCTTAACTCCCAACAAGGAAAGAAAAGAAGATGCTTAAATTTTAAAAAGCAATTCATTAAGAATATGTGGATTCTGGAAAAAAAACTACACTAGATTAGTTTACACTACTCAAGGCCAAATTCAGACCCATTATTGGGGTACTTGTGAAATGTGCTTTCCTTTTTGCTTTTGCCCTAATATCACGTACAGGGACTAGCTGATCTTTTTCCCTCTAATAGGAGTTTACTTTTCCATGTCCATATTATGTTGACTTCAGGCTTCTTCTACAAGCCTCCAGAATTAAAAAAAAAATGAAGCTCTGCTGTTACTTTCAACTAAAAGACCCATCTCCCAAATCCTTATTTAATTCCCTGTGTTGACATTTTCCAAGGAATATTAATCATAATACTTGCTTTGATTTGAAGGATGTGTTGTGACCCTGCCCTGTGGCCCTAAAACAAAATATCTCTGCCTTAGTCCATCTTGAGTTAATCAGCCTTAGGTAACATTTCACTTTGGATAATAATTCAACTCATGTTCCACAGTCAAATTCAATTCAATACAAATACATTTTTATATGTATATATGTACATTTGTCAAAATGCTTACTGACAAAAGCATTATTTTTCGCAATTAAGCAACATAGTTTTCAGAAACAATACCCAAATAAAATGACCAGCCACATGACTAAATTTCTTAGTATGAAGTATCTGCATTCAGGTTACATCATTCAGGTCTTCTCCATAAGCAGAAAAATAAAACGAAACACACATTACTTGCAGCTCTTAAATGATAACTTTTGCCATCTGTAAATCAAATGTTCATGAAAGACTATTTCCAGAATATCTTACTGCTGTCTCTACTCAGAAAACTCTAAAAATATATATTAATTTCTAGATGGTTAAAGCTTCTTTTTGAAGCTTATATAACTATGTCACTCCTAAAATTATTCATTTTTTAAATATAGGCATTCATGACTCACATTCCAACAGAACATAGTATTTTGGCCTTTTTAACAACATGAGATGGGGGAAATATTTTGATATTTTCATGGGATCCACAAGGTTTCATTTGCATTAATAGTGACAATTTTATAGCCTTTTGCAGTTTATAGAACAATTCTCACAAGCAGATTGATGTACAAACATCTAGAAATTCATAAAAAGTAATATGTAAGCTTTTTAATGGGAATATAGTTCAATATTTTTTTATTTTGCTACATATGTGTTCAGAGAAATAATTTATAAAAATTAACAGATTGTTGAAACTAATTTCATAATATGATTAGTGAACTTTTCCTTTGTAATAAAATATCCTAAAATTTTGTGGCTTAAACCATAGCAATTTACATAGCTTATGGTTTTGTGAGCCAGCAATTTGTCCTGGCCACACCTGGGTGGTTCTGCCAGTGTGGCCTGGTTCAACTGATCTCTGCTTGGTTTGTTTGTATTATCTGCAGTTAGATATGTGGTGTTGTTTCTGAGACCTCTGTTCTGTTCCATTGGTCCATATATCTGTTTTGGTACCAGTACCATGCTGTTTTGGTTACTGGTGGATTAACTGGTGGATTACCTGTTCTAGGACAGCTTAGCTGAAACATCTTATCTCTAGTCTATGTGGTTCTTCCATTATCCAGCAGGCAACCTGGGCTTATTCACATACATAGTAATTGTAATAGGCTTTCCAAAAGTAGCCAAAGAGAACAACTCCCAGTTCAGAAGCACTTTAAAAGCTTCTCCTTGCATCACATTTGCTAACATTCCATTGGCCAAAATAAATCACATGATCAAGCTGAGATTGAGTGTGACAAGGCATTTAAAGTTATATGACAAGGTGTCATAAGTAGAGGAGAATTTTTGTAATCAATCTATTGTTCTGTAAAACAGTTTATTGTTTCAATATAAAGTGATGCTTATTTTCTGAAATAATTATTAAGTATCCTCCCTATGAAGGTGCTAAATATATCATTAAGCCTCTGTGCTTCAAAGTATTTGATTGTTATTTAGTCAATCTTGGTGACTGAAACCCAATCTAAAATTATAATTTTATACTATGTACTTCCAGGAGATCACAGGAAAATCCAGTATCTGCAAGCCCATACACAGAGTCAACCCTTTATTGCTATATTTTTAACTTAAAAACTGGTAAAAGAACAAAGCGGGAGGCATCGTGCTACTTGACTTCAAACTATACTACAAAGCTATGGTAACCAAAACAGCATGGTACTGGTACCAAAACAGATATATGGACCAATGGAACAGAACAGAGGTCTCAGAACCAACACCACACATCTACAACCATCTGATCTTTGACAAACCTGACAAAAACAAGCAATGGGGAAAGGATTCTCTATTTAATAAATGATGCTGGGAAAACTGGCTTGCCATATGCAGAAAACTGAAACTGAACCCCTTCCTTAAACCTTATAAAAAAATTAACTCAAGATGGATTAAAGACTTCAATGTAAAACCTAAAACCATAAAAACCCTAGAAGAAAATCCAGGCAATACCATTCAGGACACAGGCAAGGGCAAAGACTTCATGACTAAAACACCAAAAGCAATTGCAACAAAAGCCAAAGTTGACAAATGGGATCTAGTTACACTAAAAAGCTTCTGCACTGCAAAAGAAACTATCATTAGAGTGAACAGGCAACCTACAGAATGGGAGAAAATATTTGCAATCTATCCATCTGACAAAGTTCTAGTATCCAGAATCTACAAGGAAACTTAAACAAATTTACAAGAGAAAAATAAACAACCCCATCAAAAAGTGGGCAAAGGATATGAACAGACAATTCTCAAAAGAAGACATTTATATGGACAACGAACATACAAAAAAAAGCTCATAATCACTGGTGATTAGAGAAATGCGAATCCAAACCACAGTGAGATACCATCTCACGCCAGTTAAAATGATGATCATTAAAAAGTCAGGCAACAACAAATGCTGGAGAGGATGTGGAGAAATAGGAACACTTTTACACTGTTGGTGGGAGTGTAAATTAGTCCAACCTTTGTGGAAGACAGTGTGGCGACTCCTCAAGAATCTGGAGCCAGAAATACCACTTGACCCAGCAATCCTATTACTGGGTATACACCCAAAGGATTATAAATCATTCTACTATAAAGACACATGCACATGTATGTTTATTGCAGCACTATTCATAGTAGCAAAGATTTGGAACCAACCAAAATGCCCATCAATGATAAACTGGATTAAGAAAATGTGGCACATATGCACAATGGAATACTATGCAGCCACAAAAAAGAATAAATTTGTGTCCTTTGCAGAGACATGGATGAAACTGTAAACCATTATTCTCAGCAAACTTACACAGGAACAGAAAACCAAACACCCTATGTTCTCACTCATAAGTGGGAGCTGAAGAATGGGAACACATGAACACAGGGAGGAAAACATCACACACTGAGGCCTTCTGTGGGGTGGGAGGCAAAGGGAGGGAGAGCATTAGGACAAATACCTAATTCATGCATGGCTTAAAACCTAGATGACAGGTTGATGGATGCAGCAAACCACCATGGCACATGTATATCTATGTAACAAACTTGCACATTCTGCACATGTATCCCAAAACTTAAAGTATAATTTAAAAAAAAGAAAAAAAAAAGCAAAAACTGGTAAATGGATGACTAAAACACTACTACCTTAAAGTAAATATTCACTCTCTATGTTGGCAAGAAAGAGCAGCTGGAGAGAATTCTCCTCCATGCTGATAATGATAATTTCAAAGTATATAACCTTCTAATTAAACTATTTGATAGTTTAACACCTTTGTATTTCTTCCTTTGCAGAATTACCAACAATTTTGATAGACATTCTTTGAACACAAACTATTTCCCATCCCAATATTTTTTAGTTAGGCAAGATTTCATATCATCTATATTCTTTTGCCAAATTAGTGTTGATTTCTTGGTCTTGAGAGGTTATTTGGAAGTACAACATGATATGTTTCTAGGAGGATTTAATCATCACATAAAAACGAAAAATAATAACCTTACCTGTGAAAGTGGTTTCCAGATATTCTGATAAAGAAATTGCAGCTGTCATGTAAAAAAGATTTTCAGTAAGAAGAAACTTGATCCCTGTGACAAGACAACTTTTTATTGCTACTAAAATTTGTTTAAATCAGTTATAATATGCTATACTTTTATATGCTTTGATTTTAATCTGGAAAATATGATACAAGGTCAAAGTAAGTTTTTGTCATAACTTTTATTAAAATTGGTTCTTACCATTCACTAATCAAACTGAAAATTATACATATGTATATGTATAATTATACATATTTGTACATTATATATATGACAGTGTGCATATATATGTATGTGTGTGAATGCCTATTTTCAGCAAGATTGGATGGAAAGGCATATTGACCACTTTCTCAGAGTATTCTTTTATTTTCACATGGACTATATTAATATGAGAAGGCTATTTACAGAATGTAATCTGATGAAGATTCATTCTATTTGCAAGAAGCAGCATTACAATTCCCAGGAAAATATAAGCAAGCCCATATGCATAAAATAATGGAAAATATTAAATTTCCAGGCATGGTTGTACTAGAATGATGATTTATCATTCATTTATTTATTCTCGTTCATTAAACATGGATTCTGTGTATTGAACCCTGTCTTAAGTTTTGAGGAATCACAGAAGAATAAGTCACAATGCTTGCCCAGGGACATGCAAATGATGAGATGGGATCTCCAATCCACTCTGCCTGCCTCCTTTAGAAGGGAACTCAAGACCCTGTAATAATCACTAGCTAGTTCTTGGCAAAGTGTGATTTTTTATTGAGAATTGCATATATCTATTTCCTAACCTTAAACATTTTACAAATTTAGGAATATATATTACCTATATTAATGTATGCACTCCAAAGGATTATAAAATCAAAGAGAAAAATGAGGTATTGGAGGATTTTTTAATATGTTCTTTTGTAATTTAGGTATGTTTCTTTCTCATTTATGGACTAGGGTTTATTTTCCCACTCTTCAAAGTTAAAATAGTTTCATTTTACCTTGCAATAAAGTCCTAAATTCTTATCAAATCTGCAAGAATTTTCTTTGATGTAATCTCAAACTTTTCACTGTCTTCTACTACATTGTTTTTCAAAGTCTGAAAATATCCTTATTTACATTTTTCCTGCCTATTATGTTTTTATCACTCTTTAATTTGTCTGTTTTCTGCTCTCAACCTTTAATCCTTTTATTCTTATTTTCCAATTGTCAATCTATTTTTCTGGTTAAAAACATAGTTCAAATATTACCTGTTTAAAAATTTTTGCTTTGCCTGATTTATCTGTCTCAAGAGCTTCCCCCATATAGTAGGTGTTCATTAAATATTTGTTGAGAAAATTGATCATGTCAAATTTATTGTTTAGTAGTTATTTAATTTCAGATTGTATAATAGATGATGATGTATCTTTCTCTTACCCATTAATTTGTTAGTTCTATGAGAGACAGTACCCTATACAGCCAGTTTTCTATGCCTATGCATTCCTCATCCATGAATTCAACCAATTATAGAACAAAAATATTTGAAAAAATGGATGGTTGTGTCTGTACTGAACATGTACATACTTTTTTGTTATTATTCCCTAAACAATATGGTATAACAACTATTTAGATGGCATTTACATTGTAAGTACTGGAAGTAATCTAGAGACGATTTAAAGTACACAGGAGGATGTGTGTAGGTTACATGTAAACACTATGCATTTTATATAAGGGATTTGAGCATCCCTGAATTTTGCTATCTGCAGTGATCCTGGAATCAATCCTGCATAAACACTGAGGAACAACTGTATTAATATTTTTTTCAGGAACCAGCACAGTTCCTTCTTCTGCTCAACAGAAAGGTAAAAACTAAATTGAATCAGGGCGGTTTCTTAAACTGGGGAGTTGATCAAGTACCTTCATGTGACTAGATAAAAGGAAAGATATTTTGAATATCAGTGATGATTTCATAGGCAGAAGATATTCCATTCTATTAAGACAAGTTTACCTTTCTTTTGGTAGGAAATACACTTCTAAGATGACCTAAACTACCTTCTGCTTTGGGTCCCTGTTGAATATTCCTTTGTCTATGCTATGAACTTGAAACAAGAAGACCCACGAACTAAGTGAAGGCTCATCTCTAACTCATTTTTTTGATCATAGTCAAGTTATTTAAAATGCCATAGATTTCCTCATCTGTAAATGGGTCTGATAATATTTGTTTTGATGATCTCTTAGGTTTGCTTTGAGAATATAATAAAATATTTGCACTTTTGGAGACACAAACAAAGCTGTGTTATTCTAAATTTCCTTAGAACTGGCTTTTAGCTTCCTCAGGGCCTTAGCACGGAACCTAGGTTTTGATTTACTACAGAGAATTAATAATTCTGCGGGGAGAGAAGAGATGTCTTTACGGAGGGTTCTCCTTATCTACTTACCTGGCTTATTTCCTGCCTCCCCCAATTAACTCTTTGTGATGGCATCCTTTCTTTTTCTTCATAGAGATAGTCAAGATTTGCAATAATAGATTTTCTTGTTTCATTTTTCATTTTACGTTTCACAAGTCCATAGGTTTCATGAGGGTATAAACTGTACCTGTGAAACAATGTCTATGTGGTAAAGTGCAGATGTAAAATTAAAACAAAATAACCTAGGATCAATGGGTCTCCAATTTTAATGTGAATCGGAATCACAGAACTTGTTAAAAAATACAAACTCTGAATGCCAATGTGGGAGATTTTGATTTTGTGGTCTGGTCACCCCAGATGTTTCTGATGTGAATGGTCAACAGATCTTCCTGTGATAAATAAAGACAGGATGATGCATTTAATGCATTTTGTATGGGAATCACCACTGTCCTCAGTGATTTAGGAAGAATTAGAGCCGCCTTCTTGACACACCCAGGAATTAACCCCTCTGGAAATGTACACTGTGAGGAGGCAGATTAGCCCTTCATTTGTCTCAGAACACAGCAATTACAATTCAGACTTTTGAAGGGATAGAAAATGAGGCTTCTTAAGGATGCAGTTTGGCAGACTGTAGCAATGCTGTGTCTTTGGGCATTGGATGCCTGCCAGAAGCACTTGCCCAGCACTAATTGCAGAGCACCTGAACTTTTATCCATTATCTGTTCTGCTGCATAAAAACTTGAACACTCCGATGAATGGTTTTTATTCTTTGCAGCAGCTCCAGGACAGGAGGAAAATCCTTTCATTTAATTAGCCTATTATTTTCCATTTTGAGGCTTCAATAGAGACTCAGAAACAGGTGCCAGTTTCTCTTCAGGCTCTAGGCCTAAAGAAGTGAGAATAACTGCTACTGAGGAGTGAAAGCAGATAAGGCCTCGGCAGCAATGCCATTAACTTGCCTCTACCTATGTAGTCCAGAAACAGATGTTAATTTCCAAATGTGCAGCCCCAAAGTGGAACAGCTTAATCATTGGTTGGGCTTTTGTTTATTGCCTATTAATGCTTTCTGCCAGCTTCTCAATGTCTGGAAATCTCTCATTCTCTTCCTCTCTGTCTCTGTCTTCTGTAGATTTATTTTAATAATTTGGGTTTGTGTTTATTCTTTTAAATTACCAACATTACCTCATGTCATAGTCCGTCTGGGCTGCTATAACAATAATACCATAAATTAGGTGTCTTAAAAACAACAAAAATCTGTTTCTCATAGATTTGGAAGCTGGGAAGTCTGACATCAAGACTTGATTTGGTGCCTAAGAAGGTCTGCTCTCTAGTTCATAGATGGTGCCTTCTACCTGTGTCCTCGTATGATAGAAAGAGTAAGGCAGCTCTTTGAGGTCTCCTTTATAAGGGCAATAATTCCATTCATGAAGGTTCCACTTTCTTGATCTAATCACCTCACAAAGACCCTTCCTCCTAATTCTATCACATTGGGGAATAGGTTTAAACATGGGATTTTGGAGGACTCAACCCTTTAACATAGCATCTTGTTATAGATGATGCTGCTCAAGATGTTTTGGTTCCCAAGGCTGCAGTCAGCAGTGGAGGTGCCTGCAACCACTCACATTGCATTTGTGAGGCTTGATCATTTCCTGATGCAAGGCAAGTCCTCACACTGCCAATTGCAGCCAAGGTTCACAAGATTACTTTTACCAAGTAATCTTGGTAAGGCGAAACAAAAATTAAAAATAAATAGGCATTTACCTCAATATTTCACTTTAAAATTCATTTTATTAAACAACAGGAAGCTTTTTTTTTTAAGAAGGTATTTGTATTGCTGTCTTCAGATGAAGAAACCACAAGCGGAAACTAGAAACTGCAAATTGAATAAAGAAATAAGATATTTTGTGGGACCAGAAACATATCACTATCGCAATAGATGGTTTTGATTGTGGGCTTTGGGAAGGAGTGAATGGGTTAATAAGCCATAAGTCAGTCAACTGCTAAGGGTAGAAATAACCTGAAGTTGAGAAATATTATTTAAAGTACATGAGAAGTATAGGGCTGAGACTGACATCTTTGTCGAAAGGGCAACTCAAAAGCCATAAATGGCCATTTTATGAGATGGCTCAAAGGCCAGTGAAAGGACAGTTGGATTGACTTTCTCAGTGAGTAAATTCTTTGAGAGAAAATAAACTGGAAATTGATATATTATCAAGCTCCCTCAGGCCAACGGAAGCAGAGTCAACAGTTTTCTTTTGGCTCAAATAATTCATCTTGACTATCTAAAATCACAGGAAGTAAACTCAAATTCCCATGAGGACTAGGAGTGTAACATAAATAGGTAAAGAGGCTTGGATATAAGGAACGTTTCTGGATGCATTTGCCCTTTTTGACTAAGTTTTATTTTCTTATTTTTGTTAGAAATTTGGATACAATAAATTTCACTTTGTTATAATTTTACTATAAGAAAAATAAAGTTTCACTGCAATGATAAGAATGGGGCACACTGACCCAGGGCAGGGAGTGCCAGGAGGGGGAGGTGAACATTGAATCTTAAATGCCCCTTCTATTGTGGGCAGTCACTACACTGCCTGGTGAGGGGCTGCCCTGTGAGAATATGAACCCAGTCCCGTAAGTTATTCTATTTTCTTCAAGAGAAGCTAGAGAACCAAATTTTTATACAGAAACTGTTTTTTAAATTGTGTCTGCTAATTCAACTTCTGTGCAGTCTTTTTGCCAGTATAGACTGAATTCAACAGTTCAATTCGATAGTTACATAACTATCTCAATATCCTTTGTTCTTAGCCCAGAGCAAATTTCCCAGAGGCAGAGAGTAGGGTGTGATTTATGTTGCCCTTAGCCTTGGAAAATAATTTCCCAGTGAGTTGATAAACAACTCTTTTTTCCTTCTACCTAGAGCTTAACTGATATTTTTCCTTTGCCATTGGCCTTTGAAAATTTCCCTTCTATGTATCATCAGAGGAATGTAGGAAGTATAAGAATATGGCTTATTATAAAATGAATTTCAATATCCACTTGCCAAATGGTTCCCCAGACATAACATGCATGTGACAATAAATGACCACTAGACATGCCCAACCATACTATTTACAAGAGGGTTCTACTTCAGTGATAGGTGTTTCAGGAATATTTGTAACATGTTCAACACTGTAATTATGGAGAAAAATAGGAATTATAAGGATGATCATCTTTAACCAACCCATAATTTATAGAAATGAAGGGACCTTTAATAAACAAAACAAAAAAATAAACAAGCACTTCACAAGTTTTCTTAACAGAAAGGTTAGACAGTGGTGGGGTGAGCAAAGGGTGTTATTTTTCTAAAAATCTTTCAGGTGTAGTAATCAAGGGTTATAGGTTATAATAAAAATTGTGTGTTCTTGAGGAAACCTCAGCATTAAAACAATCATACAGAGCGGATATTTCAGGGAACTCTCAAGCAGATTTAGCTTCTATTCTGGGATTTAAGAAATACTTTAAAATGTTGACAGCCTCTTTCAGGGAGAGTAAGTTTTTATATTTTTGGGTCACTTTCCTGTGTTCAAGACATAATTTTTTTTCTGCCATTAAGATAAGAATATTCAATGATAGCACAGCATTTTTAGAGTATGAATCTTTTTCTAATGTCACATCCTGAACTTAGGTTCATATGTAGCTTTCCTAAGATGCTGATGCTTTCAGGATTCATTAAAATTCATGCTTTATCCTCTGAGCTAAAAAATATGATTGTTATCTGCTTTAGTGGAACATTTATTCATTTTTCTCTTCCCCTATCATCTCTCCATCTAATCAAATGAAGTAGTCCCACCGCTATTCATCACACATGGGGAACCTTTCTATAAATCTGATCACAAATACCCCATATTCCAATTATCTAGGGCTGCATAAAAACCATCTCAAACCTGGTGGCTTAAAACAAGAATGATCATTTATTTTTCATTAAATATGAAATCGTTTATGGATCTGAAGAGGTAGCTCATCTCTGCTTCATGTGGGCTGCACTGTGGGTCTTACAAAGGGGTGAGGATTCACTTTCAAGTAGCTGCTTCAGATGGTTGGCAACTTGATGCTTGTTGTTGGCTGGGAGCTCAACCTGGGCTGGCAGCTGAGGTAAATGGTTACTCCCCACAGGGTTGTTTGAGTTTTCTCACAGCATGGTGGTTATGTTCTAGGAGCAAGTAGAATTAGGAAATGCAAGCTGCCAACCTCTTAAAGAATAGTCCTAGAAATCATCACTTACATGGTATTTTGTTGGTCGCATAGTCACAGAGTCCATCCAGATTCAATTGGAGGGGACATAGAAACCACTTTTCAATGAGGAGAGTGCCCAAGGGACAAAAATATATATATTTGCCTACCTTTTAAATTTCATCTCCTACCACTACCATTCTTTACCATCTCTACTTCCCCATCCACACCTCCAACCATTTCACCTGTCTAAATTCCAACCACATCAAATTTCTGTTGTCCTTTGTATTAGTCCATTCTCATGCTGTTAATAAAGACATATCTGAGACTAGGTAATTTCTAAAGGAAAGAGGTTTAATTGACTCATAGTTCAGCATAGCTAAGGAGGCCTCAGGAAATTTACAATCATGGTGGAAAGGGAAGCAAACATGTCCTTCTGCACATGGCAGCAGGAAGAAGCATGAAGTAAAAGAGGGAAAAGTCCCTTATAAAACCGTTAGATTTTGTGAGAATGCACTCAGTATAATGAACGCAGCAGAACAGGGGTAAATGCCCCCATGATTCAATTATCTCTCACTGGTTCCCTTCCAGAACATGTGGGGATTATGGGAACTATAATTCAAAATAAGATTTGGGTGGGGACACAGTCAAACCATATCAGCCTTCTTTTTTTTTTTGCCATTGAATATTATGCTCCCAGACTGTCAGAATACTATCAGTCTAGTAAAACGTTAATCATCTTTCATGACTAGGCAAAAACATCCTTTCTTTTTTGAAGTCTTTCCTAACTCTCCTCAGTAAGTAACTAGGGTTGAGAATATTTCTTATCAGTGTTTACGTACTTTATTGTCTTTAAGTACACTGTTTCTTGGTTGCTTTTAGCATAATGCCTAATGAACAGTGAGAATTTTAAAATTCTCTGTTGAATGAATTAATTCTTGGAAATTGGAGAGTCATTCACTGAGAGATTTAATCTGTAGTAACCCTGGAGCCTAGTTCTTCCTCCACTCTCCAGTATCTGTGTCAAAGATTAGGGCAAGTCACCTAATCTCTTGCAGCTTCCCTTAGCCTGGGTTTCTTCATTTGTCAAAAGAGGTAACAGTGTCTGTCCTACAAACCTCACTGAGATGTATGAAGGTAAATAAAAATTGTATGTAAAAGCACCTTACATATTTAGAATGCTACTAAAATATTCTATTTTGAAATTATTATTAGTTGGAAACAAATTCACTATTTATAAAATGCTTTAACAGACAAAAGTGTTAAGTGTTGACCTGACCAGAAGCACTGCTCAAAGAGAAATATCTTTATATTGTTTTAATCCCCATTTTACTAAGGTTATAGATTTTTCCAAAATTTCCTTAAGGAAGAAATCTTTGGACATTTGACTGAAATCCAGATTCTTAGACATGTGCCCTGTTGTGCAGTTATCTTAAGAAAGCAGGGCATTCTATGCTTTCATAACACCTGCAATGGGTTGCCAACATTTATTTTTAAAAATAAGTTTTGCCAGTTCTATTAGCCTGTTTTCATGCTGCTGATAAAGACATACCCGAGACTAGGAAATTTACAAAAAAAAAAAAAAAAAAAATGGAGATTTAACAGACTTACAGTTCCACGTGGCTAGGGAGGCCTCAAAATCATGGTGGAAGTTGAAAGACATGTCTCACATGGCAGCAGACAGGAAAAGAGAGCTTTCTCAGGGAGACTCCCATTTATTAAAATCATCAGATCTTGTGAGACTTATTCACTATAATGAGAACAGCATGGGAAAGACCCACCCCCATGATTCAATTATCTCCCACCAGGTCCCTTCCACAACATGTGGGAATTATAGGAGATACAAGATGAGATTTGGGTGGGCAAACCACCCAAACAGAGCCAAACCACATCACCAGTTCTGTAAGATCCTTAGAAAGAAATTTATTTTAAATGTATCATGTAGTTTGAAAAAGAATACTTGAAAATATCTCTTCCTTGAGTGATGGTCTTCCAGGTGATAGAACACACAAAAGCCAGTTTTCTTGCTCTAAAATGGTGCTGCTTCATTTGAAAGTAAATAGCTCCTTTTATTATGTGGAAAAAAGAGTGAGAACAATATTTTCAGAGGAATTAAAGAACTGAATGAGCAGGTTGTACGGATGATTATGAAAGGAGCTAGTAGGGGGAGGTGACAGAGTAGATGGGGTAGCCTGACACAAGTCTTTTAAGGTGGATGGCCTAAAAGATTCTCTCTTGGTGCCAAGACAGGCAAAATCCATAAAGAAAAAGCTGTGAGCTCAGAATGCATACGAGCAACATAAATGGGCGAAATTTAATTCTGTAAGATTGGGTCTAAGTGAGAGAGACAGAGTGTGTGTGTTATAGTGAGTATAGGGGGAAGCTTTTGTAATAGAGCAAAGTAGTTCTAGAGATCATTACGTGCAGATTTGATGTATATTGTGGTATAACTTTGCTGGAGAAAAGGAAAGATTATTATATAAGAAGCTATAATCAGGGCTATAAGGCTCTAGCTTTGAAACAAAGGAGGATTGCATATTCAAAAGGCATAAAAAAATCCTCAGCAACACACACCCAAAAAAGATAGTAAAGGAAAGAGTACGTAAAGAATGGAGACTATGGTCCTCTGACATGGTCTTTTTCATTTTATCTTTTTGTTTTTTTGCTACATACTTTACTAACATCTTTATGAAGGGAAGATTGGTATAAATTGTTTTGAGTATCCTTTACATCCTTGGCAATCAATGCAGGCCAAGGATGTTTGTTATATTAAAGTCTGATTTAAACTCACAACATTATTGTGTTTGTGGAATTTTAAAATTATTTTGTTAAGCATTTGCTAACTCAGTAGATCCATAATGTATGATTAATGTTCTTAAAGGATTTTAAAAACCTTTTTAGTTATGTTTATGTGTATCCAAATCTTGTTGGTTCTGATTAATACCAAGGCAGGAAATGGCAGTGCCTGAGTTTACTTTTCTGCATCCCTATATAGCTGATAGAGAGGAGGGTTAAATTAAAGAATTGTGAACCCCCAAATATATTGTTGCTTTTATGTACTAACTGATGCCATTTCTCCAATTACATATTTGAGAACAACAAATACATTTAAAGGGCTGATCCCTGGCAGAGTTCAGAGTTCCTCTTACCCCTTCTCACTTTAATCCAGAACTGTTTAATCCCTAAATCTTCTGTGGTAGTGCTTAGACTCTTTTTACTTGTGTATTTATTTTATCTCACCTAGAAAGCATCTCCTCTCATAGGTGAAGATCAAGAGGAGGAAAGCAAAGATGATATGAAAGACAGCAGTGAGAAATCACCTGCTCTCAGTGTACACATGAAAGCCAAGCCCCTTAGCTCAAATTTATCTCTCAAACTAGCACCAGGAAAGAAGCTAAAGGCAGAGTTGCATAAGAGGATGCATAGCTCTAACTTTCACAAGCCTTGCCTGCCATACATCACTGCCGTACATTTGCAGGACTGGTGACATTTAGCCAGGTCCTCCCAGAAGCTTATTTTGCATTTCTCTGAGCCTCAATTTCCTCAGCACCAAATGGTCCTAAAATGTTCTTGAAGTGAAGGACTTTCTGCAGATGAGTGCCATCCTCAACAACCTTGAATAATTTTTCAAAAATAACCCCCTAGAGAAATGTGGAAAATATAAAATGTTTCAAGGCTGATTCAACCCTTTTTTAAAGATAAATAAGAGGAGAGCTTTATGGCTTGTTTTTTTCTTATACATTTTATACACATTGAGAAGTAAAAATCATTTCATATTTCTGATTTGACTATAGGATCTTGTACTGATTTTACTTGTGGTAAGTGATGTTCAAATACACTTATGCATGCTTATGAAGCATCTTATAAAATAGAAAGGATTTTGAAATTTTCTCTTAGAGAGGAAATACCGTACTTAGTTTTAAGTTTCCTTGAACTGTACTCCTTATTTATATTTGATATTGTTTGAAATGTTCTATTTTATTTAAAAAATTATCTGGTAAAAGAAGACAAACTTAGCGAATCATCACCAAAGTCAATTGAAGGCGAATCAGAAATTTGTTTATTACTTCCCTCATTATTTGACTATGTCTGTTATTGATCAAATTATTTTCTACATTAATTGATTCAGCAAATAGACTTAGATTCCTATGTCCTTGAAAAGTAAATGGAACTAAATCTCTACCACAGTGCTCTCTAAACTCATAAACACTCACCATGATGTGTTGGCGTGTGAGTGAAGTCATTAGAAATTACACTCATGTAAATCATTCTGTAATTCTCTTAAAAATATGTATGTTTAACAATATGTATAATACATAAACACAGTAATAACAATAGAATATATAAAATATAGAATAGACCTATAGAATAAATTTATTCTATATTTACATAGAATATACATATACACACCTATAGACAGAGCATATAGTTTAGGCATTTATGTTATATAAACCATACGTCATAGAGCTACACCATCCAATAGGGCAGCCATTACCCATAGATGCATGGAACACTTGAAATGTAGCTAAT
Organism: Pan troglodytes; assembly: GCF_028858775.2. Classification (NCBI taxonomy): domain Eukaryota; kingdom Metazoa; phylum Chordata; class Mammalia; order Primates; family Hominidae; genus Pan; species Pan troglodytes. Next base: position 97,774,044 of record NC_086015.1, read on the forward strand.
GTGACACATTGAAATAATAATATTTTGGATACATTCAGTTAAATTAAATATACCATTAAAATTAATTTCACTTGTTTGTTTTTACTTTTTAAAAATGTGTGCCAGAAAACTGAAAATTCCACATGTGGCTCACATATTTCTATTGGAAAGAGCTTTTCTAAAGAATATATAGTCTCAATAATAAAGATACTCTATATATTATAATATATAATATGCTCACTGAAAAATGGCTTTCAAAAACTTTTATGAATAGGTCTAGACAGTCAAATCACTGTTCTATAGTACTATAAAACTTAGCCCATTTAAAATACTAAATGAAGCATACATTTAGAAAGACTCTATTAGTTAATTTACATTTTCATGGTTATTGTAGTGGACCTATTGTATTCTCAACAAACTCCTACTTATTGAATTTACCCTCTCTAACTCTCAGCTCTACAAATGTGGTTTTATGGAAACTTCTCTGTTAATTTCTCTCTAGCCACAAATGATGGCGTCTTATCCAAATCAAGTTGGTCAGAATCTTACTGAATTCTGACTTGAGTCAGAGGATCATATTCTATCTAGAGGTCCAACATTGCTAGATGAGAAGCTCAAGAGTATATAGTGTTGATGTATTCTGTTCTGTGGAGAAAGCCAGGCATCTGTAAAAGACAATAATGAAGAATAAAATGAAGCAGAGGAGAGATGCATAGAAAATTTTTTTTCTGTACAATTCTATGGATTACCTACATTTCCCACTCACTAAGTTTGATATCTCAGGGCCCTTATAACACGTTTGAGTTTCTGTCATTTGAAATAAAAATTTTTTAATTAATGCAGTCATCAGGAGCACAGAACATCATTATTTTATTAACAGTTTATCTCTTAGTGATTAGATCTTTTGGGGGCAAAGCTTCAGTCTACTTTTTAATCGTAGAAAAAGCAGAACCCCAAAATTTGATGTTAATCTTTTTAAAAATGTTTTTTCCGAAGTATATAAAAATACATGTTTATTAGAGAAAGACTTATAATGTACAGGGAAATATAAATGCATAAATAAAAACAACCTGATACTCCATTATTACAAAGGGCCTTGTTAACAGTATTTTATCCCTGATATTTGTACATTTACAATCTATGTGTTTATTTTTTTTTATTTTCAAAACATGCAGTACTGGCTATTCAATATTCTATTCAGTATTTTTTCTGTTTGACATTATACTGTAAGCCTGTAATCCCAGCATTTTGGGAGGCCGAGGCAGGCGGATCACTTGAGTTCAGGAGTTCGAGACCAGCCTGGACAGCATGCTGAAACCATGCCCCTACTAAAAAAAAAAAATAAAATAAAAAAATAAAATAAAATAAAATAAATTAACTGGGCTTGGTGTCACCAGTGCCTGTAATCCCAGCTACTTGGGAGGCAGAGGCAGGAGACTCACTCGAGCTCGGGAGGTGGAGGTTTCAGTGAGCCAAGATTGTGCCGCTGCACTCCAGCCTAGGTGAAAGAGTGAGACTTCATCAAAAAAAAAAAAAAAAAAAAAATCATTTTATCATTTCACTAATATTATTTCTAAATATATTTTTAAATCTATAGTATAGATACATTATATTGTATTTACCAATCCTATAAGGTCATTAAGTATTTTTGAACTTTCTCCTAGTATAAATACTGCTGAAGTGAATACACATTCCCATCCCATAAGTTTTTGACTGTATCACTGAATATTATCTTAGGATAGATAGCAAAATACATAATGGATCAGAAGGGTGTGACCATTCGAACATATGGATTTGTGTTGCAAATTTCCTCATACAAAAAGTTGTAGAAAATTTATATTCTCATCAGCAGTGTTTGATGTCCATCTTAGTAAAATTTCACCTATAAAGAATATAATTTAAAAATTGTCTAAATATTGCTTCCTATTTTATTATCATTAAAATATATAATTCAATACATTTATACAGGTAACAATAAATTTAAATTAAATATTTATAAAACAATATATATTTACAAAGTCAAATAATTTAGTGAGATTTCAGAAAACATGCAAAACATAAGCTCAGAAAATCTAATAGTGATAAACTGAAAATATAACAATCATATAGAAATGAAGGTAATCCAAACTGTAAAGATGAGTTCACAAAGAATTATAGAATGATATGCAAATCTGAATAAGAAATATAAGTATACCCATGTAACTAAGAACTACAATATGAGAAAGAAAAGATGTATTTAAAAGGAGGAAAAACAATCAAAAAAGAAAATGAGCATCCATAAAAGTTTTGAAATATTGGCTGTAGATGAAGAGGTACATGATAGAAGAAGGTGGAATAACTGAAATTGAGAATAAGCCAAATATTGTTGAAAACTTAGGTTAAAAAAATGCAGGTTTCTCTGTGCTTCATACTGTCCCAAATTTCTTTGATAATTGCCTTCAACTTGTCTTTATCTTTGTAAACACATTCAAAAAGAATTCTTCAAGGTCAGAGAGGTGATGGATAATAGGTGAAGTAGGCAGTCACAAAGAGTAAACAGACAGTTTTTGCTTCATAGACAACTGCTCTCTTGAGAAGCAGATTTCATTATTTGAAAACAACTCATCTATTTTTTCCCCTTTGGTGTGCTGTTAAAGAAAGTTGTACAAATTATTCAAGATACTGCTTCTCTTCCAATACTCCCAAACTTTGCTGATGCAGAGAAAATGCCCTAAGGTTAATAAGTTAATCCTTTATCATATAGAACTTCATATATATTCTAACTGTGATCAAGTTCCAAAATGTGCCTTAAAACACTTCATTAATAATAGCTGATGTCTTTAGATTTTAAGGTAGGTCAATTATATTTGATGCGATGGCTGAATTTCATTAAAAGGTAGAAAACATTAATCTTGCATAATCTTTTTTTGCTTTTAAGGAAGGATTTTGGGAGTTTGAAAAGCATGGAAATATAGCAATTTAATTTAAAAGGAAATGTCCCTAACTATATTTTTTGCTAAGTGTGTGTTCTTAGAATATAAGCTCTCAAGAGTAAATGCACAGTCAATGCCACAGTCCAGATTCCCCAAAAGCAGTGCCGAGAAGGAGTTTTGCACGGAGGTAGTTTTTTGGGGAACAGGATTTTGCAGAGCAGGAATGACAGACAGAGGAATACAATGTGACCAAAGAAGACTGACAAATGTGTTTTAGAATTCTTTGACTAGTGTGTTTGGAACTCCGATCATACCCATTGATCAAGCATGACACCATGGGCAATACCTCGCTCGTTCATATTTCTAGGCTACACATGCATGAATACTCAATGAGTTCCAGTGAACATCCTGCACTGCAGCATTAGAGAAGCCCTTGTGTAAGAAGTGGGAGGTATATTTCATGGGTCTGCAGTGAAGTGCTTATAGGTTGCATTTGTGTGCAGCTGGTTTCAGCATCCACAGCCCTGGTTACCATTGCTGGAGTAAAAGGTGAGACTGGCAGGATTTGAAATTGGGCACTAGAGATGAATATAAGCACAGTCCAACTGTTGAACCACCCAGATGTTTTCCTACTCTCTGTTAAATCCATAGGATTATTTGATAGTAGTGTTCCCCAAGGCTCAGCGTGTCCTGAGGCCATCATTGTTATTTGTTATCTACCTTCTCAAGCACTCATTCTAGGTTTACTTTACCCTGAGCCCTAAGCCAGAATTTCAACTTGTCTAGGTTGCTTGCCTAGTAAAATGATGCCCTGAAGGATCTGAATTTTTAATTGAATTGTTTTAATATACCAGGGTTGTAATTGCTTGTTCATAGTTATTAGAAAGCACAGAGCACCACGAAATGCCCTCATGAATCTTTTTTTTTTTTTTTCCCCAGGCATACTTCTCACTGCCCCATTGTGTAGTGGCAGTCCTAGCTGTTTATGGTAGTCACGGTCAATAGCGCCCTAGTGTACTAACTTTTCTTTTCTTTCTTCTTCTCCTTTGTTTTTTTTTTTTTTTTTTTTGCCTTTCATTCCTATGACATGAAGATCCCAAAATAATAGTTTCAGTTTCAAGTTCAGTGGCACACTTGCCATTTTTTTTTGTAAAAGAACCCCTACTTCCTCCCCTGAAATCAGGACCTCTAATCTGAGAGAATCTAGTGTCATAGGAATAGGTATCACAAATTCCGCTTATGCGTTAATGGAAATATCAACTATAAGGGCCGATTATATTTCAAATTCTTGTTTTATGGACCTGTGTATGCTTGTTATTCGGACACAGCATTTGCTTTTGGTTTTGATTCAGCATACTAACACATTCTGGAAGAAAGGACACCAACCCCACAGGATATTCTTATGACAGTGACTTACCTGAGACTTCAACATAATATAGCTTGTTTCTATTAGATTGGATGCTCTGGGAGGCAAGGTTGATAATAACACTGGAGGAACCCAATGTCGTATTCCTATTGTTGCAACAATTTTGTCACATATGAGGCCTTTACTCTCACACACTATCGTGTAACATACAATAGTGGAAAAGCCACTGTGGGAAGAGAAAACATTTATATTTTAGAGTGGATATTGAGTCTGTAAAAATGTATTACTTACCCTCCAACATATTAAAGATCAGATATAGTCAAAGTCACAAAAGAGGGATAATTATTCCTCTGCCTTCTTGAAGGCTCATCATTTCTGCTGCTGGTAAACTGGTTATTCAGCAGCACCAGTCGTCTGACTGGCCTTGGTGAGAGGAAACCCACACTCTTGGATCCATGTATAGCCTCCTTACCATCATCCATGGCTCATTTCTCCAGGATTGAGTTGGCTGAGGAGAAAGGCTTCTGATTTTCCTGGGAAAAGTAATCCTGCCCTCATGACTATTTAGTGCTTATTCTGCAGTGAATACTTTCTTGTGAGTCTTAATGTAAGACATGAAAATCTGCATGTAAAGAAAATGACCAAATGTGCTGCTGACAATTCTGCTATTAGCAGGTTTTCCTTCACTGTTGTCATTTAGAGCCATTCCTGAATGGAAGCATAATACAGCAATAGACAATCTATGACCAGTACCAGTACCAACCTATCTGAAAAGTAGATCCAGGTATTTTCCTTCCTGTTTAGTGAGTTTTAGGGCACTTCTGCTCAGGCACTGTCCTGAGTGTATCATTCTGTCGCACAATTAATTGCTGCCTGCCATGTGACATGATGGGAAGCTCCAATATACAGTTTCTTGGTATCCCATGATCAAGCCTTCAGTTTCTATTAGGGCCCATTAGCACAAAGGAAGCTATTTTTCAAGGCTTGGTAGTTCTATGATGCAGAAAGCGTGGTTTTGCTCAACAGTCCTCAGAGTTTGTGCAGTGACTCCCCTACTTTGACTTGCCAGAGACACCACAAAGCCTTTTTATCTACCACGATTACTTCTAGCATCATCAGATCTGCTAGGTCATATATAACTTGAGCCAGGACAGCTTGGACCAAGCTTAGACTTTCTGCAAGAACTTCTCTTGCTCCGGGCACTATGCAAAACTGTCAGCCTCATAAGACACATCATAAATAGGTCAAAATAGAATTTCCAATTGTTCTCCCAATGTCAAAAGATCACCTAGTGATGTATTTCTTTTTTTGTCATAGGGGTTCAAAATGCAGCAATCTGTATCTTAAACAGAATGTCTCAGTGTTCTTCTGACCACTGGATAACTATAAACTTCACAATAGGGCATGCCTGGCCCCAATCTTCATTGCATTTATCTTCTACCCCCTGGCAACTATGTCTTATCAGATTACTTACTGCTTTCTAGGTCCAATTAGCATTTTTTCTTATTTTAATGGATAAATAATGCTGTTCTGCACAATATCAAGATGATGAAATTTCCTGTGAAACAGTATTGTTTTTCCACAACAGACAATGAAATAGTTAACGCAGCCTTGGGGAAAGACAGGAATGTGTACTGCTGTATCTCCTATGTAAAAGAGAATTTCTTTCTAGCTTCCTTACTGATAGGGATGGAAAACAGTGTATTCAACAGATCATAGCACAGGCCATGTTGATATGTTTCAGTAAAGAACTACTTTCAGCAAGAAGCACCTGTAAGTAAGGCTACCACTTGATTAAGTTTATAATTTTTTTGTTTGCTGTGATCCATCTGGTTTTACAGAGGAAAAACAGGTGAATCAAAAAAGTGTACTTTGGGAACAACCAGTCTTGCGTAACTTATTTCTGAGGGTAGTAATAATCTCTAAAAATCCTCCTGGCTTGCAATATTGCTTCTTCACAATCTTGACAGAGTTCAGTGGCAGGTTAAAGTGCTTCCACTTATGTTTTCTACCATATGGCTCTTCTGTTGCAAGTCAGAGAACTAAAGTGAGAGCATGCCAGCTACTTGATATTTATTCAATTACATACTTAGAGACTAAGAAATTAACTACTGAGTCATTCAGTGGGAATTGGAGACCACTGTGATATGAACTTGGGGAGAAGTTATCTTTCTTACCTCGTCTTTATAACCCCCCTCATCCTATGGTGGTGTTTCAGGTCCTCTGGTATCAGCATCCTGGAGAGTTTGGGCACCCTCCATTCCCTAATACAGGCTCCAAGGTATCTTTAGTGAGGTATTAAAAGAATGATTATTACATATGCTTGTGGAGGCCCTTCCTCAAGGGAATATAACTTCCTCCCTATTATGGACTGAATTGTGTTCCCTCAAAATTCATACGTGGAAGTCTTGATCCCCAGTGCCTCAGAATGTGACTGCTTTTGGAGATAGGGCCTTTAAGGAGGTAATTAAGTTAAAATGAGGTCATTAGGGAGGGCTCTAACCCAGTGAATTGTGTCCTTATGATATGATTTGAATTTGCTTCCCTTCCCAAATCTCATGTTGAATTATAATCCCCAGTGTTGGAGGAGTGATCTGGTGGGAAGTGATTGAATCACAAGGGCAGATTTCCCTCTGGCTTTTCTCATGATAGTGAGTTCTTGTGAGATCTGGCTGTTTAAAACTGTGTAACACCTCTCCCTTCACTCTCTTCCTTCTGCTCTAGCCATGTAACACAAGCCGATTCCCCTTTGCCTTCCATAATTATTCATAATTATTATAAGTTTCCTGAGGCTTCCCCAGCCATGCTTCCTGTACAGCATGCAGAACCGTGAGCCAATTAAACCTCTTTTCTTTATAAATTACCCAGTCTCAGACAGTTCTTTACAGCAATGTGAGAATGGACTAAGACACCTTATAAAAAGGGGAAATTTGATAGAGGCAGGTACAGAAGGAAGACCATGTAAAGACACAGGGAGAAGATGGCCATCTACAAGCCAGTGAGGAAGGCCTCAGAATCAACCTGCTGAAACCTTGACATCAAACCTCTCTCCCCTCAGAATCATGGGAAAATAAATTTTTATTGGAGGATCCACCCATTCTGTGGTACTTTATTGTAGCATTCCTAGCAAACTAATATACTATTTAATTAATGCACTCTGTATATGTGAACTGACTTAGATGTGAAAATTGGGTGAGAGACTGTAATTTTGCAATGTGGTGATTCACCTTAGCCTTCTGATTTCCAGATGCTGATTATTCTGTTTCTAGTTTCATGGATTAAAATGACATCATAATCAGCTCTGCATCTATATTGCATCTTGAAGCACCATAGTCTGTTAGACAAACATTCTCACCAATATCTGTGGGTTAAGACACTCTGCTACTCTAGCTTATTCTGACATTCAAGTGCTGCAGTTGGCCTCTGCTATTCTAGAATTATGGAATTCCTACTGAAACTAAAGAGCCCAGTAGGAAGCATCTCCTACTGTCACCTCCTACCTGCAAAGGGCATATTCACTGGGATTTTCAAAGATTCTGGTGCCTCTTTCGCTAGTATGTTTCTTATGATCCTTGTGAGGATAGGTCCTCTGGGTCCTCCTAGGGAGTATAATTGGGTAGGGGATTTTCAGTCTCTCATAGTAAATTAATTTAAATATTTTCATTTCCCTAAGTCTGCTGGCACATTCTCAATACTTATTTTATTGGATGATATTGTTTGGATTTGTGTCCCCTCCCAAATGTCATGTTGAATTGGAGGAGGAGCCTGTTGGGAGATGATTGGGTCATTAGGCAGATTTCCCCCTTGCTGGTCTCCTGATAGTGAGTGAGTTCTCACAAGATCTGATGGGTTAAAAGTGTGTAGCATTTCTCCCTTCACTCTCTCTCTCTTGCTCCACCATAGTAAGATGTGCTGCCTGCTTTCCCTTTGGCTTCCGCCATGATTTTAAGTTACCTGAGTCCTCTCAGTCATGCTTTTTGTACAGCCTGTGGAACTGTGAGTAAATTACACTTCTTTTCTTCATAAATTACCCAGCCTCAGGTAGTTCTTTATAGCAGCATGAAAATGGACAAATACAGAAAATTGGTACCAGAAGAGTGAGGCGCCGGTATAAAGATACTGAAAATGTAAAAGCAACTTTGGGACAGGGTAAAGGACAGAGGTTGGAATAATTTGGAGGGCTCGGAAAACAGGAAGATGTGAGAAAGTTTGGAACTTCCTAGAGACTTGTTGAATGGTTTTGACCAAAATGCAGATAGTGATAAGAACAGTGAAGTCCAGGCTGAGATGGTCTCCGATGGAGGTGAGAAACTTGTTTGGAACTGGGGTAAAGGTCACTCTTGCTATGTTTCAGCAAAGACTGGTGGCATTTTGTCCTTGCCATAGAGATCTGTGGAATTTTGAACTTGAGAGAGATGATTTAGGGTGTCTGGCGGAAGAAATTTCTCATCAGCAAAGCATTCAAGATGCAACCTGGCTGTTGCTAAAGATGTTTACTTATATGTATGAACAAAGAGATGATCTGAAACTGAAATGTATTTAAAAGAGAAGCAAAGCATAAAATGTTGGAAAATTTGCAGCCCAGCTATATGGTAGAAAAGAAAAACCCATTTTCTGGGGAGGAATTCAAGCTGGCTGCAGAAATTTGCATAAGAAGAGATAAATGTTAATAGCCAAGACAATGGGGAAAATGTCTCAAGGGAACGTCAGAGACCTTCAGGGAATCCCTCACATCACAGGCCCAGAAAATGGTTTCATGGGCCCATCCCAGGGCGCACCTCTTCAGTGCAGCCTTGAGACATGGTGCCCTGTGTCCCAGCTGCTCTAACTCCAACTGTGGCTAAAACGGGCCATGGTGTAGCTCAGACAGTGGCTTCCAAGGATGCAAGCTCCAAGCCTTGGCAGCTTCCACGTGGTGTTGGGCCTGCAGGTGCACAGTAGGTAAGAGTTGAGGTTTGGGAACCTCCACCTAGATTTCAGAAGATGTATGGAAATGCCTGGATATCCAGGCAGAAATCTGCTGCAGGGGCAGAGCCCCTCATGGAGAACCTCTACTAGGGCAATGCAGAGGGGAAATGTGGTGTTGGAGCCCCCATGCAGAGTCCCCACTGGGGCACTGCCTAGTGGAGCTGTGAGAAGTGGGCTATGATCCTCTAGATGCAAGAGTGGTAGATCTATTGACAGCTTGCATTGTGCACCTGGAAAAGCTGCAGGTGCTCAACATAGCCACAGGGGCTATGCCCTGCAGAGCCACAGTGTTGAAGCTGCCAAGGCCTTGGGAGCCCACCCTTTGCATCAGTGTGCCCTGGATGTGAGACATGGAGTAAAAGGAGATTATTTTGGAGCTATAAGTTTTAATGACTGTCCTGCTGGCTGTCAGACTTGCAAGGGGCTTGTAGCCCCTTTATTTTAGCCAGTTTCTCCCATTTGGAATGCGAGCATGTACCCAATGCCTGTATCCACATTGTATCTTGGAAGTAACTAACTTGCTTTTGATTTTACTGACTCAAAGGCAGAAGGGACTTACCTTTTCTCAGATGAGATTTTGGACTGTGGACTCTTGAGTTATTACTAAAGTGAGTTAAGACTGGGGGACTGTTGAGAAGGGATAGATGATTGCATTTTGTGATGTGAGAAGGACATAAGATTTGACAGGGTACAGGCTTGGGATAATATGGTTTGCATTTGTGTCCCTCTCCAAGTCTCATGTTGAATTGGAGGAGGGGCCTGGTGGGAGGTGATTGGATCATGGGAGTGGATTTCCCCCTTGATGTTCTCCTGATAGTGAGTGAGTTCTTACGAGTTAGTTTAAAAGTGTGTGGCACTTCTCCCTTCTCTCTCTCCTGCTCTGCCCTAGTAAGACATGCTTGCTTCCCCTTCACCTTCTGCCATGACTGTTTCTTGAGGCCTCCCCATCATGCTTCCTGGGTTACTTATTTCAGTAACCCAATATGTTAGTCCGTTTTCATAATATAGACCCAATTGTGGGTTTATATTAAACTTCTAAGGAAGTTTCATACTCTGGCTCATTTAATATACAGCCATAATTGGATCCAGGCTTTAAAGAGCCACCCCTATAGCGTATAAGGAAGAGATCCAGGTTTCCTTTCAAGGACATTGAACTGAGTCACAGGTTTCCAAGTCAATAAATTATTCCCTATTTAGGCTTATATTCTGCCTTGTCTTCCCCCTGACCATCACCCAGTGTATTCTCCTCTAGACCACCCACTCACACATATATTTCTCTGGTTTCTGCTGGTACATATCAGCAGTCCCTGAAATTCCTTCAACACTTAAGAAATTGCATTTTCCTGTTTGGGCTGTACAGAGATATAACCTGGGTTTTTGTCTTGAAAGCAATGAGGAGAAACCAGAGTCTGAGATCAAAGATTACATGTAGAGAATGGGAGTGAGGGATGGGAGGATAAAGCAGAAAATAAAGAAAAGCTACAAAAATGATGCGTTATTAAGTTGGCAATCAGTATGAGAAACTGCAGCTTGATTCTGCTGCACTTTATGAAGTGTTCTATGAAACGTGTCTTAGAATGATCTGCCTAGGGGATGAAAGGAGGAAGCATTTATCCACTGGCTTTCATCTTGCGTTGGTTAAGGATGCCTCCCGGGCATTAACTCTCCCACACTTCCAGATTGGTCATGCTTAAGTGCTGAACAGGTGTCTGCAGACATCCCACACTGTTTGTGACATTAGAAAAATTCTGAAGGCAAGAGATATGAAGCAATGACCTAACTTGCAATTATATGAAGCTTATCAAAGCTAATCATAAGATGAGTAACTGGAGCAGCAGCTGGAATAAGAGGTGGGCCAGCAGCATTCTAAGTGGGGGCATCAGAAGTTTCCAATTTGATTTGTAGTCCAACAACTGGCTTAAATGGTGTTATGCATTCAAAATATTTTTGTAATTATTATATGCTTATGAGAAACTCATACAATTGGACTTTTGACAATAAAGTAGATTGATTTTTAGGTCTTGATTATAAATGACAGAAAGAACTGATAAAAACGTAGAATACTGCAGGCTTCCCTGTTTGCAAATCATGTCAATGGGTTCCCAGTTTGTCGGATAAACCTCATCGTAATTCTTTGTTTCCTTCCAGTATTTGCAGTTGCATTTGCCCATCACTATATTCATCAATGATTTGTATTTAGTGAATTTTACACAACAGAGTGATGCAGCCACTGATAAAATATGTTGTACTATTTTGCTCATAAATATTTGCTTAAATTGGAGCAAAGCTCATTAGCAACATATAAAAGGTGAAGATTTTTTGGGGGGGTTTATCAGCTTCTTTTAGAAAAACAAAAAAAAGTTAAGATGAAAGTTGAACTTTTTTCCCCTTAATAATTTTTGGGGCTGGCATACACGGAAAGACAAATACCAGGTGTTCTCACTCATAAGTGGGAGCTAAACAATGTGCACATATGGACATAGAGTATAGAATTATGGACAATGGAGGCTCAGAAGGGTGAGGTAGTGGAAGGGAGGTGGATGATGAGAAATTGCTTAATGAATACATTAAGCACATACATTATCAAATCGTGAATACTTTAAAAGCCCTGACTTTACCACTACATAATCTGTGCATATAACAAAATTATACTTGTATCCCATACACTTACACAAATAAAAAGATAAAAATAAAAAAATTATAATTTGGGCAACTAGATTTCCAAATGGCCAAGTATATGATGGAAAATCCTCAATGATCAAGGATAATGTTGGTAACTTGTGGCTTATGTATCATTATTGTTGCTAATGTCTCCGTCACATTGCAGAGCCTCAATAAATGAATGTTCAGCTAAGCTTATAATTTTCATTTTCATGGCTTTACTCTTCAGTTTTATAATCCTGTGACCTCTCACCAGAAAGTCATTTTTATAGAATGCAATCTATAAAATAAAACTGAGATTTGAGGCATTCAGATATGCTCCATATTGTATAAAATGAGTATAAATAAACTAATTTATCTTTTTTCAGACCTATTATTATTCTATCCTTTCCCTGTGATTTCTCATTGCCAATTGGCTTTAGTTAATTTTCCTTAAACTAACTTTTTTTTTTTCCTATGGTAAAAACTATTTCTGTCTAGTTTTTATAATTATGAGCCAATTAATTTCCCTTCTTAAAGTCAGTTTAAATTTGGCTTTTTGTTTCTTGCAGCTAAAAGCATTCTTTTTGATACAGCTCCATTTCTCTTAGACTTTTTTATTGGCCTATTGTGATATTATTCTTTACTACCATTTTCTAGCAGTTTCAGTGAAGTATAATTTACATATAATAGATCACACATATTTAAAGTGTACAAACTGATGTTTTACTATCATGAAACCATCAACATAATCAAGACATTGAACATATGCCTCACCTCCAAAATCTTTCTTTTGCTGCTTTTAATGTTTTGGTTTTTTATTTTCCCACTCCTCCCCGACAACCCAGGCAAGCACTAATTAGCTTTCTGTCACTCACATAAGCTCATATTTCTTAGAATTTTATGTAAATAGAATCTTATATTCAGAATTGGTTTTGTTTGACTTCTTTTACTCAGGATAATTATTTTGAGAATCATCCATGTGGTAGCATGTATCAATAGTTTGTTTCTTTTTAGTGCTAAGTGACATTCAGTTTTATGGATATACTATAATGTGTTTATCCATTCAACTGGTGGTGGACATTTGGGTTGTTTCCAGCTTTTGGTTATTATATATAAAGATGTTATTAATATTTATGTAAAATTCTTTGCATGGACATTTTATTTTGCATATTCCCAATGGCTAACGGTATTGCTATATTTTGTATTTAGACATTTGACCTATTTGAGTTAGTTTTTATAGATATTTTAAGACCTGAATTCAAGTTAATCATTTTTTGCATATGGATTTCTAATTATTCCACACTATTATTTTTGTAAATATATCTTCACCACCCAATTGCTTTTGTTTCTTTTCAAAATGAATTTGTCCACATACGTGTAGGTCACACACATTCAGGTCACACTGATGCAAGACGTGGGCTCCCCCCATGGCCTTGGGAAGCTCTGCCCCTGGTGCTTTGCAGGGTACAGTCTCATTCCCAGCTGCTTTCACAGGATGATGTTGAGGGTCTGTGGCTTTTGCAGGTGCACAGTGCAAGCTGTCCGTGGATCTACTATTCTTGGGTCTAGAGGATGGTGGCCCTCTTCTCACAGCTTCACTAGGCAGTGCCCCAGTGGGGACTGTATTTGGGGGCTCCAACCCCCCATATTTTCCTTCTGCACTGCCCTAGTGGAGGTTCTCCATGAGGGCTCTGCCTCTGCAGCAGACTTCTACCTGGACATCCAGATGTTTCCATACATCCTTTGAAATCTAGGTGGAGGTTCCCAAACCTCAATTCTTGTCTTCTGAGCACCCACAGGCCCAAGACCATGTGCAAGCTGCCAAGGCTTGGGGCTTGCACACTGTGAAGCCACAGCCCAAACTGCACCTTGGCCCCTTTTAGCCGTGGCTTAGATGCAAATCACCAAGTTCTGAGACTGCACAAAGCAGCAAGGCTCTGGGCCTGGCCCACACAACCATATTTTCCTCCTAAGCCTATGGGCCTGTGATAGGAGGAGCTGCTGTGAAGACCTCTGACATGCCTGGGAGACATTTTCCTCATTGTCTTGATGATTAATATTTGGCTCCTTGCTACTTATATAAATTTCTGCAGCTGGCTTGACTTTTTCCTCAGAAAATGGGTTTTTCTTTTCTGTCACATCATCTGGCTGCAAATTTTCCAAAATTTAATAATCTGCTTCTTTTTTAAACATAAGTTCCAATTCCAAATTATGTCTTTGTGAATACATAAAACTGAATGCTTTTAACAGTACCTAAGCCACTTCTTGAACACTTTGCTGTTTAGAAATTTCTTCTGCCAGATACCCTAAATCATCTCTCTCAAGTTCAAAGTTCCACAGGTCTCTAGGGCTGGGGCAAGATGCCACCAGTCTTGTTGCTAAAACATAACAAGGGTCACCTTTGCTCGAGTTTCCAACAAGTTCTTCCTCTCTATCTGAAACCACCTCAGCCTGGACTTCATCATCTGTATCACTATCAGCATTTTTGTCAAAACCATTTAGCAAGTCTCTAGTAAGTTCCAAACTTCCCTATTTATGCCTGTCTTCTTCTGAGCCCTCCAAACTATTCCAATCTCTGCCTGTTACCCAGTTCCAAAGTCACTTCCACGTTTTTGGGTATCTTTATAGCAGCACCTCTCTCTGCTGGTACCAATGTACCATGCTGCTGATAAAGACATACCTGAGACTGAGTAATTTAAAAAGGAAAGAGGTTTAATTGACTCACGTTTCAGCATGGATGGGGAGGCCTCAGGAAACTTACAATCATGGCAGAAGGAGAAGCAAACATGTCCTTCTTCAAATGGCAGCAGCAAGGAGAAGAATGAGAGGCAAGTGAAGGGTGAAGCCCCTGATAAAACCATCAGATTTCACAAGAACTTACTTACTATCATAAGAATATCATGGGGGAAACTGCCCCCATGACTTGATTACCTTTTACTGGGTCCTTTCCACCACACATTGGGATTATGGAAACTACAATTCAAGATAAGGTTTGAGTGGAGACACAGCCAAATAATATCATACGGTTTTCTCATAGAATTTATGATTATGTTTGGGTGAGGAAGTTATTGATATTCTATTCCTGTAATTTTTTGTCTAATTTTACTATCAGGTTAATTCTGTCTTCATATAATAAAGTTGGTGTGTATACCATCTTCTTCAAATCTCTGTTTTAATTTCTTCCTTGAAATTAATCAGAAAAGCAAAATAGAATTTTCCTAGAATTAATCAGTAAAGCAAAATAGAACTGAAGATTTATTTGTTTAAAGTTTATAAGTATCAATTCAATTTCTTTAGTAGGTACAGTAAGTCCTCACTTAATGTCATTAGGAGGTTCTTGGAAATGCAATTTAAGCAAAAAGACATAATAAAAACAATTTTTTTCTTCATCAATGTTATAACAAAATAACATTGAATAAGAAGACATTATTTGAGGACCTGCTGTACATCATTTTGCTTGAAGTCACAGTTTTCAAGAGCCTATCAATGACATTAAGTGACTATTTACTGTGTAGGACTATTTATATAATCTATTTCTTCTTAAATGAGCTTTGGTATTTTGTGCCTTTTAAAGAATTCATCTACTTGCTCTAAATTTTCAAAATAATTGGCCTAAATTCTTCATATTATTCTCTGTTCATTTTTATAGTATTTGTAGAATTTATAGTAATGCCACTTCTCTCATTCTTTTGTTACTGTTAGTTTTGTCATTTCTTTTATTGTGATCAGTCTGGCTAGAAACTTAACAATTTTATCGAACTTTTTAAATAACAATCTTTTATAAATTTATTTCCTCTATTTCACTGACTTATTCTCTTATCTTTATTATTTCCTTTCTTCTATTTTAGATTTAGTTTGCTCCTTATTTTTTCAGTTTCTTAAGATGGAAGTTGAATTCCATGATCTACCACCTTTATTAATTTATAATTTAATTGTTTAGTGCTATTTGTTTCTTCTCACCAAATGTCCAATAAAACAAGGAAATAAAAAATTTAAACTACCTTATTGCAAATAAGTCTAATGTAAAGACATTCAATGTTGCAAAATAGATTTATTAGTGAGTGATTATCTTTATTATAGAAAAATTATGATTCAATACAGACTACTAAAACTTTCTACAGAATGATAATTTGTGTTAAATAAAAATTGGTTCTAAATCAAGATATTGTTTCATTTTCATGCTCTTAAAAAATTCAAGATAACTAAACAGTCAGAATGCCCATTCTTAAAAAGTAAAAAAATAACAGGTGCTAGCATGGTTGTGGAGGAAAAGCAACCCTTATGCACTGTTAGTGAGAGTATAAATTAGTTCAATCATTGTAGAAAACAGCGTGGTGATTTTTCAGAACCTAAAAACAGAACTATCATTCAACCCAGCAATCCCATTATGGGCTATATATGCAAAGGAATATAAATTATTCTATCATAAAGATACATGCATGTGTGTGTTTATTGTAGCACTATTCACAATTGCAAAGACATGAAATCAATCTAAATGCCTATCCATGGTAGACTGGATAAAGAAAATGTTGTACATATATACCAGAGGATACTATGTAGCCATAAAAAAGAACTAGATCATGTCATTTTCAGGAGCATGAATGGAGCTGGAGGCTTTTATCCTTAGCAAACTAATGCAGGAACAGAAAACCAAATACCATATATTCTCACTCATGAGTGAGAGCTAAATGATGAGAATATGTAGACACATAGAGGGGACCAGAACACAATAGGGCCTACCAGTGGAGGGTGGAGGGTTGAGGGTGAGAGAAGAAGATCAGGAAAAATAACTAATGGGTACTAGGCTTAGTACTTTGGTCATGAAATAATCTGTATAACCAACCCCCATGACACAAGTTTACCTATGTAACAAACCTGCACATGTACCTTAAACTTAAAATAAAAGTTAAAAAACAAACAAAAAAATAAGAAAAAACCAAAAACAATTAAACAAACTAGATAAACATGACTTTTATTATGACAACTATGTGATTCTGTAACTGACATTTGGAGTTCTCTGCCCTTTATTCTGCATTCTTTCTTTACAAACATTCCCTAATTGCTCTTTCAGAGTCCAAATTGTTTAAGAAAGATGGTTTTAAAGCTGTCTCAATATGTGAAATACAGTATATGACCTAAGTCATAGCAGGGCATTTTATTCACCAGGACTAGTACAGATGACTGAATCTCAGACTCTTTCCAGAGTTACTAAGAAAAAGATTTTTTTCCCTTTCTGGGTGAAAGTGTGAAGATATATAGCTGGAAACATCTTAAATCATGTGTCCATGAAGAAAGCCAGCCTAACAATGACTCTAGGAGAAAGAAAATGGAGGAGTCAAGACATTTGCAGCAAAATGTAACTGGATCTCTGACCAAACTGTATCTAAAGCCTGCTTTCTGGACTTTTGGCATATTACGAGTTTATAAAGAAACTATATTGTTTAAACTAGTGAAGTCTCAGTTTTCTGTTATTTGCAACTAAAGCATGAGGAACAGTTACATTATGATTTGCATAAGCATCTTTTATTTTATGGAAGTATATGTATGAGAAGAAAACTTTGTATACATTTTGTGCAGTGAATAAAGTGGATGTTAGTAAATATTTGGCGTATTGTGGGCCACCTAGCTCTCAAACTTACTTATTAGTTAGAGGTTATCATGCATTGTATGTGTTGAAATGGCCACTACATAAACAGAAGGCTAGAGCCTTTCTTTTCCTGTTCCATGGTTATAGTAGGTTGAATAATGGTCACCCAACAATATCAAGCTCTAATCTCAGTAAATTATAAATGTTACTTTACTCAAAAAAGGGGTCTTAACAGATATAATTAAATTAAGGGTCTCAAAATGAGAAGATGACCCCGGGTTATTCAGATGGGCCTTAAATGCCATCACAAGTGTCTTTATGAGAGATGCAAAGGACATTTTGTGAGACACACAGAAGAGTAGAAAGTAATATGAAGATGGAGGCGAAGATGGGTGCGATGCTGCCTCAAGCTAAGGGATGCCTGCAGCCACCTGAAGCTGGAAGAAACCAGGAACAGAATCTCCTCTAGAGCTTCTGGAGGGAGTGCAGCCCTATCAACACCTTGATTTTGGATGCTTGAAATTCAGGACTGTAAGACAATATACTTCTGTTCTTTTAAGCCACCAAATTTGCAGTAATTTGTTACAGCAGTCTCAGGTAACTAAATCAATGGCTTTTTGTCCTCCCAAACATGGTATGGGATGATGAATTAGATACTTCAACCCAGGACTTTGACACTTGCATGAGTGATACAAAAACAAAAAATAGAATGAATTCATGGAGGTGGAATAGAATGTCCACTGCTGTAGCCATGTCAGTAGGTGGTGGTCATACATCCTACAGAAGCTTGAGTATCATGTAGTGTTGACATCCTGGCCATAGTGCTCTGCCAGTTGTGCTTTATATATTTTACATGTGAGGAGTCACCTTAGCCTCTATTTTCCAAGACTGTTTTTCCAGATTTTGTATTTCTTGAGGCCCCATTTTTTTTCAAACAAATTCCTGGAAACTGTAGTTTATTTTTATTCATTGCAATTGTAGGTTTGTAACTGATTCAGCAAAAATAATAACAATAATAATAATACTCTGCAGTTTTAAATAGAGAAAAAAAGTTTTCCAACTACTCAAGTTTGTTTTTGTCTTTTGAATAATAACTAAACACACACAATTTTTAAAAGTTAATAGTTCCTGGGCATTTGTTGTCTCTTACTTTTCTCAGAAGTCCAAATTTAATAGAAACAACTTTTTAATTTTGCTAGATTATAATCCCCTAACCCTCCAATGAGCAAAATCAACATCAAGGTTCCCATCGGAGTAATGCTTTGAGTTCAATTGTCAGATGAATCTCACAATCATATTTTACTCTTTAATACTCTTTTCTCCTCCAGCGATTTTTCTTCCTCGGTGGCCCACCTCCCTCTGCACTCGAAAGACCAGTCCTTCATTGTTAAGCATTACCAATAAAACAGATTTTGGGTCACATTCACAGATGCCATTATTTCCCTCCATGTTCTCAACAGCTGATATGTTTATTGAAGTTTAATATGCCTTTGGGAAGCAGTGAACTTTGCAGTGATTAATTGAAAAAGTTTTAGATTTACAGAAGACTTTTTTTTTCAAAGAATTTTATACATTCAGGAGATATTTGGAGACTCAATAAACAGGAGGTAGATATTTGTATTACTAGAACCCAGAAAACCTTAGACTTAATGTTCTCAATTTTCTGTTTAGTGTGTTTAGTTTCTCTTAAGTTCAGTCTACATAATACCATATAAACAAGCCCTTTTCTGCTGGAAAAATCAGTAAAAAAATTAGGTAATTGATAGCAAAAATTGCTGCTTGATTAATTATTTTTCACCAGTTGGTTTAGTTTTATATAGAAATAGCCTCAGGGCCAAGTGTTAGTTTATTTCTCTCTCCTGTCAAATGGAATTCACAGATAATTAATTATAATTTCCTATACCTTTTATACTTCTACTCATGTGGGCTACACTTGAACAATAAAAGGGAACTAAATAATTATCCAGGAGAGTAAATACATGACAATCTGGGACACTGAGACCAAAATTATATACTTTGCCTTTATTGTTACAATCCTGTATGGCCTTAGTTGCTGATCAAGAGAAAAATGTTACATGTCATGTGGCCTCAATACTTAGAATGATTAAAGTCAATGTAATATTCAAGGTTTACCTATTGCCCTAAACACTGAACATGATGAAAAATATATGAGAACAATGAGAGCTCACTGCAATTTACTGGAGAGATGAACTGCTCACAGAGAGATGATTAGCATCACAGAGCTTTTTAAGGGGACACTTGGAACACCTGAGCTCACAGCAATAGCAACAATAGGTGGCTATGAACTTATTACAGTGCTATAGTATATACCAGCATTAGTTTTATGCAGTTATGACTTAATACTGCCTCTTTACATTTGTTTACATTTCTCTAGGCTGAATGGTACAATATATGATCTGTAAGTGTGTGTGCAAGTTTTCATAAGTTTTAACTTTTACTTATTTTTTATTTATACAGAGACAGGGTTTCACTATGCTGCCCAAGCTGGTCTTGAACGCCTAGACTCAAGAGATCCCTCTGCTTCAATCTCCCAAAGTCCTGGGATTACAAGTGTGGGCCACCATGCCCAACACATTTTAACTTTTAATTATAGATATGTGTATACTTTTTGATAGTAAATAATAAAATAGAAAAAAATTAGCATTATTGTTATCTCCTTGTAAAGCAGGACACCTGTCACTATGGGATGTTGGGCTGGCACCTCATCAGCTAGTAGTATTTCAAAGCACAATATGTGTGTAATGCTGTTGCTCTTTAAGGACAAACTTTGATATTTTTAGTGCAGCTATATTATTTTAATGTTAATAAACTCTTTCTTGAAGTTGTTAGGGCATATCACGCTGATAGAAACCTTGAAAAAAATGACTAGAATTTTGATTATTAAGTGCAGTTTCTGTATATATTTGCCTCTTCCAAAGAAAGACATGTAGATGAATATCCTATAATACTATTTTAAAATGAGTATATGATCATAATACAGATGAATTATGGGGCTAAATTTTGCATTTTTAAAGAATGTTTACTTTTCCAGAATAATAGAATTAAAGGGACTTGAATTTTTTTTAAAATATTAACCACCATAGTTTTCAGAATAAAAAGGTTGAGTCAGAAAGTGATGATATGCTGAAAGTGATGCAATTTATGGCAGAAGTGATACTAGCATGTAAGTCTTCTGTTGCCTCCTTTTATGCCTTTTCTATGATATGAGACTTTACAAAGGGGATACAGCAGAATCTTTTTAAACAGAAAATGTCTTTAGTGTATATAAATAGCAATATATTTACAAACATTGCATATAACAATGTTTTTCTGAGCCAATGCTATAGACTCAAAGTTTATTTTTCCCCCACATTAATATGTTGAAACCCTAATCCCCAATATGATGGTATTAGGAGATGAGGCCTTTGGTGTGTGATTAGATTATGAGGTTGGAGACTTCTCGATGGGATTAATGCCCTTATAAGAAGAGACACCGAGGGCTTATTTCTTCTTTCTGTTTGCCATGTGAAGATATAACCAGAGGACAGTGATCTGTGAGCCAGACAGCATCCCTCGTCAGACACCGGATCTGATGGTGCCTCAATTTTGGACTTTCCTAGCATCCAGAACTGTGAGAAATAAATATCTATTATTTAAACTACCCAGTCTATCATATTCTGTTATAGCCTCACAAACTAAGACACTGACATTTAAAGTCAAGATAATTTCATGTAAAGGGGCCTTGGTTGTCAGACCTGCCCTGGCTGTTACTGGTTAGAAGGTGTAAGGTAGTAAGTCACTTTGGCCTCAGATTCTTTATCTGATGATAAGATTATGTGAACTTCAAGGTCTCCTCCAGCCCTTCACTCTTATTCTGCAATACAAATTTATGCCATTTACGATGACATTCCACATCTATGTGGGAAATTTGCCATTGCAGAGGAATTGATGGCTGAATTCTTGGTGATGGTTCAGTTCCTTATCTTTTATCACAGTAGAGCCAGAATCAGCTGTCTCTGCTCAGGTTCACATGTGCTTCCTGCCAAACCCTGATCAAGGCCTCTCCCTGTAATACTGCCCGGCTGGTCACAGACAGGTAGGCATAGCTTGTCCTTCCAGGGAGCAAACCCTGATGAAGTGCCAAGATTGTTACTGAGGGGCCGTGAATACTTATTTGCTTTGGGCATTTTTTGAGGATGAATAAATACATATTCCATAAACATATATAGCTATATGTGCAGCTATATTTTAAATATATGAAAGTGCTGTTGTGAATAAGAAAAAGATCTATTTTAAGGCACTAGTGTATTCAGAGTAAATTTTTGCCTACTTTCTCAGATTCTAAGATTATCTAGCCTACTATATGTATAATAAAAACTGTCATATGGAGATTTGGCAATTGTTTGACCTTAAAGGAAGTCATCATATGGGAGAAAGTTTGGAGCCTGGACTTTGACATTTCCTCATTACCACCAACTTTTGCTAAGAAATCAGAAGACCCATGGTCTCAGGGATAATCAGATAAACCAAAATGAACTGAGAGATTTATGGTTGATAGTGGTTTAGTGAATAATATTTTCATGGAAAATATTTTTAATTTTTATTAAATGCTTAAAGTCTCAGCAAGTCACAATGGGAAGTTCCAAGTGCTATGACAAGCTTCTAGAGAATGCATTTTAAGGCAAAAGGATTTTCATTGCCTCTCCAATCACACCTGCTCTGATTTTGGGTATTACCCGTTCTGCATACTCATTTTCATCCTCAAGTTCCTTTGATTATTAGTAATCTTCATGCTTGAAAAGCCAGCTCTGCTACTCCTCCACAGAGTGAGGGAGAGAAACAGCACATTTTTGCAAATTTCAGTGCTTTTGAAAGGAATAATGAAAAGGAGGTGGTGCTGCTTGAGAAGGCGGGCTACAGATGGAACAAAAGGTTAACTCAAATTTCTGGTGAAAATAGAAAGTAAAAATAGTAATGATGATCTATACAAGAGCAGAAAACACAGCAAAGTGAAGTTATTCATTTTGAATCAGCAGCTTCTTTTAAAACATCCTCTGGTTGTTCAAAGGGTTTTATTTTACAAATTGGCATTCAGTAGGCACGTCTGACAACTGGTTCATTGTGTCTCTTTTACCAATTGTCAGCAGTAGTCTTCCTTTGGTTCAAAAGAGGAACTTCAGTGTTCTGAGGTAGTTTCTTTGAGGACAAATGATCTAACTTTTTCTCCATGTTTGCTTAAAAAGAATTCAAAGTTTAACTATGCACACAGTGGTTATTCTTCACTACATCTATAACTGCTTTCCACTTCTCCCATCACTAGAAATGGCAGTTTCCTTGCTTTTAGGTATCAGTCTTTTGTCTGTCTGGTACCTCACTTCATAAAAAAGGTAACCCATCTTCACAAAGTTGCATTACTGTTAAAAAGAAACTGCTTTATTAGAGACTTCTGAGAAATGTACAAGTGATGTGTGTATAGGAGTGTGACTGAATACAGGAATCCCTCCTGAGCACTTTATACGTGTGGCTTTGAATAGCAGCAGAACAATCTGATGAGACTGGCTTTAGTTACTTCTTGTCAAATCTTAACCCTAGTCTGCACTCACTCTTGAATAGCTTCCAATAGATCTTCTTGAATTAGAAAAAAAAAAAACAAAAAACCCTCCTTGCTAAATAGAAAGAGGCTGAGAGTTTCTCAAACAAATATAAGTGGAAAAAGAGGTATGTTAAACCTAGAAATTAATACTTAATAGAGCCTTTTCTGTGTTATAAACATAATCTTTAAAACTATGTGGAAAAATTAATTCTTTTAATCTACAATGCCATCACCTGATGATGAGAGCCCGAATAGCCAGTGTACACAATAATAACGGCATGAAAGATTTAAGACATTATTTAAATGTGCTGAGTCTTTTCCCATGCATTTTATCACTTTATTATTAATACAATATCCTATTGAATATTTTCCTATTCATGGACTCTTACAAGTAAATAATGTCATAGGTCTACCTGGGACTTAAATGTAAATACATTGTTTTACATGTGACAGACACTTTCAAATAGAGCATGCCATCATCATTACATTTTAATAATAGAGATATCAAAACATCTGTGACAAATAATCAATTTGTTGTTTAGGAAGGTAATTCCACTTGCATAAGATGATTATGGTAGAGACTGCTAGTGTTTTCAAAGTACATATTCCTCAATTTTTGATTTTGTACATGATAACGAATAAAGACTATACTTCTCATGTTGCTTTGTAACTATGGCTAAGTTTTGGCCAGTACATTATAAGTAAACATGTTTATGTACAGTTTCCAAGGAGTATTTTTAAAGGCCAAGACATGACCTTGTTTTCTCTGTTTTCTTTTTCTGCTTGGCTCTAGAGATGTGATAGTAAGAGTTTGAGCAGGCAGCATACACATTGATGATAACATCGCAGAATAAGATAGGGGAAACTTACCTTTGATAAGTTTACCTTTACATACGAGAAGAAATATTTTGTGAGTTTATATCAGATTATCTTTTTTAACATCTATAGGATACAATAAAAAACAAGAAAATTTGAATTTAAATCTCTATTACCTAAGGTATTCTTTCTATTAAAAACTGTACAGTTTCAGTATATCTCTGATGTGTCAGTGCTGTAGGTCTTTGTACTCTGTCTGGGATCTAGTCTGTTTAATTAAGATTTCTTCAACACTGTCAAATAACTATTGTTTTACTACATTTTATGTTATAATAGATTACATTATTTTATGAATTCATGTTAAATGCTTGACGTTCTAAGGATTTAAAAGTACTTTTCAAGCATTAATTTTTATGTAAGCAAAAAGTTTCACACTATAACACTTTATAGAGATGTGAATGAAGATATAAAAATCTTCTTCAAAAGTCACTGGAACTTGTAAGAAAAATAGGGAGTTAGAATAAGAAATAGAGCGGTTAGACCTGATTTCCTCTCCTATCATCAATCTGTCTTATTCACTTCCTTCCAATGGATTCTTTTAGTAAAACTCCTATTTCCTTCAAACAGCTGGTAGTAGTCTTATCTCCTAATGATATACACCACATTAAAAAATGCTACTAATCTAAAAATTCTACTCTGTGAAGATAAGCATATGGTTTAGAAGATGAAAAATGCTGACTATATGATTACATCCCTGTCTACTTGTATAATACGTGATCATTAAGCCATTCATCATTCTTCCTTTGGACTTAATTTTGGGGCTGGGAAAAGGGAAGATGAGGGAAGCAGAGAATCGATTAACTTTCACTTGGCAGACAATGGTTTTTGCCCCCTGATGTCCTACATGTTCTTTATTTTAAAGGTGACTACAGAGAACCTTAGTGACTTGCCAGTTAGTCGTGGAGTCATAGCTTATCTCTGGGGTTTAAAAGACTTTTAAGTTTAGAGATCTTTCTACCGCTTCAAGCTATTTCTTTTAACCTTGACACAATCTTCGGAATAAAAGAAGAACTGATCTACCATGCCAGCTATGCCCCTTATTAACAATGTGATATGAGACAACTTACTAAAATTCTCTATTAAAATAATCTAGTAATAGTCTCTGTATTAAGAGGCAGTCATGATAATTGCATAAGATAGTGCATGTGAAATACTTTGCAGATCATGACACATGGTAAGTGCTCTGTAATTTATTTCTTCATAAACATCTTAAATGAACAATAGCAAATATAAAAATAATAGATAACTGGAATACTTGGTAGTTAAGTATCAAAACAAAACAAAATACTTCTAATTGTTCAATCAAAGGAGAAAAAATTTTGGGAAGGAAAATGTCTAAATGTGGGTAAATGAGGGATTCTAAGTCTATTTCACAGAAGTACAAACTTAACTCATAATTTAGTTTGGGAAGCACAGCAAGTAAGAGTACAAAATTCTGATATGCCATAAATAGGCTAGAGTAAGCCAACAGAATTTTAAACAGTAATAAAGTTTACATTTATTTTCAAAATAAATGTGTAACTTTGTCCTCTTGAGTGATTCAAATGTGTGAAGCTCTTTTGAATTCACACATTGTTTCTGTGGTTATTTGTTGAATACATGAAGCAATGAGTGTCCACAATATGGTTAGAGGCAGTCAGTTCCTTCATTTTTCTAAGAGATTCAAGGTTTGTTTTTCCAAAAGCAAACAAACAAAAAAAACACACAAATAAAACCCTAACAAACAACTAACCCATGATTAGTTTAAGCTGAAGAGCTGAAGATTAAAACTGCTTAACAGAAAGGAAATTTCCAAAATCTCATTGATGGGGTTACTGGTTTCAATTTCATTTTTCACTTAACAATAATAGTAATTCTACTAGTATTTATTGAGAGCTTCCAGAATTTAGGCACTTTACAAAGCACTTTTACAATGTTGAGGACTAAATATGATTTTTCTACATTTGGAGCTTATACTCTAGAGAGGGAGACAGACATTAATTAATAATAAAAATGTAAAACAATCTCTAACTGCTATGCACAAAGGAGAGATTTATGGTGGTATGAGACATTATGCATAGAGAATTTGACCTAAAAAGGGAGGTCAGCGAAGTGACAGTTATGCTGAGATGTGAAGGGGTTAACCTGATGAAGCATAACCAACTTTTACAAAGACATATGGTAACAGGAAGCACAGCCAGTATGCCTAAAGTAGACAGAGGGGGAGCATAGTGAGAGATCAGGCTGAAAAATATCTAGGGAAGGACTATGTAGAGGGCTGAAAACTCTGACAAAAAGTTCTGTGTTAATAGCTAAGTGGATTGAAAATCAATGAAATATTTCATGTCTTTAGTCGGGGGGTGGTGCAAGGGAGGCGGATTACATAATCAGACAGATCACTCTGAATGCACTGTGAAAAACGAACATGCCAGAGTGCTCTTCCAGTAATTCTAGTGGGAGATCATGATGTCTCCTTCTTTCCCCAGATAGTTGTTAACTTCCGTTAAAGTAGCTTAAAATGGAGATTGTGCCTGAAAAGTACCAAGCAGACAAAGCCAGTTAGGTCTCATAAGTGATCTAAACCTTGCTTGATTTGCAAACATAAGTGAAACTTAAGTTGAGCTATTTTTTTGTAAATGCCTATATTAAAGAAAAACAGAACTTAAGCTCATCTAATAAAAAACAATGAACAAATATACAATTAAGTAAATAGGGATTTTTCAACAAGATAGACCAAATAAGGAAACTAATTGTAACCGATCAATTTGTTTTTTTATGCTTCATTTCTTTGTTCATTCTATAACATCTTTCTCCTTGCGTCCCCTTGTTGGAGCTTCTGAAAACATTGTGGTTTGGAGCTACCTGATTCATGAATCTCTATTTGCCCAAATAAACACTTTAAAATATTATTGTACCTTAGTTTATCTACTTTATAATTCTTGTGGGCAAAGAATTCATTTATTACTTCTTGTGTTTCATAGTGCTAAAGTGAAATTATATGGTAAGGTATTATTTGCAGATTAAATGAAAGAAAAGTAGACTTAATCAATTATTTAGATAACAGAATAATTAAACTGATTACTTATTACCATTTTTTAGCTATATGATCAATGCAAGCAGATTGGATAATTTGTTATCTATATTATACTCTGTTTTAATCTCTTAACATAATATAAAGGTAGTAATCTTTGGGTTGTGGAGTTGTCCTTTCATCTCAGTCACTTTGCCTGCAAATCAGACTAGGAGATAGTTGCTGAGTTGTCCATTTTTAACTTTTCTTACCATTGTTCTATATCAGACCTAAATGTTCTCATAACTTTTTTCTTTCTTTTCCTTTTTTTTTTTTTTTTAAAAAAAATGACCAATCTAATAAACAGATGGTACCTCCGACTCTCCCAGTTGGGATATTTTATTTCCTGTAACTTTATCAACTCATTTTGTGTTTTGTATTCAAAACGAAGTAGTCAATGTATTTTATTTGCCTTAAAAATATTCTTGCATGCTATATTCTCCAAACTGTCTTTTTACAAACAAACTTGACTAGGAGTTAACGTATAAGAGGAAGTAATCACATACAAATATTAAGTGACTATCTGTTGAGAGTTTATATCCTCATATTTTTCAGATGAGATCGGGTGCATTCAGGGTGGTATGACCGTAGACCTTCACAGCATCTTTCAAAGGATGAGACAAGATGTTAGATAATATCTATATGCTGATAACTGGGCCATTCCAAACAGGTATTCCAAAATGGCCTTTGAGTATAAACATTTTAAACATAATATCAGGAATACTTTAAAATAATACTTTTTGAATTCTATAGACTCTTATATCTTAAATTTGCCTTTCAAATTGACTTCAAAGTTGCACAATGACGTTTAACTACTATAAGAGTATGCACTGATTTTTTTTCTTCCTAAACTTACTGCCTTTCTTATTCCATCAAGATGTGAAAACTGTCAACTAGTGTAATACACATACAAAATTATTCAGAAAAGTTCAAGATAAAATAAAATTTCAGTAAAATTGGATATAATGTGAACATCGTAGCTCTGACAAAAATTATAGGTAGAACACAATTTATTATATTTGATAGTCTTTGAGATATTTTCTTTAATAACTGAAAACTAAAGAAAAACAACTCAATTAGTTTCCACCTCATTGGTGGCTTGTTAATTCTGCTCAACTAATCAGATAGTGGTTCCAAGGTTTTCAAACATTCTAAATTGTTTTCTGAATTCAGTAACGATCTTTCAAGGCATTGATCTAAAAAAAAGCTGAGAATAAACAGGTTCCTACATGAAGTTCTGAATAATCTTCTGCAAAGTTCCTCTCTGGTTCTCTTTGAGTCTTAATCTCTCTTTAAGTTTCTCTTCTCTTATTGTAGATGTCTCTGCTTTAGTCTCCTCCCAATATTCCCTTTTGTTTTATTTTCTCTATCTTTCTTAATCTATCTATTCTTCCTTTCTCTCTTTCTGTAGCAAGCTATACTAGAATATCATAGTTCTGTGACTATCTCCATGTACGATGTGTAAATCTCATTACGCACATATTCATGAACAAATTTGGTATAAATACATATATTAATGTCATAAAATCCAGCTTTTCTTTGGGAAGTTCTTCAAATTATTTTCAAAAGTCCTCTCTTTCTTTTTTTATTATGTGGAATAAAAATTAGATTTCAAAGGGGAGTGGTTCCCTTGTTTCTTATTTACATTAAAAAATACAGTGAAAAGTTATTGCATTTCTCTTTGTCAGAGGTAGTAAAGAAGTGAAAAGTGAATATGAGAGAGTTAAAGATTGTAATAAAAGAATTTAGAGCTTTACGAGTTCTGTTCTGTTTAACCTCCTGCTTTGCTAATATATTTGATAGGATATAGGGTAAGTTAGTACCAACCGAAGACCCCAAATTATGAACTATGAAAAGATAGACCTTTGTCTCTTGCTTATATCACCAAGGAGAGATAAGCAGTCAGGGCTGGTTGGATAACTCTGCTCACTTTAGTATGTAACATCCATCTCTATTTCAGTTCTCACTATTTCCTAGCCAGCTACAAGAGGGAAAGAGCCAAGATAGCAATATGCATTCTATTTTAGGACCTAGAATTGGCACCAATATCTTTCGCCTGTGTCCTATTAACCAGCAGTTAGTTACAAGATCTGAAGGAGTTACTATTATGAACCAAAGGGAAGATGGACATTGTTCAGCCACTAGCAGTTTGTCACAATTCAAAAGTAGTAATTGAAGACAAATTATTTTACCAAAATTCTCTCCACTGCTGAAATGTGGTTTAAAATCTGGTTTATTTCAGCTTAATTAGTGATCAATTGTTAACATTCAGTAATTTTTTTTTAATGTTGAAGTTTATTCATGAACCTTTTTGTGTACTATCAAATACATATTATTATAGGGTGTGTAGGAAACAGCTGGTGATTAAAATACATCTCCAGACATAATAAAGGGTTGAATCATGCCCTATTTTACTCTGTGTTCATGAAAAAGTCATTACAATAGTTTTCAGGACTTTATTAGACCTGGGTTTCTGTTACGTCTATTGCTATCTCTCATTTCTCTCTTCCTCTCTAAGGACATGCCAGCCACACTGTCATTCTTGATTTTTCTTCAGTGTTAGACACTCACTCTCTCATCTCTGAGCCTTTGTCCTTAATGTTCCTTCTCCTAGGATGTCCTTGCCTCTATGATTTCTGTCAGGTTTGTTCCTTTGTCTCCTTCAGGTCTTTGTTTAAAGGTCATTTTTTCAGGAAAACTTACCCTCTCCTTTCTTTTTAAAATTTAGAATCTAACCACAGTATTTTCTCTTCTTCTTCTATGCATTATCTATCAAGTTGAAGTTATTAGCATTCAAGATTTTGTATATTTTGCCTATTTATTTTGTTTATTGACCATCTTCCACCAACCAACTGGAATGGAGGCTGAGGGCATTGATTTTTGTTAATTTTTTGTTTGTTTTCCATGACTACAGTAGTGCCTGGAACATAATATGATCATCAGTAGATATTCAGTGGCTAAATGAATGAATGAACAAATGAAAGAGTAATTGAGTAAATGATTCAGAAAAGCTACAATGGTTTTAACTCTATTTGCCAATTTGGGAAAATTTGATTTATGCATTGATGCTTTTCAATATTCTCTGTCTTTACTTAATCCTTGATAGTATGTTTCATGCTATTAAAATAACTCAGTGATTTTTAAAAATTAGTTTTATGTACTCAAAATATCTAAGAAAAATAAAGTCTTCCATTGGAAAGAATATTTTATAAAATTATGAATGTTAAGATTAAAGCTATACCTGGGCTTAAAAATGTCCAAGTATTAATTTTAATCAATTAATCCACTTTAAAATATCTTTATATTTTAAAAGACAAATCACAAAATTGCATTTATTGTAGTATTATTCTAATAATAAAATGTTTTAAATAATGTTCTTACATCATGAGGAGAATTCTTAAGGCTAATACCAAAGCTTTAAATTTCATCACCTCTTATAAGCTTATTTTTAATGAGGTGAAAATAGTTCAAATGATAGTTTCAATCATTAGTGACATTCTGTATTGCAACATAAGCCATAGGAGCTAGTTATTTAACATAAATTATTTTTATATTAAATTATGCCATGCAAAGTTCTTCAATATATATTTTCTGATTACCAATTAGTACCCAAGTGGTAGTTAAGCACCCAGATTAATGTTTCCATTCACCACATGAAGTGATTCTGAAAATCCCTGTGGAGGTAATCGTAAACATGTTTTAGGTACAAATGCACTAATTTAGTTACATAGTCAGCAGAGTCAAGTCTGAAAGTAGCCTAAAACAAGGTGTGGTTGAGCAAATTATTCTATGCATAATTGTCAAGAATGCTTCAAAGTGATAATTAGGATAATAACACATGATATCCCCAAGGGAGTGAATTGCCAGGTAGTATATAATAAAATCAGAACTTTATTACATAATTTAAGTATTTAGCTTATATTTAAAACAGTCTCCCAAAAAGAAAAGTGACATTCAAAAATTTTTTGGTGACCATGTACTTATAAATTTCATTAAATCTATGTAAATGAGAAATATCTATTACACACTGCCAACTGGCATTTTCTAGAATAGAAAATCTTTAAAAAAAATATTGGTAAATTAGTGGTGGGAAATGTGCTATGCCAGAGTTTCTCCTGCAGAGGGGAGAGTGCTGCAGCAGCATAGTTACAAGGGAAGTCCACTCACCTGCTACCCTCATACAGGATCTTGCATTTGAACTTTCAGAGACAGGAGCTAAAATTTCTGGTCTTACAGTGGCAACTCAAGCTAATAACAATAATAACATTAATAATAATCACCATAATGAAAATCAACATTCATTAAACACTTAGTGTGTGTCAATGTGTTAATCAATTTCAATACATAATTTAGTTTCACACCAATGATGGAACGTGGGATTATTATATTCATTTGACAAATGAGAAAATGAGTCAAAATTAGCAAATAAGAGAGAGTGGATTAAAACTCAGGTATGTCTTTTAGGATTATTGATCTTAACCACAACATTACACCAATATAATGAAGGTAGGGGTTGATATCCCTTGTTGGCATTAGTATATTGTACACTATTTCCAGAATTATCTCGATCATATACTTCACATTTCTGCAGATGTGTGTTGAGTCTGCTGTGACCCACAAAGGGATTTCCCTAAATGTTGATCCTTTCTTTTAGCCATTTTGCATTTTCTGTACTTGATTCAGGGATGATGGAATACTGCTCTGCTTAGGAATAAAGCTGCTAACAGAGTGTTATTTAAAATATCTCTTACATAGCTTGTATCTTATACTCTATGATGAGAGCTTATTGGCCTGTTATCATGTTTCCAATGTTTTCATAACTTTTTGCCGGGGCATTGACATTTCTAAATATTTTTGGCAAATTATATTACCATTGTGCATCCAATTTTTGTCCTCTCTAAAATGGGTACAGTATGACATATTTCCCATTGCTATGTTGATGATTAAATGAAAAAGTCTATTTCAAGGTTGTGGTGCAGTGCTGGGTAGGCCTGTGCCACAGGGACAGTCATCTAAGATATTTTCTTTTTTACATAATAGGTACTCAATGAAATGGGCTCTATTGAATCAAGTGTTATTTATAAAGGGCAACATTTACACTGGGACAAGCACAGTAACAGTATTAGGAACTGACACAAGGGTGAATAAAATAGACTTATTTCCTGAATGTTTGGGAACAAATAAGTAGAAAATGTCAACATATGTCCAAGAAGGACAAGGCCAGCAGGCAATGAGATATAGTGATTGGCTTGGGGAGTGCATAATTGAGGAAGGCCTTTCTGAGAAGGGTTATGTTTATGATGAGACCCAGCACTGAGAAGGAGCCAGCTGGATAAAGAACACAGAAGACAAAAAAGACTATTTATGCAAAAGCTGTTGTATGGTGAAGAGTGTGGAAAATTGGAGGAATTGAGAGGGCATGGCAAAGTGCAGGCTCTGGGTGCCATGGATGGGAATGAGAAAAGAACGTAGACAGATAATGTGGTTTAGGATATCGGGGATGAGGGGCCTGCATAGGAGCACAAGGGTGCCAAAAGCAGTGGGAATGACGCTGAAGACAGGCCTGGGAAACCTCTCAGTTTGTTTCGTATGTGGTGCCCGTGGGGCCACCTGTGGCCAAGGAGTACCTGTGGCACCTGAAGGAGATGAGCCCATATCTTGCAATCACCAATCACCACCCCCTCCCTCTCCAGTCCCTCTTATTCCCAGTGAGCGCTGGGCAAACATTCTAATCACACATTACCAAAGAAGAAACCAAGGAAACAGCTTTGTGAAGTGTGCTCTGTCGGGATATGTTTCCCTTAAAGGCTGCTGCGGCTTGACAAGCTTATCTTTTTTGCAGCCTTGCAGCCCTACGAGATGGTTTTGCTCAGTCGGTTTTGCTTTTAGTCTTTTAAAATGGATCAGTCAGGTCAACGGAAGGTCATATTTGCAGTCTTTGTTGTTTAAAGGTGAAAGTAAACACACAGAGAGCTGCAGAAAGAACATTTTAAGCTGTGTTTTGAACTATGCAATGACTTGAAAGAACTTGGAAAATTAAGGTAATTAGGCAGAGCAGAATGAAGGCCTCTAGTAAAAAGCCCACAGATTTGATTCTGTCATCCTTCTGACCTCTGTTAGTAACAGAATTTAAAATATTTGTTATTTTTTTTTGCGTGGGTAATGAAGTACCGTGACCCAGATATGTACTGTGGCTCCTTGTTTATTTTCTGACAGAGATGGGGTTTGAGGTGAGAGAGGAAAAAAAAAAAAGCATGACTAAATGTGAGACTCGGGTATATTAAAAGAGATCAAACTGGTTCAACAAATGACTGTTGTGGCTATTTCCTAAAAAGGTTGATGGCCCTTTACCTGTAACCAAGCTGAATGTCAGAAACTTATGTTAAACATATGACATTAATTAGAAAGATATCCAGCTGCCAGTCTATTAAAAATGAAATGGTGCTGACTTACTGTGTTTTCAATAACTGATACTAGAAGATACATTGGAAGTTCTGTACCAACATGATGAGAAAAAATGTCTGAACTGAGGCGCTGTGTCTGTATTCTTTCCCATAGCTCCTAGAAGTGTTGTATTTGTATTCAGCCAAGTGGCTGCCTGCTTTGTGAAATCATAGACACACTGGTTTCCGCAGATGTACCACACAGCACTGAGTTGTTTCATGTGCTGTTGTCTGTGGCCACAAGAGGCGTAATCTGTCCAGGAATGCCACAGGGGGATTCAGCGTGAAATTCACTGTGTGGGAGGAGTTGCAAAGCCTCTGTGTTTTAATACTCCAGACAAGTTGAGTCAGGAAAATGAAAATCCCCGCGGAAACCCTTAACCAGACTTCTCTTTCTCTGATGTGATATTCAGACCTGACAGATGGAAAAATAGCAATTGTCTATCAGAATGGCTGAGCATGGTAAAGTATGACTGTTTTATAAAAGAGAGTCAAAGCGTACATATATTCAGATGGCTGGAAAAATTGAAATACCAGTGACCGAGGGAGCTGACTGAAGATATTTCAAACCCTCGTTGGAGAGAGGGCAGCATTAACTGCTACTTGTTAGCATCTTAACAGACAACAGAATCACCACTGTACTTACATCGGTAGCATTTCAATGGAATTTTCAGCATATTGGGTAACAGTGAAGATACACAGGAGTAGGCTTTGTGTTTATAAGTCAAGGAATCCTGCTGCTGTCTTTTAAGCTGCTTGTATTTACAGAATTCTGCTGGCTACAATGAGCCTCACATTTCTGAAAACAAAAATAAATGCCGCTTTCTCAAACTCTACCATTTTTTTCTCTTTTTTTCCTCATTTTTTCTCTGTCTACCTCAAATCATTATTGCTAGTGCTTTCTTGGTCCCTGCATCCGTGCCCCTGAATGAGGCTGGAGAAAAACACAGTCGTGATGGTTGCTTTGGCTTTAAATTCATGGCACTTCTCTTTGTGGGCCCTTCATGCTGCAGCATAACCTACGACATACCTCATCTGTTCACTCGCCACTTTCTAAGATGGTTGTTGAATACATTTTCTTTTCTCCTCAAATCTGCAACAAATTTTTTGACCATTTTTACTCTCAATGGATGTCCAAGCTTGCTTATTTAGAAAGTAGAAGCAGCTAGAAAACAGCTTCCACAAGCTCCCACCACAATATCCATTTGCTTTCTTTTTTGCCTACTGACTCTGACTTCAATGGCTTTACTTTAGATGAATGTCCGTGGTTTCAGGGCCAACCTTTCTGCTTGAGCTCTGTGTTACTCTACTGATCCCAACCGCTTCCACATTATCAATTTCCCCCTCTTTTATTGAATTATGTCCTCAACATACAAACATCTTTAAATGTTTCACGATAGTAAATAGTTAAATAAACTGTGATACATCTATACCATGGATATATGTATTTATTTAGAAACAAAATTAAAGAAACTACTGATACACTCAAGAGCTAGGATAGATCTCAAGGGTAAAATGCTAAGGGAAAAAAAGGCAATATCCAAAGGCCACATACTGTATGATTCCGTTTATAGAATAAAATGAAACTAAGTGGTTAACTTGGAGACTTGCCTTTGATCTTCCTTAGTAGGGAGCTTTTCATGGAATCAGTGCTATTTCATTTTATAATATTACAAAAAAAGCAAACCCTTTATTTTTCTTCTCTGATGTCCTTTTTTTTTTAACTTTATTGTTAGATTTCATAGTTATCTTTATTTAGAAGTCTTTGAATAAATTGTTGTTTGGCAATTTGGATTTTCATTTGGAAGAAATACATCTTTGGTTTCTGTGCCATATTGCCCTGTTTATTAAAAACTTAGTCTATTTAAAGAGAAAGGTTAAAAGTAAAAAAAAGGAATAGCAACCACAATCTGGATATGACTCCTTCTGACCCCTTCCTCAGCAGCTGGATCAAATAACACTTTTAATTGAAATAAATGTGCTAAAAACAATCAAGGTCGCTCTGTTGCAATGGAGAAAATATGCAGGTACCCTTCACATGATAGAACTGGAACATCATTAAGAGTGCTGATTACCAAGAGAAAAAAAGTTATTATTTTTTTGTTTAAATTTGTTATTTTGATTTTTTAATGCTTGTTTTCTAGTTAAGCTTCTTTCATCTTCTTTTTGAGTTTAAAAAGAAAGCACGCAGAACACACAGTTCTTAAACTGACTATTACGGCCACGAATTTTATTAAGAACTTTTGCTGTAGTGGTTTCTTAAGAGAGTTTTCTTTCTGCAAGAAAATAATATTTTGTTGTGAAAAAATCTTGACCTAGTATTAATGGTACTTTGAACGCTAAATATAAGGGCAATTTTTCTGGGATATCTTCCTATTGTTAGGGTTGGTTTGACTAATCATTTAGGTCTAAGGGAGATTCCTTCTATCTTAACTATTCCATGGATATAGATATCGTTTACCTAGCAGGGTATTTGTTGTTGTTGTTTTTAATTTTCCAGATACATATGGGATAATCTGTGGGTGTTGACTGCAAGAGCTTTGGCTGCTAGAGCCAGAGTTGTAAAACATCAACCTACTGTTGCAGTTACTAAGAGATAAATCCAGTTAATAACTCACAAGGCCATAGATAGAAGCTATTAGAAGCATGGTTATTGCATGAAAAACACAAATCCAAGCTTACTTATCCAGAACATGAAAGATGTTTCTTCAAATATTTTAAATATAAACACACCTCAATAGCTGCCCGAGCCAATGGGCCTGTATATTCCTGCAGCATAATTATGAGAACTGGTTGACAGCACACACGGCAGGTGTGATAAGCCACGTGATAAGTAAAGAGAAAGAGGACACAGTGTATTAATTGCATTTCTTGAGAGTGTAGTTTGCCTTTGATGCCTTACTGTTTCAACCAAGTGGAAAAACAATGCCAGACATGGCTATTAAAAAAAGTGTTTCAGGTTCCCTGACATGATGGACTTTTAAACTGGCTCTGCCTGAAGAGATGCTTAATTTGGTGAAAGTGGCTGACCACATGAAATAGCAATTTTTATTGGTCTATTTGACATCGAAACAGTGAATACAAATGATGGATTCCTATCTTACTAGTGCAATCTGCATTCTGCATAGGTGTAAGAAAGGAAAAGAGAACTGTAGTTCAGCGATACATATTTTGTTGTGTTCCAATTCAGTGTACAAATTTTACCTCACAATTTATGGAAAACAATATTGAGGCATCAAATTGCAAACAGTTATATAATCTGCAATGAATTTGCATTTACTATATTGTTATCAATGTTATCTTTGCTTTTGGAGAAATAACTGGGCAATTCTTAGCCTATCTACCTGAGTACAAGCACATTTGGAAGGGAGGAATAGAAACAAACATAGTCTAATGTAGTCTACCCATTTTTTGTGTCTCCATTGTGGCTACAGTTTTTTTAGGAGGCAGAAAGAGGCAACAACCAGGCCAGGACTTTAATGTTCTGTATTACTTCTACTTCCCAAACTCTTCATATGCTTCTTACTTTCCCACTCTCTACAGTAGTGATGATTACTGGCAACATCCAAATTACTTCCAAGTATCCTACAGGTTTTATTCATTGGAGGATGATGTTAATAATTTTACAGTCTTTTTTTTGGTGGGGAAGATCTATAATTTTCCAAAGACAGTAAAACCAGGTTTATAGTCTTAACATAAGAGTTCAACTTCTAGTTCCATCATGGAGCAGAGATTTTCTTGTACGGAGGAAAGATGTTTTCTATTTTTTCTAGACCATAAAGAACCATGAGGGCAGTGACTAGGTTATTTTCATCTTTGTGTTCCTAGAGCCTGGCAAAAAAGGTGTCGATATTGCTTATTGATTGAAAGGAAGAAAAAAAAGAAGGATGTTACTTGTTTCATTATTGGCGTCTAACATCAAGTTGGCTACTTTATGTAAAGTAGCCCATAGCTCATAAATTTGGGTACTACTTCCTACTTTTCGTTTAAAGTATAAATAATGTGTTTTAGATCAAATCTTTGGACAATGACAATCCTTTTCTCCCCCCAACATTCACTAAAAAAGAACTGTATGGTATACCTACATGCTACTCACCTATATTTCTGATTCACCATGTGATGTGTTTTGCCAGTGAGATGTGAATATAAATGGCCTGAATTGTGTCTGGTAAGGTTGTCTGCTTCTGGTTTTTCCTCTATATCTTTTCTATCGTGGTATCCAGTGATGTGCCATATGATGCATCCCAGGTCTTTAAATGAGAGTAACATGGAGCTGAGAACCTCACCAACCTATCAGGGACATATAGCAAGGAATAATTCTTTGTATTCTACCACTCAACATAATTTCTGTTATATTAAGGCTCTAATAATTGTTGCCATTTAATTCATTATATCTGTCATTAATTTTGCAAGTATAGTTTTACATCTGATACTTTAGGATTTTTCCTGTGGCAGAAAATGTATTACTATATTTCTTATGATTTACAAATAATGCATGTTTATTGACAAAAATTTAGAATGCACTGAGAAACACTACCTCAAAATTTATAATCCCACTTTTCTAAGGCAACCACCATTAAAATTTGTATATTTAATTTTTAAGCCTTATTTCTAAAACCAGTGTTAAATAATGATTTTTATATGTATATGCCTACATGTTTTCTCATACAAAATAATTTTAAATATATATTAAAAGCTAATGGAACAAATAGTCTCAATTATTAAATTCTAATTTTAAGGACTTTTCTTCCTCTCAAAAACACATCAGGCTTCTGTAGTGAATGATGGCTATATCCTATTTTTAGAGAGAAATGATGTGAGATGACATTGTGTTTTATTTTGCCTTTACCATATTTTGTTTATTTCACACTGGCATATCCATAAAATAAAAACTTTTACTGATAAAGAACTTCATATTGTCAGTGTGCTTTCTCATTTTCTTTCAGTTAAACCTTTTAATCTATCTGTGCAATAGATACGGCTGGCACTCTTTCTATTGCACATATGTGAAGGTGTGATTTGGCAAAGTCTGATAGCTGGTGCTAACTGAAAGTTCAATGCTCTTGTATTCATTTTACTTGTCCTGACAATGTGGAGGTTTCCTGAAAAGAAGCTAATGATTTTCACTTGTCTTGGTAGAGAATGATAGACATGCAAATCTGGATATCATCTATTGCAACATTTTGCAAAGAGAGACACTTGTACATCCCTAAAGTTTCCGCTGAATGCATACTGATAATGCAAAAGCCATTGGATTTGGTGAACAAGCAATGGATTAGGAATCACAAGATTTGATTTCCAAATCCACTGAGCTCTTAATTAATCTTTAGGTAGTCATTTCATCTTCATTTCTCCAAGGTCTTATGTATAGAAATATGTAGAATGGGGATAATAATAAATGTCTTGTCAAGTTTTTGTCAGAACATACATACACACACACACACACACACACACACACACGCAGAGGTAAGGCACAGTGATGGGTAAACAGTCTGTATTTGATATATGGTAGATATTATGTGTAAGCAAGAATTCCATTTTAAAATCCCTTGCAGTTCTTTTATTTCCCTCTAGTGTTGGAAGATTAAGTTCAGGTATGGGACAGACTGCTCCTTTGTTTTGGAAAAAATCACATTATGGTCAAAGATAAAGCAAAGATCATACTTTTAAAAATGGAGATGGTCACTGCTCTGCATTAATAGCACAAAGGTTTATGGTTATGGGCAGACTTCAATATCTATAGTTTCTTCTAGGAAAAAATGTTTCTTTTCTATATAGGTGTTTAGGCTGCATCTTCTTGGAAAATTCTCTTCTAAAGCAGTTTCAGAATAATGTTGACATTAGGGTGCTTCAGAGGGACAGAATCAGTAGGCAATACATACACATACACACATACATATATATCTGTGTATACATGTATACATATACACCATATACATATATACACACAATTGTATACGTGTATGTGTGTGTTGTATTAGTCCATTCTCACTCTGCTATTAAGAAATATCAGAGACTGGGTAATTTATAAAGAAAAAAAGTTTATTCAACTCACAGATCCACATGGCTGGGGAGGTCTCAGGACTTACAATAATGGTGGTAAGCCTTTCCTCACAGGGTGGCAGGAGAGAGAATGAGTGCGAGTGAAGGGGGGAGCCCCTTAGAAAACCATCAGATCTCCTGAGAACTCACTTACTATCATAAGAACAGCATGAGGGAAACTGTCCCCATGACTCAATTATCTCCACCTGGTCTCACCTTTGACAGGTGGAGATTATCACAATTTAAGGTGAAATTTGAGTGGGGACAGAGAGCCAAACCATATCATATGTGTATATGCATGTATGTATTATGAAGGGGGGGTTTATTAGGAAAATTGGCTCATTATGAAGGCTGAGAAGTCTCACAATAGGCTGTGTGCAAGCTAGAGAACCGGGGATGCTAGTAGCAGGGCTCAGTTCAAGTCCAAATATCTGGAAACCTGGAGGGGCCACTGAAGTAAGGACTGGAGTCCAAATACCAGAGAGCCTGATGTGCAAGGGCAGGAGAAGAGCATACCCCAGCTTCAGGAGACAGAGTGACTAATTCACCTTTCCTCTTTTTATTCTATCTGGTCCCTAGTCGATTGGATAGTGCCTGACCATGTTAAGGGTTGATCTTCCCCATTGAATCTGCTCAGACCTCTCACACACCAATCTCTGAAAACACTGTCACAGACACACCCAAAAATAATGCTTTACCAGTTCTCTAGATATTTTTAAATCCAGTCAAGTTGATACATAATCACCACAGCATTGAAGAGGGAAATTTCTGATTCTACCTTGACATGAATCCAAGATTCATTGATCATTAGCTACTAGAACTTGGACAAGATACATAACCTATCTTTGTTTATAGGTATAATAACTGTACCCATTTCATGGAGTTGTCAGAGCAGAGACCCAAAGACAGCAGTCAGGATGTGGAGGCATGTATTTACATCACATAATTACAAACCGTAATTAAGAGCACAATTGGAGATTCTAGTACTAATCCTAGTACTGACATAAGGTGCATGA
Source organism: Pan troglodytes (assembly GCF_028858775.2). Taxonomy (NCBI): domain Eukaryota; kingdom Metazoa; phylum Chordata; class Mammalia; order Primates; family Hominidae; genus Pan; species Pan troglodytes. The sequence continues at coordinate 97,814,518 of NC_086015.1, forward strand.
CAGACAAGATTTAGATTGAAGTGATGGGGAAATGTTTTTCTTTTTCCAGGACTCAGGTAACTGAGCACTTACTCTAGAGAAGGTATTAATACAAATAATGGTGTCAAGTAGTAGAGGGAGTACCACTTAGGAGGAAATGCCCAGTGGAGTGGCCTAAGCCTGTTGACCTGAGGATGCTATAGCTAGGGTCCAAGTTTAAGTCCTCTGTTTTGTAATTACTTTGTGTTATTACCAAGCCTCTGAAAAATACCTATATGTGTTGTGCCTGGTCATCTGTCACTCAGAATGAAAGAAAATGCCAGCACCATTGAGAGGGACAATATGATACAGAGAAAGCAGCATTGGTGTGTAGGGCCCCAGTCTCAAGAAAATAGGAGGTGACCTGTGGAAAGGGGTGCTAATGGTCACATCTGGCTGAGATGCTGGCAAAACAAGAGAGTAAATCTGAGGAATGTGCAAGGATTCCTTAGGTAGACTCAAGAAGCCTTAGGGATAGGAATCTAGAAGAAGACTAGGAATCTGTTAGATTAGGTTATAATGATTTGAACATTTTAAGTGTGAGCTTAGAAATTGTTAAAGTATAGAATATTTGTTTAACAGCCCTACCGCTATCATTATCATCCTTAGCATAACCTGGCTGCAGAAATCTGTTTTCTTTTTAGATTTTTAAATTTTATTTGTAAGTTTATATTAAATTATATAGGTGCAAGCACCAGAATAATTGACAGACATCACATCTATCCAAGAGTCTCAGCTATTTTGGTGGCTTTTCTCAGGTTTCTGACATTCACAGCTTCTCTCAGTTCTTCCGCTTCAGCCCCCTTGTCCTGACCCTGTTGCCGCCTCTTCTGCCTGGAGTACTGCCGCTTTGTTGGCAGAGTTATTTCCTGATAGTGAGTACTGCTGCCATCACCAATCTGGCCTCTAGGAGAAGAAATTGTTTCTTCTAATCACCCAGAGCATAAATAAGACCAGGCTGTAGTTTTTTATGACATTACTAAATGTTACAAGTACAAACTGAAGCTGCTACTTACATGTGTTTATTATTCTTAAAACCTCAGAATTCCAAATCATGATGCGAATCACTGCTTCATCCCTCACAGGCTGCAGATAGCAGAAGCACACCGAGTTGCTCCATAGCAATGGGATTCTTCTGCCCCATAACAATTGCCGTGTCTCAACTGCCCATGTCCCATCCCTGTCCTCGGCTTCTGTGCCCCATCCTCCCAACTGAAAACAGATTTTCTTTCTTCTTTCATGTCATGTGTTGCTTCATGTATTAGCTCAGTATTAAACATGTTCTAACATAATTGACAGAATATCCATTTCCTTCAGAAGAAAACCCCTGTTCCCTTTCTCGGCATGTGGCTGGAATGAGACATCACAATAGTTGATGTTAGGTTTCCAAAAGTCTGGCTTAAGAAATCTGAAAAAGCAGCCGGGCGCGGTGGCTCACCGCCTGTAATCCCAGCACTTTGGGAGGCTGAGGCGGGCGGATCACGAGGTCAGGAGATGGAGACCATCCTGGCTAACACGGTGAAATCCCGTCTCTACTAAAAATCCAAAAAATTAGCCAGGCGTGGTGGCAGGCGCCTGCAGTTCCAGCTACTCGGGAGGCTGAGGCAGGAGAATGGCGTGAACCCGTGAGGCGGAGCTTGCAGTGAGCCGAGATCACGCCACTGCACTCCAGCCTGGGCAACAGAGCAAGACTCTGTCTCAAAAAAAGAAAAAAAAAATCTGAAAAAGCATCGCATGGAGAATACCACCTGTACAGTCCTGTTTGTAGTGTGCTGGGTCCAGTCAAGCTCCTTCCCAAAGTCCATTTTTCAGTGTGAAAGAAAGAGAGGCTCAGACCTGCTTGAAAAATTAATAAATAACCTGATCTTGGAAAAAAGACAAACATATATATCAAGAACTAAATATTGTTTCTCTTACTCCATTGCAGTTTATTGTTGTGAAGCATCACTATCCTTTAATGTAACTTCTCATTGAAGCAACTCCACTATGCATAGGACTCCTGGTATGGTGTGAATATACAAAATGTCACTCCAAAATTCACATGTTGAAACATTATCACCAATGTGATAGTATTAAGAAGTGGGGCCTTTTGGAGGTGATTAGGTCATGAGGGCTCCACCCTCATGAATTGATTAGCGTCACTATGAAAGGGCTGCAGGGAACTAGCTAGTTCTTTTTGCCCCTTCATTCTTTCTGCCATGTGGAGACAGTGTTCATCCCCTCAGGAGGACGTAGCATTCAAGGAAGCAGAGATTGATCCCTCATCAGACACCTCAGACATTGAACACACCGGTGCCTTGATCTTGGACTTGCCAGCATCTGTAATTAAGGGAAATAAATATTTGTTCTTTATAAATTACCTACTCTCAGGTATTTTGTTATAGCACAAGGAAAGGACTAAGACAATTCCTCAAATAGCCCTTCTTAGTACAAAGGAAGGTAGAATCCCAAGACAAATTCCAATCTCCACTCAAGAAAACATAAATTATGACCAATCCCCCAAATGGTAAATTTCCTTTTTGAAATCTCTAAATCTAGACTCTGTCAGGTGGGCTTGGTCCCAATATGTCTAAAAATAATAACTACATGAAACACGGTCCAATTTGTATTTATATAAGAAAAAATATGCAAAGATTAGTGTTTCACAGTTGGAAAAAATCACATCTCATTTACTTGTGTATTCTTTAGTAGAGCTAGACAGACTTAACTTATGTTATGCTAATATAGATTTCTCTAAGGGATACTAAAATATTCTCGGTTTCAGATTCCAACAAGAATTATTTTACTCAATAATTCAGAAATACTATAAAATGTTTCATTGAGAGTGCCTTCTCCCAAATGCTGGAATGGAAGCTTCCACTTCTGTCTCACCAGCATCTGATAATGAAATCAATGGGATTAAAGGGACAGTCTTGACTGTGGTCCAGTTTGGGCTCCTCTTTTTGCTTTGCCCTAATTTTGATAATAAGTTTTGTTATGTCTTTCAAATCTGGTCTCATGATATTCGGAGCTGGGATATCTTTCTTCAGAGCCCTCAATAATGATGGCAGATATTCCTTAATCTTTACACTTGTGAGTGTTCAAAGAGTACTTTGTGAAACCTCAGTGAATATATTTGAAAAGCTTGCTTTGCTCCAATGTGCACTAAGAAATGGTTATGCATAGAGGATAAGAATGTCTACTTTGAAGCCCAATTGTCGATTTTGTATCCTGACTCTGTCACTTGCAAGCTATGCAAACTTGAAAAACTTAACTTTTTTTGTGTTTCTGGTTTCTTATTTTGAAAATGGTGATAAAAATCGTATCTACCTCATAGAGATATTATGAAGATTAAACAGGTGTGTGTGTGCGTGTAAAACATTATAGGTATTAAGTAGATGTTATCATTTAAAATTTTGATCGCACACTGGTTTCTCAATATACTGAATAAAAATATTGGTTGCATGCTGTATTCCTGCATGCCACTTCAACTCCCTATCTTTAATTTGGTTACTCTGCCCTACATTTTTTCCCTGTAGCCATATTTACTATTCTATTCAGAGGTAGGAAAGAAACATTCTAAATGAGAAAATTTCAATTAAAACCTGGAGCCCGAGTTGAAATCAGATCTGATTTGCATCAGGCCCCAACACTGTAATAACATCAAACACCACTCCCTCTTCCACCTGCAGGGGTGCAGCAGATCTAAGAAAAGCATTCTTTAATCATTTCATGCCCAATATCCTGTAGGCTATAACTGCATACTGCATCCAGAAACACTGCCCTTTTACTAGTAGGATGTGGTAACTCACTAATTTTGAACATTTAATTATTTTTGGAAACATAATTAATCACAAAAATCAACATTATTGTGTAAAATATGGAAAAATTAAAGGTCTTTATATGAAAGTCTTCTATTTCAGACTACTCATGAAATCTGACATGTCCAACTTCCTGTAATTATGCTGTCCATTCTAGACTACTGTTTCTAATTATATTTGGCAGCTTTTCATCTGTTTGGCATTGACAAGATTACAAGAAAAAGATAAGGATAAAATACGGTTTTGACTGATGTTATTTTATAGGTTATGGTTTTTGATATCAAGTTTTGAAGCTGCACCTTAAAAAGAAGGAGCACTGTTCAAATGCTATAACAATCTTGTGAGAAAATCATATTTTTGTTAGGAAAATCACACTTGGTAATATTGATGTATGGTCTTTCTTATAGAAATGACAAGGGGCATTGTGTGTAGTGTCTATAGGCACATGCACTGGAGCAAGGGTCACCTGGATCCAAACCCCTAGTGCCACTTTCAAATTGTGTGGTTTTAGTCACATGACTTAATATCTCACTGCTACAGATTTTCTAGCTTAAAAATAGTATAATCATGATATCTAACTCTAAGCATCCCTGTGAAATTCAGAAAGGTCAAATACATGGTAAATAGTGGGTTAGAACTAGCTGTTACTAATAATTCTTATTAAAGACACCACGTTTGAGTTGGCATTCATATGTTGGATGGAATGAATGTATTTTGCATGTGAGAAGAATGTGAATTTTGGGGGGCTAGGGACAGTATGCAATGGACACATTCATGTGTCCCTCCCAAATTTATATGTTGAAACCTTAATTCCCAATGTGAGCATGTATGGAGTTTCAGAACTTGAGAGGTAATTAGTCATGAGGGTGGAGCCCCTGAATTGAATTAGTGCTGTTATGAAAGATACTCGGAAGCTTTCTAGCCCTCTTTCAGGTATGTAAGGATACAGAAAGAAGTTGGTGGTCTGTATCCTGGAAGAAGGCCCTTGCCAACACCTGACCATACTGGTATCCTGATTTTTGGAGGACTTCCAGCCTTCAGAATTGTGAGAAATACATTTATGTTATTTATAAGCCACTCAGTCTATGTTACTTTGTTATAGCAGCCCAGACTAAAACATCACTTTAAGACTGTAATAGTCATCTTTAAACTCTTTCTTTCCCCTCATATTGAATTAGCTTTTAAAGTTATTGATTTAAAAAATAATTATTTTGAAATATTCCATTTCTTTTCATTTTGATGAATGTCATCCTTTTTTAGTTTCTTATATCTTTATTGAACTAATGGACTTGTTTTCCATTTGATTTCCATGTCTTCAGGCTTTCCCTACTTCACTGCATCCTAAGCATCACTACCAGATCAATCTTCCTAAAAGTCAGATCGAGTACATCACTGCTCAGCTTTGGATATTTAGTAGCGCTCTATTTCTCACAGCATAAAATCCACACCCTTTATCTTTGTATCCAATATCCTGAGGTATACCTAGCCTCAACCTTGACAACCCTTGAATCACACTGGTGTGCTCAGTAGTCCCTTAACATGTTTTTCCTTATTTCTGTTGCAAGTTTTTTTCTCTCATTCCTCTGAAGTATTATCTTCATTCCTTGCCATCTGCAATTCAATTTTATGTGTACATATCAAGATAAATTATACATGTTTTGAAGGAAAGGAGGTAATGCTAACAATTTTCCCATTCAAGATGCTATTGTTTCATGTTTCCCTTTCAAAATTCAGATGTTGCTAATGATAGTATTAGGAGATGGGGCCTTTAAGATGTGATTAGGTCAAGAGAGCTCCACCCCTCATGAATGTGATTAAGGCCCATTTAAAAGAGGGATCATGGCCGGGCGTGGTGGCTCACACCTGTAATCCCAGCATGTTCAGAGGCCGAGGCGGGTGGATCACGAGGTCAGCAGTTCGAGACAAGCCTGGCCAATACGGTGAAACCCTGTCTCTACTAAAAAATACAAAAAATTAGCTGGGCATGGTGGCATGCACCTGTAGTCTCAGCTACTTGGGAGGCTGAGGCAGAAGAATCGCTTGAACCCACGAGGTGGGGTTGCAGTGGGCCAAGATAGCACCACTGCACTCCAGCCTGGGTGACCGAGTGAGACTCTGTCTCAAAAAATATAATATAATTAATATAATATAATATAATATAATATAATATAATATAATATAGATCTTGCAGCTTTAAGTTCTCCTGCCTTTCTGCCTTCTGCCATGTGAAGATGTTATAAATTACCCAGTCTGTAGTATTTTCTTATAGCAGCAAAATGATACACAAGACTATGCATTAAACATTTCTCCATCACTTCACTCTAAAGCTTGTCTGTCATTGATTTACATTGATATACATTTATGCTCTGGTTTCTCTTCAAATTGTATAAATCTTTCGCCTTTTACATTGATATACATTTAGTGGAGTTCTCCTTCTAAAGGAGAGTGAATCTGTCTTGGATTTCCTTAAATTACCACATGAGCTTATTGGGGACTATTTTTTTTTGGTACTATTCAAATTGCTATCCTATTATGTTAAGTAACTTCATCCCAAAGACATGAAAATTCTGTAATATTTTGAGATATTACATTTATAATACATTTCATGTTAATTAATAATATGTTCCTATTCTGTGCTGTTCATTGCAGTAAGTGGTCTATGTATAAAATTTCATTTAATTCTTAGAACAACCCTGAGAATCAAGATAACGTATTATTATAATCCTTATTCATGTAACCTGAGGTTCAAAAGGTTAAGTTGCTTTGTCAAGCTCTGTCAGGCTACATATAACTGAGATTATATGACTCTCAAATTATACTTATTCAATCTAATGAAAGTAAGCAGTAACTAGATTTCCATTAACAATGGTTTTGAGATTTACTTCCCAAGGGCTGACTAGGAAATTTAGCTGAGAAGATGCTATAGTCTGAAAGCAGGAGAATCTGGCCTGGAACTCTGTAGCCCTGTGTCTGATTTCTCATCTTCAAGAAATTTAGTGTATTATTAATTTTAAAATTTTATGAAGATTTGGCACTAAAATGAAAGGAATGTTTAATGTGCAAGCTTGATGTGACAAACAGATGACAGGTAACGTGCAGGTGGTAGAGATCTCTAAAGGTAGATCAATCGCCTTGTAGAGCTTGTAGAGGATGCTCTAAGAACAGAGGACACAAAACATACTGACATCCTAATTTCATCTGCAGAATGAACACGTGGAGACACTTATAAACAGAGTGTATGTATGTAAATTCACAATACATGGCTTGCAAAAATAAGATATATGTAGCTTCATATGTGCCGAAGAATTAAAGAAGAATCTCTTTTGTCCAAATTAGAACATTCATCTCTGCTTGAAGAGAAAGTTTAAAGCATTAGTCATGGCCCTCTTCTCCCCCTAAAAGGGAGAGAGTGTGTGTATGTGCAGATAGAAAGGCACTTTCCAAATTTCGTTGTATAACAATACGTCAATTGTATTTTTCGAAACCCCAGCTGTATGTTGTGCTGAATATCATTATCTTATCAAAAATCTGTATTTTATTTGAAACAAACTATGTTGTCCAGTATAATTTTTATGTGTGTGTGTATATATATATATGTGTGTGTGTGTATATATATATGTGTGTGTGTGTATATATATGTGTGTGTGTGTGTAAATTCTGAATATAGACATACAGATACAAAAGAATCAAAAGCATTCCCTCAAAAACACAGGAAAAAAGAATTCTTACATTAGAAATTTAATCTTCATTTTATGCTTTTGGGTGAATTATTTTCCTCCCTAAAGTTGTCAGGTTAGTACAATACTTAAACAAAATTTATTTGTGAGCTTAAGTACACTGAAAAACAAGGTGACTGACATGTTAAATGAAGTATAGTTAAAAATGTTGAATGGATTGTACATGTGAATATGCATAATTATTTTTCTTATAAAAGATGGCTTTCATGTTTCCTTAGAGCAGTTTACAGTTGCAAATACATGATTTTTAAAAAGAACAAATCAAAAGGCACAGATCCACCAAGCAGCAGTGGTATTCACTATGCCCTTTGGGTAGGCCAGCCTGAACAGATGGACCTTCAGTCTGTATTAAAGGTCAATTGATTTGTGCCTTTGCCAAATGAGTTTGGAAAAGAAGTTTCAAATTCTGTCTCTCTAATAAGTGGCTCACCACATATTTTCTGAAAATTCAAATTTAATTGTACAGTTGTTTCCAACGCCTTTCAGAAAATCCAAGCAGTCAACCCTAAAGCCTAAATAAAGTTTAAACTTCTTAGCTTGGAATTTGACATTCAAAACTTTCATACTGACTCTGGCCCATCATTTCAGCCTCAACTTTTATTATACCTCTTCACAAATCCCTCCACTCCTAAAAAATGAGTCTCCTAACCAAGTCACTAATTTGTTCAATTCTCCGAATCTGAAGTGGTGCTCTTCGTCATGCCACAAGAATACCTTTCCCCATGTTCTAGTTTGAGTTGTCGCTCATATACAAAGCTTTCTTTGATCACTCTAGGGAATAAAATTGTGTCTGTTTCTAAAGTTCTTTCTCTCTTGCTGTGTAGTTCATTAATTGATTTTTTAGCATTTTTATGATGTTAGTTCTCTTTTATGTAACCGCTGTGTCTCCTCATATGGTATGTTAAAATTAGGACTGCTGTAATTCCTATACTAGTTAGGGAGGAAAGTAACTTCACCTTAGCAAGCATTATAATCAGAGTTTTTTTCTTCACGTATTGGAAGAAAAGACAGTTGTCCTGAGGCTTCATCTTTCTTCTATCAGTTCTTACTCTTCTGGTGGCTTCCTTAACCACTGAACTTTCAGGCATGGCTTCCTAATTAAGTAATTAAAGAGGCACTAGAAAGTTATTCCTTATTTTCCTAGATTTTTTGTTAGGTTTGTTTACAAACTGAGTTGGAAACCAAGGTGAACACATTCTTATCAGACTGGACCAACCTTTTTGATTTTGCCTAACTTATCACTTCTAATAGCTAACATCTGCCTAGTATCACTTTGAATAACAAGCGCTGAGTATAGAAGGTACACATTTCAATGGAAGTCAAGTTCTACTAAATGTTTTTATTCATGTTGAAAGCTTTTCTGGTCTCTTGGGCTTATACATCTGAAGCTGTGTCACAAAATTAAGGTTAATTCTAGTCCCAGGTAGGAGCACCTGGAGAGAGTTATAAACTATCTTAAAAGAAGGAACAGTAGTGGACTCCATGCCTTCTTAGTTCTATAGTGCCGAGTTTGTTTTCTATTATATTTCTCACTACATTTCTGAAGTTTCAGTCACTTTCCCTCAAGGAAGAACATGTTGTGATGGAATGAGAAAAAAAATAAAAAGTCTTAGTACTTGAAGAATTAGAGATGACAAGTTGGGAAGAATGTGAAGAGAGGGTCAGATTAAAAACAGTGGTTCTCTCTTCTCTATGTTCTATGCATTCTCTAGACCACAGGGGCAAATTATATGGTCATAGACTGCAAGAAGTTTTCCTTCAGCTGAACATGTGTTTTTCTTGGTTCCCATGATACTGTTCTGTACAGTGTTTCAAAAATTTTGAAGGAGATTTTAACATTTCAAAATTTAAAAATTTTATACAAACAAATGAAATTTTGGTTTCTTTGGGAAAAAATCTTAATGCCTAAACAGGAATAATCAGCTTGAGTTAGGTAGTGGCTTTCCTTTTAGCCAAGGCAAGAACACCCACAGGTTGAGGAAGGTCTTATCCGGCACCATCCCACTTCCTTCCTTTACAAAGCTGAGTTGGCCTTTAGGTACTAAATTCCTAACCCATCCACCCCAGGCTGAAGGAGATGATAAGGACCTAGAAGTCACATATGCTAGGACTAGGCCTTGAGTGATGTAGATTGTAAGTCGGTCTTAAATTTTTTTTAATCTTTAATTATTATGTATACCTAATAGTTGTACATATTTGTAGGGTATATGTGATGTTTTGATACAGGTATACAATGTATAATAATCAAATCAGGATAACTGGGGTATCTATCCCCTCAAGTATTTTTGTTGTACTGATTAATAATAATACAAATTTTAAAAACCTATAAATATTATCTAAAGGAACATGACATTTATAAATATTCATGTAATTAAGACATCAAATAAATTTTCCCCTATTTTTATAAAAACAATTGTTGAAAATGTTTAAATACAAATATTTAACAATATAATTCACCACAAATTTTGGATTCATTTAAAAATGGAACTGATATTTACTTTTAACAATTTGGAAAGTAATATACCTGGTCATTTAAGTCAAAATATATTTAGACACAAATCGATATTATAATTTTTTTTTTGAGGCTAAGGAAGAAGTGCTATAGAAAATCCATTCCAAATGACTTGGCCATGGCTGGAAAAATCAGAGGGGGGCCTGCAAAGATACAAGGTGAATGCATTGCTGAAATAGGGATTATCTGCTCCCCGTTTGGCTTGTTTTTTTTTCCCTAAGTAGCAGAGTAAATGACTTTGGAGACCCTCTATTTGTAGACCAATTATATAGAAAGGGTCATATAAAAACACTGTATTCTAGCCAATATTGTCATTGCAGTTAATGAACATTTCAAGAGTCATTATTAACTTACATGAGATCACTTCTTAATGGAAACATTACATGTTCTCTGTGTCCTTAGGAACCATAGAATTTATCAAATCTCTCATGAACTAGAAAAGTACAAACCAATTTAACATTTTCTTTCTTTTTCTCCATAGCTATATAGTGGAATTGCAGCATTGTTAGTGAATTAAACATTAGAATAGACTACTTCTATACAGTAGTGAAAACTAGCTTATTTCATATTATCCTAGAAACATTGACATTAAAATTATCTTGTTCAAGTATCATCTCATGCTTGTATCCTTTCTATATCACCTATGACAAGTTAAAATCCTCTTGTTTGAAATCACCCTGATCATGAGAGCTTTCTGCCCTGAGGCAATCTCTTCCATTTGTGAACATCTATGACTGTTGTAAAAATCCTCTTTATATAGTGTTGCAATTTGTTTTCTTGTATTTGAATTCTTTTGTCTTAGTGATTCCCTCTGAAAAAGTTGCACATTCTTCAATAGGACAGCATTTCAAAAGTCCGGAGATAGCTAACTAATTCTTCCTAAGCCCTTCTATTTATGGCTAAGTATCCACAGTTCCTTCAACTATTCCAAAATTGATGTAACTTCGAGTTCTTTAACTAATTTGCTCATTCTCCCCTAGGTAGATCCTGATTTTTCAATATTCCTCTTAAATTGTGATGTCCCCAAATTTACACAGATTCCAAGATTGGTTTCAATCTATACGGAAATATAATGTGATTTTTCACTCTATCATTGTAGATTTTCTATGTTGGTTTATGCAATTAAAATTGCTCTACATTGTTTGACAGTACAATCACATTGTCGACTGATTCTGTTCCTTGTTAACTGTAGCACCCTAAATATTACCCCTTGTAGAAGTTAGTATAGTCTTTTCCTACTTGGACCTATATTCATATTAGTTCTTTTAAATTCAAGTTTAGATCCTTTTATCTTTTATACTAGTTTTTAAATTTCTATTCAACAAACCTTTAACTAGATTTTAACTATTATTCTAATTCATTATCAACATTTGGAACTGGACTGTGTTATTTAACATACTGCCTTTCTTTACAAGCTTTATGACTCCACTAAATATGATATTGAACCCTTATAAATGTTTTGAACAGGACAGAGTAATTATCTAAGAGACATTAGAGACCTTTTAATATACATTATGGCTGTCTTTCCCCAAAATCCATTCTAGTTTCCCTTTGACCTATAGCAACTATGAGGTTGGGGAGGGACTGACCAACATCATCTCGCGTGAACCCTGATTGGTTAAAGATAACCAGCCTAACTTAACTATCTACACCACAGTGACTGGTTCATGAACATTCCAATGAGAGTAAAGGATACCATGTTAGGTAGATTAGGAGGAGAAAGTCTCTTGCTCTGGAAGGTAAGATTGGAATGTGAGGCCTAGAACTGCTTATAGCTACTTTTGATGATGAGGAATGCCAGATTTTCTGTAAAGTTCTACTCTAACAGTGTTTCTCTTTCTCTAAATGTTTTAGTTATATGAGTAAATATATGGGGGCAGCTGCCCTAAAATACCATGAAATATGAGTAGCTTAACACAACAAAGATCTATAGTTTATCTACATAAAAACTGGTGTTGAGTTGTCAAAGGCTGGCCTCGCTGGTGATTCATGAAAAAAATCTCCTTTCTTGTTTTGATTGTACCATCACAACCTGTGTCAGGGTAAAGAGAAAATAATGAAAATGAAGAAGGCTGGCTTTCAATTGGTTTGGTCTAGAAATAAAACATATTACTTCCACTCATAATCCACTAATCTGGACTAGACATGCAGTCCAAAATTAAATGGCAGGGAGGCTAAGAATTGTAGAAGAATATTTGAAATATTTGACTTTCAGTTGAATCTTCTATGTAATACAATCTCTTTAAGGAACATAGTTTTCACAATGGACTGAAGGTGCCATTGATCTTAAGTTGTCTGCTTTCCACTTTCAACCATCCCAGAGGCAAGGCTGTATTAATGGCTTGGCTACTGGCTTAGAATAGTGAGAACACACACAAATTGTAACAATAAATTCTTCCAAGACACATTCTTTTCCTCCTGGTTTGAAAATCAGTATTAAATGTTTCTAACTCTGGATTCCTGGTCACATCTCCTATTTCCCCCAGTGGCTGCAAGATAAGAAATTTTCATTCATGCAGTTCACATCTCATCTGCAAGTTTTTACCATACTCTGGTATGCAATCTTCTTAGGCCTAGAGACTTGAAATCATTTAGAGAAGGTAAATGCTATCTTATCATCTCCTTACCTATCTCTAGGTTCAATTGCTTTTTACCAATATTTATTTTGCCTTCTCCAGGCTAAAAATTATTCTCCTAGTCAGAGAATATGGAAGTAAAATAGAATTTTTACGATCCCATTTTGTATCACTTGTTGAATTTATAAAGTCTTACCAAACATAGTACAGTTAAAGTTTTTGTTCTTGCTCTGAATATAATTGTAACTTAGAAAGATTTTATTTTCTTACACAGTTTTTTCACAAACCTTAACTCATTTTAGGCTTTCTGGTACTGTCCTCTTAGGCTCACGCTCCTTTATTATGTGTCTTTGGTTATATGCTTCTGCATCCTTTTTCAATACATAAATTTAAAAGTTAAAACCATCTAAGTGGTCCTTATGAAACCACTATGAATGTTCAGACACTATACTCGATGAGTTTTAAAATATTTTCATAGGTAGAAATTCAATTTCAAGTGATTTCTTAACTCTCAGAACTTTTTCATTTTAAAGTCTGAAACTTCATGACCATTTATATCTTTCACTTAAGCTCTTCAGTATCTTCCTACCTGAGGTTTAAGGTAGAATTTTCCCCTGGTCGTCATGATCACCAAGTGTTTAACATATCTTTCGTGCTAAATAAATGATTTTTGAATGAATTCATTTGAAATACACAACGAAAGATTCCATTTCTATGATAATTCTATCAGTTTTAAAATCTTTTTTTAATCAAAACTGAATCTTTTTATCAGTCTTTAGACAATGTTGATGATTCAAACTATTCTTTTTTTAAAATAGAAATTTCAAACTTTTTTTTTTATAACTTCTGACAAGCTTTCTATTCATGGAGGTTAAATTTTGCCTAAACTGTTTTGAATGAGTATAACACTATAACACTAGCAGAGTCAAAATTACAGGTTTAATATCCATAGAAGACAGTTATCATCCCACATATAATTATATGTCATTTTACATTCTTATCAACAGTATTCATTGGTTATCCAAGAGGTCAAAGGGATATAAAAAGCTCAGTGTAATTCCATTACCATTGCTAAGGGTACACAGTCTTTAATATATATCTTTGATATCTGTTTTCCTAAGATTTTGTAAGAAAAACTTAGTCTATATTCAATATTCTACAACTTTTAAAAAGTTTTACTCAAGATTTTTCAAGAGTTCTTCAGAATAAAGGAACGCAGTGTATGTTAAGTTTAAGTGAATGTCATTAACGTCAACATCACCATCAACAAAAGAGCAGATATTCATAAATCATAATCAGAGAAAGTTACAATAAATAGAATAAAGTTTAGAAACAAGAATTTGCTTAATTCACAGCCTTCTATCATACATTTCTTTATAAAACCCAGGAAGAATAGTTCTTACAATACTTCTAGAAATGGGAATCCTCTTTTGGTAATTCCTTTTTAAATCAGTCATACTAGAACTTCCCTCTATTACCTTCCTAAATGATCTTTTATTTCTTGAATTCCAGGTCTTTGCTAGAGATTTGTTCAAGGTTATAAAATTACAGGTAAATAGAAGGAATAAATTATGTTGTTCTATACCACTATAGGATGACTGCAGTTAACAGCAGTATATCGTTTCAAATAGCTAGAAGGAGGATACTGAATGTTCTCAACGCAAAGAAACTCATATTTGAAATGATGGATATACCTATTACACTAACATGGTCACTATATACTATATGCAGTGAACCAAGATAGCCCCACTGTACTCCAGCCTGGGTGACAGAGTGAGACCTCGTCTCAAAAAAAAAAAAAAAAAAAAGAGGGAGTTCTTTAGGTTGAAATGAGAGGTAACTAAAGAGCAACATGATAGTATGAGAAAGTATGGAACTCATTGGTAAAAGTAAAGTAAATATGTGAATAAATACAAAATTCCACATCACTGTAACAGCAGAAGGTAAGTCACTCTTAATTCTAATATAAAGTTTAAAAACCAAATTATTAAAAATATCTATACAAAAAATATTTTAAAAGACTGACAAACTGATTGTAGAATTCACATGGAAACACAAAAGACCTAGAATAGTGTAAAACTTTGAAAAATAAATAATTGATAACTGATATTATCTGATTTTAATATATTATGATTTGCCTAGCTACAGTAATGTTTTGAGTGTTATAGGCATAAAGATACAAAAATAGGTCAATGGAAACTAATAGAGTTGAGAAATAGGCCCACAAATATATTAACAATTTAATTTTTTTTGAAAGGTGGGGTCTGACTATGTTACCCAGGCAGGTCCAAACTTCTGGCCTCAAGTGATCCTCCCTGAGGATCTCTGATAGTTTGCCTCTCCGACAATTTTGGCAAAGGCACAAAAAGCAAGTCTTTTTGACAAATGATGCTGGAACAACTGGAAACACATATGCAAAACAGTGATTTTTAACCTGCATCTCACAGTGAATACAAAATTTAATTCAAAATGTATTACCAGCCTAAATGTAAAACCTGAAAGTGTAAAAATACCAGATGAAAACATAAGAGAAAAGTCTTTGTGATCCACTGTTACAACACAAAAATTATGATCTATAAAAATATGGTTAAGTTAAACTTGATCAAAATTTCAAAAGTTAGCTCTTTGAAAGGCACTGTTAAAAGAATGGAAAGACAAGCCACAAGCTGAGAGAAAATATTTGCAAATTATACATGTGATAAAGAAATAATTTTTAGAACATATGAGGAATTCTCAAGAGAGTATATGATAACAAAAACCCAGTTAAAATATGGCAAGAAATTTAAATAGACACTTAGAAAAAAGAAGTTATATGGATGAAAAATAAGCACAGAAAGAGATGTTTATCATTAGGGAAATGCAAATTGAAATTATGATGTGATAACACTGTAAACTTGTAAGAACATCTAAAATGTAAAAGACTTACCATGTCAAGTGTTGATGAGAATGTAAATAAATGGGGGTTTCATACACTGCTGGTGGGAAAGTAAAATTCTACAATAGTTTTGGAAAATGTTTGACAATTTCTTATAAAGTTAACATTGACTGATTATGTGATCTAGACATTTTACTCCACCCATCAAAAGAAATGAAAGCATATGTCTATACCAAGACATACCTGGATGTTTGTAGTAACTTTAGTAGTATTAAAAAACTGGAGGGGTGTCAAGATGGTGGACTAGAAGCCAGTGTGCACCACTCTCACAGAGAGGAAGCAAAGTAGTAAGTAATCACTGACCCTGCAAGCCAATCATCTAAGAAACCACATCAGGTTCCATCAAAAGACTGAGAAGACACAGAGAACAGAGAAGAGCAAAGCTGGGCAGCAGCCTATCTGGAATTGATGTGGAGCCAGAGGAAGCTCCCCAAAATGGGGAAATAGTGAATGAGTGAAAGTCCCCAGGGGACTCACACTTCCAACAAGTATCTGTGTAATCCTGGGAATGGGAGAATGCCCCTGACTCCCCTGGGCCTCTAAATTGATACAGAGAGTTACCTGGAGTTTTTGCAGAGGTAAGCCTCAAGACCAAGGGGACCCCCACAGGTCTTGGACCCTGGAGCAGCCTGATGTCAACTGCTATAGCCCAGTAGAGGCTGCAGTCATGGTGCCTGGGAGCAGTAAGATTGCTTTACTCCCTCTTGCCAGACAAGGCTTAGTGCCAGCTTCCCTTATGGTGGTCCCACTTCTGTCTAAACTCTGCCAGAGAATACAACTCCCTGATCCCCTGGGAAGCACCCAGATGATGGAGCAAGAAACTTCACCAACCCCTGCTGCTTATAGCTGAGTGAGACATGCCTGCTGGGGCTTCCAGCAGAGCAGACTCAATGCTGCCTGACTCTGTGGGTGGATGCAGCTTTGAATTCCTCTGGGAAACAGCTGTGCTGCCCCTAGCTGGTCAGGAATCACTGATCTGGGTAGTGTCAGTTGAGGAACAGCCCTCAATCTCAGAACACTGAGAGGGATGAGCCACCTGGGTTTGCAGCCAGTGGGAGTGTGAGGCATTTCTCCCTCTTCAAGGCTGCCTCAGGAAGGGTACAGGTCATGCCTGAGGGAACCCTGTAGATCAGCATATCCAACAAAGGAAATGCGGGCAGGAGCCTGTGACTGAAGAGAGCTCCTCTAAGCCCCAAGAACAGACCAGGTGATGGTGCCATCTCTTCCCCCACCTCACCACAGAGCACTACTGCCAACTGCACCAAAATACATGAGAGTCATGCAACTAAGGAACCTATCTTCTAGCCAACACTCTTAAGTGCCACCTACTGGATTGCAGCCCAAAATAAAACACCAAAACATTTTGCCAGTATACAGCACCTGTCAAAACTAAGGCAAAAATTTAGCCACAAGTAAAGATTCTATACAGAGCCTTGGCCCTCTGAAAATGCCCAGAAATAAAGGCAACTATTACTCAACTTACATCTCAGTTAAAGGAACACCATCCATTACACATGAGAAAGAATCACTGCAAGAATTCTGGCAGTTCAAAAATCCAGAGTGTCCCCTTAAATCCAAACCTGCACACTTGTTCCCCCAAAATAGTGCTTAACCAGATTGAGATGACTGAAATGATAGACATAGAATTCAGAATCTTATGGCAGGGAAGCTCACTGAAGTCCAGGAGAAAGCTGAAACCGGATCCTAGGAATCTAAGAAATCCAGTAAAACTATACAGGAGTTGGAAGTAAAAATACTCATTTTAAGAAAGAAGCAAACTGACCCTCTGGAACTGAAGAATTCACATTAAGAATTTTACAATACGATTCAAAGCATTAACATCAGAATAGATCAAACTGAAGAAAGAATCTCAGAGCTTAAAGACTGGTTTTTCAAGTCAACTCAGACAAAATAGAGAAAAAAGAATTAAAAAAAAATAAAGAACCCCAAGAAATATTGGATTATGTAAAGAAACCAAATCTATGACTCATTACCATTCCTGAAAAAAAAAGGAGAGTAAGCAACTTGGAAAACATATTTGAGTATATTTGAGTAAAAACATTTGTCCATGGGAATTTCCCCAACCTTGTTAGAGAAGAGAACATGCAAATTCAAGAAATACAGAGAACCTCTGTGAGATACTATAAAAGATGTACCCCAAGGCATATCGTCATCAGCTTCACCAAGGTGAATGCAAAGGAAAAAGTCTTAAAGGCAGCTAGAGAGTAAGGTCAGGCCATGTACAAAGGGAACTCCAAGAGTCTAGCAGCAGACCTCTCCGCATAAACCTTACAGTTCAGAAGATATTAGGGGCCTATTTTTAGCATTTTTAAAGAAAATAAATTAAATCCAAGAATCTTGTATCTTGCAAAACTAAGCTTCATAAGTGAAACATAAAAAAAATCATTCTCAGAGAAGCTAGTGCCAAGGGAAATTGTTACCACTAGACCAGCCTTACAAGAGATCCTTAAGGGAGTGCTAAATATGGAAACAAAAGATGAAAACCTGCTACCACAAAAATACATTCAAAAACATATCCCACAGGCAATATAAAGCAATTATACAATCAAGTCTGCAAAACAAACAGCCAACAACATGATGACAGGATCAAAATCATGCCAGTTAGAAAGGTGATCATTAAAAAGTCAGGATCTTAAAAAAAAAAAAAGCTCCTGGATTCTTTGATTTTTTGAAGGCTTTTTTGTGTCTCTATCTCCTTCAGTTCTGCTCTGATCTTAGTTATTTCTTGCCTTCTGCTAATTTTGAATGTGTTTGCTCTTGCTTCTCTAGTTCTTTTAATTGTCATGTTAGGGTGTCAAATTTAGATCTTTCCTGCTTTCTCTTGTGGGCATTTAGTGCTATAAATTTCCCTCTACACACTGCTTTGAATGTGTCCCAGAGATTTTGGTATGCTGTGTCTTTGTTCTCATTGGTTTCAAAGAACATCTTTATTTCTGCCTTCTTTTCATTATGTACCCAGTAGTCATTCAGGAGCAGGTTGTTTAGTTTCCATGTGGTTGAGCAGTTTTGAGTGAGTTTCTTAATCCTGAGTTCTAGTTTGATTGCACTGTGGTCTGAGAGACAGTTTGTTATAATTTC
Source organism: Pan troglodytes (assembly GCF_028858775.2). Lineage (NCBI taxonomy): Eukaryota > Metazoa > Chordata > Mammalia > Primates > Hominidae > Pan > Pan troglodytes. The sequence continues at coordinate 97,833,195 of NC_086015.1, forward strand.
TGTTCTTTTACATTTGCTGAGGAGTGCTTTACTTTCAACTATGTGGTCAATTTTGGAATAGGTGTGGTGTGGTGCTAAGAAGAATGTATGTTCTGTTGATTTGGGGTGGAGAGTTCTGTAGATGTCTATTAGGTCCACTTGGTGCAGAGCTGAATTCAATTCCTGGGTATCTTTATTAACTTTCTGTCTCATTTATCTGTCTAATGTTGACAGTGGGGTGTTAAAGTCTCCCATTATTATTGTGTGGGAGTCTAAGTCTCTTTGTAGTTCTCTAAGGACTTGCTTTATGAATCTGGGTGCTCCTGTATAGGGTGCATATATATTTAGGATAGTTGGCTCTTCTTGTTGAAATGATCCCTTTACCATTATGTAATGGCTTTCTTTGTCTCTTTTGATCTTTGTTGGTTTAACAAAATTGATAGACGGCTAGCAAGACTAATAAAGAAGGAAAGAGAGGAGAATCAAATAGACACAATTAAAAATTAAAAAGGGGATATCACCACTGATCCCACAGAAATACAAACTACCATCAGAGAATACTATAAACATCTTTATGCAAATAAACTAGAAAATCTAGATGAAATGGATACATTCCTTGACACATACACCCTCCCAAGACTAAACCAGGAAGAAGTTGAATCCCTTAATAGACCAATAACGAGCTCTGAAATTGAGGCAATAATTAATAGCTTATCAATCAAAAAAACTCCAGGACCAGATGGATTCACAGCCGAATTCTACCAGAGGTACAAGGAGGAGCTGGTACCATTCCTTCTGAAACTATTCCAATCAATTGAAAAAGAGGGAATCCTCCCTAACTCATTTTATGAGGCCAGCATCATTCTGATAACAAACCTGGCAGAGACACAACAAAAAAAGAGAATTTTAGACCAATATGCCTGATGAACATTGATGCAAAAATCCTTAATAAAATACTGGCAAACTGAATCCAGTAGCATATGAAAAAGCTTATCCACCATGATCAAGTGGGCTTCATCCTTGGGATGCAAGGCTGGTTCAACATATGCAAATCAATAAATGTAATCCAGCATATAAAGAGAACCAAAGACAAAAACCACATGATTATCTCAATAGATGCAGAAAAGGCCTTTGACAAAATTCAACAGCCCTTCATGCTAAAAATTCTCAATAAATTAGGTATTGATGGGACTTACCTATATATAATAAGAGCTATTTATGACAAACCCACAGCCAATATCATACTGAATGGGCAAAAACTGGAAGCATTCCCTTTGAAAACTGGCACAAGACAGGGATGCCCTCTTACACCACTCCTATCCAACATAATGTTGGAAGTTCTGTCCAGAGCAATCAGTCAGGAGAAAGAAATAAAGGATATTCAATTAGGAAAAGAGGAAGTCAAATTGTCCCTGTTTGCAGAAGACATGACTGTATATCTAGAAAACCCCATTGTCTCAGCCCAAAATCTCCTTAAGCTGATAAGCAACTTCACCAAAGTCTCAGGGTACAAAATCAATGTGCAAAAATCACAAGCATTCTTATACGCCAATAACAGACAAACAGAGAGCCAAATCATGAGTGAACTCCCATTCACAACTGCTTCAAAGAGAATAAAATACCTAAGGAATCCAACTTACAAGAGATGTGAAGGACCTCTTCAAGGAGAACTACAAACCACTGCTCAACAAAATAAAAGAGGATACAAACAAATGGAAGAATGTTCCATGCTCATGGGTAGGAAGAATCAATATTATGAAAATGGCCATACTGCCCAAGGTAATTTATAGATTCAATGCCATCCCCATCAAGCTACCACTGACTTTCTTCACAGAATTGGAAAAAAACTACTTTAAAGTTCATATGGAACCAAAAAAGAGCTCTCATTGCCGAGTCATTCCTAAGCCAAAAGAACAAAGCTGGAGGCATCATGCTACCTGACTTCAAACTATACTACAAGGCTACAGTAACCAAGCATGGTACTGGTACCAAAACAGAGATATAGACCAATGGAACAGAACAGAGCCCTCAGAAATAATACCACACATCTACAACTATCTGATCTTTGGCAAACCTGACAAAAACAAGCAATGCGGAAAGGATTCCCTATTTAACAAACGGTGCAGGGAAAACTGGCTAGCCATATGTAGAAAGCTGAAACTGGATCCCTTCCTTACACCTTATACAAAAATTAATTCAAGATGGATTAAAGACTTAAATATTAGACCTAAAACCATAAAAACCCTAGAAGAAAACCTAGGCAATGCCATTCAGGCATGGGCAAGGACTTCATGTCTAAAACACCAAAAGAAATGGCAACAAAAGCCAAAATGGACAAGTGGGATCTAATTAAACTAAAGAGCTTCTGCACAGCAAAAGAAACTACCGTCAGCATGAACAGGCAACCTACAGAATGGGAGAAAATTTTTGTAATCTACTCATCTGACAAAGGGCTAATATCCAGAATCTACAAAGAACTCAAACAAATTTACAAGAAAAAAACAAAGAACCCCATTAAAAAGTGGGCAAAGCATATGAGCAGACATTTCTCAAAAGAAGACATTTATACAGCCAAAAGACACATGAAAAAATGTTCGTCATCACTGGCCATCAGAGAAATGCAAATCAAAACCACAATGAGATATCATCTTACACCAGTTAGAATGGCAATCATTAAAAAGTCAGGAAACAACGGGTGCTGGAGAGGATGTGGAGAAATAGGAACACTTTTACACTGTTGGTGGGACTGTAAACTAGTTCAATCATTGTGGAAGACAATGTGGCGATTCCTCAGGGAATATCTAGAACTAGAAATACCATTCAACCCAGCCATCCCATTACTGGGTATATACCCAAAGGAATATAAATAATGCTGATATAAAGACACATGCACACGTATGTTTATTGCGGCACTCCTCACAATAGCAAAGACTTGGAACCAACCCAAATGTCCAACAATGATAGACTGGATTAAGAAAATGTGGCACATATACATCAGGAATACTATGCAGCCATAAGAAATGATGAGTTGATGTCCTTTGTAGGGACATGGAAGAAGCTGGAAACCATCATCCTCAGCAAACTATCGCAAGGACAAAAAACCAAACACCGCATATTCTCACTCATAGGTGGGAATCGAACAATGAGAACACTTGGACACAGGAAGGGGAACATCACACACTGGGGCCTGTTGTGTGGTGGGGTGGTGGAGGGATAGCATTAGGAGATATACATAATGTAAATGACGAGTTAATGTGTGCAGCACACCAACATGGCACATGTATACATATGTAACAAACCTGCATGTTGTGCACATGTACCCTAGAATTTAAAGTATAATAAATATGTATGAGTGTATATATATATACTTTATATATATAATATATTATATATATACTTTATATATAATATATAATATATATAAAAATATATATATAATAAATATGTATGTGTATATATATACTTTATATATACTTTATATATATATATAAAGTCAGGAAAGAACAGATGCTGGAGAGGATGTGAAGAAAAAGAATGCTTTTACACTGTTGGTGGGAGTGTAAATTAGTTCAACCATTTTGGAAGATAGTGTGGCGATTCCTCAAGGTTCTAGAACCAGAAATATCATTTGACCCAGCAATCTCATTACTGGGTTTATACCCAAAGGATTATAAATCATTCTACTATAAAGACACATGCACACGTATTTTTATTGTGGCACTATTCACAATAGTAAAGACTTGGTACCAACCAAAATGCCCATCAATGATAGACTGGATTAAGAAAATGTGGCACATATACACCATGGAATACTATGCGGCCATAAAAAAGGATGAGTTCATGTCCTTTGCAGGTACATGGATGAAGCTGGAAACCATCATTCTCAATAAACTAACACAGAAACAGAAAACTAAACACTGCATGTTCTCACTCATAAGTGGGAGTTGAACAATGAGAACACATGGACACAGGGAGGGGAACATCACATACTAGGACCTGTCAGGGGCTGAGGGGCATTAGGAGAAATACCTAATGTAGATGACGGGTTGATGGGTGCAGCAAACCACCATGGCATGTGTATACCTATGTAACAAACCTGCACATTCTCCACGTGTATTCCAGAACTTAAAGTATAATAATAATAATAATCTTGTGTATCAATACTTACACTGAATGTAGATGGTCTAAATGTCCCACTTAAGATGCACAGAGTGGCACGCTGGATAAAAAGACAATACCCAACTGTCTGCTATCTTCAAAGTCACAAAAGTCAATGAATAACAGAGGCTGGCAAGGTTGTGGAGAAAACGCTTGTACACTACTTTGGTAATGTAAATTAGTTCAGACATTGTGAAAAGCAGTTTTCAAATGTGTCAAAGAACTTAGAACAGAACTATCATTTGACCTAGAAAGCCCATTATTTTTTTTATACCCAAAGGAATATAAATTCTTCTAACATGAAAACACATGAATATATATGTTCATCACGTTTGCTATTCACAATAGTGAAGACATGGAATCAACATTAACAGTAGACTGGATAAAGGAAATGTGATACATATACACCATGGAATATTACACAGACAAAAAAGAAGATTATGTCCTTTGCAGCAATGTGGATGGAGCTGGAAGATTTGCTTATCTTAAGCAAACTAATGCAGGAGCAGAAAAATAAATGCCACATGTTTTCACTTATAAGGGGTAGCTAAACAATGAGTACACATGGATACAAATGGGGATACAATGGCAAAGACATGAAATCAACCTAGGTGTCCATCAACAATGTATGTGATAAAGAAAATATGATACATATACACCATGGAATACTGTGCAGCCATAAAAAGAATATGATTATGTCCTTTACAGTAACATGGATGGAGTTGGAGGCCTTTATCCTAAACAAATTAATGAGAAAAACAACACCAATACTGCGTGTTCTCATAGTGAGAACTAGATATTAAGTACACATAAACATAAAGATGGGGACAGTAGACATTGGGGACTACAAGATGTAGGAGGGAAGGAGGAAGGGGGTGTGGGCTGTAAAGATGTCAATTGAGTATTATGCTCACTATCTGGGTGATGGCATCATATGTATCCCAAAACTCGGTGTCATGCAATATGCCAATGTAACTAACCTACATATCCTTTAATGTATAATAAAAGTTGAAATTATGAAAAAAAGGAAAATCACAAAATATGAATCAATAGGTAAATGAATAAACATATTTTTGATATTCATATAATGGAACACTACTCTGTAATGGGAAAAAATGTACTACTAATACTAATACTTGGTAAAAAAAAAAAAAAAAAAAAGGTAATGGTTTTGAAAATAATATCCTGGGTGAAAGAAGCCAAGCCAAGACAAGTACATACTGAATGACTGATTCCATCACATGAAATTCTAGAAAATGCAAACTAGTTTTTAGTGACAGAAAGCATAAAGGTAGTTTCCTAGAATTGGGGGATGGTGTGGGAATTAGATGATTGGGGTGGAATAAAAAGGATTACAAAAGGCATGAGAAAACTTTTGGGGTCAATCATTAAATTCAATATCTTAATTGTTTCATAGATACATACAAGATGTGTTCCAAATCTTACCAAATGTACACCTTAAATACACTGTACTTCATTTATACTTTAATAAGCTGTTAAAAACCAATCAAAGAATGTGGTAAGGTAATTTTATTCATATAAATGATCCCTAAATTATGATGGTTTGACTTTACAATGGTGCAAAAGTGATATTTGTTCAGTATGCTCCTTGACTTATGATGGAGTTACACCTGGATAAACTCACTGTAAGTTAAAAACATCATATGTCTAGAACACACTTTTGACTTATATTTCAACTTACAATTGGTTTTTCAGGATGTAATCCCATTGTTAAGATGAGGGAATCTGAACAAGTAACAATAGCTTTCCTTGATCCTGGCAATCAGAACCTATTCATGGAAATTAGATAAAAAGTTTAATCAAATGAGTACCCCAAATATAAAATCTTTAGAAATAACTTTACCAAGAAAGTAGTAAGAGTCACGGAGGATTCTATTAAATGTAAAGGAAAGATGTAAAACAAGATATAACAAAAGGAAATACAAACCCTCTTCTTAGATGGGAGACTTAATGCCACATAAAAATTATATTTTCTATAACTAATATATTACAATCCAAGCACTGTTTGGAAAGATATAGACTGATATAGACTGGATAAAATAACCTCAAAATGTCCTGCAAGATTATATGCTTTAGAATAGTGAAGATATTTTAATATCAATGCAAAAATGAAATGAGACTTATCAGATTTAAGAACATACAACAAAGCTACTATGACAAAATCTATATGGCAGTGGTATATTAATAAATTGGTGGAACTGAAAGACAATTCATCAATAGATGCCAGTACACCTGAAAATGTTATTTATTTCTAAGACACTATGTAAAATCAATGAGAAAGAATAGTTTAATATGAAAACAACTGGAAGAAAATTAGATTGGATCTCTATGTCATACAATATACAAAATAAATTTCAGAATCTTTATTTTCAATAACCTGAAAAAATCAAGTGTGGTGGTCCCCATCATTTTCCTACTTATTTCATCCTTCTAGTACATGTCAAAACCAGATGTGTCAGGTAGGTTACTTTAATATAAGCATGTAGGAGCTTTAATCACAGTTGCCTGGAATAGCCCGGCTATTGTCAGATCTACTGGGCCACAAATCCAGGTATGAATACCACAACTCTTTAGATAATAGGAGTTTCACATTTGAGTTTGGGCCGGGTTAGATCTAGAAGCCATGAAAAATTATGTGAATATGTGGTCCAGACTCCCTTGGAACCTACCTCTGTTTCACTTCAACTCTTACTTATAGCCTCATGGGAATTAACTGAAAGAGAAGTAAAGCACTTGAATCTGATTCCAAAATGCCAGCACAAGATGGTGCTCACCTACCTTACTCCATTATAGCCCCCCCACTAGGAACAGTGGTGAAGGGAAATCCACCCTCCTAATGGACAGAAATGAGAGCAGTTCGTTCCATCATTCACCTCATGGAGGAAGTTGGGAATAAGTGGTCTAAGGAGTGTGCGTGTGTGTGTGTGTGTGTGTGTGTGTATCCACACACATACATACCTTAGCAGTGGAAATAAAATAGCCTGATTGACCGAACAGATATGTAAATGAACAAGACTAGAAGATCAGGACCAGGAGATCTGGAGAAGAGGGTGGTAGAAGGACCTATGGGGAAGGGCTCAAAGAATGCAGACTTTTTTAATGTCCACCATTGCAGATGAGAATCTCACAAATCAAATGACATGAACTGCATGTCATTTGGTCTCTTAGTAACTTTAGTCCTTGTGTAACGGGTTCATAAAAAGAGTAGCTACGGTAGCAGGGATGAAGGTTATGCATGGACTCAATTGCATAGTCTTCCTTTTGCCAGAGTTTGCAGTCTCCCTTCTACCAGAAGCTACTGCTTCTTCTGAATGTCTAATCTGGCAGCATAAGAGACTGATGCTAAGCTCCTAAAATGGAACTGTTCCCTGAGAAGACCAACTAGCTATTGATGTCAGGGTTATTACACTTCACTTCTATCCTGAAGGAGGCAGCATTTTTTTCTTATTACAATCAATAAATACTTATACTAGATATGAGTTGGTTTTTCTTATCCACAGTGATGATGCCTCTGTCATCACTACTATCTGATTGCTTATAGAGTGTCTGATTTATAAACTTGTTATCCTACAAGCTGTTGCCTCAAACCCGGGGTACCATTTGATGGAAAAATACGCACAAAAATGAAAAACATTGTTATAAGATCCACTAATCTTAAACATCCACCAGAAGCAATCAACTTATTAGAATGATGAAATGGGCTATTTAGCAAAGGAATTCGCTTTGGGACAAACTCTTCAAGGGTAGGACACTGATCTCTAATAGGTTATATATTTACTGAACAGTTGATTGTTTTAGAGGGGTATCCTTCAGCTAAATTCTGTAATTCCAGGCGTTCAGTGTGGGTTGGAGAATAGGCTCCTGTCAACATCTCACTATCTTTGAAAATTGAAAATCCTGGTTTTCAGGGAGGTCACATTTTACATGGCCGGGTTTATAAAATTTCACTAAACTGGATGCCATGAATAACATCAAACTGCTTTGAGCACATCATGGTAGCAGGCCAGCAAGCAAAAATAAATAAATAAATAAATAAATAAGAATAAAATGGAGCCACTGCACTACCTGGGTTGAGAGCAGAAAGAGTGTCAGGAGCCGAGCGGTTTCAGTGGGATATCTCTTGGTATTTTAATATTTCTGTAAAAAAGATTAATAGTAAATAGCCACTGCATTAACTATGCCCTGTCAAGGGCAAGACAACCAAAGACTCAGAATCTTTGGGGAGGAGATTTGAATTGAAAACTTCCATTCTAATTAATTTAAAAAATACACCAATAAATATGCTATCTTGAGATTTTACACATGACTTGGTTTACTTCCAAGCTTCATTTAGACTCCAAGTTAGATTGTTTTTACATGTATTAGCTTTATTAATATGCCTTTATTTTCCTCCCTTTTCTTCCCATGCTGCTCTTATAATACCTTCCATATATGTTTACATTTCTTGGTAAAAATGATTTTAAAATGTTTAAATTAAAAAGTCTGAGTTTCCTTTATTAATAAAAGCATGGCAAGTTTATATTTTCTTCCTAAGTTCACCATCAGTATTATCAAATAATAGAAACATATTCTTTGTATTTCTTTTAAATCCTTTAAAATACATTTCCAAACATTTTTCAAAGAAATGGGGCCTTTCCATTTTAGTTGTTATTATTTCTGTGTGGAATCTTCGGAAGCAAAAAATGTCCTATATTTAAGCGAATGAATCCTTTTCTCCTTAATATCCCTTCCTTCCAAATAGGATTAATAACACTAGAACATTATGGAAGAAGCTCTATGGAACATTATAGCTATATTACAAATAATTTGGGGACTTTTTTATATTTGTTGAACATAGAGATATATAGAAGAATGTCAGAGATAGGAAAAAAGGCATTATATCTACTATCATGGCCATGAAAATAACAGCTGGTTATATTTACCAGGCATCTAAGAAATAGGTGACAGTTTCAAAGGTGGTCTAGATTTGTTCTGACAAATTTTAGAAGTTATAAACATGGATTCACAGTAATTGGGAAATTTGAAAACTTTTTTCCAATATTCAAAGTGTGTTCCACTTTGAATAATTTAGCCACATAATGCACTGTGTCCACAGGCAAACTGTTTATGCAACGTAGCAATATATTTTAAATAATATTTTATTATTTGAGAGGACAAATTTTGTTGGCATAGAAATAAATGAGAAGTTTAGGTTAATAACTTAATAGTTATATTGTATTTTAATAGCTTATTCTCTGGGTCTGACGAGAAAATATTTTAGAATTTAGATGCTTTTAAACATTTTATTCTAGCTCTGAAAATGAAGTAATCTGAGATCTTGTTACCTTCATGTCCTCACAACTTTACGGTGCCCACAACTTCATAAGTACCATAAAGGCCTTGTTTAATGCGTTGTGTCAAATGGTTAAGAATATTACTTTCTAATCCATTATGAATAACCTGGCATGACCCTCTAATGCACCTATCAGCTTGATGCCTCTTAGAAGAACTTCATTCTAAAACTAAACCTCTCATTAAAGCCTTCAAGTCACATTTTTGGTAATAGAAACAAGTGAAATAAAAATATTTTATTGAACAAATTTGTAGGATCTGATGATATTCTCTGAAGAACCCTCAGGACGTTAACTAGTTGACCCTGACATCTCATTATGTTCTCAAAGAGACAAACATCCAAATTTCTAACCACAGGAAACATTAAATGTAAACAAATCAAATTCAGAACCATTTCTTAGTAACAAATCTACTAAACACTTTTACAACCTCTGGTTTTCCCACATTACTATTTTTATTATTTTCAGCAATGGTTAAGCCTTTCTAAAAGCACAATTCTGGATAACAGGCAGAGGGTGAAAGTTCACTTCTGAGCAGGTGAAAGGAATAGGGAAACCACACAAAAATGATCTCTAAAATTGCACCTAAGGATTACCTGCTATTATATAGACAGGTCCTACGGATTTGTTTTGAGCTCTGGGGCTAGAGAGCAGCTCTGGCTCTTCCCACCTAAAGGAGAATAGAGCCAGGACATGACAATCAGCAGAGCTAAGTGCACGTGTGTATGTGTGTATGCATGTTTGTGAGAGGCAAGGGTTTAATTGCTTGGAGGCTAGCAATTTACCTCATAGCAGGCATTCCATCAGTCTTTACTAGGATGTAGAAGTTCAAGGGCAGGAACAAGCTTTACATAGTCTCTCTTATGTTTCTGCCTTGCCCAGCTGCATAATCTATATTACATGCACGTTATAAGACAAATAACTTTTATAAATGAAAAAATAAAATTTAATTTGCCATGTCATGATCAATAAGACTATCTTTTTTCTCTTTCCTTAAAAGTATGTTGAAAGTGAATTTAAAAGAGCAACAATTATAGCTTTTTCTATGCTTAGCTATGCTTTTCTTTGGAACAAATAAAGGGCTTTTCTATTGGATTCATAAGTTAGAAGGGAGATTTTAAAATAATCTGTCTATGGGCAGATATGTCCCTTTTAGTGGTCTTAAGAATCTTAATATTTATTTTTTCCATTGACTTTGAATTTATAAAATATCTATTTTCTTATCAAAGTAAATGAATGCAGATTTTACATCAATTTTGTTAGGATCTTTATCAGAGAGGTCTTAAAGTCTTTTAATAATCAGAAATAAACTAGGACACTTAATTACAAAATTGTTAATTATAAGAGATAAATGTTAAGATGAACAGAAGTAGGCATGAAAATTAAAAGACTTAGGTCATTTAAGTCATCAGGTTGTTTGGGATGCTGGCTCATTAGCAAACACACTCCCTGTATACTGTATTGTAAAAGGAAGCTGAAGAGTTGGCAGCCCTATGACAAGACAGTAAAGTTACACTGTTGTCTCCGACACATAAATGCAAATTGTTTACGATTTTCTTTACTGAATTTTGTAGAAAATAAATTATTTGTTACATATTAAGTGCTAAAACTTGTTTTGAGTTGTGTCCTTGAAGATACCCCATTTGGAGCCATAGCTGTGATGGGCATTGCTATCTGATTAAGTTTTCAACATAATCTACTGTCATTCTCTATGATCCTTCAGGCTTTTGCACTGACCGAACAGGCTAGTTACTTGGTAGTGTGCTAGAAAACATGATCCTTGCATCTCTCAAATTTTGACAGTGGCACTAATCTCTGTGGGATGTGGCATTTTGGTTTACTGTCTTCAGGAAGGGAACATCTGTTCCTTGTTCCACGTATTAGGGAATCAACATCAAAATTCTGCCATTAAATATACTCTCTTTCTACTGTATGTTTGAAACCACTGCTGGAACAGCTCAAGGCTTACTCTGACTAGTAGAACATTATGGTATTTTGGGTCTCTGAGTACAAGCATGAGTTCAAAACCACTAACTAATAACACTAATAAATTCTGAAGTATGGATATTTCCCACTCTGTAGTTATTCTGTTAACTGGTAATGGGTATATTTGAGGAACCCAATGCAGTTTTTTTTTTTTTTTCAAACCAATCAGCCTCAACCTTTATTATGGGATGGGCTCTGAGTCTTAAAATGCCTTAGGTGAGATAACTGAGCTGTGAATCTCTCTAAAATGGCAACTGGGGTTAGATTTTTGGCCACCAAATCTAGCCTTTATTGCCGAGACCAGCTCAGTCAGGGAGACCCTAACCCAGCAAAGCTAGAGGAATTAAAGACACACACACAGAAATACAGAGGTGTAAAGTGGGAAATCAGGGGTCTCACAGCCTTCAGAGCTGAGAGCTCTGAACAGAGATTTACCCACGTATTTATTAACAGCAAGTCAGTCATTAGCGTTGTTTCTACAGATATTAAATTAACTAAAAATATCCCTTATGAGAAATGAAGAGATGGGCCGAATTAAAGGAATAAGTTGGGCTAGTTAACTGCAGCAGGAGCATGTCCTTAAGGAACAGATTGCTCATGCTATTGTTTGTGGCTTAAGAATGCCTTTAAGCGGTTTTCTGCCCTGGGCAGGCCAGGTGTTCCTTGTCCTCATTCCGGTAAACCCACAACCTTCCAGTGTGGGCATTATGGCCATCATGAACATGTTACAGTGCTGCAGAGATTTTGTTTATGGCCAGTTTTGGGGCCAGTTTATGGTCAGATTTTGGGAGGCTTGTTTCCAACACTTTATAATCCTATGTATTTCAAGAATCACTTTACTGGATGTCTAGGGATGAATTTTTTTCTTTTCTAGGACTGTGAGTAATTAGCAATAGTCACAGATTTCCATGAGCCAGGACACTATGGCAACCATTTTCTCTCTATGGCTTATTGTGTAATGACACACACCTTTTCTCTAATGGTTAAATGTCTCCTCCTGCATTCAACCACCCTAGAATCCCATTATTACTATTGAGATCACAGAGACAACTTACAAAATAGCATCTCATGTTAGTGTCTCTGGCCAACAAAGTATAATCAGCAGAGAGGTCATCAGGAATATTCATGCCTCCCTTATTTCTTAATATCTTTCTTATTTCTTAATATCTTTCTTATTTCTTAATATCTTGTTGAGGGAATGTCTTTCCAGATATCCCAGGATGATGAGGCTAAGCAATGGCTCAGAAGATTCCACATAATAGATCCATTCCAACTCTATTACCTTAAAATTTGAGACTTCTTCCTTTAAAGTACAATAAGGTAGCTTTTGCCTTTTAACTTCATTAATTATAACTCTTTGTTGAGGAAAAACTTAGATTAGCCAACCTAACAGACTGTTAGTGCCATACATGAGTGCTCAAGTACACAACAAATTTGAAACCAGTATGAATATATCTATGCCTACTAATTATGGCATGTATATGCCTAATGAATCTTAAATTATATCTGTGATCTAATACACTTAGAACCAAACATCACACATATTTCCCAGTTTCCCACCAATTTAGACTTTTGAGGGCTTTTTAACTCATTTGGTGTATAGACTATCTCCTCCTTGAACAGATCGTGTGCCTCAGTGTCTGGACTATATTGAAATATAACACTTGTTACAGATCTGAAAAGAAGAAAAGGAAGAGGAGGTAATTCTGTAAATAATTTTATCATCTTATAAGGCTAATTGTTCCAGGTGCAACCAGGTGTTTAGGATGGACTGATTTTTTTTTTTTCCAGATGGAAGAAAGAGTAGGGAAATTAGAAGTTTCAAAATCTTTAGCCTCATTCACACCTGGTTAATTGCTCCCATTCCATGTTAAAGGATCCTTCTCCTTTCCCACCAGTTTCATTAGCATGACAGGCCTGGGGTGTTGAGTGTTTAATTGGTGCTGCAACTTTATCCCTAATTAAGAATTCCTGTGCATGGCCCTCAGCCTTGGGTGCCCTATGACTAGCCACCACATGCCATAAGTTACTTGTGTCTCATTTTCCCCAGAATATATGTTATCTGTGAGCTCCTGGACTAACTGTATATGACCAACTAAATCCTAGAATGCCATTTTGAGGATAAGTTACCAGGATACTCCTGGTATCAATTACTGTATAAGACAACAGAAAATAGATGGCACACTGAAATTAGGACAATATTTGAAGAGGGTTTATTAATAAAAAGCCTAATTTAAAAAATGTCTGGAGTCTTGCAAAACCACCAAAAATGGTACAGAATCCCAGAACCTTGTTACCAGAAGAAAATATTAACCTCTCTAGGTATAAACGTGATAAGAAATAGGAAAGATTTTCAGAACCAGAAGGAATAGTGTAGAATAGGCCACCTTGAGAACAGCAGTTCACTTTTATCAAATGGTATAGTTACCTTGCCTGAGGTGACTTCAAAGGAAGGGAACCAGGGCAATTAAAGCTCTGACTCTCTTTCAGTCCCTTCTCTTAAATTCCCCTGGGTTTCCCTGCTACAAGCAGAGGGCACAGGAGATCTGATGTATTTCAACAGGTCAGCTTCTTGCGGCAAAGTGTAGGATGGAAAAGGGTAAAGAGTGGATCTGGAGGGGCTAATGAAGATTCCAAGTTGAATTTTTTCCTGGAATCCTGAGTATAACCAAGAGTTTCATTCTTTCTTGATTGGGCATATTGGCACTTACTGGAAGTCTAATATGACAATAACCGAATTTCCTAAGAATGCTATCTACAGATGAAAAAAACTTGTACTATGTTTTGCATAACCACTGTGTACTTGATATAGTAATTATGTAAGTTTTATAAATACCTGCATAGAAGATTTGGTGATGAATAATTGGTATTTGGGTTTATGCAGCTAAATTTTACCAATTGATCCAGCTTTGCCAGTATAGAACCTGGAATTCAAACATTAACATACATGCTTCAGTCCTGTAGGCAATCTGCAGCTCTATCAGAGCCTGTAGGTACTTTTCTCAGATTAAAGAGTAGTTTGATCTTTACAGTCATTCTTTATTTCTCCTTTAAAAATAGCACCGTAGACTGACAAATTATATTGCAGTGTAGTTACACATCTACTTTCAAATTAAAATACGTGAATAAATAATAATATAGGAGATTTATAAAATAATATTATCATTAAATAAATCAAGTTATTTAATTGACAGTTAAATTATAAGATAATTTATATAAATTTAAGGTCAAATATTATTGACAGCTCAGTATGAGCCAGTCCTTTACGTTATGGCACCAGAAGAATTTACAGTTTCTCATTCTTTTCATCTACTACAAAGCTACTTAAAAGTCAAAAGAACTGGAGAAACTTGGGACATGTTTCAGGGAAATTTTTTAAATTTTCATAGCTCTTCTGTAAGCAGTAATGATAAATGCATTGCTTAAATAAAATATGTAATGGAAACATTTCCAACAGTTCCATCTGTTGTTACCTTTTAGTTTAATATGTACATTAAAACAGGAGGTTCAACCTGTAAGCCACACTTACTTTGTAGTAATAAATATCACTGATCTGGAACATTTAAAATTTAGTATCTCTGTGGAAATGATGAAGTGTAACAAGAAGAGAATTTCTATTTAAACTAGTGCTATATTAATGACAAAAAGGCCAGTAACGAGTCAAGCTCAGACATTTTTTTTCAATATTGGTGTAATATGAGATATCAGGATTATGAACGTTTAGAAGAAAATAAAAATGTCTTCATAGAAAAAAATACGTGCATTAGGGGATAGTGTGCATATGTGTCTATGAATTAATTTAATTTCTTATTTATACTTATATTTGAGGCTGAAAATAAGAACATTTTCTCAGCCCTTACTCTGTGTTCCTCTGGAAGAAAATGTGAATATTTGATGTTAAAAGACTCCACTGGTGTACAAAATATGCCATTAAAAATAATAATTAGGGATTCCTCATGAGGAATAGCATTTAAAGGTAAGGGCAATACAGATAAAACCACTAGGAGTAAAGACAGAGTTTTAAAGTTGTACTGCTGCCAATTATTTGGTTATCCAATAGGCTTCAATGAATCAGGTCATAGAAGACACGGAAAGAGAAGTTATTAGATTTAGACTTTAGAGGTTTTAAGTAATCGTGCTTCTTTTTAATTCTCATAATAGCAAAACATTTAAGTTCTTAGCATTTGACCTCAGAAAATTGGGATTAAAGATTTGTTCTTATTTACTGAGGCCACAGAATAAACTATTGTTTGTGTTCTGGAATGCATCATATAAGCAAACACAAATTGCTTAAAAATGTCTCAAAAGTCCAAACACGTTAAAACCATTGTTTGCAAATAGTTTATTTTTACCTTAATTGTCAGCATAATGTCAGAACACAGACTGAATTTTTGAAAGTACTACTAGGCAAGTTCTTATTGATTGATTGAAGAAAAAGTGGACAAAGTAAATTCCTGACAGCTTGACCCATTTTGTTTTCCTAGGCAGATTACAAAAATCATGCAATTATTACAAGTTTAAAACTCTGGTGGATATATGAGAAATACAGAAGAATCAGAAATATATAGAAGTGACATTAGAATTTGAAGGAGTCCAGATTTATTATAAAGTTTTTTTTAAAGGCAGAAATAACAGATCGAACACCATTTTCCAACGATATTATGAACTGGTCCATCAAAGTGCAAAATTTAATAAAAATGACTCAGGCTTTCACTTGATTTATTACTGTGGTTATTCATATTCATTAATTCACCCAAAATATATTTCAACCCTTTAAGAATGAGAGACTACACTAGTTTCTGAAGATTTAATAACAAAAAAGTATTTAACTTGTAATAACATGTTTAATTTTTTGACACTCAATTCATGAGTTTGATTATATTGACTGTGTTATATTCAAGAAGGTTGCTTTTTACTTCCAGGGTATTTGAAAGTATACTTTATTTTTAGTACTTGTAGTAATTTGTTTGCATTTTTCTTAGCAGATAATGGTTGATTAGGGAGTTAAAGTACTGAACTTCATTTTCAGACTGTATATCTTTTTAATGTGTGTAATATGGTTTGCATTTGTGTCGCTTCCCAAATCTCATGTTGAATTAGAGGAGGGGCCTTGTGGGAGACGACTGAATCATGGGGATGGTATCCCCCTTGCTGTTCTCATGATATTGAGTGAGTTCTCTAAAGATCTGATGGTTTAAAAGTGTGTGGGACTCTCCCCTTTTCTCTCTCTCTGCTCTGCAGTGGTAAGACGTGCTTGCTTTCCCTTCACCTTCTACCATGATTGTAAGTTTCCTGGAGCCTCCTAGCCATGCTTCCTGCACAGCCTGTGGAACTGTGAGTCAATTAAATCTCTTTTCTTCATACGTTACCCAGTCCAGGTAGTTCTTAATAGCAGTGTGAGAATAAACAAACACAGGAAATTGGTACCAGAAAAGTGCAGCACTGCCATAAAGATACCTGAACATATGGAAGAAGCTTTGGAACTGGGTAACAGACAGAGGTTGGAATAGTTTGGAGGCCTCAGAAGAAGAAAAGAAGATGTGGTAAAGTTTAGAACTTCCTAGAGATTTGTTGAATGGTTTTGACCAAAATGCTGATGGTGATATGGACAGTGAAGTCCAGACTGAGGCGGTCTCAGATAGAGATGAGAAACTTATTGGGAACTGGAGTAAAGATCATTCTTGCTATGCTTTAACAAAGAGACTTGGCATTTTGCCCCTGCCCTGTGGAACTTTGAACTTGAGAGAGATGATTTAGGGTATCTGGTGGAAGAAATTTCTAATCAGCAAATCATTCAAGAAGTTATCTGGCTGTTTCTGAAAGTGTACACTCATATGCATGAACAAACAGATTATCTGAAACTGGAACTTAATATTTAAAAGGGAAACAGCATAAAAGTTTGGAAAATTTGCAACCCCACCAGGCAGTAAAAAAGAAAAACCCGTTTTCTGGGGAGGAATTCAAGGCTGCAGAAATTTGCATAAGTAAAGGAGAGCTGAATATTAATAGCCAAGACAAGGGGGTTGGGAATGCCTTTAGGGTATTTCAGAGACCTTGGGGCAGGCCCTCCCACCACAGGCCTAGAAGCCTGGAGGAAAAAAAAAAAATAGTTTCATGGGCCAGGCCCCAGACTCCACTGCTCTTTGTAGCCTCAGGACAGCCTGAGTCCCGGATGCTCCAGCTCCAGCCATAGCTAAAAGGGGCCAAGGTACAGCTCCAGCCATGGCTGGCTTCAGAGGGTGAAAGCCCCAAGCCTTGGCAGCTTCCATATGGTGTTGATCCTGTGAGTACACTGAAGGCAAGAGTTGAGGTTTGGGAACTTCTGCCTAGATTTCAAAGGATGTAGGGAAATGCCTGAATGTGCAGGCAGAAGTCGGCTGCAGGGGCAGATCCTTCATGGAGAACCTCTACTAGAGAAGTACAGAGGGTAAATGTAGGGTTGGAGCCCCCACAAACAGTCCCCATTGGGCTATTGCCTAGTGGAGCTGTGAGAAGAGGGCCACTGTCCTCTAGACCCCTGAATGGTAGATCCACCAACAGCTTGCACCATGCACTTGGAAAAAGCCTGCAGGCACTCAATGCCAGCCTGTGAAAGCAGCCCCAAGGACTATACCCTGCAAAACCACAGGGGTGGAGCTGCCCAAGGCCAAAGGAGCCCACCCCTTGCATTAGCATGCCCTGGATGTGAGACAGGGAATTGAAGATATTATTTTGGAGATTTAAAATTTAATAACTGCCCTGCCTGTCTGCCTTTGCTATACCCTGCAAAGCCACAGGGGTGGAGCTGCCCAAGGCCATGAGAGCCCACCGCTTGCATTAGCATGCCCTGGATGTGAGACATGGAGTCAAAGGAGATTATTTTGGAGCCTTAAGATTTAATGACTTTCCTGTTAGGTTTTGGACTTGCATGGGGCCTGTAGCCCCTTGGTTTTGGCCAATTTTTCCATTTTGGGATGGCAGCATTTACCCAATGCCTGTAGCTTTATTGTATCTTTAAAGTAATGAACTTGTGTTTTATTTTACAGGCTAATAGGTGAAACGTACCTGCCTTGTCTCAGATGAGACTTGAGCTGTGAGACTTTTGCATTTATGCTGCAATTAGTTAAGACTGGGGTACTGATGAGAAGGGATAATTGTATTTTGCAATGTGAGAAGGACATGAGATTTGGGAGGGGCCGGGGCAGAATGATATGATTTGAATTTGTGTCCCTGCCCAAAAATCATGTTGAACTGGAGGAGGAGCCTGGTGGGAAGTGATTGTATTATGGAGGTGGATCATCTTTCTCATAATAGTGAGTTCTCACAAGATCTGATGGTTTAAAAGTGTGTGGCACTTTTTTTCCCTTCTTCTCTCTCTCTCTCCTGCTTTGCCTTTGTAAGATGTGCCTGCTTCCCTTTCATGTTCCACCATAATTATAAGTTTCCTGGGGTCTCCTAGCTATGCTTCCTGCACAGTCTATGGAACTGTTAGTCAATTATATCTCTGTTCTTCATAAATTACCCAGTCTCAGGTAGTTCTTTATAGTAGTGTGAGAACAGACTAATATAGTGTATTAACACAATTCCAGACTCAGAGAAGATACTCAATCTTTCTTCAGAGGATGAATCAGTCAAAATATATTGTCATTTAACAGCTCTACCTGTCTTTGAAATTGAAAAAGAAGGAAGATATGTTAGAAACTTAATAATCTCCGATAAGACATTCTTTTAGGTTTGACTACATGTATCCATGTCACTTTACACTAAAATAAAACAAACAAAAATAAATACAGAAATTAGAAGCTGAGAACCTCACAATTTCAGGAAAGTTAAATTATTGGCTTCTCACCAGTAGGCCAGGGATTCCTTGAGAGGCATACATGCAAATTATTTGTAAATGACTTATGGGAAGACAGTTATCAAAATGAAATCTTTGGCTTGAATATAGTTTGTACAAAACATTGGCTTGAATATCATTTGTACAAAACATTTATTGTAGTAAGGGAAGAATAAGTTCAGTTCTTTGTAAAAAAGATAATTAGAATATAGTTTTAAAATATATTTGGTTACTTGAAAAAAAACAGTGAGTACTATGAAACTGCATCAACAAAGCACTATTTTTTAATTATTATACTTTAAGTTCTAGGGTACATGTGTGCAACATGCAGGTTTGTTGCATATGTATACATGAGCAAAGCACTATTTTTTAATGAGCAGCCCAAAAAGCACCTTAGATGTGTATTACTGGACATTTTCTATTACTGATCTTATCTCTTTCATGGATTTTAACTTTACTCTTTGAATCTATGAAGTACTCTTTTATTGATTTATTAAATGTTAACTAGTATTTATTAGGCATCCATTTTGTGTATAACAGTGGCGGATATAAAATTAGTATTAAAATGTTATTGTCTCTGAAGGAACAGATTGTATGAGAAAGAATGCATTATATAGAGAAGTCTGCAAAATATTTAAATAAATGTGTTGTATAAAGTGATCATTACATGGTAATGTAAATCAATAAAAAATAAAAATATGAATATTCAAAATTTGGTTATTTATTGATAGGGGAAGCCCAGAGACAAGAAGACAAGTTAAGGAATTATTTTAACAGTTCAGGCTAAAGTAAGTATGGTCAGAGAATAAAGAGTAGGGGTCTAGGAGACACCAGAAGCTGTTCACAGTGCTGAAAGCTTACATAGTGCACACACAAACATTTCTTCCCTGGACTCTGCTAATATTTATAATTTTTCTCCTCCACTACACATTTTATACTTCTTTTTTCTTCAGTCAACATCACAGCTAGTAGGATTCTTTTTCCATATTCATGAGGGATCTGACCCTTTGTAGTTCTGTATTCGTAGGGTTAGCATAGTGTCCTATTAAATTGTAACACTGTACATGTTAGTACAAGGAAAAGTCTTATGGATCACTTGGGTTCCATCTATACTCTTCTGTTTCCCCACTGTATTAAAACAGAGATTTTTATCTTTATAGTCAAAATGAATTATTAGACCAAATAAAATAACCTAAGTTTTTCACCCTGATACACTCAATGGAAAGAAGAGCCCTAAAAGGTAAAATAAGTGTCTGCTTCCAATTCATGGGAACCACTGATATCTCTCTTGATGGAAGGATACACTCCCTGAGCATCAAACTTCCTAAGCAGCAGGTTTAAGAAAAGTCAAACTAGAAAAAAATAATGTGAGTAAATATTTAGATTTATTATGTACAACATCATTCCCACTGTGCCACTTAGTTCTATCACAATTTTGAGAGAAACAGTTCCACATATTGGCTACTGGCTTAGAGCTTACAGTATTCTGTACCATAGCACTATAATGGTTGATAGTATAACTCCACCTTTTTCTAAAGTCAGCCACTTTTGTGTGATGTGGGCCAGGGTGAGACTTTGAACATAAAGGCATTGCCTAACTTCTTGCAATAGAGAGTTGCTTGCTTAGAATCGATGTATGTTATACTATAATTGTTTTTAAAGCATTTACTTGGTCTAGGGTAAATAGTTATAAAAGAAGAATGAGAGGCAAAGAACACAGTTCTATAATTAGAATAAATTGTAACACTGTACAATTTGAATAAATTGTAGAATTTTATTCTTTACCTATCATTCTTCTTCTCTAACGATGATAGACCAAGTAACCCTTGGAGTAACCCTTGATCTAGACCCTTGGTCTAGGGTTAATAGTTACAAAAGAAGAAAGTAACCCCTCTTTTATAACTATTAATTATACATTGTCAATAGAATAAGTCTATTCCAGCAATGAAAAGTGTTCATACAAGTTTCATGGATGGAGTTCTAACATAATCAATCTGCCATCAAGTTACTATGCAGCTTTTCCAACACTACCATTTTGAGAAGGCCTGTAGGGGTTACATTATTGATAGCTGCCAAGAAAAAAACTGGACACTCAGTATTAGCAATTGGTTGGATTCATAAGGGCATGTCTATTGCATGGGCCCATGCACAATTACTAGGGATGCTTTCTTCCATGTGCTCACTGAGAATGCACTATTGTGACTAAGGAAGTATGATGATGAACATGCACAGAGTGGTTTTTCTTTACATTTTATCATTACAATCCTCAGACAAAATGCAACTTATTGGTGAACATACACATATGATCTAAATATATATTTTTAAAATGGACCAACCTATTGTGAGAAATCTACAAAGAATCCCTTTTTTCAAACCACCATGTCAACAATCTTTTAACATTTTTTTTTAAAAATGCCTAAAGGATTTAGCCAAAATATGAATCATTACTTGCGGGCCACTGTAGAGCATAACCACAGGCCATTTCTTCTTATAAGGAAAGTGGATAATTGGATATCTAGCTTGTAGTTCTTCCTGATGGCGATAATTACTTTCTTTATCATTAGTGACGCTGTAATGTCTCAGCAGTCCACATCTGAGTGAGTGATGCCAGAATTTTATGCATTCATGTGAAAATAAGGTTTGATTTATTTCTTCTTTGGGCAAATAATCACAGAGAATCTTTATAAGCCCACTTGTTTGTGTTAATGGAAGCTTGAATTATGGCTGGGATATGTACTTTGGTATTCTAATGCAACCCATGTGTAGTTTCTGTGCCAGACTGCAAGTTGTTCCATATGTACTATTTTTGCTTCATAATGAAGTAGTATTTTGCACAACTAAAATGTATGTCTTCATGGATATGGCAATGTCTAATTCTTGATTACAGGCTTGAGTGTAATGGTCATCTCTTGGTCTATGGAGAGTTGCTCAGGCTCTACTAGGGTTCCTCATCAAACCAAACACCATTTTGCCAAGGATAGTTTGTCGTTAAAGAGGATATAACCTAGTTTTAAAATCTTAGGAGATATTGATGGCCTCATCACAGGCACCACACAACTTTCTGATATACCAAAAGTCTTTGACAAACACTGACTTCTGTTAAATCTTGTGTCTAGAGGCAGAGCTGTTTGCGTGGTAATCTGTACTAACCAGAGAGCAATCTTTTCTTTGGGGAGGGGGAAGTATTTAATTCAAAGGTCACAGGTTTTTAGGACATCTATAAATAGACGTTAATGGGTTACCCAATGTAGTTTATGCTGTTGGAAAATACAAAAATGTGAAATCGCTCACCAAATATTTTCTATTTCTCAATTGTACAAGGTGAGGGTGCAGTAACTTACCCTTCACTTTAGAGTAGATGCCCTGATGTATGCATCATGAATCACATATTTTTTGTAAGATTGATTTTAACTCTTTCTCATTCATATGTCTTCCTAAGGAATACAAAGAATTCCTGAACTGAATTAAATTGCTCTAGTAATGAGACTATATCTGGAAGAGTAATTATAATTTGGAGTCATGTCCTGATTAAGCTTATAAAAATTTACTCTTCAAATACTCATTGAGCTAATTGGCTAAAACGGTTAAGATAAATTCATCTTTCAAGTCTCTATGGTGCTACTCATCTCTTTCATTTTCCTAGTGATGTGGACATACAATCTGATTTATTATTTTGGTAGAAAGAGGGAGTTCTAGGAATATTATCTTTGCTATTTTCACCATAATTCTTTTTTAAAGGGTAAGAAAACAACTAGGGTTTTTCTTTCAGTTGATAAGCACCTTCTTCAAGAATTGGAAATATAAAAAACATGAGCTCAGAATCTCCTGATGCCAACATAAGGGCTACAGAGATGGCCACTAAATGCTTTTCAAATGCTGTTGGAGATCCCTTTTAATTTATTTCTCATATTATACATTTCTTGAAAATATCAAGTTCTTAGATTAATTTAGTGCACAAGCCAGTTAACCTTGGTGTGGTCTTGCTGTTGAATGCAATCTCATTCCAGTTATGCTGGAATCAAATTCTAGTTATAGCTCTGAAATCAACAGGAGATGGGGGCAGGGGACAAGACTAAAGAGTTTTCTTAATCCAGTCTACCATTGTTGGACATTTGGCTTGGTTCCAAGTCTTTGCTATTGTGAATAGTGCGGCAATAAACATATGTGTGCATGTGTCTTTATAGCAGCATGATTTATAGTCCTTTGGGTATATACCAGTAATGGGATGGCTGGGTCAAATGGTATTTCTAGTTCTAGATCCCTGAGGAATCACCACACTGATTTCCACAATGGTTGAACTAGTTTACAGTCCCACCAACAGTGTAAAAGTGTTCCTATTTCTCCACATCCTCTCCAGCACCTGTTGTTTCCTGACTGTGGCACATATACACCATGGAATACTATGCAGCCATAAAAAATGATGAGTTTATGTCCTTTGTAGGGACATGGATGAAATTGGAAATCATCATTCTCAGTAAACTATCGCAAGGACAAAAAACCAAACGCCACATGTTCTCACTCATGGGTGGGAATTGAACAATGAGAACACATGGACACGGGAAGGGGAACATCACACTCTGGGGACTGTTGTGGGGTGGGGGGAGGGGGGAGGGATAGCATTAGGAGATATACCTAATGCTAAATGACGAGTTAATGGGTGCAGCACACCAGCATGGCACGTGTATACATATGTAACTAACCTGCACATTGTGCACATGTACCCTAAAACTTAAAGTATAATAATAAAATTAAAAAAAAAACAACAAAAACACAATCTGCAGAGCGAAAAAGCAGCCACCAGAATGGAAGAAAATATTTGCAAATCATATATCTAATTAAAGATTAATATCCAGAGTAAAAAAAAAACTTGCATATGTACTTTTGAACTTAAAATAAACCTTTAAAAAAGAAAAAAAAAAGACTAAAGAGTTTTTTTCTGATGCAATTTTAAAACAAGGGAAGAATAGTTTTTTATAGAAGGGGCTGCTTTGACTGCTGGGGAAATATTGAAAAGTATCTCATGCCATTCAGATGTGCAAGAATGTACTTTCAGTTCTTAGAATCCCAGTTCTTATTTTCAGAGCAATATCACATCTTATACCAAATGACAGAGTATAGCAGCAAATTCAAATACATTATAAATTAGCAACCTACAGGATTAATCATTGCATTTAGTTTTTGACTACCTGTCTGCATCTATAGATGATAATAGATATTTTAACACATCATGGAAAGTCCCTAGATTTTAAGTACATTACTTGAAATAAAAAGTTGATTTTGTTCTATTCTTAATCTTTCAAAGGATCATCAAGAGCAATCACAATGATCCACAGTTCTTGAGTTCTCCTTTTCTCTTTAAAGTTCTGTATTAGCTTCCTAGGGCTGCTATAAAAAAGTATCACAAAGCCAAAATGATGTAAAACATTTATCATATCACAGTTCTGGAGGCCAGAAGCCCAAAATCAACTTTGGCAGGTGATGCTCCTGCTGAAATGTGCAGGGGACTCCTTCGTTGCTTCTTCATAGCTTCTGGTGGTTTGGGGTCAATCTTCAGTGTTTTTTGACTATCAGTTGAATAAATCTCATGTCTGCCTTTATTGTCATATGGCATTCTCCCTCAATTTGTCTCTGTCTTCACATGGCTATTTTCTTATGAAGATACTAGTCATATTGGACTAGTGGTCCACCCTATTCCAGTATGACATCATCTTGACTTAACTAATTCCGTACGCATTAACCCTGTTTCTAAGAAAGTTCACATTCCGAGGTACTGGGGGTAAGGACTTCAACATACTTTCCTTGGAGTGTACAACTCAAACCGTAGCATATTCTTCTCTCCAGGTGTAACTATAGTCCCATAGTCTTGTCTTCAGGTAAAGCCCAGTGAATAATTTAGTTAATGGTTTTTCCTTCACATGTAAGGTATCTTTATTATGGAATACTGAAATCTTCACTGACTTTAGTTTCATATAACAGATACTATATCCTATATTTTTTCTATTTCTGTAAGAGTCTGAGTCCTGAGTCCCATTCTTGGTATTGGTTTTGGTGACAGTAAGATTGATTTGTTACAAACAACTGGGGTCAATTTAGGCTTTTTAAAGAAAAAAATGGATTTATTGTGAAGATACCTATAAGCCCACCTATAAGCCAGATCGCAATGCTTAATAACAGATAGCAAGCAAAAAATCATTAATACTCCAGAAATGGTTACACAAGAGAATCTTCCATTTAAGATGCGGCTTCAGTTGCCTCTGCCACTGAATCTTTGAAACTATTAATTGTGCCATAAATATATTCACATTGTCTGGCAACTTTTGTCACTTCCTTAAGATTCAAGTCCTAAACAGGAGTTCAGCTAGATGGGTCTGACTTTTGTGCCATTCTTTAGCGGCTAGGGAGAAGGTAGGGAGAGGGGAATACCTGTCTGTGCTTTTTGGCTATCTTAAATCTCTCTGTTTCCTCCTCCCCACTGCGCTTTCTCTCTCTTTGTTCTTACTTTTCACTTCACCTGTATCACTGAGTCCAGTGCACTCTCTCAACTGAGGAAATTGATTTTTTTCTTAATGTTGTTGGTTCAGCAGTGTGGTCCACCCCAAATTCTCCTTTCTAGATTCCTGTAGTGGCTTATAATGTGGAAAATATAAACGAAAGATTGACAGGGTTTTTTTTTTTGTTTTTTGGTTGTTGTTATTGTTATCTATTTTTTTCTTTCTGCTATATTCTTTCTTTTAGACAATAAAAAAAGAAACCAAAAAATAGTTAAATGTACTGGAGGATGAAAGAGTGTGAAAAGAAGTGGAAAACAATAGCATTGATGATTACTTATCACAGATATTTTACAGATAAAGAAACAGAGGTTCAAGGGGGATAAGTGATGTGCTCAGTCACACTTGTTAAAGTAAATGATGAATATGGAACATAAATCCATTTTTTGGGGACCATAATTTAGAATTCTTTTAGTATACCATGCTCAGTGTTTGGCAAAGTGAGTAAATTTCATGTTGACACTTAAAGTAATGCAATAATAAAACATATATTAGTATTGTCAAGATGCTGGTTTCTCCCCACTTGATCTATACAATGAATATGATCTCCATCAAAATTTTAGCAAATTGTTTTGTGGATGTTGATGAACTGATTCTAAAGTTTACAGAAAGGCATAAGACCCAGAATAGTGAATACAATATTGAAGGAGAAGAACAAAGATGGAGGACTGATACTACCTGACTTCAAGGCTTACTATAAAGCTACAGTAATCATGACAGTGTGACTGGTATAAGAATAGACAAATAGGTCAATGGAACAGAAAAAAGGGCACATAAACAGCCCCATACAAATACAGTCAGTTGATTTTTGACAAGGAGCAAAGGCAATACAATGGAGCAAAAATCACGTTTTCAACAAATGATGCTGAAACAACTAGACATTCATACGCAAAAAGTAAATAAATAAATAAATAAGAAAAAAGAAAAAAAAGAATCTAGACAAAGACCTTTCACAAAAATTAACTCAAAATGGATTATAGGCCTAAGTATAAAACACAAAGCTATAAAATTCCAAGACTATAACGTAAGAGAAAATCCAGGTGGTCTTAGATAAAATGAGGACTTTCTAGATACGACAGCAAAAGAAAAAATGATAATTTGGACTTCATCAAAATTAAAAAACTATTCTGAGACAGTCGCTTTTAAGAGAATGAAAAGATCACTGAATGGTAGAAAATTTTTGCAAAACACATGTCTGCCAAGGCACTGGTGTTGAAAGTAAACACAAAACTCTTAAAACTCTACAAAGAGAAAACAAACAACCCAATTAAAAACCGAGCAAAAGATCTGAACAGACACCTCACCTGATGATACACAGCTAGCAAGTAAGCATGTGAAAAGATGGCCAACATTATACGTCATAAGGCAATTTCAAATTGAAACAACAATGAAATATCACTAAATATCTATTAGAATGGTCAAACTCCCAAACACTGACAATACCAAATGCTGGTGAGGGTATGGAGCAGCAGGAACTCTCATTCATTGCTGGTGGGGCAGCAAAATGCTGCAGCCACTTTGGAAGATAATTTGGCAGTTTTTTACCAAGCTAAAAATACTCTTAAGATATTGCCCAGCAATCCCACTCTTGGATATCTACCAAAATGAGTTGAAAGTTTATGTTCATACAAGCACTTTCATATAAGTGTTTATAGTAGCTCTATTTATAATTTCAAAAGAAAGCAACCAAGATGCCCTTCAATAGGTGAATAAACAAGCCATGTTATATTCATACAATGGAAATTATTCAGCAATGAAAAGAAATGAGCTATCAAGCCAAGACAAAAGAAACCTTCACCATGGAGACATATAGGGGAGCCTTAAACACATATTAATATGTGAATGAAGCCAATCTTAAAAGTGTATATACTGTATGATTCCAACTATTTGACATCCTCAAAAAGGCAAAACTATAGAGACAGTATGAAAAATCTGATTGCCAGGAGGTTGGGTGGAGATAGGGAGGGATGAATAGGTGGAGCAAGGGGTTATTTATGACAGTGAAATTACTCTGTATGAAATTTTAGTTGTGTAGATATGTAATTATACAATTATTAAAGCCCATAGAATGTACAACACAAAAAGTGAAATTTAATGTAAAATTATGGACTTTTGCTATAACAATGAATTGGCTCACCAATTGTGACAGATTTACAACACAAATGTAAGATGTTAATAATAGGGGAACAAAGTTTTTATAATCCTAAAACTGCTCTAAAAAATGTATTCTATTTAAAGTATACGTATTGATAGAAAAAATAGCAAGAGCATGTGAGACAGTAAAACAGTATGGATGTTTATATGCAGGGTGCACGCAGGTGACTGCTCTAGGTGAAATACTCTACTGCGTTGGAATCAAGTGAAAGGTGAGTTTTCAGAGAAGAGATAGACTGAGCAGCCCTAATCAGAGGCACAAACATCTTTAAACAGACAAGAGAAATGTTGCAGCTAGATGTTAGAAATATGCAATTTAGAACAGACTTAGGAAATCCCTAAGGCTTTCTAAATATGCAGAAATTTCATAACATAAGATGACAAGCAGGCTACTTGAGAGGCCCTGGACCAGAGCATAGCAATACACACGAACAAGAACCAATCTCTATGGAGAGGTCTCCTTTGGAAAAGTGTTTTAAACATGGTGATCAGATGCATACTTTTTTTCTGTCCATCTCCAGTGGCTTCCTATGCTAAGCTACAGATTTGCTTCAGTTATCTTCATCTATAAACAAGACACTTCCTATGTTTCCTTACCTTTTTTTACTTACCTATGCTTTCTTAATGCTGTTATGTTACTACACATACTTATTAAAGGAGTAATGGTACTCATTATATTCACATTTGCATAGACCATTCTCTTCCTAGCATAATCATTTCTTTCCCTAATTCTCATCCTAACTTGAATTTTCTTTCATTCTCAGATGTTTTCTGCTGGTTAGTGTTCTTAAGCTCATTTGTTAGTGTTGACATTCCCTAGAGTGGTGTCTATCATTTCAGGGGAAAAACAGCTTTGAACTCAGCCTTCTTTCCTCCACCATATCTACTTTCTCTGTCAGCAACCTCTTTAGCACCTTGGATTTTTATTGTTGAATACACATTAACGTCTTCCACCTCAGATGCTCCACCCCAGATGCCACTTCTCAACTCTAGAGATGTATTTTTATTTTTATTTCAATTTCCACAGTCAATCAAACTCAAAATGTTTATAACCAAATATTTGTATTCACTATAAGCTGTCCACTCACCAGCTCTAATAACTAAATATTGAAATTATAATATATTTAGCTCTTCTTCCTGACAATTCATCCTTCCCAACCCATGCCATTTATCAAGTTCATTAATTTCTGCCTCTAAAATGTTTTCACGAATTTACCCTTTTCTTTCTATCTGCACTTCCCCAAGATTTCATTATTAGTTTATATCAAATGTTTCTGCCACCACTGTCTCTTTCCTTTGGTATCACATTGTTGCCACAATCATCTCTATCACACAGAAATGTGTCTATTTGAATTAAAAAAAACTTGTAATAAAATAAAATTCACACAATTTAGCATGCCATGCAATCCTTTTTCCCATATGGTTTTCACACTACTCTTTAGAACAGTGCTTCTTCTCTGGAGAGAAGATCATTTGAATTATTTTAATCCATTGTGAGCAATACTTTTTATAAATCCAATAAACATTCCTTGTTAGAATAATTCTCACTGGCTAGGAAGTTGTAGTAATGTCAAATTTCTACAAAAGTGTCTAAACAGTTAATCATATTTTCTCCACTGTCAGACTATTAATAGCTTGTAATCCATCCAGTATTTTGCCTTTGCTCATAATACCCATGTAAAGTTTGTAGTAATCACACCAACTATTTGGGTAGTTATTGATCTGTTCAGGCTATTTTTTCTTGGTTCAGTCCTGGTAGATTGTGTATTTCTAGAAATTTATTCATTTGTTCTAGGTTATCAAATTTGTTGGCATACTAGTGTTTGTGATAGTCCCTTTTGTTCCTTTTTATTTTTGTGGTATTTGTAATGTCTCTTCTTTAATTTCTTGTTTTATTTATGTCTTCTCTCTTTTTTTAGTCTAGCTAAGCATTTGCTGATTTTGTTTATCTTATCAAAAGACCAACTCTTAGTCTTACTGATTGTTATTGACAAAAATTTTGTATACCTGACAAACATGTTTATGCCAGCACTCTTCACAGTTATCCCAAACTGGCAACTATCCAAATATACACCTACCATAAAATAGACTTAAAAAGTTGTTATAGTCATACAACGGAAAATTAGCAATAAGTATGAACACATTTCAACTATATTCAGCAACATAATGGACATAAACAAAATGGTGAGTGAAAGGAGATAGTTGCATAGGAGTATACTTTATGATTTTAGTTAAATCAAATACAAATGGAGGCAAAAATATTGTATCATGTTAGAAGTCAGGATAATGATTACTCTGAGAAGGGTACTAATAGTGAAACAGGGACTTCTGGAGTGCTAATTATACATAGATACATAGATAGATATAGACAGATTAGATAGATAGATAGACAGATAGACAGGTTGATAGATCTGTGTGCTCCACAGATCTTCATGCTCAATTTATGGAAATTCATTAAATTATACAATTATGATTTTTGTATTTTTTGGTATGTA
Source organism: Pan troglodytes (assembly GCF_028858775.2). Classification (NCBI taxonomy): domain Eukaryota; kingdom Metazoa; phylum Chordata; class Mammalia; order Primates; family Hominidae; genus Pan; species Pan troglodytes. Next base: position 97,863,682 of record NC_086015.1, read on the forward strand.
TGTTTAGTAAAATGTTTATTTGAAAAATAGTTCTACATTGAGTTTCTTATTATGATATATAAAAAAGGATGAGCTGTATGTGGATGATAATAAAGAACCAAGAAATGAGAATTTAGATGCTAGAATAAAACAAAGAGATGACCACTAAAACCATTCCAATAGAAAAACTGTCATTTCAGATGGATATGTGTATAGTTAGAAGCTGGAAGTCAAATCATCAATTTAAAAGTACACAGGGTTTGCATATCAGGAAGAGAAAATGGTTAACAAAAGACTCAAAGAAAAATGGTAGAGGGAAAATTGGAGAAAACGATTCTCATGGAAGTTGAAGAAACAATAATTTATTTTAAGAATATAGCCAATTGTTCAGTCATAACAGGAAAAAATACAAGGAGAGCAAAAATCAGTAATAGACTAGTGGACAGGCTTACAAGGAATCACTCGTCACTTTAAAGAAATGTCAATGACTTACATATAATTTAAATCAGAATGTCAGACTTAATGATAAAATAAGTAGGAAGAATGGAAGCAGAAAGCATTGCACAAATTTTGAATAGTTTTACGAGAAATATGAAAAAAATAACTTTGCAAAAAGCACTTACAAAATTTTTTATCACAAAAATAAATATCCTGAAAATTTTAACTAATTATCTGTCTTCAACTTCATTTCTCTTAGAGACCTTGCTGTCAGAAATTCTAAAAGGAAAATATATATAAATCACTTTCTTACTTATATGATTCTGTCCTAAGTTTTGTATTTTAGATCCATGAACATACGTAATTTCTATGGTGGCTGTAGATAACAGATACAACATAAAACACCAAAAAATCAATTTTAATTCCTTATTAAAACTACAAACACATATAAGCATTTTCAAAATAGACAAAAGCTGAAGTATGCAATTATGAATTGAGTTATCAATGCTCAGAAAGTGTAACTGATTCTATGAAACATGACTCCATGCACTTCACATTTGTGAGAGTTTATTGCCTTTATTACAAACTAATTATCATTGCAATGTAATAGTATAACCTAAGGGATTTGTTTGACTTCAGTAGTTCTGAAGGTAATGGAGTTTGAAAGCTTGTCTTTTCTAGTAAATAGTCCTTCTCACTCATGAAGTTCTTAATATAATTTATAAAATAAAAACATCATACACTGTATATTTGAGTGCTTTAAAATACAGGAGATGAAAATGTAGAAAGGATGTTTTAAAAATAAAATATAGGCTATTAAGAAAACAGTGATATGGGTCAATGTTCCTAGGTCATGTGTCTATCAATGGAGTAAATAAGTAGCTAGAAAACCAAGACGGAACCATTCCTATCTTCACTCCAGTCCCACTACAGGACGAGAATGGCCTTTCTCTTGAAATTAATTACCCATCTAGAAAGTATTTAGAAAGTATTTCAATGACAGTAACAGTGTTGCATGAGAGTTAACTAGCGTCATTCTTCCTGGGTTCAAATCCTAGTTCTACTATTTTCTTGTTGTGTTATTTAGACAGGTTCCTTAATCTCCACGTTCCATAGTTTATTCAGGTACAAAATGGAGTATAGTAACAGTCCCCTCATCATAGATGGGTGTTGAGAATGAAATTACATAATTAGAGTAAGAGCATTTAGAATGGAATCTAGAAAACAGTAAGAGCTAAGTATTAGCTTTTATTTATAATGCTCAAACTAAGTCTTTGGATGTTTAAAGAGAGGTTTGAGCTTAAAGTTAAAGACTGAAGAGATACATGTTGTTTCTTTTAATAGTAGGTAGACATTTGTGCAGATTTTTGGTTCCAGTTGTTTTTCCTGGAGGAGAGAGAAAAGAGAGGGAAGTAATGGCAAAAGAAAGAAGAGAGAGGGAAAGAAAAGGTCCAGAAATGGGAGGAAACTAGAATTCTAGTGGAGAAACTATGTAAGGTTTATTTAAATTTTATGAAGAAATATTTGCACTCCCATGTTCATTGTACTGGTATTCACAATAGCCAAGTTACAAAAACAACTAAAATGTCCATTGATGGATGAATGGATAAAGATAATATAGGAAAGAACATATTATTCCACATGAAAAAGAGGGAAATCCTGTAATTTTTGACAACATGGATGAAACTAGAGGACAAGTGAAGCAAGCTAAACTTAGAAAAATACTACATGATCTTACTTATTTAAAATGGAAACTGAAACAGTCAAACTTATAAAACTAGAGTATTTAAAGGCAGCTACCTGGGACTAGAAAATGGGGAGATGTTGGTCAGATGGTACACAGTTCTAATTACACAGGATGAATACATTCTGAAGATCTATGTACAACAATGTGAATATAGTTAACAATACTGTACTGTAGATTTGAAATTTGCCCAGATAGTAGATGAAGTGTTCTCACTCCCCACCACAAACATGGAAAAAGAACATAATAACTACATGAAGTGATGGACAGTTTACTTAGCTTGATTATGGCAATTATTTTACAATGTATATCAATACATCAAGTTGTATACCTTGAATGTATAAAATGTATGTCAATTATATCTCAACAAAGCTGAGGAAAAAAATAAAAACATTAAATAATGTAAGATTTTATCTCAGACTGTGATGACCCAAAGGCAATAGAAGAATATCTTTAAGGTAGTGACCAAAATAGAAACTGTACTGTATTATTAATTTATAGTTGTTCAGGGGCCACATTGCCCACGACATGCTTCCAGCTAATGACTGTGTGTAGGATGAATTCCAAGGCAGGCCTATTTCTGTGAAATGTGAGCTTTCTGACTGGTGACTTCAGCTCCAGGACTCCTCACTGACCTTGTCAAAATTTTCTTAGAACTATGATATAGTTTAAGACTCTTTCTACGCCATCTCCATCCACCATCACTTTTTTTCCCCACTACTTCACAGGGATCAGACCTGCATCCTGATTTGACAGTTCTCATTTCTCTTTCTTCTCCTTTCTTTTCTATCATGGATATTTCCACCAAAAATCTCTTGCACACCTGATTTTATCTTGACAACTACTTCTTGGAGGACCAGAATTAATGCCATAGGCGACACGCCTCTAATTTTTCTGAAGTTAACGAAAAAGCACTCTGTTTTATAAAGGATACTCCTTTGGAAATATTAGAGATAAGAAGTTAGGAAAATTCTTATTTTGATTTTTATTACTTTATAGGTTTAGGGCAGAGGTGCTCATTCTTTTGGCTCCCCTGGGTCACATTGGAAGAGGAATTATCTTGGGCCACACATAAAATACACTAGCACTAACGACAGCTGATGAGCTAAAAAATATCTCCTAATGTTTTAAGAAAGTTTATGAATTTGTGTTGGGCCACATTCAAAACTGTCCTGAGCCGCATGCACCCTGTGGGCCGTTGGTTGGACAAGCTTGGTTTAGGGAGTTAAAAGCCATTTAAATATACTGCCTCTCTGTCATTCTAGGCATACATTTTAGGGATGTATTTTCTGCTCTGGAGCTTCTATTCTGAAGCATTCACCTTAGTAATGCATTCCTTCACAACAAATATTGGAAAAGACAGAATGAGAGAGTTGAATTAGGCCAATAACATAAAGAAAATATTGAGTTGATGGCAGGTGAAAATATTCTGTATTATTTTATTAGAAAATATAGCTATTGTATTAAGAAAGGAGATAGATTTTATGTAGAACACTCATTAAGACTTTTAGTGTTTTACTATGTATTTATAGTTCATTAATAGAATTATGCATTGGGTGTTCAACTGTTTTGAATTAAGTGATCATTTATAATGTTATTAATGATAATTTTACTTTCTGCATTATAGCTTTAAGTTATTTTAAGAACTCATTCTCCTCCTTTATTGCTTATAGTCCATAACTTAAAACTTTTAACTTTATCCTATTACAGTTCACCCTTTTCACTGCCATCGCTCCAACACAGGTCTCCATCATTTTATATCCAGATTGCTGAAATAGCTTTCTAGCTACTTTCTCTGAAGAAATTGTGGTAAATAACAGTCTTTGGAATTGGTACTCTCCTGTATGAGTTGTCTGTTGACCACTACTAGGAGGTGGCTCCCAGTCAGGAGGCATTGCGGTCAGGGACCCACTTGAGGAGGCAGTCTGTCCCTTAGCAGAGCTCGAGCACTGTGCTGGGAGATCTGCTGCTTTCTTCAGAGCCAGCAGGCAGGGATGTTTAAGTCTGCTGAAGCTGAGGTCACAGCAACCCCTTCCCCCAGATGCTCTGTCCCAGGGAGATGGGAGTTTTACCTATAAGCCCCTGACTGGAGCTGCTGCCTTTCTTTCAGAAATGCCCTCCCCACAGAGTAGGAATCTAGAGAGGCAGTCTGGCTACAGTGGCTTTGCTGAGCTGGGATATCTGAGTTTGAATTTTTTTATTGTATCATGCTAGTTTTGTGACTGTGGACAAGTTACTTAAAAGCTTATGTCTCCATTACTCATACATTCAGAAGACTAAATAAAAAAAAAATAAAGCATGTAGAACAGGACCTGAACTTGCCAGCACTCAATAAATGATGAATATTGTCATTAAAAGTATTTATTCCTGTTATTTTACTGGTTGGAAACTTTCAATGTTTCCTTTTTGCTTTGGAGTCTGCTTTAACTTATTTTTTTACTTTAGCCCCTTGAAATGGTTCTTTCCTAGTTTTCTATCTGACAAATATTTATTGTGCACCTATTATGTGCCAGGAATGAATTTGTTTTCCTGATCTCCATATGCACAACCAGCTCCAAACTCTGGACAAGCCTGCATTCTCACAGGACCTAGTAACTGTGCCATCAAAAGTTTTGCTTTATGTCTGCTATAAAAACCCATTCTCTTCCAGTGTACCCTTTCCTTTATCTATCCCCTGATAATTTTACCTGAATATCTAATGTGCCCTGTATACCATGCAAAATGCTGACAATAAGTACATCTCAGTTTTGCTTTCAAGTTGCTTACAGTTTAATGAGAAAAGTATACAACAAAATAGGCATTCAAAAGTTCAAGTTGTAAGTTCTATTATAACAACAAAATACGCATTCAAAAGTCCAAATTGTAAGTTCTATTATATAATAAAAAGTATCATGTGGTTTTGGACAACAAAAGAGAAGTAAATAAACTAATATTAGCATGAGTCTGAAATCTGAAAAATGAAATGAGTCAGGCATAGCTGTGGGAATGAGGTTTGGGATGAGGTACAAAGGTAATGTGGCCAGTGTGTTAGAATTGGGAGCAAAATGTTACAAGGAAAGGGAACAGCTTGTGAAGTATCCATTGGAAAGAGAGGATGTGGCATTTTTTAAGAACTGAGAGAACTGTACTATGATTAGATTATAGTGTAAACAAAGAGAATGTCTTAAAATAATAAATCTGGAAAGGTAATCAGAAACCAGATCATATAGAACCATGAAAAAACTTGTAAAACAATTTAATATTTTTCTAATGGTAGTAGAAAGGAATTTTAGCAGAAAAATGAGATATTAGATTTGAATTTCAGAAAGATCATCTGATAAGGATTGACGGAAGGAACAAGAGTGAACAAAATGAGAGGAATAGGATTCTGTGGAATAGTCAGGGTAGAGGTAATGCTGGCATGAAATAGGTAGTTCAAAGACTAGAAAAATTGAATATACTCTTTCATTTGTTTAGGACATCATTTAATTTTTATTCTCTATTTGACTGTTAGAGAAAAAGACCATGCTGTTTTTACTTGTCAGATATCCTCCACACAAAGCAGAATTCCTGGAATGTATAGTAGCTTAATAAATAGTTTTGAATGTTTGAATTATTGAAAAAGATTAGAACAAATATTTACATGAGATAATTGACAAGAAATGTGACAGATTGGAGGCAGGTGCTGAAGAAAACTAGAAAAATGTCTTGATTACGGCTGGATCAAACAGGTAGATGATGCTACCGATAACAGAGAGTCAATACAGGTGAAGAAACAGGTTTAGCAGGAAAGACAATTAGTGCAGTTTTGGATATGTTGAGTTTGAGATGATTCAGAAATTTTAATTGTAGGTCTCTAGTAAACATTAGTTGAATATAGAGAACGAGCTTAAGCAAGAGCTGAGTTGGAGACAGTTCTAGTTAATAACAATAGATGTCACTCATACTGTCATTAAATGCTGAAGGCCTGGTTCCAAGGGATTTATATATACTAACAAATTTAATACGTCAATGCTATGAAATAGGTAAAATGTTATTAGCCCAGTTTCACAAATGGTAAATTTGAGTGTTATTCAGATTAAGTATTTTGCTCAAGCTCACAAGAGATGGAGTTGTGATTTGAACCCAGGCAGTCTGACTCCAGGTTAACATACCTTTAACCATGATGCTACATGGTTTTTCCTCTAATAATCTGGTAATGTAGATGGAGATTAAGGCCAAGGAAGTTAAACAGTAACTCAGGAAGAGGCTACTGAGAGAAATAAGATGATGAGAAGAAATATAACTTTAGGGTTGTGACTCAAAGACATGTTGGCAACCAATGTGATTGTGGAATTATCAGAAAGAGAGGAGGGAAACTAGAAATATAGTGTCACAGAAGACAAAGAAAGACAAAGTTTCATCAATAAAGTTATTTGCAGTGCCAAAAGCTACTACGAAGTCATGTAAGAGAAGTGTTACAAAGTTTCCTTAAAAAAGAAGTCATTGGTTACCATGAAAAAAGTAGCTTCAGTGGAGTAGTAGAAAAGGGAAACTGTCTTTAGAGTTACTCTGTAGGTGATGAAGTAGAAACACAAATGTAGAAAATAGATTTTAAAGTTTTAAAGAAATTGAGCATAAAAAGGAATTTGTAAAATGTTTTTGTGTTTGGTATTTGTAAAAAAAATACTGTTAATGATGTGTAGGCTCTGATAGAGCCAAGTGAATGAAGAGCAGGCTTAAATGGTGTGTGTGTGTAGGAGGGTAGTTGGGGGCTGCATATTGAGTGAGGACTTTACTAACAAAAAGGCACAATGCCTGTATGAATATAAAATATAAGAAGGTGGTGAGAAATAAAAAATGTCATTTTTGATAGCTTAAACTTTCTTTGTGGAGTAGAAAGTAAGTTCATCTTTTGAAGGTAAAGGCAGGTATTTGGGAAGTAGAAAGGTGAGAAGAAAAAGAGAGAGACCTGAGATGCAGGATCACCTGGTTTCGCTTTCTGCCACGGCTTGACACTTAGTAGAAAAATATATATGCACTTGATAAAGGCACACAAAATCGCCATGTATTACTACACGGTGCTGTTCCCAAACACAAACGCAGAAATTTAGGGAGTTAAGGTAGACTTGTAGTTAAATTCTTTTGCCCACACTGGAGTTTGTGGGGTGACAATATTAAAACAAGAGAAAGAAAAAGAGGCTGTTATAATAGAAAGATACTAATCTCAAGAAGTGGAAGTTTTTAATATGAGGATGAAATAATCATCTGGAAGCAGTACTAGAGAGCATAAGGAAGCCAGCTCCACTTTCCATTTCCAAATGTGTGGAGTGTCAAAGAAGAGCAATTTCAAACTGAAAGATATACTAATCAGGGCTCTTCAGAGAAGCAGAATCAATTAGGTGTGTGTGTATGTGTGTGTGCCTGTGTGTGTGTGTGTGTGTAAAGAGATTTATTATCAGGAATTGCCTCATGCAATTACGGAGGCTGAGAAGTCTCGAGATCTGCAGTTGGCAAGCTGGAGACCTGGGAAAGCCAATGGTGTGGCTCCAGGGCTCCAGTCTGTGTGCACACTTATGTACCAGCTCAATAGTCAGTGAAAGAGAGCAAATTCTCACTCACTTAGCCTTTTTTGTTTGGGTTTGATTTGTTCAGACCTCCAATAAATTTGATGAGGCCCACACACATTGAGGAGAGGAATCTGATTTACTTAGCCTACTGACTCAAATTTTAATCTCATCCAGAAACATTCTTAAGACCTACCCACAAAAATGTTTAACCAAATATCTGGGTACCCTATGGTCCAGTCAAGTTGACACATAAAATTAACCATCACAAATGGTTGCAGGGGAAGCTGTGTCTTCAGAGGAAAGTAGTATTTCCTCAAGACAAGTAGGTTAAGGGAGTTTTCAGTGAAGAAATTGAGGATGCAGGGAAAACTTTTTTTCTAGTTTTTGAAATGTGAAAATTCTGTTCTTTGGCAAATACAAAACTAAATGTGAGTTCGGTTTGGGAAATTATGAGAGCTTCTCTATATCAGGATTAAACACTATAATGGAGAAGAGAGAAGTCTGGAAAGATGGTGGCAAGATAAAAAGAGAGATTAACAGATAAATACAAAAGTGTTTGAAAGATCACCAACACAAGAAAAGAGAAGATACTACCAGAATAAAGTTGTAAACAACTTGTAAGGATATCCTGGTCACACTCAGTGATTATAATAACAGGAGCTCCTATTAAAAAAAAAGACGTTTCTGCCACTACATAGGATTAAGATTCAAACTAAATGAAGACATGCAAGCACCCTTCATTTGGTTGAGTAAATTCCCCATCCTCTCTTTAAGTTACATGCATTCCTTTCATATATAATGCAAGTATGTGGAACAAAAAATTCGAAGTAGAGGTCAGTTTAATTTTTTTTTAAGGACACCATCATTCTTTTTTTTTTTTTTGCACATAGACCTCTAGCAAAAGTTTGAATAGTGCCATATCTAAGAAACTCTGAATCTTGCTATTTTTGAGATACATTTTATTACATCTTGTCATAAGATTTTATCATGGCAATTTTTCTTCTGCTGTGGAGAAGTCAACTGTGATTTTTTTCAATAACCATTTACAGGGCACCAGGTGCCAACAGGGCATTATGCCAGCTATCATGTCTGATGTAGAGTTGTTTAAAATGCTGTTTTTGCCCTTGAGAAGCTAAAATAGTTGAATAGATAAAGAATTTAAGTTTATATGACTGAGAGCAATATGTACTAAGTATCATTTGACTGTCATAAACAAAGATTTACAGGGATAGAGAAAACAAAAGAGTATTCTGAAAGAAAACATGAAAGACTTTGAAAAAATTATTAAGATGTAATAGGTGGGAATGGTGTTGTAATTTCCTTTTGTACTTGTAATACATTGCAACTAACTTCATGGCTTAAAATAATACGTATATATTATAGCTCTGGAGATCAGAAGTCCAAAATAGGTGTCAATGAGCTAAAATCAATTTGTCAGCAGGACTGCTCCTTTTGGAGGCCCTGAAGTTAATCTCTCTTCTTATCTTTTCCAGTTTCTAGAGGCTGACCATATTTCTTGGCTCATGACACCCTTCCATCATCAAAGCCAGCAATAGCTGGTCAAGTGTTTCTCACTTTGAATCACTCTGACACCAACCCCTCCACCTTTCTTTCTCATATTTAAGGAACCCATGTGATTACATTGGGTCCACTGGATAAACCAAAATAATTTCCTTAAAGTCAGTCAAGTGATAACCTTAATTCTATCTGCAAACTTAACTCACCTTTGTCATGTAATATAGCATATTTAGAGGTTCCAGGGATTAGGATATAGACATCATTGGGTGGAGCGTTAACCTGCCTTTCACAAGTGACAAAAATTATTAAGACTGGAAAGAGAGAATTGCTGAGGAAATGTGTTTACATTAAATAATGTATAGGATTTTGAGATTGTGTTGAAAGAGATAATATTGGAAAGGTAGACGTGGATTTGGAAACTTATTTATAGGCAATTGAAATGACATTAAAATTGTTTGAGGAACACAATGTCACAATCGTAGATCACCTCTAGGTAGATTAACTAGAAATGCAGCATGACTTGAATGAGGGAGTCTAGAGGGGAAAGACCCTGCCTGGATTGCTCATCACTGTAGCCCCAGGGTCAAAGACAGTGCTGACAGATAAATATTTGATGGCCTGCTCTGCTTACCACAGAGACAGGCCATCAGGATTAAAGAGATTATATAAATATAATAAAACTTTAAAATTTTTATGATAAAAATAATGTGATTTATTACTGTTGGCAAGGTATTTATCTTTTTCAAACTTTGATTTTTACATTAATGAAATATAGATAAAATAATAAATACCTTGTAGGAATGCTGAAAGGCTTATAAGATGTTTTATAGTCAAACACGTGCACAGCAACTGCCACGTGGGATGCACTCAATAAATCCTAAATGTTTTAGTTAATCTATGCATAAGTCTAGTCATCTTCTCTTCATTATTTTAAAAAGCACATGTGTATCAACCTTTACTGGCTAAGATTTGTTATTTGAGTTAGTAGTTTCCCATAACATCATTTTCAGCCTGTCCCAGTAGGCCAGGTTACATGTTTTCATCACACCTTCAATTTCATTTATGATTCTCACATTAGAGAGCAGAAAAGTCACTTAGAAAGGCTGAAAAATGAAGACTATGGGACTGTGATTGGCAGAATAATAAGATGATCCCCAGTAATTCCTCCAACCTTACATCCACTCATTGGAATAATTTCCTCTTCTAGATTAGAGATAGAGCCTGTGACTTGCTTCTAACCCACAGAATATGGCAAAGGTGATGCCACTCTCTTGATTACATTATTGTTAGTTTTCTATTGCTATGTAACAAATTACCCCAAAATTATAGACTTATAAAAACATATATTTATTGTCTCAGCTTATAGGTTAAAAATCTAGACAGGCTCGGCCTGGCACGGTGGCTCAGGCCTGTAATCCCAGCACTTTGGGAGGCCGAGGCTGGCGGATCATGAGGTCAAGAGATCGAGACCATTCTAGCTAACATGGTGAAACCCCGTCTCTACTAAAAGTACAAAAATTAGCTGGGCATGGTGGTGCTCGCCCGTAGTCTCAGCTACTCAGGAGGCGGAGGCAGGAGAATGGTATGAACCCAGGAGGCAGAGGTTACAGTGAGCCGAGATCGCGCCGCTGCACTCTAGCCTGGCAACAGAGCGAGACTCCGTCTCAAAAAAAAAAGGTCTGGACAGGCTCAACTGACTTAGCAGCTTAGAGCCTTACATGGCCAAAATCAAGTGTTAGCGCAGCTAGGGTATTAGTGGAGGCTCTGGGAAAGAGTACGCTTTCAAGCTCACTGTGACTATTAAAAGAATTCAGTTCCTTGCAGTTGCTGGATTGAGGTCTCTGTTTCCATGCTAGCATCAGCCAGAGCTTGGTCTTTGCTCTTAGAGCCTTCCATTATTCTTCCTCTTGGACTGATTTATCTTCAAACCACCAATGGCATATTAAAGTTCCTTCTTGTGCTTCCATATCTCTTACTTCTTGTTCTACTATCTGCAATAAAAAACTTTGTTTTTAGTGGGGTCTATATGATTCAGATTAGGTCTATATACGTAATCTCTTTATCTTAAGATCAAATGTGTCATACAAAATAACAATTATGGAAGTGACATCTTAACATATTTATAGGCACTAGGGATTAGAGTATAAAATCTTGGGAGCCATTTTTAGAATTATGGCTCAAAATTAAATATTTATAATTTAGATCCCATCTTAGCAAACTAGTGAGAGAGATTCTCCTACTGGATTGTTAGAAGCAAAGTCATATTGTGTCAACTCTCTGTCGTGGCAGATAATTGATTGGGAGCTGAGGGTAGCCTCAGTCAACAGCTAGTAATAAGCTGGGATCCTCACTCTTACAAACAGAACTGCAGGAATCTGAATTCTGAAGACAACCATGTGAGCCTGGGAGAAGATCATGAGCTTCGGAGAGGAAAAATAGTCTGGCTGACACCTTTATTTCAGCCTTGTGAGACCCTGCGCAGTGGGCACAGCTAGGCTGTGCCTCCACTCATGAACCAGAGAAAATATAAAAAAAATCGTTTTGTTTTAAGTGACTAAGTTTTTGTAATTTGTTACTCAGCCATAGAAAACAGATACACAGGATTTGCCTTTAGAGATCCTGGTTCAGTGAGTCTGAGGTCGGAATCAGAAATCTATAGTTTAACAAATAGCACAGGTACATTTGATGCAGACAGTCTCTGAACTAGTTTGAAAAGCCTAAATTTATTTCTTATAATTTCCATCTTTCATTAAGATGGAGGAAAAGCTCATCATTGCGATTTTGTGCCTGGGAGACCTGCATGCAGCCAGAGTTTTCATTCCTTCATTTCCTTCAGGAGAACATTAGTCAGTGAAAGCAGCTTAAAATCTGTAATAACCTGAGAAAGACCCCAGAGCAAGAGAATCTACAAAATCCATGGCACTCAAGACATAAAACAGCTTGTTTCTTCCAAAGATTGGATAATTCAATCATCTTCCAGAAGGCCACCAGCAGGAGAATGATAGAAATGACATATTTGCTGTTCATGGAAGAAAAAAATGTAATTGGAAGGAAATAAGACAAGATGTTCACAGATAAAGGAGGAAGTATCTGCTGGTTTTAAAAATTGTGTGCTAGTTTACTCATCTGCCAACAATAAATCTCTATTTCCATCTTCACAATCAAACTTTGTTAAAATTAAATGTGAAAAGGTTTTGCATTCAGCAGGACAGTGGTTTTTTTCTTAATGCCTAGAGATAGATCTATAAAGAATAAAGGTTAGTCACTTTAGTAGAACAAGGAGCTGTTTATCACTTCACAAACCTAATAACTGATTTCCTAAGAAACAGTGCTGAGCACTAGGGCTGCAATTATAACTCCAGCACACACATTCTGGCATTTAGGAACAAACTCTATTTTGTGATTAGCAAGCAAACCACCTAGCCTGTGCTTATTGGACTATATATTTTTGAAGTGGCTTTGGTGCTTTGGTCTGTAAAATCATTTACAGGCTATATTAATCACAATTTCTTAGCCAAAATACATTTTGACATCACTGAGAAATCAATGTATGTAATTCTTCATTGAGGGCAATGCTGAGTGCCCTGCTGACATTCAATTCATCAAATCATTGCATTTTGGGGTAAGCAGGATCAACTGCCAAACTTAAATGTTTCTCTAAACAGGTATAGACAAGATTTCCTGTTAGTCAGTGATATCAGTTGAAATTAGAACTTAATAATGAAGTATTTGTTTAAAAAATTAAGTTTCATAGTTGATAAAAGTTAGAGAAAAGAACTTCAGGCCCTACCACCACCTTTTGGGAGTAAAAAGAAGCAGGTTGGTTAAAAATAACATTTTATTAAAAAAAAGTTTTTTAATTGAAATAGACTTGTGTATTTTGTAATGTGCATTTGAATAGCATTTTAGAATTTGTCAACAAGATCCTAAAAACCTTACTTGTGACATAAGACTCTCTCTTTGTTGCGGGGGTTGACAAATTAAGCCTGTGGGTCAACCCAGGCCACAGCTCTTTTTTTTTTTTTTTTTTTTAACAGCCAGCAAGGTAAGAATAATTTTTACATTTTAAAAGGATGAAATAGAATATGCAAAAGAAACTTAGTTACCTATAAAGCCTAAATTCTGGCCCTTTACGACAAAAATAGTATGCTGACCTCTGCTTTAGAAATTGGTAGAACAATTTACTGAGAACTACATGGCTCAGATAAAATTTATAAAGATCTCTCTTTACCAAGACTGCTTTCAGCTTCCATAACTAAAGACCACAAACTAGTTCGACTCCACCAGAAATTAATTTTCTCACAGTTTTAGAAGTTAGAAGTCCAAAATCAAGGTATCAGCAGGGTTGGTTCCTTCTGAGGGCTGATGAAGGAAGGATGTGTTCCAAACCTCTCTTCTTGGCTTATAAATGACTGTCTTCTCCCTATGTCTCTTCATTTCATCTTCCCTCTGTATGTGTCTCTTTGTCCAAATTTCCCCTTTTGTAAAGATATCCATTATCTTGAATTATGGCCTACCCTAATGATCTTGTTTTAACTTGATTACCTCTGCAAAGACCCCATCTCCAAATAATGTTACATTCTGAAGTAACATTGAGAGTTAGGACTCCAAAACATGAATTTTGCAGAGACTGAATCCAACCTAAAACCTACCTAAAACAGTAGAATTCTTTAATATCCTCCACATCAATCAAATAAAAATTTCATTTGTGATAGACTTAAATAGATTATATGGCACACTCATGGTCAAATGGCTAATAAACACAAAAATAAGACAGAAACCCAGGTTTTTGGACTCTAAGTCAAATATACTTTCTGTTCCCCTCAGTTGCTGTAAGGAATAAAATAAAAACCATATCACACCTTACTCATTCATTCAATTAGTCCATTCTACATATATGTATATCATATGCTTATTACATGTCATACATTCTTACATAAATAAGATGGTATCTGTCTCTATGTGAAGGGATAAAGTGCTTGTGCAGGTATTTATAATAGAAGGCAAAAAGTGATGAGGGCCACTATAAGATATCAGTAATTCAAAGAAGAGATTTTATTTCCTTCATAAGCATAGTTTTAGCGCAAGTAGCCTACATCTTACAGTGTGCGTAGCCTCAAGAGTCTGTTAAGGTGGAAACTATTCTCTCTTCGCACTCTGAATGAGAATATCAAAAGCCATTACCAGTCAGGATCTATCTTTTTTGGATATCATTTTTTTCATAGTATCTGATAGGATTTTTTAAATTGGGATGTTCTAAAAATAACACATAGAAAAGGTTTAATAATAACTGAATGTTTACCATGAAATGAAAAAAATGTATAACAAAACAGTTAATAGAAGTTTATGCGACAAAACAAAATTAACATATACCATGATAATCCTAAGAGAATAAATAAAGGAACAGAAAACCAAATACCACGTATACTCACTTGTAAGTGGGAGCTAAACATTGAGCACACATGGACATAGATATAGGAACAATAGACACTGTGGACTACTAAACCGTTCCACCTCAGATCATCAGAGATTTAGTTAGAGTCTCTTCAGGAGGGTGCAACCCAGATCCCTCACATGTGTGGTTCACAACAGGTTTCTGCTTCCTATGAGAATCTAGTGCCGCTGCTGCTGATCTGACAGGAGGCAGAGCTCTGGCAGTAATACTTAATCTCCCACAGCTACTTCTCCCCCACTGCTCACCTATTGCTGCTCCACTGCTCACCTCCCGGGGTGTTGGGAACCTCTGTACTAGAGGGTAGAGAAAGATATGTTAAAAAACTATCAGGTCCTATGCTCACTATCTGGGTGACAAGATCTGTACCCCAAACCTCAGCATCATGCAATATTCCCATGTAACTATCCTGCACATGTACCAATTCAATCTAAAATAAAATTTGAAATTAAATATATACATATATATGTGTATATATGTGTATATGTGTGTATATATATGTGTGTATATATGTGTGTGTATTTATGTGTGTGTATATATATGTGTGTATATATACACACACATATAAGAAAAGAGTGGAAATTAATACTTAAATCTCATAGCGTATGTGTATTATATATATAAATACTTAAGTCTCATAGTGTGTGTATATATGTATATATACATATATGCACATATATTATTAAACAATATTAATATTATTACATATATAGTACACACACACTATGAGATTTGAGTATTAATTTCCACTCTTTTCTTATAATTTCTTATAATTAGGGAAACCCTTAGTAACCACGTAACCTAATTCACATAAGCCTTTTTCGGTTTTTTGTGTGCTTTGTTTTTGTTTCATTTACTTTAATATTGTTTGTGTGATTGCTGCTGTTGTTATTGTCATTCTGACCTTCCCATTCTGAGCCATTTAGGTCTCTTTTTCTCTCACTTCTCGTTTTTGCAGGAGCTTGCTAGATGGTCAGTTTCTTTTATCAAGGTACTTAATATCAATATCAGGGAATTTACAGCATCACTATAAACAATTTCTAAAGGTTTACATTATTTATATTCTCTCCTGAATCTATTTAAGCAGGCTAGGTTTCATCCAAAGCATGATCTCTAGAAAATGCTTGCTTCTGGACTCCTTCCTCATTTCTCTCCTCTGAGACACGGGCTTGGCCTCCCACTGAGTTAAGCTATATGGTAGAAAGGTTTTTATAGCTCCTCAATTTTGGCAAAAACAGAACGGCTTGCAAGTTAAATCTAAACTGAGAAAGTCTCTTGCACTGCACAGATGTCATTGACTTAATTATATTTCCTGTGATAAAATATTGAATTTCTCCTCTAGCCATTACCACATAGAGTTTTATTGTTTAACTACAGCATGCCTATTTTTGAAACATCCGACTCTGATATATGAGTTCATCATATCTTTAAATGCATTATCTAAGTAGAG
Organism: Pan troglodytes; assembly: GCF_028858775.2. Classification (NCBI taxonomy): domain Eukaryota; kingdom Metazoa; phylum Chordata; class Mammalia; order Primates; family Hominidae; genus Pan; species Pan troglodytes. The sequence goes on from NC_086015.1 coordinate 97,879,791, forward strand.
GCCAAAGAAGACCCACACTTGAAATGATTGTTTCATCTAAGTTGGACGGACATTTTCGGCACTAAGGTTTAACCAGAGAGATAAATATTAGTCTTTCTGTGGTTAGGCTTACAGAATCACAGGTGTCTAAACAACCTAAGCAAAATACTTACATTGCATTATATAACTTGGATTATGTAGGTTCTTGACCCAAACTGCTCCAAGAAATGCCAAGACCGCATTTTACTTTGTAGACATAAGACTTTCTTTTCTGTCTGAGCAAATGCATTTCTGCATGCATGTAATCATTTTACTCATGGCTCCCTCTCTCTTCTATCTCAATAAAACATTAAATTATTTGTTTAAAAACATATTATTAGTTTCGCATATAACACAACTTTAGTTAGATTTATATATAACATGGATATTGTATAATTATGGTTATTTACAGTAATTACTATCTTATTTTTTTGTATTACGAATTCAACAACACAAAATAAAAGTGTGCATGCAGTGCTATTTTGCATTTAAACCCTAAATCCAGGCACTCTGCTCAATAGAAATCTGAAACACTTGAAACTTTTCTCTCACATAGATTCTGTTGGAACTGAGGGGAGATTTAAAGCAGAGGACCTGGACTTCTCCCTTGGGCATGCACACTCTACAGTATCCAGCACATCCCTGAAACCATAGAAAACTCATTTCAGGGACTGGGATTTGAAGAATTGTCCATGCTGGGTAGTCATCTCAATGCACAACACATTTCCCATAACAGAGTTCCCAGTGGCAACTGGTAGAAGCCACTGGAAGTGTCAACCTGCTCCATTTTGTGGATAAAGTAGTGAATTATCTGTACTTCGAGAACCCTAAAATTGGAGTGGAACTTTTGAAGTGTGAGGACTAGGCTGATATTGTGGTTGTCTATAATTTGGAGGTGGAAGGCAGGGATTGCTTCTCTCACCATTATCAAGCACATGAATTGTTATAGAAGGTAGAACTACATCTCTCTGTAAACACTGGTGATGTTCCACATGTACTCACTAAATTTTAATTTTGTGCCATGGGATAAAGTCCAGAGATTTGCATTTTGCACAAGCATTCTGGAGTTTCTTTTTCAAGTATTTCTTCCTTTGAGAAACCAAATATAAGAGGTAATAATTTTTAATATTATCTGATTTATTCAATTATATAAGTAGAAGGAATTAAATTATATTTAATATAAAGAAATAAATATAAAAAATATAGTAATGAATAATAACCTGTATTTATCCCTTTTATCTATCCTAATTACATTATATAGTATATAAAATATAGATTTGCCTTTTCAAATTACAGAGTAATACTTTTTTGTCAGTTCTATGAAAGTATAATTTCTGTACAATTATTAGCTACAAAACACTGCATCCTATTTAAAATACAAAATTTTATGTGTTTTGATAGAGGTAAACATTCATAAAACCACTGCCACAACCATGACATAAACATGTCCATTAGCCCTATAGGTTTTCTCAAGCCCTTTTGCATTTTATCCCTCCTTCTGTTCCTGTCCCCAATCATTGATTTGCTTTTTTTCACTTTTTCATATATTTATTGTCCATTCTTAAATTTCTTAAGTGTTGGTTCGCATATTTCTCCATTTTCTGTTGGATTACCTTCTTATTGGTGGATTTAATTTTTTTAAAACCCTAAGGACTCCCCCAGAAAACTGCTAGAACTGATAAAATAATTCAGCAAAGTTTCCAGATAAAAGATTAATGTACGTAAATCAGTAGCTCTTCTCTATACCAACAGTGGCCAAGCACAGAATCAAATTAAGAACTCAACCCCTTTTACAATAGCTGAAAAAAAAAATGCTTAGAAACATAGCTAACCAAAGAGTCGAAAGACCTCTATAAGGAAAACTGGAAAACACTGCTGAAAGAAATTATAGACAACACAAATGGAAACACATCTCATACTTGTGGATGGGTAGAATCAATATTGTGAAAATGACCATGCTGCCAAAAGCAATCTGCAAATTCAAGGCAATCCCCATCAAAATACCACCATTATTCTTCACATAATTCAAAGAAACAATTCTAAAATTCATATGGAACCAAAAATCATCCCACAAAGCTGAAGCAAGACTAAGCAAAAAGAACAAAGCTTCACACTACCTGATTTCAAACTATACTATAAGGCTATAGTCACCAAAACAGCACAGTACTGGTATAGAAATAGGCACATAGACCAATGGAACAGAAGAGAGAACCCAGAAATAAACCCAAATACAGCCAACTGATCTTTGCAAAGCAAACAAAAACATAAACTTAGGAAAGGACACCCTTTTCAATAATTGATGTTGGGAAAATTGGTTAGCCACATGTAAGAGAATGAAACTGGACCCTCATCTCTCACCTTATACAAAAATCAGTGCAAGATGTATTAAGGACTTAAACCTAGGACCAGAAACTATAAAAATTCTAGAAGATCACTTTGGAAAAACCTTTCTAGACGGCGGCTTAGAGAAGGATTTCATGACCATGAACCCAAAAGCAAATTCAATAAAAACAAAGATAAATAGCTGGGACCTAGTTAAACTAAAGAGCTTTTGCATGACAAAAGGAACAGTCAGCAGAGTAAACAGACAACCAGAGTGAGAGAAAATCTTCACAATCTTTACATCTGACAAGGGACTAATATCCAGAATCTACAACAAACTTAAACAAATCAGTAAGAAAAAAACAAACAATCCCATCAAAAAGTGGGCTAAGGACATGAATAGATAATTCTCAAAAGAAGATATACAAATGACCAACAAACATGAAAAAATGCTCAACACCACTTATGATCAAGGAAATGCAAATTAAAACAACAATGCAATGCTACCTTACACCTGCAAGAATGAACATAATCACAAAATCCAAAAACAGTAGATGTTGACATGGGTGCGGTGAACAGGGAACACTTCTACACTGCTGGTGGGAATGTAAGCCAGTACAGACACAACGGAAAACAGTGTGGAGATTCCCTAAAGAACTAAAAGTAGAACTACCATTTGATCCAGCAATCCCAATACTGGGTATCTACTGAAAGGAAAAGAAGTCATTATTCGAAAACGATACTTGCACACGCATGTTTACAGCAGCACAGTTCACAATTGCAAAATTGTGGAACCAACCCAAATGCCCATCAATCAATGAGTGGATAAAGAAACTGTGGTAAATATACATGATGGGTTACTATGCAGCCATAAAAAGGAATGCATTAACAGTACTTGCAGTGACCTGGATGAGATTGGAGACTATTATTTTAAGTGAAGTAACTCAGGAATGGAAAACCAAACATCGTATGTTCTCACTGATATGTGGGAGCTAACCTATGAGGATGCAAAGGCATGAGAATGGCACAATGGACTTTGGGGATTTGGGGGAAGGGTGAGAGTGGGGCGAAAGATAAAAGACTACAAATATGGTGCAGTGTTTATTGCTCAGGAGATGGGTGCACCAAAATCTCACAAATCACCACTAAAGAACTTAGTCATGTAACCAAATGCCTCCTGTACCCCGATATGGAAAAAAATGAATATAACAATGACCAAAAGTAACACACAGTTTACAGTCTGGTGAGGCAAAGACATTTTTATGAACTCATTGCACAAGTAAATATAAATTAAAATGGGAGAAAACTCAATGTGCAGTAGAAAAGTGGTCAACTTATGTTCTTTTGATTTAATATTAAGCAGTAATTGAGGTTGTTTTAAATAATTGTAAAATAATCACAATAACAGCAGATTTTTAAAAGTATAATATAAAAGTACAGATTATAATGTTATTTTATAAAAATAAATGCATATTTAGCCTTAAAATAATTTTTTAATGTTATTCTGGATCCAAGTCCATTGTCAGATATATAGAGAATATTTTCTCCTAGTCTGTGGATATCCTCTTCAATTTCTTAATATAGTACCTTTCAGAGAGAAACAAATTTTAATTTTGATGAAATTTAAGTAGTACCATATTGGGGGCAAGGTATTGGTCTCTGTGGTTAGCAGATGGGACATTCAGAATTAGTAGTAACTACAGTGGCTCCAACTGGAGGGAGTCCACACTAACAGACCTATGTGTATCCTGTCAAGTGTAATCATGTCTGTCATGGAGTAACTGATGTGGAAGGCCGGACAATATCAACTTGCCCGTAATTTTGTCTACTTGCTTGTTTGGTGCCTCTTCTTTGGTGAATAATTTTTAGTGGATATTGATCTGTGATACAAAAATCTTCATCCCTTTGATGCCTTTCCACTTGTCTGTCCACACACTTTACCACTGACTTCCTTGTCTCTAGCCTTTTCCCTTTCAGACATCTGATTGGATGGTGACACAATTGGCCATTGCCCAAGAATCTCTATATATTCTCATCTGAGCCACTTCTCTTTCCACACAAGGTGAGTGTCCAGGTGCACAACTCACTGCTCTGCTTGTAAAGAATATTTCTTCTCTCCATTGGCTTTCTTTTTTAGACTCGAATTGTAATCCAGAGAGTCTCTGGTTTTGGCTTGCATGCAATTGCCAAGTTGACACAACTAAAATCCAAGCTCAGATTTTTATTCTTCCTTAAGATGGTTTTATGTAGTCTCTTATATTATAGGGTCATTTAAGCAAGCTGGGGAATGATGCTGGTCGTACTATGGTGTCATGGGCATGTAAGTCACCTGCGTATTTATATCTGGCCCTGCTCAAGATCAATCCCTAACATTTACTTTTTATTTAGGACTGCTGTTGGTTTTGTCCCACTTTATGAATTGGTGCATCCAATAGAACTCAGCTCATAGTGGGCAGCTCCAGGTGCATGGTCACCTAATGCCCATGGTTAAGCAGTTTGTCTATACCAAAGCCTAGTAACATGCCAACAGCTATTTCTCAAATAGCACATAAGTCTCTGTGATAAATGGCATCATGACCTCACTTCCAAATGGTTCTCTCACTGGAGTTTGCCCAAAACCTAATGTTGCATCTTTTCCCATGAATACCATAGTGACTGCTGACTTGTATGGCCCATGTGGTAGTACTGTTTGTAATGAAATCTACACCTTAAGTAGAATTCTTTTTTGATCCAGGTTCCATTCAAAATTGGTATCATATGTGTCACTGGGTATAAAGTCTAAAGCAGTATTCCCAGGTTTAGACTATTTTGTGGACTATTTTGTCTCCAGAACTCAAGAAAGCCTAGTTGCACTGCACTTCATTCCTTGTGATAGGTAATGAGTCACAGCAACTTGTTTTTTACTTTGGAGCTAATATGCTGCCATTCTCTGATGACTAGACCTGTAAGTCTTTACTAGAAGCCACAGTTTTTGAATGTTTATAAGCTTTATCTCCCTTCCACTGGACCACATGTATTTTATCAAAGCTCAGTTTACTAGCCACCTCTTGTTCATCTGGTTGGATCAAGACAATATCATTGATTTAATGGATAAGTGGAGTGTTCTGTGGCGTGTCCTGCTATTCCAGATTTCTCTGGCTGTATTACAACACAGTGGTAGAGTTAATATAGATCTATGACAACACTGTAAATTAATACTATTGTCTGTTCCATGTGAATATAAACTACTTCAACTCTTCTCTCCTAATCAGAATAAAAAAGAATGAATTCACCAAATCAACAATTGCAAGCCATAAACCTCATGCTTTATTACTATGTCTTGATAACTATATCATGTCTGGTACAGTAACTGATATAAGGACAACTAATTAGTTAAGCCCACTGTTTTCAGTCATCTACCAGTATCCACATAGATTCTGCATGGATTCATGTGGCAGAATTAAATGGAGATATAATAGAAACCACCAAACCACCAGGTGTGCATCCCAATAAGACTGTAATGGTGGTACCAATCTCTTTAATCTCTCTTGAGGTAAAATAATGGTTTTGATTTAATATCTTGGCCAGTAGAAACAGTTTCAGATGTTTCCACTTGGTCTTACCTACTGAGTTAGTTCTTATTCTACGGGTCAGTAATATATTGGTGGGAGTTACTTCAACTGCTAAGTATAGCAATTCCACTTACGCACTTGGAGATTGGGTAAATGAACTTAGAAATTGAGTAAATTCACAATTGCTCTACACACCCAAAGGTCTCATTCTGATTCAGTCTTAACTATAGCTGCATTTATTATTTGGTGCCCATTAGCCCCCACTCTAAAAGGCAGCATAATAATGCTTTGGATTTTTAGGTGCCAATGTCAATAACCTGTTTCCAACACTACTCAAAATGCCCGGGTATTTTTCTTTCCAAAGTGCAGTCAAACGTGGTAAATGATATTGGGTTCCTTTGGAGAAGGACTAGGGGAATCATCACATCACATTATATACTTGCCACAGTATTACAGCGTTCTTCCTGCAAGAAGGGACCATCTTTAGACAATGGATTCCAGATAGTAAAATTGGCTCAGATCTGGGAAATTCACAGTAGATCATGACTTTATATCAAGACTACTGCTCTCAGATTCCTTCTCTACCATCCTCGCCTTTTTTCTTTGTACTAGATTTTAATCAGTACCCTTGTTGGCTGCCTGTCTAGTTTGCTTGAGGAATGCCACTGTGATCTATTAGCCATCTCCACAACTTCCTGAAGGTCAATCATCCTTGGATGTGCCTCTTACCTTGCCAGTCACTGTAGTAATTAGGGTATCCTGGCTCCTTGTGATTAGCCCTGTGCCCCGGCTCTGTCACTTCATGGATGACATTGATCCCAATTCTATGACTTCTCCTTCCACCAGTCCTGGTTCACAGAGAGGACCACAATGAACTTTTTCTTTTTTCCACACTGAACTTATTAATGATGCTTGTTCTTCTCTCACCATGGTATTTATAATGGCCTTAAGAATGATCTGGGGGAGATTACTGAGTAGGAAACATGTTGCCTTGTTGAGGACATGCCTCTGAAATGTCTTTCCAGAGTAGAGAAAATGCTAGCTCTTATTATGAAAGGGTCAGCAACCTGTCAGTTCTGAGGATTTGGGAGAATCTGCTCAGCCAATATCTTCAGGGACACTTATCCAGATGTTGTTATCCAATGTCTCAGAATCCCACATGTTCATAACCAAGGTCCTGATCTCAGAAAAACAGATCTGCCCTCATTTAGATGCAGACATCTCTAGACCTCTGTGACTCTTTTAGGTCTTCAGTCTCCAGCTTACCTATGACATGTTTAGCTATTTACTGCTTGGTGGTGGTGCTCAGTTTTTCATTATCTCTCTGCAGGTGACTAATACAAATTAGCAATAATCAGTCAGTTCCACTCTCATTGTATGGATAATTTTCCCACATATTCCAAAAGCCAGGATCATTGCATCTGCAATGACATTCCCCTCCACTGGGACATTTTCCCAGGAAACCATGAATGAAAGCTTTAGCTATTGTCTTGTGCCAGAGACTAGCTGTGCCCCATCTAACTATCCTCTTTGCCCACTGTTCAGTGAATGAACTAGCTCTGAACCCACTAACATGTAGGTAATAAGTAAAATTTGTCTGTTTCCTCAGACCACTCTCAGTAGCATTAGCGTTAATTTGGGTTCTCCAAGAAGCAGATGCTAAGATGAGATAACACATCTAGGAATTTATCTGGGGAGAATGCCTATAAAACAAAATAAGAATGTAGCCAGAGGATGTAGTGAATGGTGGGAGGTGGGTGAAGCCATCAGTCCGGTAACAATGTAGGTCTGACTTCTTTGAAGGAAAGAGGAAAGGTTT